>NC_138140.1:38365987-38965987 GCF_964188305.1 Podarcis bocagei | reverse complement strand
TAAATATTCCTCTAGAACTTTGTAGTATTTAGCTGAAAGGCCGTCAGGCCCTGGAGCCTTTCCTAATTTCATTCTTTTTATCGCATCCTGGATTTCTTCAATTTTTATAGGATTATTTAATTGTGTTATTTCTTCTTCTGTTAATCCTTTTAGTCTATTTTCTTCTAAATATTTCTTTATTTCTGTGCTGTCTTCTTTTTCTCTTTTGTATAATTTTCCATAAAATTTGATGAAATTTTCCTTTATTTTCTTAGGTTCTTCCACAATTTGTTCTTCTATTCTTAATTTGTTGATCATATTTTGTTTTTTGTTTTTTCATAATTGCCACGCTAGTAATTTTCCAGTTTTATTTGCTGATTCAAAGAATTTTTGCTTCCATATCTTAATTCTCCATTACACTTCTTGGCCTACTAAATTTGAGTATTGTGTTTGTAATATTCTATAAGTTTGTTTAACCGGCTCCTCAGTTGGATTTATTGCTAGTTTTCTTTCACAATCTCTTAATTGATTATTTCTTCTTTTTTTTGCTCTCTTAACTTTTTCCTATAGCTGTTCTGATTAATTAAAAATCCTCTTAACACTGCCTTACTGGCATCCCAAACTATCTCTATATTAGTCTCTTTATTTAAATTCATCTAAAAATATTCTTTTAATGTTCTTTTGGCCTTCTCAATTATTTCCTCATTTTCAAAAAGATAATCATTCATTCTGCATCTGTATGTTCCTTGTAATCTGCTTTTTATCTCCAACGTTACTGAGCTATGACCTGAAAGAGTTCTGGGTTGGATTTCACATTTAAGTGTTCTTAATGTTAATTCTCTTGAGACCCATATTTGATCCAACCTAGCCCAACTTTGGTGTGGTTCTGACAGGTATGTGTATTGTTTCGTTGTTGGATTTTTATGACTCCAGATGTCTATCAAATCTAGATTTTCCACCAGATTATTAAATGTTCTTGGTAATTTCCCCTGCTTAAGTTTCTTCTTTTCACGCTTCTATCTAATTCAGGTGTTGGCACGGCATTTAAATCTCCAAGTAAAATCATCTTATGATCCTCCAATTCAGTTAACATTTGTTCCAATTTTTTAAAGGATTCAGCTTTATTTATATTTGGTGCATAGACATTTATAACGTTAATCTTTTCTCCCTGATGGTTGATTTGTACTCCTAAGATTCTTCCTTCATCGTCCTTACATATTTATATTGGGTCCCATTTCTCCTTCACGTATATCACAACTCCTCTTTTTTTATTAGTGTCTGAATTAACAAACTCTACCCCCAACCTTTTATTTGCTAGTATATGTTTGTGGTTTTTTGCCATGTGTGTTTCCTGAAAACAAATCGCATCATGATTTTTATTCTTTAACACCTTTTGAATTTTATTCCTTTTAGATTTTTCGTTCAAACCATTTACATTCCAGGACAGAACCTTTAACGACATTATATTGTTTGACTTTAATTTATATTCTAGTCGACCTCTTCTCCGTTAACTCTTCTTCTTCCTCCTCCTCTTCTTCTCCACCTACTGCTCCTTCCTCTTCCACTTCCTCTTCTTCCTCTTCTCTCTCTCTCTCTCTTGATTCTCTGTGTTTTTTGCCTTCTTTTCCTTCCTCCTTTCTGTGTATCTCCCTCCTCCTCTGTACCTTTCTTCCCCTTTTCCAAGCTCCTTCTCATATCTTCTCAGAAATTTTTCTGCTTCTTGTGTATCTGTCAATCTGAATTTTTTATCTTTATAATAGAAGGTAATTCCTTCGGGGAACTCCCATCTATATTGTATATTGTTTCTCTGTAAGACACTTACTATTTGTCGGTATCCTTCTCTTTTACGCAAAAGTCTAATTGGTATTTCTTTGTATATAATAATTGTTCTGTTTTCAATTATTATTATTTTTCGGTAACTTGTTCTTAATATCATATTTTTCATCTCAATTGAGTTGAAAATCGTCAAACAATCACCAGGAGATTTTTTTTAGTTTGAGCTGCTGGGATTTCACCCTTATTCTAAATGCGCTTTCTACAGTACAGGCTACTTCTTCCTCTTTTATTTCCAACCATTTTGCTAATTCTCTTATCATTTTTTCTTTTATATTCTCATTGATTTCTTCTACTCTAAATTTTAAATTGAGTTGTTTCTGATGCATTTCTGTCATAGCTAAGCTATCCTCAATCTGTTCTTGTGATTTGTTCAAATCTCTTATTTCCTCCTTCATTTTTTCTGTCTCCCTTTTATGTTCCTTCATTTCTTTTTGAATGTTCTTGTTTGATTCCTCTATTACTTTTGATCTAACTGATAGGTCTTGTATTTTATTAGTGATTTCTCCCACCGCTCCTTCAATTTTTTTATCTATCTGTTCCTGCACGTCTCCTAATTTACTTTCCATATGCAATTCACTCTGTTTAAATTCCTCTTTGATCTTTAACCACAATATGTCTAGGTCTTTAATTTCCTCCTATCGTGAGGCCTTTCTGTCTCCAGGGGTCCCTCCTACCTTTTTTTCGTTTTTCCCTGACATTTTGTGATTATTTACGCAATAGTCTGTGTTAATTTTCTGTCTCTCCCCTGAGGGGCGCACAATCTTTTTTTGTTATTCTTATTTTTCTATTTCTTAACCACTCTCCTTTAATTTACCTTATTACACCCGTGCGATTTTGTTTTTCTTATTTTATATTCTTACAATTTCTTTTATATCACTTTCTATTGTATTCCCTTTTTTTCAGAGTATTACCTTTGAAGTCAATTAATTCCACTGTATCCTAAAGTACAACCATAATATCTCCGAGTACCACCAATGTATGCTAGAAAATATGTACTATTATAATATACAGTTACAGATCCAGTTGGATAAGATAATGTCCATAAATCAAAGAAGATAGCTTCACTTATAATCCCAGTATATCTCGACCTTGGTAATCTTAAAGTCTTGTTTTTACACCTTAGTACCTTCCTTAGGCTCTTGTTTTTCTTCAAATGATTCCCCCCTCCTAGGGTATTATTAATAGTATATGACAATATAGTTTGTGTTTTCCCAAACCGTCCCTTAAAACATTAACACTCTCTAATAGTTTGGTAAGTTTCTCCAAGACTCAAATAATTATTACTTATCTATGAGTTATTCCTGTTAAAGTGGTTTTCTAAAGTCCACGTCGATTCTGATGAGAGAGCAGTAGTTCCTTTTTTAAATTAATTAAATAATTAATTAATGTTCAGTTCTGATTTCTTTTAATTTCTTTAATCTTCTGCCACTTGCCGGCTTAATCCATCACGTGTAAAGGAATTTCTATAACTTAGTCCATGTCCTAATGCAAGGTCTAGTAAGGCTAATAATTCAGGCTTTAATCCACGGTCTAACTCAGACCTGGAAACCAATTAAATCCCAATGTCACAAAATCACTGGTCCGGTCTCTATCACGAAATCACTGTTTCAGTCTCTGTCCCTGAAGAAAAAGAGATCACTGGTCCAGTCTCTGTCACCAAATCACTGGTCCGGGTTCTGTCCCAATTTCCTGTTTATATTTCCAAGTCCATAAGAAATGTGAATGTCCAATTCAAAATGTTGTAAATATCCAATTATAGTCTACTGGGGTATTAAAGCCCCTGTTTTTATAACTTAAAGTTATTTTCCAAATTTTCCCAGGATTTATCGGGTGATATTTTCCGCATTCCAATTATTTCTGGTATTTTCTAGCTCCAACGCTTAAATGTAAATCTTTCCCAGAGAGAAAAAAACAACGAGAAAGAAAATGGGAAAGAGGGGGTTAACTTACGTCCAGTTTTTCAGCAGTAAGGAGCGAAAGAGTACCCAAGATCATTGCAGTCAAATATAACCTTTTTTTTGTTTTGTTTTGTTAGGCAGTCCGTATTTAAAAGAGAAGAGACGTTTCTGCCAATCTTCCCTTATTCTTGTCTTTACTGTAACTTTGTTGTCTTTAATGCAGCTTCCAAGCTTTCCCGGTTTTCTTTTAAATTAAACTTCTACTAGTCGTCTCAAGCTGCTCTTTCAATCAGCTCTGTGGTTATTACGTTTCTAATTATCTCTCTCACCGAAAGGGAACAACAAAGTTTCTGGATAGTCCTTAATCTGTTACTTTGTTTTACAAATTCAAAAGTCTATTTGCCTCGACAAAAGCTGCCATGGGCTTTTGTTATGTACTCACGCAGTCAGGCTAGAGGCTGCTTCCTTCCTTTACCCCTGCGACTTTGTATCCTGCACCATTTTAACTCCACCACCGGGATGGATTCCTTGATTTAATCCTTCAACATCCAGCGTTCACTTAGTGTGTTCTTCAAAATTTTAAATTTAAAATGCTTCTCTCACACTAAGGGTCCGTTCTTAAATTTTTGGAGATTCGCCGCTTTCTCTAGCGAGAGCCAGAGGCATCACAACATAGGGTCAGTGCCTTCCTCTTGCGCTTGCGATCCCGTCATCTTCGAGCTCTTCAAGGAAAAACCCCCCGAAAAAACGGCCAGACCACTTCTGCGCTGCCAGTTAGCCATCCCTCAAGGGTATCCCCCTTGAGATTTTTTGGGGGTGCAGTGCCTTTGCAGCTCCCCCAAGCCCCTGTGTTGTTCAGAAAACCCCGACGAGTCTTTCCGCGCTCCCTTTCTGTCCGCTGCGGAAATCGGAAGTCGAAACAAGAGGCATTATCATGGTATCTTGTGAACCATCCTGAGACTTTTTGATGAAAGGTGGCATATAAACAAACAAACAAACAAACAAACAAACAAACAAACATACAAGGACAAATTCTAGCCAGGCAAAAGCAACTGAGGAGGGCATCGAAGAGAGCCCGTGTTGTGGCTTGGGTTGTGGCATTTTTTTGAGGGCTGGATGAAGAGTGCTGGGGAGCCAGATTTGGCCCTTGGACCTGAAGTTCCCCATTCCTGTTGTACCCAGTGGCAGAAGCACCATGCACTAACATCTATGTGCACCTTTGGGCAGCTAAATTTTATTTTTTAAAAAACAACGGGAGAAGACAGGCAGCCAGCCTTTATGCCACCTCATATGTGAATCTATGAGAGTGGGAATCCAGCAATGCATGGATTCTGGAGCTCAGCCCTGAACAGTCCTTACATTGGTGTGGTCAGATCAGGTGAGGCACTTTGAAAACAAGACTCACCAGATCCCTCTCCCTTCCTACATAGGATGGCACTGTGATCTTACTCTTCTTGCAGCATTTAGCACTAAACTACTTCTGGCATATGTGGAAAACTGTCTAGTTCTTAACTCCAAGAGTAAAAGAAAGCTGGCCTACAATCATTTGCAAATGACCTGCTGGGGATGAGGAATGATAACACTGAAGTATTATAGCTTTTTTTCTTTTTCCTTTTCAGATCGAGGGCAAAAAAGATATTCTCTTATTGTCAGCCAGTGTCTCATTATAGCAAATGGGCCTGCCATCTTTACTCAGCTGAAAATGCCTCTTTCTTTTTCACTCCTACTGAATGATTAACTAATACCTCTGGATAGAACAATGCTGAAATTAGAGTTTTGACGGGCAGCTAATATGTGTAGTTACAACAATTGCTTTTCTTTTCTTTTTTTCTTTTTTTAAAAAAGAGGCTTTTCCCACCCTCCTCTCTGCCTGCAACCTAAATTCTAGACTGTTGGCTTAATTAGCAATATAACTTCTACCTAAAAATTAGCGATGCTTCCCATATCTGTAAATTGCTCACTGCTGGAGTGTTTTCTTCTCAGATCTCTGAGATAAATAAACAGTTTAATTGTCTGAGGTCCTGAAATGTGTGTGTGTGTGTGTGCGCGCGCGCGCGCGCGCGCCACTGGCTGTGACTCAGCTGAAGGTCCCCTCTCCCAACATGCTCTGAGGTTTCTAACACCACTAGAAAGAGAGGGCCATATGTCAGTGGTAGAGCCTCTACTCTGGGCCCAGGTGTAATTCCTACCATCTTTAGGGAGGACTGGGAGAGACTTCTGTCTGAAATCCTAGAGAGCTGCTGACAAACCACTAGTCTTCAACTGGTGGGGCAGGACCCACTGTCATGAACTGGCAGGATTTCAGGGAGGAAGAAGAGGATCCTGGTGAGGGGTGCAGCTGGGAGTGGGTCACACAGGAGCAAGCTGAGGATTGGGAAAGAGAGGTTGTTGTAGGCAATACTCACGGGGTGACAGAGGATGATGAGGGTGAGTGCACAGGAAGCCAAAGAGTGAGACCCCTCACCAGAGCCAGAGCGGCCCCTGTCCCCATGAACATGGCAGGTTCTAAGATGCAGGGAACAGTGGGCAGGGTACTCTAGGAAGCAGAGGCAGGCCAGGGCCTGCAGCCTAGTTCACTAGCTGGCCAGGTTGAGAAGGAGGCATGTGACTCCTTGGCTGGGGAAGCTGAGAGCACATGAGGGTCACATGCCTCAACAAACCTAGATGTTGCAATCAGCAGACACAGTATAAGAGCAGAGCTGAGGTGCTGTGTCTTCGCAGCTGCCCATGTTGAGGGACCTCATTTGGGATTCTCCTTGGACCTTCATGGGTTTCTACTTGGAGACTGACTGTTGAACTACTATCTTTGGCTTACTTGAACTGACCCTGGACTTGGCTTGCGTGGATTGACTTCAGGACTTGGAATTTCATCGTACGGATTAGCTTTTGGAACTTGGAACTTCATTTTGTGGATTGACTTCAGGACTTGGAATTTTGTCGTATGGATTAGATTTTGGAACTTGGAACTTCATTTTGTGGATTGGCTTCTGAATCTGGAACATTGTCTGCCAGGTAGGCCCTGGGATCAGGACATTCACTAAAGGGTTGCAACCTGATTCAAGAGTCACAACAGGAGCACTGCTACCATGCAAATATGTGGCAAAATATTAAGAAACGTGTCCCTGAATGCATGTTTGGGTTAAAAGTGGCTCCTGTACCTGCTGTAGACAATAGAGTTAGATGGACCAATGGTTTGATCTGGTACAAGGCAGCTTTCTATGTCCCAATTGTTTGGTTGCCTCATGTACTGGACATCTCCCTCCACATCCACCCACTCACACACTGATTGCACATTCAGCTAGCATGAAAATAGCCCTAAGCACACAAGGAGTCTTTATGCAAGGACAGGAATCCTGTTTGATAGAGGTTCCTCTCTTGTGTGGAGGTGCCTCTTTCTTGGTCAGAAAGCTGCTTCACATGCAGGGTTAATACATGCATCATGGCAGGGTTGTGCAGCTTTTCATGCATCCCTATGGGTGGTGTTCAAATGAACACTTGGCATCAGTGGTGCTGCTAGGGCATGACTTTGGGGCAGAAGTCCAAAGCCCCACACAGGAAGAGTCTGCTAGATTGGGCCAATGACCTATCTCATTCAGCATCCTGTTCTCACAGTGAACAATGAGATGCCTGTGGGAAACCTGCAAGCAGAACATGAGCACAACAGCACAAACCTCCTGTAGTTTCCAGCAACTGGTATTCAGAAGCATATCGCTTCTGACAGTTGAGGTAGAACACATCCATTATGGCTAGTTGCTATTGGTAACCTTATGCTGCATAAACTGTCCATTCCTCTTTTAAAGTCATCTAGTTTGGTGGCCATCCATTGGTAGCTGGTTATGCTGCGTGAAGAAGTATGCCCTTTGAGCTTTCGGGTATCTTCCAACATTCAGCTACAACATTCAGATGAAAATAAGTGTTATGAGAGAGAGAAACTTTTCTCTATCCATTTTTTCCAAGCCATGCACATTTTAGAAACATCTTCAATTCCCCCCATACTCCCTTTTTAAAAAAACAACAACCAAAAAAATAAGAAGTCCCAATCTTTCCTCACAGGGAAATCTCTGCATCCCCTTGATCATTTTGGTTGTCCTTTCCTGAACCTTTCCCAAATCTACAATATCTTTTTTGAGGTCTGCCTGTTGAGATTGGCTGGAGATGTGCTCATCGTAGTGCTCCATGATATTTCCTTGATGGCTACAAGAAATGGTGTGATCTCACCAGTTTTGTAAGACTTTTGCCTATGTGTGTTATGCAAATGCCATTTTTAGACATCAAAACATTCCTTTTTACTCAAGCTTTCTCAGATCCATGACCCAGTTTCTATGCCTGTTGGATTTTTGATGGTTTTAGTCCTTGATTTTACAGTACTATTTTGATCTTATTAAGTACACCACTTATATAAATTGAAAAAATAAATACAGATTAGCTTGCTTATTTATTATTTATTTATTTATTTATTTATTTATTTATTTATTATTTTATTTATACCCTGCTCATGTGGCTGGGTTTCCCCAGCCACTCTGGGCAGCTTACAACATATCTAAAAGCATAATAGAAAAAGCAAAAAGAAAAATTAAAAACATATACAATTTGCAATCCTTATTTTCAATAACATATTTCCCTAACTTCCCCACACCTCCCCTCCCTATATTCAAATTATAAATTCAACAAGTTCTTATCCCCAATTTTTAACCTTTTTATACTTAATTCATTTTAAAATACCAATTTTACCTTATAAACTTCAAAATTTACAATGCTCATTCTTAAATCCTTTTTTCTAAGGTCGACCCAAATTCCTTTCCACGAATTCCCCACTTTTCGTACTGATAACAAAACAGAATAAAAAGAAAGAGACAAATTATGATTATACACCCTTTGGATCCCCAAACCCCACCCCATCCCCTTTCCCGGTCTCAATCCCCAACTAATGTCCATCAGTCTTAATCTGCTATCAGCCTGGAGATCTCACATCCGAAGCCCTTAATTGTCTCTCAGTTCCTCTCTGCCGGTTTCTTTGATAGTCCTTAATATTAAACACCAAGTCTCGGAGATGCTCTAATCCGATAGGAACAATACTTCCTCCAGCCAGGCCGCCATAGTTAAAAGTGGAGCCCAAATCTTGTTTCTTGCACCTTTCAAGTACAGATGTTCCCAAAGCTCCAACTTTCACCTTAATCAAATTTGTAATCCTTTGATCTTCAGATCTCCACATGAAGAGATCTCTCCATTCTTCAATCTCCAATTTAGACCAGATTTTCATCATCCAATTCTTGTTTTCCTTTGTAGCCATCATGTCAGGACTCTGGCTCTCCTTTGTCTTCTGCGACGCCACATCTCCTCCTTCCCTTTCCTCAAAAACAACATGTGTCTCTTTCTCCACACTCTCAAAGTTCTCAACTTTCTCCTCTTGTCCAGCTGTATGTGCTTCCCTGGTTAAATTCTTATCAAATTCAATGCATTTGTTTACTGTTAGGTCCAGAGTAGCAGCGTTGGTAGCCAAAACATCAATTTGGCCTTGTAACTTTCCCAAGAGAAAGAAAATTCTGTCCAATTTAGCTTGAGTTTTCCCTCCTTCAGCCATTCTTGTAATGTTCCAAAAACCCCTCTAGAGGGATTTTGGTTACTCAGTATTCCTTCCAGCTCAAGTCCAAAAATCAAATTAGTTTGTATCAGTTCTTCCTTATTTTCAACAAAGCATCACTAAATTGTAAGAAATATAACCAGCAGAGACAGAAAACAAAGTTCACTTTTTCCATCTTGACAGCTAGTTTGACAGCTGTCAAGCTCTTCAATATCTCTCTAACAGGCTTTCTCGCAGATCACTCCCGGGTCCGGGGGAGGGTGACACTTCAGCTCCAAAAATTAACTCTTGTCCTCCAATAAAGATTACTTAAACTGCCAAATCGTGAAATTAATATCTTTTGCCCAATAAAAAAGAAAAAGTCCTCTCGACCTTAGTTAGTTAGTCCTTGCTTTAGATTATTTATAGGACGGGGAGATGGACTTCCTGTTTACATCTTCCCCGATCGTGCCTAATTCAAAAAAAGTTCTTCCTTTAGAAATCCAATTTCCGTACTACTCATGGGTTGCTGTTTTAAAGTCCAATTGTTCACAAGAAGAAGTTAGCGCTCTCCGACCATGGCATGCAGCTTCACTCCGTTGGAGAAGCAGTCGACTCACAGCACCGCGCCACTCACCCGTCCCCCGTTCCGAAGCCTTTAAAAGGGCTCCTTCATGGATCGGGGGGCGCAAATGGTGCCCGCCGAGTCACCAGGTTCACAGGCTTCACCGCCTGTGATTTTTAAGGGTCCCCGCGTTGTCGCAGTGGCAACACCCGATCCTACGGAGCCGATTCCCTCCGGAGCTCAGAGGGAATCCGCCATTAGCCAATCGCGCTAACCCGGAAGTGGATTAGTTGTAGTTTCTGAGTCACCTTCAGAGGTAGCCCCAGGTAGAGCACATTGCAATAGTGGGAGATAATCAGGGAATGCAGCACTGTGGCAAGACAGTCTGCGGGCAGGTAGGGTCTCAGCTTGCGTACCAGATGGAGCTGGTAAACAGCTGTCCTGGACACAGAATTCAACTGTGCCTCCGTGAATAGCTGTGAATCCAAAATGGCTCCCAGACTGTGCACCTGGTCTTTCAGGGGCATGGTTACCCCCCCCCCGGTTCAGGACCAGGGAGCCCCCCACACCTGCCCACCAGACAGTCAATAGACCTGGTTAACTCCTCATTCTAGTGGGCCACCAGGGAATCAGCTGGGAGGCCATAAACATGGGATAAAACACCCCCTACCCCTCTCTGGAAACAATTTGGATGATTTAAGGGGTGGGGCAGACCATCCAAATCAGTCCCACCTCTTTGCAGAAAGGAAGGGTTGCGGAGAAGTCTAGTTGCACAAGGAAGTGATCCGAGCATGGCTCTTCTTTTGTTTCACTTTCACTTAATGTTAGACCACTCACGTCCATAAAAGTGTACACCAGACCTAAGCCATGTCCATGGCTATGGGTTGGATGAAACTTATTCAGGGACAGCCCCATGGAGGCCATTTTTTCCATGAAGTCACAAGAAGCCCCTTGTAAGGTCATGTCAGCATGGATGTTAAAATCTCCTAGGACAACCAAGCTTGGTGTCTCCAGGAGAACATCCACCATGACCTGAAGCAGCTCGGGCAGGGAATCCTTGGTGCAGTGGGGAGGTCGGTACACCAATAGAAATCCTGTACTGCTCCTATTGCCCAACTTCCAGAACATGCACTCAGAAAACTGGGTGTTCCTAATAGGAAGTCTGGTGCAAGCTACTGACTTCCTAAAAATCACTGCAACCCCCCCCCCTCCATGACCTGGATTGCTGTGCATAAGAGAAACCTGGTGGACAAGCAGTGGCAAGGACAGGCCCATCTGCCTCCTCCAACCAAGTCTCTGTTACATATTCCAGATCAATTTGTCCGTCCACAATCAAATCATGGATGGCAGTGGTCTTGTGAATCATTGACTTGGCACTGCACGGCAGCATCTTAAGGTCATGTGGGTTTCCCTTGTTGATTCCAGTATCCTTCCAGTCAGGACCAGACCCTAGTCATCAAACAATGCCTAAACCTGCCTCCTCGGTAATGACATATTCTGGTCCTAGCATAACTCCTCCTCTTGCCCATGATTACTGAGATTACTGTAGGTGTCCCAATGCAACCCCCCACCCTGGTGGAACCTGCCCAGCCATCCTATTGGCTAGGGCCCACTCCCAGGGCAACCCTGAACCTCTCCCTTAAAAATAAACTGTAAACCAATGGAAAATAAAACACAATATATAATGATAATCAGATTAAGATAATTCCCACCCCATCTAAACATTAAAAACAACCCCATTTAGAATTATGGATGCCTATCCCGACTGGTTTATTTAGCACTATAAACAACAGGGGCCAAATGCCCTCTGAATGGAAAGTGAGTATTATTTTCCTGCTTTATAAGAAAAGGAATAGGATGGATTCACAAATCTATTGACCAGTTAGTTTGTTAGACATATCCTTAAAGCTATACGCACTGTATCACCTTCAAAAATTATCCGACTGGTTGCAAAATAACATTGTTCATGAAGACCAAGTGAAGTTCAGTGGAGGGCACCATTGATCAATGTTTTACTCTGAACCATATTATAACAAAATATACTAAGAACATTAAGAATAATCTTTATGTAGCTGCATTCGACTCTATTAAGCGAAACGGAGTGTGGGAGAAATTTCAAATTGCTAACATTGACTACAGACTTTTGCTATTGATCCAAGAACTATACAGCAATACAGACATGCAGGTCAGAGTAGGTTTAGATGGTGGTATGACTGATGCTTTTAAAATGTCATGAGGAGTGAATCAAGGTTGCATTCTGGCTCCCACTTCTTTATCTTTTATGTTAATGATTTGGTGCCATATTTAGCCAATGCAAACTCCCCCTCTCCAGTAATTAGGTACAGAAAGATCTCAATATTGATGTATGAAGATGATTTAATACTCCTCTCTCTTTCCCAACAGGGTCTGTGTTCAACAAATGCTGTAAACAGGAAAGCCTATCTATAAATTACTCTAAGAACAAGATTGTGATTTTTGGCATACATGGTCATAGGTATAGATGGTGCTTGGATTAGCATGCTACAGAACAAACTCACTCATTTAGATACCTGGATATACTCTTTAGAGAAACACTCTCTTGGAAGTGTCATATAGAAGCAGTGAAAGTCAGTGAAAGGCAAAGCACAGAAAACAACAGGGGCATTGATGAAGTTCTAAAACTGCCCTAAAGTTATCTGCTAGCAAAGTGCTTACTCAAATGATCTATGGTGCTGAAATCTGAGGCTCTGATTTGAACTCCATTAAAGCTTTGGAAACTGCACATAATATTTCTTCCCCTGAAACTATACTCTCTACCATCAGATTTCAGCAGGTCTTCTTCGTACATAATCCAGGTGGCCAACAATTAAGGCAGTAGTGGACCGAGCTCAAATAAAGTATATTTTTTAAAGTGCTACTATGCCTGCTGATCATTTTCCCTCACTGTGTTATAAAGAATTGGGTGATAACCAACTCTGGCAAGTAGCCTGTCAAAGAAGATTTAGTCTATTATTTTCTAGAACTGGGCTCCACTTTGACCTTGAATAAGTGCCCACTAAGGGACAGGCTCTTCTGAATTGAATCCAGAAGAGACCTACAACTAATTAGAAACACCAAACCCTTGGTATCCACTTTTGAGAACAGAGCATTTTAAAACTAATTATCTGACCAAACTCTCACCAGTTTCCTTAAGAAAGGCCTTTATTGAGCTGTGTTTCCAAATGCTGCCTAGTATAGTGTTAGATGGCCCCTACAACAATGTCCCATATACAGACTTCTTATTTGTAGTCAGCTTCAGGTGGAATACATCACTCAATATCTGAACTTAAGATGTGAAAAATGAGAAACCCAGAGAAACATCTAACTCAACAGATTTGGCCACCCAGAGTCCAGAGCCTACCTAACTTCGCCACCATCCCTCATGTATGGTTGCTAAGTGTAGCAGCTAAATCCTAGCTCAAAGAAATCTCTTCAAAAGAAAACTTGGCAAAGTTTTCCAAATAATGCCTACACAAGACTTATTTATTTAATTATTAAGTATGGGGTGCAGGACAGGCCCCCAGACAGAAATGTTGTGATAGGAAGAACTGGGGGGAGGGAAGAGGTTCAATCCCCCACAGATCATTTTTTTATGTGGATGGTGTAGAAGAGATAATTTCATGGGAGTATGGGAGTCAATTTAAATTTACCCTACCTAAGGACATGTGCAAGCTACAAGCTGGGAAAGCCAAAAATGGCATCAGTTCTAACCTCCTCCTCCTCCTCCTCCTCCTCCTCCTCCTCCTCCTCCTTCTTCTTCGAGAGAGATAACATTATAGTCAGAGCCATGGAGATGCAGAACATTTTTTTTTTTTAAAAAAATGCCCAGTCTCCAGGAAAGATTAATATAGATGGAATTCCATCTGTTGTCCTTCCAGATAGATTTGTCATTTAAAACAAAAACCTCTGTAGGGAGAAAGAGTTATGCTGAGATCAAACCAACAAACCATTTTTAACCTTATTAAAGCCTGGTGCTCTTCTGCATGGAGGATTTAATCCTACTGCAACAATTGCATTTGTTTGCAGATTACAATTGCAGTCTGCCATCATTTACTGTTTGGCTAATATCAGTTACTAATTGTGCCATTTGTTGTGTTTTCTTTCATGCAGCACATTCCTTTGCCTTCATAGCTTTTGCATCAGCATGTAACCCATGTGATGTATTGCTATTTGTCGTGTGTATAATTTGGGATTGGGAAGAAATTATTTTGGTTCACATCTTATTGTGAACCCATGTAGTTGACGCCTTCAGCACAGTTATTCTTCCAGATTTGCGCAAATGTAACACTGCTTCTTTTTCCATCAGTGTTAAAATAACTCCTTAGGCTACATAACACTCTTCTCCTCTCCTCACCTCCATGTGCTCCCTAAATCTGTTCTGTGGTTTTCCCCAACCCTCTGGAGCAGGTTTGGGGAGGGTGTGGAGCATGTGCAGAATGAAGAATGGGATGAAATCCCACTTCTGCAAGAAGAAATCCTTGGAGTGGCAGGACATTGAATACTGCTTAGTGTGTATGAAGATAGTAGATGAAAGTGTGCATAAAGTGAATATATTAGTGAAAATGACAGACAAAAGTGAATTATATTATTGGGAACTGCTTGTAAAATATTGTATATCATCTAATAAATTGTATGCTTCTTTTATCCCATTGTATCCATCCCTGCCAAGATATCTGGTAGATTTACCAAATGTTAGAATGAGGATACCATACTGGACGAGCCAACATAAAGGAGTTCCTAAGAAGGATAGTTTGTGGCTGCAACTCTTTATCAATAAAGGACATAATTCATGCACCCCCTGAGTGCCCTTTCTATGACAATCCCAGAAACAATTACATCCACCCATTGCTAAAATTGCAGAAGGGAAGATCATCTCTTGCAAAGACCTGTTTCTTGCTGTACGATATTGAGATATATATATATCCTTTAGAACAACTTAATTTCTTGTTAAGGTTTTACAGATTCATGTAACAAAACTTGGGTGCGGAACGGGAAATGATTCATCCACTAGGGGTCGAGGAGCAGAAATGTACACCATTATTAGTAGCAGTATTCCTGTTAGTATTATTATTTTATGTGTATAATGTCTGCTTGTTAAAGACAATAAACCAAACTGACTGACTGAAAATACTGCACATTAGGTCAGATTTTATACAAAAATGTCTATATTAGGAGAAATATGCATTCAAGTCTGATTTCCATGCAGACTTAAAAAACTCACAAACTGATGTGAACATAAATGTGAACTGAACAAGACTGGAAAAATGAAAATTAGAGAGAAACGATGACAACAACAAAATCCTCCCTTTCCCCCCCATGGAGTTCAAGTCAGCATATACAGTCCCAACTCTCTCATTTAAGGTTGGGCTAAGAAATATGGACTGGCCTAGGTCACCCAGTGAGCTTCATGGCTGCCTTGGGATTTGAACCCTGGTCTCCAAGGCCCTACTCCAGCATCTTAACTACTACATCACTCTTGCAAATTCATCCATCCCAGGTGTAACCCCAAGAAATGTGCTTCTGCCTTCACAGGTGGCTTTTGCAGCTTAATCCAATGCTTTTAACCAAGTAAGTGCACAGCTGACTGCAACCTACATACACTTTGTAGTGATGCATAGACACCTTACTGTTTACCTGAAATGAGTCAATCCTTTCTGAACATTCCAAGTGAACATTCACAAAAGATCAAGGCTCTTTAATCATTAATTCATAATGCTTGCGAACCACCTGACACCCTTGCCACTTGCCACCAGATGTATCCTGCAGGAGAAGGCACTCTGCATACCAGGGATGTTGAGAAGGCTGTTCCCAAGGAAATGTTAAAGCATCCCATCATAAAGGGACAGGATACAACTATTCCCCATGCACAAAAGAAAACACATTGTCCTTGTGCAATAAATCACAAAAGTTTGCATGCAACTCTGAGTATTAAAACATGCTTAGAAACTTTGAAGAGGAAATCCTCTGTTATTTTAAACTCTAGCATTTGGAATTATATTATAATTTTAAGACATGGGGAAGGTGAATGAGCTGTCTTCAGTAGGTCACCATTGAAGCAAGTCCATTGTGCAGCCCATCGCTTGACTGCATTCCATCAAATCTTTGCTTGAATGCTTGCATCTAAGTGAGGATCTGGGACAGCTCTTAAACTCTAGCTCATCTGCATTGTAAGCGCAGTCATGTGTCCCCCCTATATATATTTTTTCAGGATTGAATTTAACTTAGGCATGAATCTTCATTTTCTACCAAGTGCTCTTCCCTATTTTTCATTCTTGAATGCAATGACATTTCTGAAATACCTAACATCAAAAAACCCTTACTGCAAGGGAAGAAGCTCTTTGGTCAACTACAGATTACTTTTGAAAGATGATGACAATATTTGCTTAATTCTTAAGGTTAATCTGACATAACATTTGGTGTGTTTTATGGACAGGGGAAGTGGGAGCATTATAAGTGAGGCCCATAGCAAAATGTTGCAGTGTGAAGTGTTTCTGTTCAGGATTCCAGACACTCAGTTCCACTCCTGCCTCACATCTTCTGTTATCCTACCCCCAACAATCATAATTTCATGTCCACTGAGCATGCTCATTGGGAACTTTTGATATGTGAAAACCGTACAGAACTGTTGCAAAATTAGCAGAAGTACAACATCTGTTGGAAAGCTAAGTTCTGAACTTCAGGGCCAACCATAAGGCAGAGTGAGGCAGCTGTCTCAATCAGCTAAGTTTTTGTATCCTGAAAGGGCAGTAAAAATTAGTGATCTACTTTATTATTGGGTTTTTTTCCCTGGCAGAGAGTTTAAAGAATGTTCCTGAGATTTTCCGTCTCAAATAGCAAAACAACTTGATCAGCTTTGGCTACTGTGCACCTTGGGGTGATATTTTTATTTTGCTATTCAGATCAGGTATAGGAATCTGCAAATATCAAATTGCCCAAATATCCACAATTCCTACCTGATGTAGACTCCATTACCTTCTCTGGTTCTTATCGGTTTTTTGACATATGTTGCAAAAAAAAATCCAGTATAGTAGCTTAAACCAGAAATGGCAGCCAACATTAATAAAATGTAACTAATTCCAATCTCTCCCCCCCCCCAACCCTCTAGTGCTTCTAATGAACAAGACTTTACAACATGCATAATTTAAAGTTGAGTTAGTTCTGGGAGGTAAACAAATGCCTTTTTGATGTCTTGGACATAGAACTCAAGTTAATGCTTTCTATTAAGTTTGTTGCTATTGATAAATGTGCTGCTGTTGAATAAAAGAACCCAAACAGATGGTGGGATCAAGTAGCAGAAATGTTTGCTCTCCTGAGTAATGCCTATTTGATCCTAAAAGATGCCTCAAGTGAAATCACAAATCTCTCCCCCGCACACATAGCGTAACCAATATACAGTGTATGTTGAACCCATCAACCTAAATATGAGCATGTTTATTAAATTCTTAGGGTTTTATATATGATGATGATTGCCTTCAATGTGGTACAATAAAACTATGATGACACTTTAAAAGAAAAGAGAGAGAGGGGCATAAATTACATTTTACCTGTGTGTTGCTCATAACCTAGTAATTACGGTGCAAGTACTTTCATGAGCACATCAGTAGAAGAGGTTCAGTGCTCTAACACGTGAAACCCGAATGTTCTAACATGCACTAAAATATATGTCACCATATCTGAGAAATGTTCAAAAGCTAGGGATGGGTGACTATTAGCAGTCCGTGCCACTTTTATATATTTATAATAGGGTTGTGTGCTGGATTTGGTCAAAGTCAGAATCCCAAACCAAATCATACCTCTGGTCTTCCACTGGTCCTCTCCCAGTAAGACTTTGGCTTTACCAAATTCAGAGCTCCAACACTGGCAAGGGCAAGGGCTAAAGAAATTGCCTAGGTGGTAGAGGGAGAATTGTGTCTCCTTCCCTCTCTCTCTCTTGATGGACCTCTCTCTCCACGCTTGGAAATGGAGGTCCAACCCATGAGACTCAACCTATAATCCATGAGGCACTGTGCCTCCCCCGGTACAGTGGTGGGAGCAGCTTCTCTGTGGGACATTCCCATTCCACTGGACAGTGCCTCTAAATCAGCAGTTCTCAACCTGTGGGTCCCCAGATATTGTTGGACTACAACTCCCATCATCCCTGAGCTCTGGTCTTGCTAGCTAGGGGTGGTGTTGTAGTTCAACAAGTTGAGAAAGGCTGCTCTAAATATTCTTCCAATTATGGGCTTTAAATTCCTGCACCTTCATATGCATGTTGCATGAGGTGCAGCAAACCAAATTGAATCCTCGCGAGGTTACGCTAGACAGGCTCCAATCATGGTTCCTAATCTGCTGGTTGTTAAATGTCCATGCCATTTTAATGCTGTTTTAAAAACAGGTTATTTTTATTCATCTTTTATTGAATGTTGTGGTTAAACAATGACATAAACCTCCTTCTTGTGTGATCTGACACAGTTAAGTCCAGAATTTACCTACGAGCGTAATGCAACTGAATAGTTACAAACAAGGATATCTATTAAAATGTGGGTGGGTAGATAAGTCATGCTAAAGGTCATATGGAGGGAACTGAAGGTGCAGAACAAGTTACAAAATAATGGTCATTGATGCACATTAAGGAAAATATCATTAGCTCAAATAATTGAGCCCAAATGCTCCACTGTTTCTCCTACTGAATGCATGATTTTATCTTCCTGCTAAATCCAGGAGTTCCTGCAGGCATGGTGCATATTTTCTCACAACATATGTTTTTAGCCATGTAGATCCTCTCAACATTTGTAAATGCAAATTATCTCTTAAAAAGATGTACTTAAATAGATATTTTCCCCAACATGTATTTCTAAATGCATATTCAATATGTGTAAGAAGATGCAACATTCTCAGAAGTGCAAAATCTGGTTGATTTATTTTGAATGTGTTATTATTCTGTGTAGCTGGGTGGGAAACATTTATTCATCCTGAAGGTCACATTCCCTTGTGGGCAGTCTTCCAGTTTCTGCATGCCAACTTCTTGGGCATGAGGTGAGGCAAGAATGTGTGGCACAATGGATGTGACTCTTAACTTTCCACACTAGGCTAAACTCAAAGTTAGAGGTTTCTACAAATACATATTTATACAGATTCCTGCACCCCACACCCCACTTCCAAGCACTAAATGCTTAAGAAGTAATTACTGGCCAGTTGCCAATCTCCCCTTCTTGGACTAGGTTCTTGATCCAGGTGCTCTTGGAAGCAATTGATTTTCTAGATCCTAGAATTTAGGATTTAGGCCTAATTTTGGCACAGAAACTGCTTTGGTCACCCTGTATGATGACCTCTGTTGGGAAAGAGATGGAGGAAATTTGCCCCTGTTCATTCTCATTGACCTCTCAGCAGCTTTCACCATTAACTATGGTATCCTTCTAGAGTGTTTTTCAAATGAAAACATTTCTCTATAACTAGGCCTTTGGCTGGTTAAACAGTCTGTACCCTTTTAAATATGTTTGCAGGAGCAGATGGTTACTTTTTTTTGTTATGTATTTTGTGTTCTCATTTTATGTTTTTATATGTTTTTATATCTTAGGAGCCACCCTGTGATCTCCGGATAAAGGGTGGCATGCGGAAAGAAAGAAAGGAAGGAAGGAAGGAAGGAAGGAAGGAAGGAAGGAAGGAAGGAAGGAAGCATAGGCGCCGACTCCATGGGGCTTGAGGGGGCTCGAGCCCCCTCAAAAAAATTTTTGGGGGGGCTCAGCTCCCCCAATAATCTCAGGCGGGCGCCCTTCCAGCAGAGCGCCGCCGCCGTCCCCCGCCTCCTCCTTCGCCAGCCAGCCAGCCGCGCGCCCTAATCGGAGAGCCCCGGCTGGAAATCCCGCGAGAACAGGGGAATCCCGACTGGCCACACCTCCCAGCCAGCCAATCGGCTGGCTGGGGGGCGTGGCTTGCCCTATTTAGGGCCGGAGCCACTTTATTTGCATATTCATGAGCTTATTTATTATTCATGAGCTTTCCCGGGCCCCCCCAATATTTTTTCTAAGTCCGCGTCCCTGGAAGGAAGGCTGGTCTAGGGCAAATACTGCACCACCTGAACAACCTCAACTCCCACCTGCATGCCTTCTTATTTATTTACCATCTGCATGTCAATGTATTCTGCTTCATTCTCAGTGTTGCCATTCTCCATTGCAGGGAGAAGGATGAGGACAAAACTAGAAACAGTTGGCTCTGCCCCTCATTGACTCTGTCTCCAGCTACTGGTGAGCTCCCTTCTTTGCACAAAAGCAGTCTCAGTAGGAACCAGCCACCACTACAAGCATTCAGCATTCAAGAAGACATTCTAGCAAAGCAAATCCAAACAAGAGGTATACAGAGCAGGGCCAGTGAGCGGCAGAATCTGGGGAGAGGGTGTGTGGCCTGGGGAGAAACCTGCATGTTACACAGACCAGCCTGGAGGGCTAAATTTGACTCCAGGACTAAAGGTTCCCTACCCCTGTCATATACAAAACCACAAAGATCCAGTGCCTCAAACATGCCAATCAATGGCCAAGCAAGGTGAGAATGTGGCAAGTTCCATCTTCACCAATCTATGTCGCTGAATCATAATCACATAGAAAAACATTCAGCTCATGAAAATAGACTGATTCTGTACTTTGAAGCCAACTATTCACATCCTATTCATTATTTTAACTGTAGTCTTAAAGGATGATGAAAATATGTTGATGGGTAACCCGTCTGGCTTTCATGATCTTGGATATCTGCTCCGAAAGAATGATACATGAATATGCTTTTAAAAAACATGTTAATGGTAGCATGCAATGAAGCAATTTACATATGGTATAATGTAAATGTTTATTTTATACAATTCTGTCGTGCTTAATTCAAAACATTCCCTCGGGCAAATTATGGCTGTGTATTATCCCATACAAGGAACAGAACGCGCATTATGTGCAACCTCATCTGTTCCAAATGCCAACAAACACTAATCACAGCAGACTTTGCTCAGGGTAAACAGGGCTTGCACGGCACATACAAAGCAATATACTCTAATCATGAATCGATGAATTTCATACACGCACTAATTAAGCTGCCATCGAAACTCATGTATTTAATACCAACATCGATTGGTAAACTTAAGCAAATCAATATGTTTAATTAACAAACCAATTTATTAGAGGAAAAACAAACCCGTCTGTTAGTCAATGCAATCAATAGAGTAAAAGCCAAGGCAGTGTGTAAAACACATCATATATTTGAGTCTTGGCTTGTTACATGCCTTGCTTGGCTTCAGAAGAGAATTAAAATCTTTAATTCAAACTAGGACCACCATGAAAGAGTATTTCCTGCAAGCCGTTATCAGGCTGTCATTGAATGCAGCCTCCACAATACTGGCAAGAGCTCACTCTGCTTTCATACCAACATCTTCAAGGCATCAGGATAATTTGGCAAATCACCCACCGCTTGCTCACTTGACAAGCTTCTCAGTATGTCCATAGATGTAATTTCTGGCCATTTCTTAACTGTAGATGAGCACCATGAGTCTGGGAAAGCAAGGTTAGAAGGAGGTCTGTAGAACCTGATCTGTAGACCAACTCTGAAAAATGCACACAACAATATGCTGTTGGGAGGTTCTGCTTCTCTTGAATGCCTTTGGTTCAAGGTCTCTTTCTGCACTTTCCATCACTCTCCCCCCCCCCCCACTTCTTTAACACAAGCTATCAATTTTTACAGAACTATATGGCCAAATAAGCAGAGGGAATTTCCCTGTTTGGGCAAGATTGGAAGTTGCAGATGTCTCTGATGAATGAATTATTAGATAACCTCTTTCCCATTTTAGCGATGCTCTTTGCAATATTAGTAAATTTTGCTGTTCAATTTCTTTCCTCTTACTAGCACTGAATATGCGAAGAGTGACCTCTCAGAACTGCCTTGAAGGCTCCCCAAAGAAAGGGGAAGATGCTGAAGGGGAATTATTTCAAAGCAAAATTGCTCTTGCCAGCAAGAGGAGGGGGGTGGAAAATATATCTATGAAGTCGGAAATTCCTAGTAGAGCAGCATTAAGTCTCCTTGACTTCAACATCTCTCTTCTTTTGCATTCTGGTCCAATTTCCTAAGGAGCACAAAATGATCTGAAAAAGTCCTGCATAAATAATTGATTTCTTTGATATGAAATTCATCTTGCATGCTGCAGTTCTGTGTTGGATTCTATGGTATTGACACTGTATTCTTAGCCTCATCTTGTTCATAGTGATGGTGCTGACGTCCCTAAATAGGGTGATGTTCAGAAACTGAATTTTGGATGTATTTCTCCCAGGTATATTTTCTTATAAAGATTCCAGACTGCACCACAAACAGGGTCAAATTGAATCTGATATGTGTCAAATATTCAAAATATTTAGTTCTCTCCATTGTTCTTTGCTCCCTTGTTAGAACTGCACTGGCTAGCTGTGTGCTACAGGGCTGGGTTTAAGATCTTGCTGGTAGAAATAGAACTCAAAATTAAGTGTGGGGGATCTCAGACCTAGGGGCCAGATGCAGCTTTTCAAGCCTCTCTATAAGGCCCTCGAGACCCTTCCCAGGCCACAACCTTTCTGAAAGGTATATGACCTCCTGCCCCAGCATTCACTCCTTAGTGCTTTTGCCTGACTGGTGCATGTCCTTAAACTGTGATAAAGCCTCTTGATTGCCTAGATTGAGGATGAAGAGATGTGCAGAAACCTCTGACTTAACTGTGGCTGGATTTACCGTTTTGAATTCATTGCTTTGCCCATTTTTGCCTCTGACTCTGCCCACCACGGGCATGTGATCAATTAAAGGTTGCCCACGAGCTTTAGATGTTTGCCTGAAATGTTCTTCTCTTGTAGTGTGTGTGAATGGCTGAGCCATGATGTCCATACTGCCAAAAATGTCTTACTATTTATTTCCCCTGTTTTATTTTGCACTTGCTTTCAAGTCTTAATACATAAACCAGTTGGGTATTTCGTATGTTGAGCCATAAATAAATCCCAACAAACAAACAAACAATGGGAAAAGTTCCGCAAGAGATCTGAAGCTTAGGATAAAGTCTTGGGTCTCTACATTCATGTTGGGTCATGGGGAGAGCTCAAGTAATCTCTGCATTTTGGAATGAACCTACCCATTCTGCATACACCCTCAGACCAATTTGTGGATCAGAACATAAATAAGCACAGCATGGATCCTTGCACAGGTAGAGTCACTGATTATCATTTTCTTATGAAGTGGTCTTGGGGGCGCCTTATTATTTGTTTGACATTTTACTTACAGAAGATTACTCTCAACAATCAGTTGGAGTTGTACTTGCTCCACCTCAATAAGGGGGAAAGCTTACATGACTTACTCCCAAGAGGAGTGGGTGAAGGACTCCACCACATGGCCTTCGGGGGACCTTTTAATGTACCTTTTATTTGCTTGCTCTGCATGGCTTCTGGTGGTCTGGGTTGTTATTTGGCTGGTTTGTTTGGCATGTAGTGCAGGCAGGTAAATGGTTGGTCAGCATCATGAGGCAAGTTGGGTAGAGAGCACTTCACTATCCTTTTCCTATTGGCAGCCAGCTCAGAGAGGGGCTGTTTGGTTTGGTGCATTTTGGGTCTGGTAGTTGAGCACTGAACAGCAGAGGTGGCTGACACCTGTTAGGTAACTAGGGATGAAAAAAGGAATCATTTTCTGTTAAAGCTTGCATTTGTCTAATGTAGGAATGTTTCTATTCCAATGCAGTTTCTCTTCTGCCCCAAACTCTGTTTTTCATCTCATTGGCCTCTGCGGGGAAATTATGTAGTTCATGTAAATTATGTAAGTTACCTAATTTACATAATTAATTACCGTAATTTTCCATGTATAAGACTAGTTTTTGTGTTTTGTTTTACTTTAAAATAAGGTTAGAAATCTGGGGGTGCCTTATACATGAATAGTGCATATGCCTATTTTCTAAATCTAGGGTCCTCAAAAGTAGGAGGCGTCTTATACATGGGACATCTTATACACGGAAAAATACGATAAATGAATTGCATTGCCATGTTATTTTGCTCTGTTGATATCAGTGCAAAGGAAAGACAATCCAAATTGGGTGGGGGGATAATCAATTATGAAAGCAACACCAGGAGTAAATACTCTTCATATTTGCTGGATTGATTTCTGTTCCATACATGGGGTGAATGAGCAAACATTGGAAACTTCCAGTCCCATTTCTATTTTGGTCAAAATTCTCCAACAGGCAATACACCTTTGGCTTCCCTTTGTGGGAAGATGGCTATTTGCCTCTGGTCACACCAACTTGGTTGATGACATTTATTTAGGGTGATTTGACCATTATCTAAAGGCAGGAGATTTGCTCACTGCCCGTATAAGTTTTACCTGCCTTTACTTTGCACAAGTTTTCCTTGGTATCTTTTAATAAATAAAACCTTTCTACATGTTCCTTTTATAGGGCATTGAGTCTGGGTGTAGGGCAAGTTAATATCTCTTACATGGCTGCATGGTAAAAAAAATAATGATCTGTGTAAAAAAGCACCCACAAAGCAGCTGTTTGTCATAACATGCAGTCCCTTCCTGGGGAAAAATATGACTGCTCCCATGTACCTATTATGTGAATTCAAATGGTAGCCTTCTGTTTTTCTTCTAGCTAAGCAGAAGATCTTATTTTGATCCTTGTTTGGAAGATGAAGCAAAGGAAAAGTTCCGTTAAGGCAGTGTTTATTGACCTTGAGAAAGGTGAAGCTCTCAATAAATTAAATTGAAAGAAGAAATTCAACAGAGCATATCAGATGTTTTGCATCTTTCTTTTTAAACAATTCAACTAATGTGTAAACTGTTTTGCTAGGAGTCATTTTCCAGGGCAGCTCCATTTAATTGCCAATAGTCTGACAGTAAAAAGTTTTAGCTAGTTCCAGTTCGCAGTGTTAATTTTCACATTCTTTGGTCCCATGTTTCAGATTCAGTTTGAAGAAATGTGAACAAGAAGCTCTCTGGCAAAGGGTTATTCATATATTCAACTTGGAACTGATATAGCATTATAAGCCAGTTGCCATTGATAGCCATGAATTTGCCTTATCCTCTTTTAAAGCCATCCAACATAGGAGCCTTATACAGTGGTACCTTGCAAGACGAATGCCTCTGAAGACGAAAAACTCGCAAGACGAAAGAGTTTTTTGTTTTTTGAGTTGCTTCGCAAGACGAATTTCCCTATGGGCTTGCTTTGCAAGACAAAAACGTCTTGCAAGTTTGTTTCCTTTTTCTTAAAACCGCTTGAAGAGGTGCAGTTGCGACTTGACTGTGCTTCGCAAGACGAAAAATTCGCAAGACGAAAAAACTTGCAAAACGAATTAATTTCGTCTTGCGAGGCACCACTGTACTGAGTCAGATTGTCCATCTAGATCAGTATTGTCTACAATGGCAGAAGTTCTCTGGGATTCCAGACAGGGTTCTCTTCTCTCTGCCTTACCTGGAGATGCTGTGGATTAACCTAGGACCCTCTGCATGCAAAACACTTGCCCTACCACTGATCTGCAGTCCTCCCCTGATCTATGATTGCACACATATGAAATGGTAGGGTAATGGGCTAATGTTTGCATATATATATTTTCTAAGCCAGCCCCTTTTCCCTTTCATTGATCAGTGTGAATTCAAAATGAAATATTTGAGAAGAAAGGGAAAGGGATAACAATAAAACCAGACTAAAATACAATGGTCGTAATCTGCCCATTGTTACATCAACAGAACTCTCCAATGGCTTCAAGAAGTTCTAAGAACTCTGGGCTGGGTACCCAATCATTGTAAAATGTTTTCAGACTTAGATATTTTAAAACTAATTCATGCCTGTAATTGCCATGCTTCCAAGTGGAAATCTCTCTCTTTTTTGTATTTAGTTTTATCTATTATAATTAATACTGCTTGAATAAACAAATGTGAAGAAAAAATGGCATTGTGTGAGAATTAGGAATTATGTAGAAAGGATTACCACATGTTCAGTCCTCCACTTATAGACTGAACAGACAGTCCACTCCAACTGCCCACTTTTCTCAAGCCAGTAGCAGAAAGAAAAGGGGGGGGGACCATTAAGAGTTCAGCCTACCACTTGGTTAAACAGGAATCTGTGGATGGAAGCTAAGGGAACCAGGTGGCTTAAATGTTATTTGAGTAGCACAATTTTTTAGCTGGTTGTGGTTGGTCAGACTGTGATATTATGGCATCCGCAGGTATGGTTGGGAAAGATTTCTTGTAAGAAACAGAAGACAGCTGCTGCCAGTCGGTGTAGAAAATACTGAGCCAGATGGACCATTGTTCTGGCTCAACATAAAGTAACTTTCTTTGACATATGTTCTCTGAGCTATGAGCTTGAAGAGCCATGTCCAAATTCCTCCTAAGCAACAAAGCTGAATGGGTAATTATGGGCCAGTCACCAGCTCTTATTCCAGCCTAGGCTCACAGGGGTGTTGGGAGGATAAGAGGAGGACAAGCTTGTAAATTGTCCCAAGCTCTTTGGAGGAAGAGTGGGTTAATCATTTTAATAACAGTAGTAGTGTCAGCATTTCTGCCCCTCCTTTCAGGGTGAAACTTCCAAGGCAGGTTGCCACACACACACACACACACACACACACCCCCTCATAAAACACACTGAAATATGTTGTTGTTGTTGTTGTTGTTGTTGTTGTTGTTGTTGTTGTTGTTGTTAACAACTGAATTCATATCCTGCCCTATACTCAGAGATCTCAGGGCAGTTCACAGATAAGCACCAATTCATTAATAACCATATACTCCAGAACTTTACATTGTGGGTGCCCTTTGCGGGATTGCATGTGGTGTGCTGGCTTGCCTCTCATTGTCAATTTCTGGAGGATCACACCCAGCCTCAGTAACCTTCTTCTGGGAGATGGGCCAGCCCCATTTATAAATAGGGGGTGGAGCCGACAACAGCCAGGCAGTCGGCTCTGGAGATTCACCCTTCCTTTGTTTAATGTTTCTTGTTTGCAGGCTAATTTTTTCTTCCTGTTTAGTGGGCGCTGCTATGGTCTTTGACTAGTTGCTGTTGAAGGACTGGGAATAAATTTTCTTGCATTGGCAGGTTTTGTCTTCCCCGTAGCAATTCGTCACAACTTTGGCGGTTATGGCCTTAGGTGGAATCCTTTAGACCCCCTGCAGCAGTGATTCCAGGGTCCCCCTCTTAAAGGGGTTATTTATGGGTGTCACTGGCCATACACTGAAAGGTTGTTAGTGAACGACCCTGTGTGCAGGGTATGGGCTTGGCTGCCTGCTACACTTACATCTTGCAAAGCACCCCCATATCCCATTTACCCTGATGAGCCCCAGTTCCCCCCAGATGGGGGGCTGGGAGGGATACATGCCCAAGGCCTAAGCCAAGGGCTTTGGAAGTTTAATAAAGTTGTGGCCTAATTTTAATTCCATATAACGCTGTCAGAGTCTTTAGTCCTTCCTTATGATCCCTGGGGGCTGGGGCTGTCGCCGCCTGGTCATGCAATGTACAGCTCTTTAAGCCAATTTGTCAAGTCTAATGATAACTTTTACAGTTCTGAATCAGTACTCAAATAAAGAATGAAGATAAAGAGAAAAGAAAGGTATTTACTCAACAAATGTCTGGTAAAGCACATACCATTTGTGTGGTTTGTTGGTGTGTGTTCTTTTCTTCCTTGTAATCCTCAAAATGCCTTGACTTTCTTCTTAGGCTGGCTTCATACTCAGAAATGTCATTCAAATTCTGAAATAATTGTGATGTTCTAAAAATATAATATATGCTATGAAGTTCTTAATGTACTGTGACAAAAGGCATAGGAAGATGTGGGGTAGCAAGAAATATTTGAGGGGAGTGATGGCTACCCAATGGATTATTCCCTGGACCTGGTATAAAGTAGGAATCAGTTACTTCAGCACAAAATGAAAGCTCTCCAATTGCTTAACATGTTTTCTTGTTTTCTGTATTAGCACTGTCAAATTCCCATCTCTGTGGATTTTCTCCCACTCACTGTAGGCTTCCAAATGTCATGAATTGTGACTCAACACAACAGAGTATATGTGTGCACAGAAGGAAAAGGCAAATGTGCATTGAGGCAGTGCAAAGGGAGAGAAGATCACATCCCACAGCACATTAACACAGATGGTGGGGAGACCCCAAAACAGATACTATTCTGATAAAAGTAAGTGTGTATGCTTATCCTTGCCAGTTATCTCCCTTCCTTTTCAGAAGTTTGAAAAGCAGGAGCAAGTTTAGTGATTAGTGAGTCACTGAGTACCCCCAACACTATTTTCCTTATATCTCTGTCTCCACACATAAATGGCCAAGGTACTTACTTTTTAAAATGAAAACGGAAAATTCAGAGAATGGAGCCTGACTATCCCAGGGGGTGGGGTGGGGATGGGGGAGGGCTTCTGAATGTCACTTTGTGACTGCAGCCCTGATCTGCAAACAGCATTGTCTCTTTCTCAGTTAGCCCATCACGCATGTAAATCCAGGCTGTTGGGTTTTTTTGGTAGGACTCATATTGTCTACCTGCTCTGGCTCTCATTTCGTGGGACTGATGCAATTGTTTGATCTGTACCCTTCACATGCTTTCAGTGGAGAGAAAAACAAGAAGGCCACATTTGTTTTCCATTAAGGAAACAAAAGGCAAGAATTCACACAATGTGTTTCTTACCAGGCTGTATCTAAAAAGTGTAAATGTGTTTTCTTCAAGGTCACTGAGCCAAAAAATGAGCTAAGTTTTTCAAAGTCACAGAAAAGACTGTGCTTTGAAGATTATACCCCCATCCAGGTCACCTTCCTCCATCATACAGGGTCATCAGGAAAGATGAAACAGCAACCCTCAAGTTCCAAGCACATATGGGACCACGCTCCATAATACATGCTTAGGATATTAGGAAAGCACCCAAAAAGTCTGTAATGCTGTTTTGCACGCACCGGTCTCTACTGTGCGGAAGCAGGGACTCTACCATTTTCTTTCTTTCAACCAAGGGGAAAAATCTTCTCTGTGTTTCCAATGTACAAGTGGAGATTTCTCTGGAAGCTGCTTTGGTCATGATGGAAAATGTAACCACTATATTGAAACTTGGAACTTGCACTGGCAGGATTTGGAATTTGGAAATGTCACAGGTTTATTTATCATGTTCCTATTTTCCCTCCAGGCAAAATGCAAAAGCTAAAAGTGAGAGGCATCTGAAGGGTCATCACCAGCACCCACGATCTGCAGGAAAAAGACTGGACCCATGTTTTCTAGAAAGGTCCACTTGTGCTGATTAAAATCCTAGCCTCACCAGCACTTACCCTGTTTCTGTCCTGCTGCCTGAAAGCAGAGGCTGTATCTAGGTACTTGTGCACCATTTTCAATTTTGTACAATTTCCTGGAAGCCTGAAGTAGCATCATTCTATTTTTTTTCCAAGTTAATTTTTATTGTTTTCCTTACATATTCTTTTCCAACAAATTGTAATAACACCATACATTCCCTTTGACTCTGCCGAGTCACGACCCCCCCTCCCTCCCCACAACTGGTATATTTAACCCCTTTCCATCGTGCACATCATTCTCATATTAGTACTATTATACATTGGAGGTATTATGTCAAACCTGCTAGTGTCTTTACAATTCTTCTTTAAATATTCAATAAATTTACTCCAGTTATTTTGGTATCTTTGATCGTCCTGGTCCCGGATCCTCCCTGACAGTTTGGCAAGTTCTGCATATTCTGTCAACTTCACCTGCCACTCCTGGATAGCTGGTATATCTTGTACTTTCCATCTTTGGGCCAGAAGGGTTCTCACGGCAGCTGTAGCATACATGAACAAATTTTGATCTCCCATTTTAATTTCTGTTCCTATTAAACCTAATAGACACGCTTCCGGTCTTTTGGGGAAAGTATATCTAAATATTTTTTTGAGTTCATTATAAATTGATTCCCAATTTTTTTTTACCTTATCGCAGGTCCACCACATATGGAAATAGTCCCCATCTGCCTTTTTACATTTCCAACATTTTCTTTCTTTTTTCCTATACATTTTAGCTGATTTTACTGGCATCAAATGACATCTATAACATCATTTTTAGCAAGTTTTCCTTTAAAGCCATGCATCCTGTAAATCTCGAACCCTCCTTCCATAATCTTTTCCACGAATCCAATTCAATGTTATGTCCAATATCGATTGCCCATTTTATCATTGATTCCTTTACTTCTTTGTCTTTTGTATGCCATTCTAGCAATAAACTATACATTCTTGATAAAATTTTATCTTTACAGTCTATTAACTCGATTTGGAATTTCGATTTTTTTATCTTCGAACCCATTGAAGTAGCATCATTCTAGAGGCAGCGTAGGAAATTTAAATAGTGGCCAGCTTCTGAAGACCCAAAGAAGCCCATGGTGGTTGAGTTCGCAGAAAGGCGGAATGGCATTCTGACTCTGAAGCAGAACCTCTTTTTTTAATTTGCTGAATTAACATTTACAGTGGTACCTCGGGTTAAGTACTTAATTCGTTCCGGAGGTCCGTACTTAACTTGAAGCAATATTTCTGGGTTAACGGAGTCTGTAACCTGAAGCGTATGTAATCTGAAGTGTATGTAACCCAAGGTACCACTGTATATAGTAATCACACACAAACACAATGCTGGTGATGGTTGAAATGGATGCCCAGTCCCCTGAGGTCTCACTGTATGCAGGACAAAATAACAATATACAAAAAGATTGAGAAAACTCAGGGTATTATTTTCTTGTTTTCAGTTTTAATCCATAAAAGCTGAGAGAGAGAACCCTGGGATCTTGGCAGCTGACAGTTGATCACAGAGGTTGACTCTGCACTTGGACTGATCTTGTATTGAAGACTTCTTTGTACTCACGAGCAGCTGTACTTTGTTTATTATACCAGGGCATTGCCATGCTGTTTGAATATTAAAAGTTCCAAAACAGAAATAGTCATTCATTCATTCATTCATTCAGTCATCATTCATTCATTCCATTTCTATTCCACCTTTTTTTCACAAGGAGCTTCATTTTTCCTGCTCCATGTTTTATCCTCACAACAACCCTGTGAAGTAGGTTTGGCTACAAGGTGTTTCATGTCCAAGTGAGGATTTAAGCCCTTGCACTCTATTAGTCCATATGTCCATATGTCCTCTTTTTCATCATAGCAACCCATAGTTAAAAGTAGAAGTTGGGAATTGTGTCCTCTTTTCTGCTCTTCAAAATATGGCAACCCTACACTCTAACCCCTCACCACATCAGTTCCAAGGATTGTACACGCCACTAGTTCTGACTTTATATAATAAGAAATGTGCTTTTTTATTCAAAGTTCAAATTGCTGACTCTCTGTTAATGGGATTCTCTTTCTCTTTCTTAATGCATGTATTTGTGTGTGTGTGTGTGTGTGTGTGTGTGTGCGCGCGCGCGTACCCACACATACACCCACACACCAATTACATAATTTTATTGAAACTGGTCGTGTTCATGTTGTATGCACCCAGAGGCCAGATTTATTGCAATTTCCTTGAATCAATGGGTGGTATCTTTGATTTATTATCTTATGTATTAGATTCAGCAGATGATGTATCTAATTCAGTAGGTGATGTTTCTGGTTCAAAAGGTGATGCATCTAATTCAGGTGATAGATCTGGGCTCAGTGAGGTAATATATCTTATTCAGCAGGTGATATACCCCCATTCCTTCTATGATCTATCGGATGTACTAAGTGATATATGGAATTCAGCTAGTAATATATCTCGTTCAGTGTATGATCTGTCTCCTCAATGAGTAATTCATTTTCTTGAAATGATTACGGCTTTGGTGTGAGATGTAAAATGTAATCATGTGTAGTAGCTTATTTCTGCCTACAATATCTGTTATTGCATTGCATATTAATGGGGAATATTCAGAAATGACTGCAGCTGAAGACAGAGATACTTTTCAGTATCGGACTTCATCTCACAATAATTGCATTGTTTGGAAGCCCAGGGAAGTATGCTGAAAGAGCTAACAAGTACTGAAATAAGTAGAACAAATGGATATGTCTGAGGGGTATATTTCAAAAGGTGTTTTCTGCAGAGCTGAAATTTCATAGAAGATATTATAATCCAAGAAATGTTCTGATATTTTTCCTTTTCTCACCTCCTTAGAAAAAGAAGGCCACTTTGCAGAATTTTCTCCAAATACTTCCCATCACTCTTTTTGTGTTGCCCCCTGTCCTACAATCATGCTAGATCTGGGGCACAGTAGAAGATGCAAAATGGTGGCCAAGTCACCAGAAAGGTAATTGCTGCCATGTGTAGATACATGCTGCAAGAAAACATTGGGGTGTAGGGGGAAGAAGGAAATAAGCTACTCTAGTGAATACCCTTGAGCACCCCCAGGAAAAAAAGCACTGGTCCTACCTATGTATTAGGGCTCCAATTGCTGCCCAGAGATGACACATGCTGACACCAGGCCTGACAACCACAGAATATCAGGCAGTAACCAGCTGGAATTCATGGTCACCAGTGTGCCTGCTGTCGTGTGCCATGATGCCCAGAGAATGTCTCAGACAATATACCCTCAAAAATCTAGAATGCACAAGAGGCAGTTTGTTCTTTCTGCTCAGTTTCTGCTTGCACTGATTCAGCTTCTCCTGCACTAAACATGCCTCTTTAAATAGGCATGTTTCATTGGATGCCAGGATTGGACACCCACCCCTCACTCCCATTCTAAATGAAGGGGTTCTCTCTGTGATTGACTGCAGGAGTTTCTGCCTTTCTTTCCATCAATGTTCACTTTGCTATGCTTTCCTGTTCTTTGAGATGTTGCAGTCAGTTATGCCGCACAACTCACTGCATCCATTTCATTTTATGAGACACACCCCACAACACAGCCATTTTGTGACTGGTGCCCCCCAACATTTCCTCAAAATTTCACATGTGCCCACTGTCCCAGAAAAGATTGCGGACCTTGGCTTAACCATGATGGCTATGCTCTACCTCCACAGTTGGAGGCAGCAATGCGTCAGAATATCAGTGGCTGGAAACCACAGGAGGGGATAGTGCTCTTGTGTTTGCAGGTTTCCCACAGGCATCTGATTGGTCACTGTGAGAACATGATGTTGGACTCAGTGGGCCATTGGCTATTCTTATGTACTTATGATAACATGCATTCATGTTTTCTGTGGGTCCAAGATAAGAAAATTTCAAGGTGTCATTCTGAAGTTTAGCTAACCATACTGTAGCTCTGTCTCCCTTTCTTGGCATTCCTTAGGTGCTTAGCTGCAAAAGTATTGACAATTTTTTTTTTTTTTAAAATGAGGAAATAATGAGGAAAGAATCCTAAGAAGCTGCAAACTACTTGTATATTTCTTTGAACATTATTGTCTTAATCCTGTCAGTTTCTCACTGCTATTGTGTATGACAATGAGAGAACAATGGCACAATATTCACCTGATAAATTGAAATAAATATATTACTTTCTAACTATGCTGATTTGAGGGGAATATATAAAATGCAGCTCCTCTCAAAACTGACCAGCTAGCCTGATGAGATAAACTTTAGGTGTCACTCTTGAAGTGGTTGATACTTAAATACTTTCCTGTCTTTGGGTATAACTTCTTAAGTTCTTTTAAAGAAAACCCTGATTTTTGAATAAACAAGGTTTGAACTTTTAATATAATTTATAATAATTCCTTAGAAGATTAAGCTTGTTAAGACTCTTAGCTTTTAAATTCTAAAAATACAGTCTTTAAATAAGCTTGTCTTTGCTGACCTGTCACCTTTCAGTTCTTTGCAAAAGAACTTTGATTAAAGACAGCATTAGCTAAGCCTTTTCTTTAAATGGTTGGGGGGGCATTTAAATAGGTCATCTCTTCTCCCCCCCCCCTCTTTCCACTACCAGGCCTTTGCTACTGAAGTCTATGTCTTTGCTTTTATACTTTTATATTATCTTATTACCTTAAAAAATAAAATAAAGTCATCCTGGATTTGATGAAACTCAGTCTTTGCTAACCCTTAAGTTGCAAAGAAAGTTAAATGTGGCTTCCAGGTTGGTTTTTGAAATGATATGCAAGAATCAGGAGCAGATGATGTGGTGAGGTAGTAGGTCACATAGGTGCTGTTTACCAGAATATAGAGGTAGAGTAGGAGGTGCAAAAAGGCAGGGAGGTCAGTGCAGTGCAAATGCACCAGCTGAGCCAATCTGGGGCCCCTGGTGGTGCATTTGCACTTCTCTAACCTTGTGGCTACCTTGCCCCTCTACCGCTACCTCTCCGTAAGCAGCAGCAATACTATTGGAGGCCAGGTGAGTGCCTCTGCCACAGCACGCCATCTGCTACTGCTCATAGGATTTGATATCATGCAGACTGGGGTTTAACTATTTTTTAAATTTCCTTGGATCACAGGGCAGCTTACAGTGTAAAAATACAAAAATACATAACATAACAACAAACAAAATAATCACACACACACACCAGAGTTAAAAAAGGAGCAGATTGTTTAATTAGCCAAAGGATTGCAGTTTTCACCTTACAATTATGATGGATCCTCAATGTTGGAACATTCAAGACAGACAAAGGGAGATACTTACTCTAACAGTGCATAGCTAAACTATGGAGTTCACCCTCACAAGATGTGTGATGGTCACCAGCCTAGATGGCTTTCAAAGAGGGTTCAGCAAATTCATGGGGAGCATGGAGAGCACCATGTCATATCATAGTGATCACTAGACCTCTCTTTTTCTTCCTCTTCTTTGGCGATCACTTGTAGCCAAGTAAGATTGTCTTCCATGAAGATGGTCTTAATGGTGTGTCCATAAGTGACTGTGGAGGCCAATTCTGAAACCACACGTCCTTCTACAGTGGAGACATAGGTTTCCAGGAGGGAGTTGATCATGGCAAATGCCTTCCTCTTAGCATGTTTCTCCCTTTCATCCCAAGTTCATGCTTCTTCAAAGTCCATGACACCTTTGGTAGAGGCTCACAGGCCAGTGTTTCCCAATTATCAGTGCTTATATTGCATTATTTTTTGGATTTGCCTTGAGAGAGTCTTTAAACCTCTTTGGTTGTCCTCCTGCATTTCTTTTTCCATTCTTAAGTTGGGAACAGAGTAGTTGCTTTGGAAGACAATAAGCAGGCATCTGAACAACATGGCCAGTCCAGCTACACCAAAGAATGTTAATAAAGGCACCAGAAATATTTTTCACATCAAACCATTTCACAATACCACTCAAACTCGAAGACCTATTGAAGATGGCAACTTCACTCCAAGTGACCATGCCTTCCCATTAATCACTCCTGTTGAATGGCTTCTTTTACCTCTCTGTTGGAGGCAGTATCCTTCTGAATACCACTTGCTGGTAATCACAACTGGGGAAACTATTGTTGCATTCATGTGGGACTTGTGGATTTCCCTGAGGCAGTTGGTTGACCACTGCGTGAACAAGATCCTGGACCAGACAGACCTTTGGGAAATACAGCAGGGCTTCTATTATGTTCTGAAATATATATACAGGCACTTGGATGTAGATCCCATGTGATTACCATTTTCCCATTGCGTGTATTTGTGTTTCACCACTGTTGCTGCAGAAGTGGGAACTGCAGTGTTAAAAACAAAACAAAAGGTACTTCAAGGAAAATCTATGAAGAGAGGTTCTAAATTAAAATATTGATAAATTTTCAAAAAGTTGTTTATTAATAAATGGCAGCAGCTCAGCCTGATGAATATCTGGAGGCCACTAGTTCCAAAGATAGGGTATAGTTGAATAAGATGGAAGGAAGTGTGATATAACAAAGGTGTAAAAATAAGACCATGAGCTGTCAGACACTTGCTCACTGTAGCCCAGTATTATCTATTATTGCGTTTTCTAGCCTGGTGCCCCCCCCCAGATGTTCTGAACCATACTTCCTATCAGCTCCAGCCAGCAAGGCCAAAGGTCAGGGATGATTAGTGTTGTAGTTCAAATCATCTGGAGGGCACAAGGTTGGGGAAGGCTGATTGATTCTGACTAGCAGTGGACCTCCAAAATTTGAAGCAGAATCTCCTTTTCCAGGCCTGATATCTGATCCTGTTTGCAGCTATCCCAGGGTCTGAACTTAGAACTTTTTGCTTGTATGCCCTGCCACTAAGCCATGACATCATAAGAATTGCAGTGGCAATACCTGAGACAAAGACATTTCCTTCTTTTGAAAACTTTCCTTTCAAAGCCTTATCTTCCATGTTTGTGTACACTTGTCTTCTAAGGTCAGGCACATCAGAATAACTGAATAACAGGATCCTAGAAGCTATCCTTATTAGCATGCATTCAGCTCTTCGGGGTGTTTTTGGCTGTGTTACTTTGGGCTCGTTAACTTAGCAAGTGGTCATTACTTAGATAGTTTTATCTGCAATAATTGCTTAAGTGTTGTCATCATTTAGCATTTGCTTGTGGGTAAGTTCCAATGAAGTACTTTCATTTCTCTGTGGTGACCAGAATCACAAAGTACTACCTTTTAAACTCCTATCACAGCTATTGGGGGCAGGGGGGGGGTGGTGGCATGGTTTGCAAAAGTGTGCTCTATGGAGGATGGAGTGACTTCATTGGGTTGGGAGAGTGAAGAGGGTTTCTTGTGCCCCAAGGAAGTTTGAGCTATTAAGAAGATTGGCACAGTGCTAATAAAAATCTAAACACTTATAGTCAAATCTTATTCCTGATGCTGCTAAATGGAAACTTACAACTTAACATAATAGGCAATTTAGCATATAAATGTGCCCCATAAAAGCTTGATGTTGGCAGTGCAGAACAATAAATGTTAACCTTCGGGCAAGTTGTTATGGAGTGCTAAAGGCGCTTGCAATTTTAATGAACTTGTTTGTACATAGGAAACATTGGCACTAAACACTAGAATTCATTTACCACCCTTGGTGGGGCACCTTTGGGGGGGTAAAAACTCTAGATCTTCAGGGGCTTCCAGGGGAGAAACTGCCTCTCTCTACTATCCAGTAATCATCTGTCATTCTGTAATTTGTCTCATTTTAATTTTTTCCACCATACTTATTTGGCAAACTTTGTCCCTTTCTGCATCCATTAGAGATGAATGTCTGAAAAGTTACTGATGGATGCTATTCTTTGGAATCGTGTCCCTTAGTGGATGGCCACAGGCTACTAAAAAGAAGAGGATCAAGATCGAAAAGAATTGTTTTCAGCAGTTGAAAAGCAGTAAAGCTGTATTATTTTAGAACTGTTCGCTTTGCAGGCGAGCAAGTTCAACCTCCATGTTTATTATTTTGCATTTTGAATTGTTTATTTGTGACAGAGCTAGTCAATGTTGTGCCCTCCAGATCTTGTGGACTACAACTCCAATACTTCCGTCATCCTTGACTTTTGGACACGCTGGCAGCATATGATGGGAAGAGCACACAAAATCTGGATGGTACCACATTGACTTCAATTAACTTTACTCTATGGCCCTTGCTATGCTTATTCATCACTAGAGGCAGCTAGTTGGGAGAGAATCACATCTATGTATTCCACCTTCATTGCCACCCTGCATAGCACTATGGCACACCTACAATAATCTCTTGAATTCTTTGATCTGTTGGTCTAACTGGTTAAAGAGAGAGAGAGAGAGAGAGAGAACCTCCTATATCTTAATCTTCTGTTCCATCTACTCATTGTGTTCCTTTTCTGCTCTTTCTTCTGCTATTCCCAGTCCGGGGCAGAGCTACCTGCCCTGGCACCTGGAGCGGTGTGAGGGAGGTGTGGGGGAGGGGCTAACTCCCCACACAGGGAGCATCCCTAGCCGTCTGCTGCCCACACGGTGAGCACCAGGGGCTGATGCTAGCCGCCTGTGGCAGCATCATCCCTAGTGGCCTGCCACCCATGCAGTGAGCGTCCAGGGGTGCCACCTGCGCAGCAAGTGGGGGGGGCAGCATGGCAATGTTACCTACCCTCACAAGTGACACCAGGTGTGCACCACACCCCCTGCACCCGCCTTCCTCTGTCAGTGTTCCCAGTTAGTCAACCACTTCATGCACCAATGGGTTTTGGTGAATAAAAGCTTATGTTGCATGAGCCCTAATATAAGGGCTAAGGCACCGGTTCTGATGCACAGAGAGGCAAGTGAAGACATTCTCAGAGCTTTTGACAGCCCTGCAGCATGTAGAACATGGGTGAAGAATCTGTGGCTCTCTAAACATTGTTAGATTCCAACTCACATCAACCCCAGACAGCATGACAATGCCACACAACCTTAGTAAGTGAGGCTTTGGTGGGGAGAGCAAGGTGGGGTAAGTGTTGCTGGCACAAAGGGTAGCACCTTCTTGTTTCACCTCAGGTAGCAAAATGGAATGGGCTGCACCTAGGCATGGGCACAGTGGACATAATGAATAAGATATAACAGTGACAGATAAAGCTAAATTATGGTGCAGACATGAGCTAATAGAATCTTGCAAAAATGTCTTTGATGGCTTACTTGCTGTGCTAAGTACCACAACAGATGAACTGAGAAGACACTGCTGACTTTCTGATATTGTGTCAGGGAGGAAAAAAAGAGTACTAAATTTTTAAAAGATTAAACATGGCATGCAGCATAAGAAGCTGATAGGCAGTGAGAAACAGGGGCCAGAAAACAAAACAAAAATGAATTAACAACCATGAAAATCCAAGGGAAATTATAGTGAAAGTAGTTGGGAGGGCTTCGGAGATACAGTTGGAGAAGGAAAGTGAGATTCAGGGTTAGGAATGCAGTTCCATGCATAATAAAGAAATATAAGTTCAGTTTGATGAATCGGGCAAAAAACATATGCTCTCTCTCTTACACAAAGGACAGTAGAAATCCTACTTTTACATACAGGGCAGGACAAAGGAAGAACAAGATGAAGCTGTAGTCTATGTAGAATTCGGATTCACATATCCCTAACTTTTACCTTCTGCTATTTGTCCTTTTCAGAAAATCTTTCTAAACAGAAAGATTGTTAAAGAACATTATTAAATAAAATGTTCACACACACACAAATACATACTCCACCCTTTTCCAAACAGTTCGGGGTGATGTGCATATCTCTCTTTGCCTGTTATCCTCACATTCACCATATAAGTCCTCATCTGCCCCTCACTACCTGGAAAGGTAGCCCACCTAGGAGAAGGAAGCCTCTGATCTTAAACCTCTGCTGCCTTGTGGGATATCTTCAGGAGAAGAAAAGGCTAAGGAATAGACCCTACACAAATCCAGAGTTCTTAAAATGGTAGGATGGCACTTTGTACACTAGTGGTGTATGGTAATTGGACTAGGGGAATAAGCTATTCCCCTAAATTTCCCCCGGTGCCTCCTTTCCAAAGCCCAGGAAGCTTCTGCCTGGTTTAGGAAGAGAGGTGTGATGCTCACAGGCAGGATGTCAGGATATCCTGCACATGACACCCCACACCCCACCCCGCCAATCACCCTTGCAAACCAACACCTATGGCCCTAACAGTTCCCCTATGAAAAAATTCACAACACACCACTGCTGTGCTGTGTAAACCAACCTGGAACCCAAAGAAGGATTGCTTTTCCATGACAAATGGTTAATTATTATTATTTATTATTTACACCCTGCCCATCTGGGCGGCTCCCAACAGAATATTAAAAACACAATAAAACATCAAACATTAAAAACTTCCCTAAACAGGGCTGCTTTAGGAATTGGACTGGTTTACCATGTAAAGTGATCTGCTAGAGAAAAAGAAAATACTTTTAAACTTCCCCAATGCTTAAATATGATTTTGTGTAAAGGAGACAATAAATGTTAGAGGGAATGTGATACTCTGGGATTGCACTACCACATATGGTGGTCCAACCCCAAGATCTTTGTGTTTTTGAGAATATTTCCCCAATAAATCTTGAACCTAATTAAATAAGATCTATCATCCTTTCTTAAGCTAGCCGGTCCATCCATCTCTGGCCCAAATTCTATATCATCAACTTCCAAGAAATTGTTTGTTCATCTTATTGTGGTGGCCAGATTGGTGGTATCTAAACATTGATCTGTCTGGGGAACTAATTCATGAATGGACCTCTCAAATTGGATCCTTAGCTTTGATGGAGAAACAGATATATGAAGTATGAGCAAGGAGGAACAACTGTAGACAAGGTTTGTTTGGTTTGGCAAATCTTTATTTCTTATGTGAGGACAAGAAAACATGGTTTCAATCCACAAGGGACTCATGGACATTTGCTAGGGTGATGCTTTTTCTTCTATTTTCTGTTTTGCCTCATGTCAGGGATTGGGGGCGGGGCAGGTGAGGAACTGGTATTATTATCTGTAATGTACTTAACTTTGTTTAAGAGCCAGTACAAACATTTTTAAAAAGTTCTTTAAGGGCCCTTAGAGCCTTATTGTCACCATTATGAATACCAGGTAGCTTGAGTCAAAGAGGGTTTTTGGCTTCAGCTGCTTCCATACTTAATCAACATAAATTGCCTCACCAACATCAGGGAAAAGGTTATGCTGTGTTTCAGGGGGGAAACATCTCTCCAGTACCATCAGGCTGGCTATTACAGTTGTCAAATAATAGCCAGTAGTGAACCAGTTGCAGTTATTTTCCTCCCACCCTGATTTAAGTGAGATGTCTCCTTTGTCCCAAATGGAGCTGTTTTACACTGAGTGCAGAGCAGTCACTTTGCAACATGATTTGTAATCTGAAGCATGTGGTACATTTTCTGCGTGTGCTTGTGCAGGGTGGGTGTATTAGGCAGTTTCCTTCTATTAACCATAATGGGGATTGCTTGACTCATTCTGCTCACACCAGGCTCAAAAACTTACCCCTGTCGTTCTGTACTATGGATCTTGACTTGAATGAGGCTTTGTATAATAAGATTTAAATTGTAGTGAGTCATTATGTCAACTCTTTCCCCCACCCTTTTTTCTGTGGGTATTTTGCATAGGAAGAATACCACAAGCAACACAGCATGCTTTACTACAGAAAATCCTTGCAAATGCTATGCCAATGAGTAGTTCATGTAAAGTCTATTATGAAGAAATGACCTAGTATATTGTTGGCATGGCAATATCATTTTGTGGTTGTTGGGGGTGGGTGGGGGGGGAGTCAGGCTGAGTTAAAATTGAAACTGGAAGCTTTGTGGTCTGCAAAGTTTGTGAAGGACCAAACTTCTGCAGTCAGGCTTGGAAGTGGCCTTGGAAAACCAAGCTAGCGCCCCCTCCCAAACATGGAAACAGTAGGGCTTATTCCAAGCCCAAATATCTTGGTTTAGTCTGAACCTGAGCTAAATTGGATGCTATTGTACCTCTTGATGATGTCACCAATCATACAACAGTAGGATTCAGTCCACCCCTCCAGTCTACATAGGGAGATTCCCACTTGACTACTTCGTCTTCCTGTATGTCTACTTGCCATTCTCTCTCTACCCACAAACTCCTTCTCTGCTCCTACTTGCCTTACCACTCTGGAGACAGTAGTAAAAAGTGGGGGAAATGGTGGGTTTTTTTGCTTTTCTTTCTAGCACCTGGTCTGCATCAATATCTGTATGCCAGATGCCACATAACAGAGAGGAACCCTTCATGCCACCTCTGTTGCAACCAAAACAGCAAGCCAAAGAAGCAGATGGGAATGACTGAGAGGAGTGCAGAAGACTGGGTTTGGATAATAACCTCAGATGTTGATCAGACATTGGTCATGCTGGCTGGGCTGATGAAAGCTGGAGTCTAAAACATTTGGACAGCACTATGTTGGGGAAAGTTGATCTAATGTTTAATGCCTTAGTTATATCACATGACTGGCCACTCCTTGGATTTACAAAGCCCTCCCCAACAAATAAATGTGGATAGAAATAAATGTTATCCCAATACATTGGAATCTTATAGAAAAGTAATGTTTATAGCCACTCTTTCCTTACATTAACTTCCTCTTCTTGCCATTTCTTGAGAACTGAAGCCTCATGCTGCTCTCCCCCCCCCCCACATGTGTCTCTAATTTTATGTCAGTTTTAACTCCATGTCTTTCTAGGTTTCTGTATTTCTATACTCTAGGTCCATGGTCTTTGCAAGAATTAGGGATGCCTAAAGGCTGCCTGCAGAGCACAGAAGAGATCTGGATGATTTGTTGTTGCTGCTGTTAAAGGAGAACAGTGGGTGGATTTTTTTTTTTTTAAATCATGCTCTGATTTGAAAGGGAAAGATTGTTATTCTTTAAGGTACGAAAGAACAACAAAGATTTCCATCCTTCAAAATATGAAAGTAATTTTACCCCCAAAAGGTATTTCCCAAAAATGAATTATAGAGGAAATAGAATCCCTTTTACCAATAAAGGTATTGCCCTTATGTGGATTATAGAGGAAATGAAATCCCTTTTAGTTCTTCAACAAAATCCTGATTCACTCTGGAAGGACTCCCATGCCTGCAAATTTTATCCAGTTATGTAGCAAGGGAAAAAGTTACAGTCATACCTCGAGTTGAATGTGCTTCAGATTGAGCGCTTTCGGGTTGCACTCCGTGGCAACCCAGAAATAGCGGAGCATGTTACTTCCTGGTTTTGCCGTTCATGCAGATGCTCAAAATGACGTCATGCGCATGCACAGAAGCGGCGAAACGCAACCCACGCACACGCAGGTGCACCATCACGTCTTACGTTCTGTTCAGGATGCAAATGGGGTTCCGGAATGAATCCCGTTCGCATCCCAAGGTACCGCTGTACTACAGTGGTACCTCGGGTTACAGACGCTTCAGGTTACAGACGCTTCAGGTTACAGACTCCACTAACCCAGAAATAGTACCACGAGTTAGGAACTTTGCTTCAGGATGAGAACAGAAATCGCGTGGCGGCAGCGGGAGGCCCCATTAGCTAAAGTGGTACCTCAAGTTAAGAACAGCTTCAGGTTAAGAACAGACCTCCAGAATGAATTAAGTTCTTAACCAGAGGTACCACTGTACTATATTCAGATTCACTGCAAGAGGGGATAGGAAACACAGATATTCACCGTACATGGGTATAGGCATCTGGTTGACCACTGTGAGAGTAGGATGCTGGCAGAGATGGACCTTTAACCTAATCCAGCAGGGTCTTCTATATTTTTTTTAATAAAAAATCTACTTTTACAGAGTGCCTCAGAACCTGAACCAAAAATAGAAGCAAACAGAGCACAGCACAGAACAACTCAGAAACATATTAGGAAAAATAATTTGTTCTGTGATCCACCCTGAGTCCTTCAGGCACAGGGCAGTACCGTATTTTTCGTCCTATAAGGCGCACCGGCCCATAGGACGCACCTCATTTTTTTGGGGGGGGGAATGAATTTCAAAAAAATTATTTCCCCCCCACCAGCCCTGGCTGCCGCCCCAAGCCTTGCGCTCATCTGCCCGAAGCAGGGGGAGCCCTCCGGAGGGCTCCCCGTGCTTTGGGGTGACAGGCTGCCGCCCCAAGCCTCGCACACCCGGTGGGACCTCCTGCCGGGCGCGCCAGGCTTGCGGACACTCGCGGGGGCTGCAGGCTGCTGCCCGCAAGCCTTGTGAGCCCGTGGGAACTCCCACCGAGCTTGCAAGGCTTGCGGATAGCTTTCTGAAGCCTGGAGAGCAAGAGGGGTCGGTGCGCACCGATGCCTCTCGCTCTCCAGGCTTCAGCGAAAGCCTGCATTCGCCCCATAGGACACACACACATTTCCCCTTCATTTTTGGAGGGGAAAAAGTGCGTCCTATGGGGTGAAAAATACGGTATATAAATTCAATAAATAAATAAATAGTAATAATAATTAAGCACAGATACAAGGAGAATCATGGGCCCCATGGTTCCTCTAGCATGCACATGAGCTATTACTTACAATCTTAAATGGTAAATTCTAGGTACATTTTTACCACCTGAGGTGCTAAAACACAGGTTCATCAGCCAGCTTGATGTCAATACTAGGAAACGTCCTAGAACAGAAAATCAAAAGGTCTGTATGGGAGCACATATAAAAGGATGGTGTCCTTATTAACTGGTGTCATTATTAACAAGCTTAGTGGATCAGGGGGTGCTGTGGAAGTACTGTATATTGATTTCAGTAAGGCTTTTGACAAAGTCCCCCATGATATTCTTGCAGAGAAGCTGGAAAATGTGGGCTGGATGAGGTAACTGTTAGGTGGATTTAAAGTGGGTTGACTGACTGAACCCAAAGATGGTTCCTTATCATCCTGGAAAAACTGGCAAGTGGGGTGACGCAGGGTTCTGTCCTGGGCCTGTTGTTTAATGTCTTTATAAATGACTTGGATAAAGAAATTGTGGGCACGCTCATCAAATCTGCAGATGACACCAAACTAGGAGGGGTAGCTAATGCCACTGAAGACAGAATCGGGTTTCAAGATGAGGTTAACAGATTGGAGAACTGGGTCAAATTAACAAAGTGAAATGCCAGGTTCTACACTTAGGCAGGACAATCCAGATGGGGGACACCTGGATTGCCAGTAGTACATGTGAAAATGATTTAGGGGTCTTAGTAGACCACAAGCTTAACATGCATTGCAGGGGGTTGCACTAGATGCCCTTTGGGGACCCTTCCATTCTACAATTCTATGATTCCATTAAATAGATCTTAATTTACACCATGTGCAATATAGCGATAAATAGGCTTCCCTACCTTATAGGACGGTTCTATACTTTGCAGGCACCATAAATCTTTTACATAAGATGTAAATCTATGTATATTAATACCAGAGATGTTAAAAATAGTTTCATTAGAACTGGGACATTTACTGTGGCTTTAAAATAATAGTAATCAGTATCTTATTGAACAAATGCTTCCTTTGAAGTCTCCTCCACAACTAGTTTCCAGCATTTGTGGGAGGGGGGAAATGGAAACTGCAGGATTTCAAGTTAGTGCTTCCCCCTCTCCCAATCCTGATAGTATCATACATTATTTAAATTTTCTTCATCTTCAAGAACACCCAGATGAACACATGAAAATATTCAGGCAATGGAAATAACAACAACAAAAGATGCCATCACTCTTGCCAAAAAATGTGACAGAAAAATCATGGCTTTCCCTTAGCCTTTTAACTAAGAGGGATTCATTTTTTTTCTTTTTTAATTTTCCAGTGGATCATCAAATCACTGTAGGCATGCATGGGCATTAAATGAAAGTTAACAAGTTTTTCTTCTCGTAAAGCTTTTTTTTTTTTTAAGGGTTGAAAATGCTAATTTCAAAACATTATCAGTCCATCCTTATTTTTGCTGAAATATTTTCAGCTGAAATAAATGAGAAAAACATTTCTATCCCGAGCTCCAGCATCTGCTGAACCAATATTGCTTTTCTGTATACTCCGATAATTAAGTCAAGGCATTCGTATCTTTTCTATTACAGTTTCTGTTCCTGAAGCTTAAACAAGAACTTTGTTTGTGAAGTAAAACATGCAGGTTTCTTTTTCCAACACCGGTATTGATTTTTCTTTTGTCTTCTAACAGGAGACCAGTAACTTTCTACACTGCAGGGAATGGGAAAATAAAGGTTCAAGTATTCAGTACTCAAGGTGATAAATTACTGATTTTGGTTTACACTTAATGACTACCACAGTCAAGCTTAGAACTAACATTACTTCCCCCAAAAGAGAGAGAGAGTACAAGTAAAGTCCCCACTCAAGTTTATTAAATACACTTTGTGAAAAGCCCATCTAACTCCTCGCTTTATTGCTTCAATTCTAAATAGGTCTGTGATTCTTTCTTCTGTTCATTCTTTCTCCCACTTATTTGAATCGTTTTTGCCTCATTCTGCACTGTATCTTTAAAACAGTATATTACTGTGTATGTATCTTTCTAAGAAGAGAAGACTCCTTGGAAAAGACCCTGATGTTGGGAAAGATGGAGGGCACAAGGAGAAGGGGACGACAGAGGATGAGATGGTTGGGTAGTGTTCTTGAAGCTACCAGCATGAGTTTGACCAAACTGCAGAAGGCAGTGGAAGACAGGAGTGCCTGGCATGCGGGATCACGAAGAGTCGGACATGAGTAAATGACTAAACAACAACAACATGTATTTTACTGGAACACGGGTGGTGCTGTGATCTAAACCACTGAGCCTCTTGGGCTTGCCAATCATAAGGTCAGTGGTTTGAATCCCCACAATGGGGTGAGTTCCCGTTGCTCTGTCCCAGCTCCTTCCAACCTAGCAGTTCGAAAGCACAAAGTACAAGCAGAGAAATGCTGTTTCCATGTGCTCTGGTTTCTGGCACACATATTACATCAGATGTGGGGTAGGTGGGCATGGTTTGTGGAAAATGACATTCAGAGCAAATCTGGCATGCAGACTAGAGGTTCCTCACCCCATTATGTGCTATAGTAACCTATGGAATATGCTATAGAAAAAATGCCAAGGAGGGCATTTCCCAGTCATTCTGCGGCTTAACACTGAGTCCTGGGTGGCTTTCAGGAAGCAACTGGTTCTCTTATTGTCTCTCTGGCGGTAATAGCTTATGGGAGGAAAATAGCACAAATAAAGGCTGCAGTGCAAAGCATTACATATTCTGCACCTGAATTACTGCCTGAATTTAACCCAAAGCCATAGAAATGCCATGCAAAGGAGCATACTTCTTGTATCTAATTGCATCTTTTAAATCCATTCAGGAATTAATGGGAGTGTATAGGCAGCTGAAATACAATTGTGTCAAATATTAACTCCTCTCATTTATATGCACACTGCTTTCATTCAGCAGCGTTGGGATATGAAACAGCTGCCTGGCTTCACCTGTAGCTTGTATAAGCAAAGAGTGTAAGTTTATTGTGACTGGAGCATCCTAGGCAATGGAGAAACAGATGTAATCATGCATTTCCTTCACATAATTTGCTCACCTTGCTGCACAAAAGCTTATGTTTGCCTCTGATATTCATGGTGTGGGGATCCAGACCAGCAGAGGTTTCCAGACAAATTATTATGGATGATGACTTTTTAGCCACTTCTACATACAGATAAGACAGTATCCTTATGGTTATTTTAAATGTGGAAAGACTTTATTCATATTAGAAATCATGTGTTGCAATCCTTTCTGATCTGTCATTACTATGTGGCTGTTTTTAAGAGATCCACCTTGGTCTTTCCACCTCTTACAGTTGCAGGAGCTCTTATAAGCACATGGAATGTCCTCTAGTTAGGGCTAGCACCAGACTTCAATGAGGCTTCTATTGATGCAGCTTAGAAAAGCATTAGCTTTCTTTTTCTGCTCTAGTATGTTAAAGGCTTTTGCTTGGCTATGCAGGACCCCTTTTCTATCGGCTTGAAGTGTTGTCACAGTTTTGAGGAAGCAACTAAGGAGCCTCCTGGTGCTTTTTAATACTTGAGCTTCAGAGGAACCCCCATACAACTCCCTCTTGGGTGCTATTTTGGGCTCCTAATCAAGGCTGGTCCACCCATGAAATGGGGCAAAGCACCCAAGTGGCACCCCTGTGTCCCATCACCTCCAGTGGTGGAAGAGAAGTTGCATCGGCGCCAATTTCAGGTGAGATTTCTGCAAGCTGTCACTGGAAAACAGTGCCGATGGTGGCAGCACTTCTCTGCCACCAGTGGATGTGGAGTACTGGAGGTGTCAGTTGAGGTGAGTGGCATGGCAGTGGAAGCAGCAGAGCAGGGTGGAACAACCCATTTTGCCTCAAGCAGCAAAATGGGATGCACCAGCACTGCACCTGCAACTAATTATAGAAATATGAAAAGGAAATCATATATTTACTAAACAATTGCTATTTACTTTACTAAGCTGTCTTTTAATATATATATATATTATTTAGCATTTTGAAAGGTACATAAACGAGTTTCAAAAACATATCCCAAAATCTTCATATAATGTAACCATTTGTTAATGGTTCCCGGGACCAAGGAGCAGGTCTTTGTCTATGTTTTGATATATTTGGACACCATTTTGAATGGAAAGGCAAACCGAACCTTTCAAAACTGCACTATTTTAATTTTAATTTTCAAAACTGCACTATTTTAATTTTAGTTTCCTAGAATTCTTGAACTAAATAAGAATATGAACTCCCTGATCACCATATGTAGCCAAACTCTTAGCAAGAACAATCAAGTAATTAAATTGTTTATAGTTCATTAATCATGTCCCTCAAAATCTTATTCTGAAGATTGGGATAGAGCAGGGCTGGGGAACCTGTGGCCCTCCTGATATTGTTAGATTCCAATTCCCATCATTCCTGACCACTAGTTATGTGGATGAGGGTTAGATGTTAACAACATTGGGAGAGCCACAGGTAGTCTCAAAAAATCTGGACGGCCAAGGTTGAGGAAGCCTGTTCTAGCAGATGGCAGAGTTTAAAGGCTGTGCAGCAATGGAAGGAAGTGCAACAGTTTTGCTAGTTGAAGACTGCACAATAGTCTTCAGAAAATGTTTTTGGGTTTTCACTTGCACGTCGAGGTCCCCAAGACACCCCCCCCTCAAAGAAAAACACAATTGTCAGAGCTGCTTCAAGATCCTAGCTCACAGAGGATCACGCTAGCCAGCGGTCATTAAGTAAAAGTCTTTATTGAATTACAGTTTCCATTCTCACGCTGCTGTCTGCAACTCTACGTCTACTAGCTAGATCGGCGAGGCTCCGTCTGAGTCTCCGCCCCGTGCGCACCAACTTAATATCCTAGCCTTGCTCCACCTTTTCCTCCTGACTGTCCTCCTCTGGGTCCCTCTACCCCCCGGGGCTTCTTCCTTCCGGGATTCTTCTGACGCTGACCCGGACCCTTCTGCCTCCTTGCGCCGGGCTTTAGGACCCGGTTCCCTTTCGGGGCTGCTCACTGCGCCGCCTTCCTCTGCATTTGAACTTGGCGCGCGCGCCCAACCTTCCACTTTCCTCTTAACCGTTTCCTCGCTCCCCGATGGAGGTGTGGCCACTCCTGACTCCTGCCCTCCCTCCTGTGGTGAGCTGCCAGCGCTTCCCTCCTGGCTCCTTTCCTCTTCCCTGCTTCCTGGCGGTGACGCTGGTCCCGATCTCCAGCTGCTCCCCCCTGAGTCTCCTCTGGCTCTATCTTCCTGGGGTGCCTCCCTAGACTCCCCCCTTGCCCTGGCCACTGGTGCTCCTTTCTGTGAATCCTCTGATTCACTGGAAAGACTGGGAGATCTCGGGTCGTCGTCATCACTCATCCTTTCCTCTGTCTCCTCCCCTTCGCTCTCTGTTTCCTCCCTTGCCCGTGCCTCTGCACCTAAACCCCTGACATCCATCCCCCCCTCGAAGCCCCCCAGTCCCCCCTCCCCTCCTTCCGGTGCTGGAGCTGGGGGCTGCTGTTGCAAAGGGACGAACGTCGGATATCGGTCGCTTCCCGTGGCAGGCCTCCAGCGGAACTCTTCCAGGTCTTCCTCTCTGCTCTCGTTGACGACAGTCACCTCCTCTTCCATCTCTGTGCCGCCGTGCTCGAAACCAGGGTCGTCCCCGAAAATGTCCATGTCCGTCTCTCCCGCACTTCCTCCAGGCGGCGTTGCTCTGCTGGAACAGTCCAGCCACTTCCTGCGGAACTGCTCCTCCGGCCTATCGTCCCACCAATACGAGGGTTCTGAGACCGATCCCGAGGGTGACCCCTCCGGGGAACGGACGTCTCGTGTTGGTTCCTCGTCCGAGTCGAACCCCCTGAACGTGCTGTCCGAAAGCGTGGGCGTGAAAAGCCAGTCGTCGAAAAAGTCTGCTGGCATAGGTCTATGTGGGAAGAGGGCATGAAACTCGTCTTTGAGCAGAGGTTCGTCTAAAGCGTAGCCCGGCACCCAGCTGTTCGCACTGGCCGGGGTGCCCTCCCTGGCGAGAAAGTATTCTACTCCCTCTTCCCCCCATCTGGAGTCCAAAATCTCCGTGACTTCGTTGATGCGCTCCTCCTGTGCCACTCCCGCGTGCCCCGTTCCTTCTCTGAGCGGACTCGGCGCCGTTCCGGGTTCCTGGAACCTGTGCGGTGCCTTGTAGGGAGTGAGCACCGATCTGTGGAACACCGGATGCATTCTGGAACCCTCCGGAAGCGCCAGCTTGAAAGCCACCGGGTTGACCTGCTCTTCGACTTGGTAGGGCCCCAGTTGTTTATGCCCTAGTTTCTTCTTGGCCAACGACCTGGCCGGCACTGCGTGGGCTGCTAACCAGACCCAGTCTCCCACGTGGAGCTCTTCTCCAACCCTTCTGTGTTTGTCCGCTTGTACCTTGTATGCGTGTTTAGCCAGCTCCAGGTGGCGCCGCAGCTGATCGTGGACTTCCTGCAGCTCCGACGCGAACGCATCTGCTGACTGCGGCTCCCCTTCTCCCCTGCATTCCAGTCCCGGAAAGGTTCTAGGGTGCCGCCCGTTGTTGGCGAAGAACGGCGTGACGCCCGTGGATACGTGCTTCGTGTTGTTGTAGGCAAACTCTGCAAGCGGCAGGTAATCTACCCACGTCGCAGGCTGTTGGTTTGCATAACATCTCAGGTACTGCTGCATGATGGCATTGGCTCGCTCCGCTTGCCCGTTGGTCTGCGGGTGTCTCGCCGACGCCAGATTGATCTTGACGTTTAGGAAGCCCATCAGTTTCTGCCAGAAGTTCGAGATGAACTGCCGCCCGCGGTCGGACAGAATAGACCGTGGCAGACCATGAACCTTGAACACGTGGTCTATGAACAGTTTGGCGGTTTGCTCCGCCGTGGCCACCTTAGCACACGGAATGAAATGCGCCATCTTGGAGAACAGGTCCACCACCACCAACACTGCCGTCTTGCCCCTTGAGCTGGGCAGATCCGTGACAAAGTCCAGAGCCACCCTTTCCCAAGGTTCGACCGGAGTTTGCAGCGGCTCCAACAGTCCAGCCGGCGGTTTGTGCACCGGCTTTGCCCTCTGGCAGGTGTCACACCTCGCTACGTAGTCTGCGACCTCCCCTCTCATTCCAGGCCACCAGAAATCCCTGGCTACTAATTCCACCGTCTTCTCCTTGCCAAAGTGCCCGGCCGTGGGTGCGTCGTGCAGCTGCTGTAGCACCTTGGCTCGAAGTTCGTCACCCGGCACGTAGATGGCCCCTTTACGGATGAGCAAGCCATCTCGTAGCTGGAAACCGTCGGCCGCTGCCTTGCCCCCTCGCACCTCTGCCATCTTCGTTCGTGCGAAGGAGTCCCCCTGCAACGCTCGCCGCACCGCCTCTAGGTCCACGGTCGCCGCGGCGCACGCCCACACTGTCGGTGCGAAGATGTGCATGGCGGCCGCTGGTGTTGCGTCCTCCAGATACTGTGGCTTGCGGGAGAGAGCGTCTGCCATGATGTTGGTGTCCCCCGGGACATACTCTATTCGGAAGTCGAAGTCCGCAAAGAACTCAGCCCAACGTATCTGCCTCTGGTTCAGGAACTGTGCCGTGCGCCAGTGTTCCAGATTCTTGTGGTCCGTGCAAACCTGCACCGTGTGCTTGGCGCCGATCAGAAAGTGCCTCCACGCCTTGAACGCTGCATGAATGGCCAGCAACTCCCTGTCCCATATGGTGTAGTTCTGCTCGGACTTGCTGAGCTTCCTGGAGTAAAACGCTCCCGGCCGCCACACGCCCTGCGGGTCCTTCTGCAGCAGGACCGCCCCCACTGCTCTGTCCGAAGCGTCTGTCTCCACCCTCATCGGCATGCTGGGGTTGACATGAAGCAGCTGCTCTTCCGACGCGAAGAGACGCTTGAGGGCCTGAAAGGACTGCTCCGCCTGCTCTGTCCAGATGAACTTCTTCTTCTTGGAGCTAAGGGTGTCAGTGATGGCCGCCGTCTGCATCGCGAAGCCCTTGATAAACTTGCGATAGAAGTTCGCAAAGCCGACAAACCGTTGGACCTCCTTCCGGTTGCGTGGGCTCTTCCAATCCAACACCGCTCGAACCTTGGCGCTGTCCATGGCGAGCCCCTTGGCAGACAGCTTGTAGCCCAGAAAATCCACCTCCGGCACGTCAAATTGGCACTTCTCCAGCTTGGCGTAGAGCCTGTGTTGCTTTAGCCTGCCCAGCACTTCCTTGACGTGCTTGTCATGTTCTTGCTGCGACTCCGAAAAGATCAGGATGTCATCCAAGAAACAGACGCACGTCTTGTAGAGAAGTCCCGCCAACACGTGATGCATAAATGCTTGAAAAACGTGAGCGCCATTTTGCAGTCCAAAAGGCATAACTCTGTATTCGTAGGTACCCAGTGGCGTGAACATGGCTGTCTTCCACTCATCACCTTCCCGCATGCGAATGAGGTTGTACGCCCCCCGCAGGTCCAACTTGGTGAACACCTTTCCCTTCCGTACCTTCGCCAGGAGGTCGTCGATGCGGGGCATGGGGAAGTCCGACGGCTTGGTCACACTGTTCAAAATCCTGTAATCCACTACTAGTCTTTTTTGGGGCGTGTCTCGCTTCTTAACAAAGAATACAGGACTGCCCCCCACTGCCTTAGACTCCCGGATGAAACCGCGCTCCAAATTATGATCGATGAAGTCTTTGAGTTCCTGCAGTTCGTCCTCAGACATGGAATACAGCTTCCCTTTAGGCAGCGCCGCCCCCGGCAGCAGGTCAATTTTGCAGTCATATGGTCTGTGAGGGGGTAGCCTGTCCGCCTCCTTCTCGCAGAAAACTTCCAGAAATTCTGCGTACTTGTGGGGAATCGCTTGCAGTGTGCCTAGCAGCAGCTGTGACTCCTCTTCCTCTCCTTCCTGCCTGGGTACGATGCAGTGTTCAGCACAAAAGGAAGAGCCGAAGACCAGCTGCCTCTGGAACCAAGCCATCGTTGGGCTGTGCTTGTCCAGCCAACTCATACCCAATACAATGGGCGTGTCAGACAGTTGAGTGACGTTGAAGCTGATGACTTCCCTGTGATTCCCAAGTCGCATCACCATTGGTGGCGTCTGCTTCACCACTTGCCCCCCTAGCAGCTCCCTGCCATCCACCGTGACAACCTGCAGGGGCAGTGTGGCCGGCAGCAACTGCACAGCGTGCCTGTCTACAAATTCCTGCCCTATAAAGTCCGCGTTGCTGCCGGAGTCGATGGTGATTGGCACGTCCATGGTGATTCCATTGGGCAGCTGGAGAGATGCTGTGAGCCTCACTACTGGTTTGGGCGGGAGGGGGTTCACTGGCTGTAAAATTTCTGGGGACTGCGTCACTAACACGTCTGGCTGGGCCCCAGTGCCTCTTCCTCCAGCCAGACATTGTCGTTTCCCTGCTGTGGTCCTCCCTGCTGCGTTGCTGCAGTCACCATTGCTGAGGCTGCAGTAAGCTTGTGGGGCCTCTGGGGACACTCTTTCGCCATATGCCCTGGCTGCTCACAGACGTAACACTTCCTGGTCCCTCTAGGAGGCTTCGCCTTCACTGCTGCCGGTGCTAGGGCTCTGGTTGCTGACTGAGCCCTTGCACCTCCAACCTCCATAGGTTCGGCTCCTCCTCCTGGCGGAGGCGTGGATTGCGTTCGCGCTGCTTCTCTGGGAAAGAAGGAGGGGCCCCCGGCTGGTTCGCGCCCTCCACGTCCTTCGTCCTTGCTCCACGGACGTCCTTCCAGCCTCACCCCCACGGCCAGTGCCCTCTGAACGACCTCCTGGGTGGTTCGGGGTCTCTCCCCCCTCGCTATCTCATCTTTAATCGAGTTGTGCAGTCCCTCCCAAAAGAGGTCTCTTACAGGAGCCGAATCTCTGTCCCATTCCAGGGCGCTGACCAAGGCGAAAAAGCGTGCATGATACTGTCTGACGCTGGCCCTCCCTTGTCTCAGCCCATGCACCTCCTTCCGTGCAAGATCAATGTCAATACTTGATAAGAAACACCCATCCATCGCTTTAATAAAGGCATCCGCATTCTGGAGCGCCGGATCGTTATCTCTCCATAAATTGCGCAACCATGCTTTCGCCTCCCCATGCAGATGGGACATGATGAACCCCACTCTCTCCTGTTCATCTCTAAAGTCTTTATGCAACAGTTGCAGTGCGCACAGTACGTCGGCTCTAAAGTTGGGATACTGTTGCAGGTTCCCATCGAAGTGAGAGAGCAGCCCGCCTGTCCGTCTCGCCAACCCAATTCCCTCCTGCCGGGGTGGTTGCTTTGCCAGTACGTCTAACCTGACCTGGAGATCCCTGCAGGCGGCAGCTGCCTCGTCCTCTCTCTTCCTGGATGCGAGAACCTCGGCGTTCAGTTGTGCCACTGCTTTTCTGAGGTCCTCTATCTGCTGCTCAGCCGTCATGTCTCCTGCCGTTCGTGAGCTCGCTAGTGGGCGCCTGTTTCTCTCCTCTCCTCGAGGCTGCAGATGCCCACAATGTGGAGACGGAGCCTACTGTCAGAGCTGCTTCAAGATCCTAGCTCACAGAGGATCACGCTAGCCAGCGGTCATTAAGTAAAAGTCTTTATTGAATTACAGTTTCCATTCTCACGCTGCTGTCTGCAACTCTACGTCTACTAGCTAGATCGGCGAGGCTCCGTCTGAGTCTCCGCCCCGTGCGCACCAACTTAATATCCTAGCCTTGCTCCACCTTTTCCTCCTGACTGTCCTCCTCTGGGTCCCTCTACCCCCCGGGGCTTCTTCCTTCCGGGATTCTTCTGACGCTGACCCGGACCCTTCTGCCTCCTTGCGCCGGGCTTTAGGACCCGGTTCCCTTTCGGGGCTGCTCACTGCGCCGCCTTCCTCTGCATTTGAACTTGGCGCGCGCGCCCAACCTTCCACTTTCCTCTTAACCGTTTCCTCGCTCCCCGATGGAGGTGTGGCCACTCCTGACTCCTGCCCTCCCTCCTGTGGTGAGCTGCCAGCGCTTCCCTCCTGGCTCCTTTCCTCTTCCCTGCTTCCTGGCGGTGACGCTGGTCCCGATCTCCAGCTGCTCCCCCCTGAGTCTCCTCTGGCTCTATCTTCCTGGGGTGCCTCCCTAGACTCCCCCCTTGCCCTGGCCACTGGTGCTCCTTTCTGTGAATCCTCTGATTCACTGGAAAGACTGGGAGATCTCGGGTCGTCGTCATCACTCATCCTTTCCTCTGTCTCCTCCCCTTCGCTCTCTGTTTCCTCCCTTGCCCGTGCCTCTGCACCTAAACCCCTGACAACAATTGACACTTAATTTTTGTTTAAGATTTTTGGCATATTTTTGGCCACAACTTTATTCAAATTACAGCAATGTGAGTAGTTGCTTAGGCATTGGTAGCACTAACTGACCCCACACGGGGACAGCTCTGACATTCGCACACCCCGTGAAGTCAGCAAGGGTAAGTCACCTGGGGAGAGAGACGGGACTGGGAACCATGCCTCACCTCTCCCCAGAATGCTCCCAGGGGCCTTCGTGGCCCTAGCCCCTTGCCAGGGGGTTTCAGACAAAAGCATGGGGAGCCCCTGGGTTCCTTTAACGGAAAACCCTTGAAGCAGCAGCAGCAGCATTTTGGAGGGGCAGGCACAGCCGAATCCATACCCCTCCACCACCAGCAGCATTTTGGAGGAGCAGGCACAGCCAAATCCATACCCCTCCACCAACCAATTCCAAGACCAATGCCTAACCGCAACCTTACATGTTGTGACGATTTGCTATGCAGTAGGCAAAAAACCAAGTGGCACACACTAATCAGCCAAATGAACAAAATTCCTACCGGGCCCCTGCCCCAAAGCAGACGACCCCATGACAGGCATAGCAAGGTCAAGCAAACAGCCTAAAATTAGGGAAGGGAGGGCGGGTGATCCGAAGTAAGCAGCGAAAAGAGGAAGTTCCTCGCTGTGAGCATTGTATTTAACAAATAGGGCTGTCAATCTACAAATGGCAACATCTAGATTTCCCCAGTAACAGCCCGCCCCTGCTTAAAGGATGGCCAAACCATGTGCCTAGTAACAGTGAGGTGTCTTGTCAGCCCCGTCCACAACCTGTGCTCTCCATGAGGGAGAACACACTTTGTGGAACAACAGTGTTGTTTAAGTTAGCACACAGCTTACCAATTGACTGAGTTTAAGTATCTATTAAGAAACTCCCTTATGAAGGCTTCTAGGGCTGATTGTGATGGCAATCACAAAATGTCTCCTCTCACAGTACTTCTTCTGAAAATGGCTATGTTATGCAGGCTCTCACCCCTCATGGTTGTTATTCTTCTAACAACAGCCTGCTTCTGCAGGTCATCCTGAAAATCTATGCCCTGGTGGTCAACACAGAGTGTCTCATTACTCGTCACTTCATCCCATCAGCACAACATGTATACAGCAAGTATACTAAAATACTTTAACTTAGCACTACATTGGTTACAACTCACAGTGTGTGGCCTAACACCACCTAGTAAGATCTACGATTCAAAATAGTGATTTCTTGATCCATAGCACAATCTACTTAGTCACTACGCTACTCAAAAAACCTGGCAATAAGCATTAATAAGGTGTAACTAATTTAATCACGTTACTTTTTTTCTTTTTTACTTTCTTTGTTGAAATCAATGGGGTAATGTAATCTCATTCATCCAGGTGCCTGACAGAGGTCTCTGTGTTTAATTAGGCAACAAATGCTTTCCTTAACAATTTCAACAAAGCAGGGGATGTTTCCATCTATAATTCATGCTTTATTACAAACGCCAAGGAACAAACCCAATACAGGAATAAGTGCTGTCTCAGCTGTGTAAATGTCACTTGTTTTCTGAATGTAATAAGTGTGATGTTTACCTGGAGAAATAACCAAATAGAAACTTCCCTTCTCTGCATAAGTAATTTGCAAAGGGAAAGAGCAAGCTACATTACAAAGTTTCTATTTGAGCGCTGATTATTCCATTCCCACCAGAACCTAAACGGTCTGGAATTAATAGCTAGAGAACCTGCTTAGTTTTGATATAGCATATTTGCTGCATGTGGTAATAGTCTCCTGGTGGGTATCTGGGTCATGTTCAGTTTCATTTGTCTTGTATTGGAAAGTCCTGAGGACACATGCAACACTTTCTGACAGGAGATTTCTGGAAATGTTAGGGCTCCGCTCCTCCAGACAAACTGTTGATTAAGCATCCATCCTGATTTGCTTGCACAAAGCTTACAAGAAGGTTAGACTATGTTCTGTATTTATTGAACATTCATTCTCAGTTTGTGGGGTGGTTATGTGACAATGAGCCTTAATCCTGATTTGCTATTATTATTTATTAACTTTTATGTCTTCCTGTTGATCATTTCATCTCACACTTTTCTGTGCACTTCCTCCTAACTATTTAAATAAACAAAAAAGAAGTAGATTCAGTGTGATAGTGTTAATCCACTTTAACTGTGCAAACATAATTTTTCAGTGGGTAGCCTGAATCCCACCTACAAAATAGTGACAGTGTAGAGAAACCCTACTTAAAACAAGGTGCGGTATTTAAGCAAACCAGGTGCTAAAGAGGAGGCTGGGCTGTACATGAAAGACCTATGTTATATAAATGCAATCTTTCTATCAGGGCTTTTTTTTTCCAGCCGGAACTCACACAGACCTGACCACTTTGTGTTGCTGTGTGGATAGACTGGAGAAAGAACATAATTGGTCCGTGTAGCCCTGATCTCCTCACCATGGCTCTGCTCCACTGCATGGGTCTGAGTGGCATCTTGGAGAATGAAGCAGCAGAAGTAGAGACATCACCTTGCCAACAAAGGCCCGTATAGTTCAAGCTATGGTTTTTCCAGTAGTGATGTATGGAAGTGAGAGCTGGACCATAAAGAAGGCTGAAGAATTTATGCTTTTGAATTATGGTGCTAGAGGAGACCCTTGAGAGTCCAATGGACTGCAAGAAGATCAAACCTCTCCATTCTTAAGGAAATCAGCCCTGAGTGCTCACTGGAAGGACAGAAGCTAAAGCTGAGGCTCCAATACTTTGCCCACCTCATGAGAAGAGAAGACTCCCTAGAAAAGACCCTGATGTTGGGAAAGATCAAGGGCACAAGGAGAAGGGGACGACAGAGGACAAGATGGTTGGACAGTGTTCCCGAAGCTACCGGCATGAGTTTGACCAAACTGCAGGAGGCAGTGGAAGACAGGAGTGCCTGGCATGCTCTGGTCCATGGGGTCACGTAGAGTCGGACATGACTAAACGACTAAACAACAACAACATATGCACAAGGCTGAGACACTTTCTTTTCTGCATGAGTGTCCATCCCTGATTTCTCTACATCAAAGGTGGAGAACCTGTGGCTTTCAATATGTTGTAGGATTCTAACTCTCATTAGTGATGGGAGTTGTAGCCTAATAACAACTTGAGGGACACTGATTCTGCATCCTGTGTCTACAGGCAGGATCTTAGTAGGGGATCAAATAAGATATTTCCTGGCCTTACCAGGAAGTACCAGGGATTGAACCTAGGGGACACTGCATGGCAGGCACTTGCTCTACAAATTAGCTATAACCCTTTTACAATGTGGACTCTTATGTGTGCACATACTATATGCTAAGTTTGCTTGCTTGCTTGTTTATATATGCTGCTTGATTGTAGTTAAAACCTTTACGTGGTTTATTAGAAATATTTTAAAAAAACAAATGATTAAAAACAAATAATATTAATTAAAATCAATAGTAAAAGAGATTAAAACCTGTTTTAAGCAGGCACTGAAAATAATACAGGAAAAGCCCCTGTCTGGTGTCAACCAGCAGGGAGTTCCAATATGTAGGTGCCACTACATAAAAATATCAACTTCTGATTACAACAGAATATTATGTGGCATCTGTAATAGGACATATATAGTGTCAGATGATCTCTCAAGTAAACTGGCCATTACTTTTCACAATGGCTGCAGTATGTGTCTTTATATATTTAGCACTCAGGTATAAAATGTCATGTGAATGCAAGGAAACTTCCATTTCACAAAAGCAAACAAGCACTTATATTGTGATGAGCTTTCAGTATGAGCAGAATAAACTGTCAGCTGTTCAGGCTTGGAAAGATCAGTTTAATATCTCAGGGTCAGACCAAAGCCTCTCCCTCCCTCTGACTGCCCTACCCCTGTGACTTCCCCCCACCAAAAAACACACAAAGGCATATGATAACTTACAACTTTTCAAGAATGATTTCTTTGTGTTTTAGAGTGGGGAAAATACACTTCTGAAAGATAGGGAGTATTCATTACGGCATTGAAAAGGTTCTTTAGGAGCAAAATGATTTGATCACAGTTGCTACAGAGCTCAGAATAACACTTTTAGAACTCCCTTCCAGTTATTTCCAGGACTATTACCACTGCTCTTTTTACCAGACAATTTTTAATATGTTGTCTCCTAGCCAAACCTACCTTATTTATTTATTCCATTTCTATACCACTTAATATATTCAAAAAAAAATCTTTAAGTGGTATACAGAAAACTAAAGCATCAAAAGACAAGCAACAACCAATTTTACAAAAAAATTAAACACTTGCATATAAAAATGTTATAATAATACAAAATTAGCAATGCATATAAACCAATATCAATTCCTTTCCTTCCAATACACCTCTCCTTTCAGCCTCCTTCACATATTCGCCCTGGGTCTCAGCCAGGGCCCAAGCAAACTCAAATCTCTGCCTCAAAAAATTCAAAATGAGGAAAGTTACTAGACACTGCTGACAGCACCCTAGTTGGGTGCTGAGGTCCCCCAAAACACCCCTACCCCAATAACTCACACATCACTCATAAATTTTTGTTTAAGGTTTTTGGCATAATTTTGGCCACAACTTTATTAAACATACAAAATTGCGTGTCGAGGTCCCCAAGCCACCCCCCCAAATAACTCACAATGCACACTTAATTTTTGTTTAAGGTTTTTGGCATAATTTTGGCCACAGCTTTATTTAAATACAAAACCGTGAGTGGTTGTTTAGGCATTGGTTAAGATTATCTGTCCCCCCGCCTGGGGACAGAACTGACTTCCGGGCACCACCGAAAGACAGTGCGGGGGAAAGCAAGTCGGGGAGAAATGGAGCTGAGTCACAGACCCTCAATTCTCATCCGCATGCTCCCCGAAGGCTTGCCGGCCCTAGTCCCATTCCAGGGATTGGACAAAAAGATGGCAAGCCCCAGGATTCCTTTAACGGAATTCCCTTTCCGCAGCAACCATAGAGGGGCAGGCCCAGCCTATCCTAACCCCTCCTCCACCAATTTATAACCAATGCCTAACCGCAACCTTACAAGTTGTGACGATTTGCTATGCAGTAGGCAAAAACCAAATGGCCCAGCCAATCAGCCAGATGGACAAAATTCCTACCAGGCCCCTGCCCCAACGGCAGACGACCCCATGACAGGTATAGCAAGGTCAATGCAACAACCCCTTACTCAAGGGCGGGTGGGCGGGTGATCCGTTGCATGCAGCAAAGAGAAAGCTCCAGGCTGCGTGCAGAGTATTTAAACATTTTACCCCTCCCACCAAAATTGCAACATAACTTTTACCCCAGCAACCCAGTGAACCAATCACTGCCCCAGGCCATCTTTAGAGACCCTGCCTGGTAACAGAGGGGTGGCTCAGCAGACCCCACCACAACACGTGCTCTCCATAAGGAGAACACGCTTTGTGAGTGGTTGCTTAGGCATTGGTCAAGACTATCTGTCCCCTCCGCCTTGGGGGACAGCACTGACTCCCGGATTCCAGCGAAAGCCAGTGTGGAGGAACAAGATCAGGGATAACTGGAGCTGCGGCACAGACCCTCAGCTTCTCCCCGCATGCTCCCAGGGGCTTACGCGGCCCAAACCCAATTCCAGGGGTTTGGACGAAAGGATGGTAAGCCCCTGAATTCCTTTAACAGAATTCCCATGTAGCAGCAGCATTGGAGGGGCAGGCACAGCCAATCCATACCCCTCCACCAGCCAATTTAAACCAATGCCTAACCGCCAACCTTACTGTGACGATTTGCTACGCAGTAGGCAAAAACCAAATGGCACACACTAATCAACCAAATGGAAAAATTCCTACCAGGCCCCCGCACCAAGGCGGACGACCCCATGACAGGCATAGCAAGGTCAAAGCACACGCCCAAACAAGGGAGGGCGGGCGGGTGATCCGGTGCCCACAGCGAAAGAGAAAGCAGCTCGCTGTGCACCCTGTTTAAATAACCTCTGTTCCCACCCCCAAATTGGCAACATCAAATTTACCCCAGCAACACCCAACCACCAATCCAGCAAGGCCCCTTCAATCCATCCTGCCTGGCAGCTACGGGGTGCTTTGCCTGGCCCCATCCGCAACACGTGCTCTCCTTTAAAGAGAACACGCTTTGTTCACTCTGGGCTTGTTTTTCATGGGTATGCTCAAGGAGGATGAAGCAGCCTCAGGCTGCTCACAGCTGTGTCCATTCATTCTCCACATCATGTTCCAGATACATCACATTTCCTAGGTGGTCCCTTAATAGGACACTCCTCAACTCACATGTCTTTCTCTAGCCTCTGCTCTCTCCTACTACTATTTATAGGATTGTTGTCAGCATCCAACTGTCTCAAGAGGCAATGGAGTGTGCATCCAGGGCTGAAGTCAAACCACCATGCTAGCAGCACCAAAGTGTCCTATCTGGGGCACAAGCCTGGGCAGTATGTATGGAGGTCCTGGGCTGCCAAGACAACAAGGCCCCAATCTTGGCCTCACTGATGTGGCCCAAAGGGAAGAAGAACAATATATGCGGCACCAGCTTGGCTTGCAGGGGTTGCTAGAAGGAGGCATACAACAGTGGTGTGTAGTGAAATATTTCATAAAGGAACCGTTCAGGCCATATGTGCATTGAGAATTCCTGGATGCGAGGGTGATCTGACTGCAACATCTGTCATTGATCACCAGGGTTGATTTGTCTGATTTGGCTGGCTAGGCAGGTGTCCTCTTCATCCCTCACTGCTCCATGTGTGTCCCTCCCAAAGCTGCACGCTCAGTGGAAGAGGACGACCATCCCAGATGGAAGGAATGTACCATTCTTCGTTCAAAGGTTTATGATAGCTGCAAACCTCCACCCAGTATTGCTGGGAAAATACTGGATTTCAAAGTCCAATACCCTGTGTGTTCAGCCTGGATGGTCAATAAAATCCAGACTCCAATTGTCAGTCAAACAGGAGGCTTATTTAGGTGCAAGGCCAGTGCAACATTACCTCAACCAGCAAGTAGCTGAGGGGTGGCACACCAAATATGAAAATGGTATGCTTGTACCATTTATACACCTATCAAGCAAAGGGGTAGTTATGTCCATATATGGCAGCACTTTCTTCTACAGTGGTACCTCGGGTTACAGACACTTCAGATTACAGACGCTTCAGGTTACATTTTTCATGCAGCCTATCACACAGAAAGCAATACAATTCAGGTTACAGACTCTTCTAAGCCAGAAATAGTACCTTGGGTTAAGAACTTTGTTTCAGGATGAGAACAGAAATTGTGCTCTGGCGGCGCGGCGGCAGCGGGAGGCCCCATTAGCTAGAGTGGTACCTCAGGTTAAGAATGGAACTCCAGAACGAATTAAGTTCTTAACCAGAGGTATCACTGTACTAGCTTCTACTGGGTTAATCACATGGCATGTGCTATAACTACCCTTAACAGCTATAGCAACAGCTCCTGTGTACATGTCTGTCAGAGCTGCTTCAAGATCCTAGCTCACAGAGGATCACGCTAGCCAGCGGTCATTAAGTAAAAGTCTTTATTGAGTTACAGTTTCCATTCCCAAGCTGCTGCGTGCAACTCTACGTCTAATGGCTAGATCGGCGAAGCTCCGTCTGAGTCTCCGCCCCTTGTGCACCAACTTAATATCCTAGCCCTGCTCCACCTTTTCCGCCTGACTGTTCTCCTCTGGGTCCCTCTGCCCCCCGGGGTCTCTTCCTTCCGGGATTCTTCTGACGCCGACCCCCCGGAACTCCCTGTCTCCTTGCGCCGGGCTTTAGGACCTGGCTCCCTTTCCTGGCTGCCTACTGCGTCACTTTCCTGTGCATTTGAACTTGGCGCGCGCGCCCAACCTTCCACTTTCCGTCTGACCGTTTCTTCGCTCCCCGATGGAGGTGTGGCCACTCCTGACTCGTGCCCTCCCCCCTGTTGCGATCTGCCAGCGCTTGATCTCTGGCGCTCTTCCTCTTCCCTGCTCTCTGGCTGTGACGCTGGTCCCGATTTCCAACTGCTCTCCTCGGAGTCCCCTCTGGCCCTATCTTCCTGGGGTGTCCCCCTAGGCTCCCCCCTTGCCCTGACCACTGGTGCTCCTTTCTGTGAATCTTCTGATTCACTGGAAAGACTCGGAGATCTCGGGTCGTCGTCATCACTCATCTTTTCTTCTGCCTCCTCCCCCTCGCTCTCTGTTTCCTCCCTTGCCCTTGCCTCTGCTCCTGAACCCCTGACATCCATCCCCCCCTCGAAGCCCCCCGTTCCCCCCTCCCCTCCTTCCGGTGCGGGAACTGGGTGCTGCTGTGTCAGAGGGACGAACGTCGGATACAGTTCGCTTCCCGTGGCGGGCCTCCATCTGAAGTCTCCCGGTTCTGCCTCCCTGCTCTCGTCGACGACGGTCACCTCCGCTTCCATCTCTGTGCCGCCGTGCTCGAAACCAGGGTCGTCCCCGAAAACGTCCATGTCCGTCTCTCCCTCACTTCCTCCTGGCGGCGTTGCCCGTCCTGGACCTTCCAGCCACTTCTTGCGCCACTGCTCCTCTGGTCTATCGTCCCACCAATACGAGGGTTCTGAGGCAGATCCCGAGGGTGACCCCTCCGTGGAACGGGCGTCTCGTATCGGGTCCTCGTCCGAGTCGAACCCCCGGAACGTGCTGGCAGAAAGCGTTGGCGTGAAAAGCCAGTCGTCGAAAAAGTCTGCTGGCATTGGTCTATGTGGGAAAAGGGCATGAAACTCGTCTTTGAGCAGAGGTTCGTCCAAGGCGTAGCCCGGCACCCAGCTGTTCGCACTGGCCGGGGTGCCCTCCTTGGCGAGAAGGTATTCTACCCCTTCTTCCCCCCATCTGGAGTCCAAAATCTCTGTGACTTCGTTGATGCGTTCCTTCTGTGCCACTCCCGCGTGCCCGGTTCCTTCTCTGAGCGGACTCGGTGCCGTTCCGGGTTCCTGAAACCTGTGCGGTGCCTTGTAGGGAGTGAGCACCGATCTGTGGAACACCGGATGCATTCTGGAACCCTCCGGAAGCGCCAGCCTGAAAGCCACCGGGTTGACCTGCTCTTCGACTTGGTAGGGCCCCAGTTGCTTATGCCCCAGCTTCTTCTTGGCCAACGACCTGGCCGGCACTGCGTGGGCTGCTAACCAGACCCAGTCTCCCACATGGATCTCTTCGCCAACCCTTCTGTGTTTGTCCGCTTGCACCTTGTATGCATGTTTGGCCAGCTCCAGGTGTCGCCGCAGCTGATCGTGGACCTCCTGCAACTCCGACGCGAACGCATCTGCTGTCTGCGGCTCCCCCTCCCCCATCCTTTCCAGTCCCGGGAAGGTTCTGGGGTGCCTCCCGTTGTTAGCGAAGAACGGCGTGACCCCCGTGGACACGTGCTTCGTGTTGTTGTAGGCAAACTCGGCGAGCGGCAGGTAATCCACCCACGTCGCAGGCTGTTGATTCGCATAACATCTCAGGTACTGCTGCATGATGGCATTGACCCGCTCCGCCTGCCCGTTGGTCTGCGGGTGTCTCACCGACGCCAGGTTGATCTTGACGTTCAGGAAGCCCATCAGCTTCTGCCAGAAATGCGAGATGAACTGTCGCCCCCAGTCGGACAGAATAGACCGTGGCAGACCGTGAACCTTGAACACGTGGTCTATGAACAGTTTGGCGGTTTGCTCCGCCGTGGCCACCTTGGCACACGGAATGAAATGTGCCATCTTGGAGAACAAGTCCACCACCACCAGCACGGCCGTCTTGCCCCTCGAGCTGGGCAGATCCGTGACAAAGTCCAGGGCCACTCTCTCCCATGGTTCGACCGGAGTTTGCAGCGGTTCCAACAGTCCGGCCGGCGGTCTGTGCACCGGTTTGGCCCTCTGGCAGGTGTCACACCTCGCCACGTAGTCCGCGACCTCCCCTCTCATTCCGGGCCACCAGAAGTCCCTGGCGACTAATTCCACCGTCTTCTCCTTGCCAAAGTGCCCGGCAGTGGGCGCGTCGTGCAGCTGCTGCAGTACCTTGGCGTGAAGTTCGTCTCCCGGCACGTAGATGGCCCCTTTACGGATGAGCAATCCATCTCTCAGCTGGAACCCGTTGGTCGCTGCCGTGCCCCTTTGCACCTCTGCCATCTTCGCTTGCGCGAAGGAGTCATCCTGCAACGCTCGCCGCACCGCCTCCAGGTCCACTGTTGCCGCAGCGCACGCCCACACTGTTGGTGCGAAGATGTGCATGGCGGCCGCTGGCTTGGCGTCCTCCAGATATTGTGGCTTACGAGAGAGAGCGTCCGCCATGATGTTGGTGTCCCCCGGGACATACTCTATTCGGAAGTTGAAGTTCGCAAAGAACTCAGCCCAACGTATCTGCCTTTGGTTCAGGAACTGTGCCGTGCGCCAGTGCTCCAGATTCTTGTGGTCCGTGCAGACCTGCACCGTGTGCTTGGCGCCGATCAGGAAGTGTCTCCATGCTTTGAATGCTGCATGAATGGCCAGCAACTCCCTGTCCCAGATGGTGTAGTTCTGTTCGGACTTGCTGAGCTTCCTGGAGTAAAACGCTCCCGGCCGCCAAACCCCCTGCGGGTCTTTCTGCAGCAGGACTGCTCCCACGGCTCTGTCCGAGGCGTCTGTCTCCACCCTCATCGGCCTGCTGGGGTCGACATGCAGCAGCTGCTCTTCCGACGCGAAGAGACGCTTGAGTGCCTGAAAGGACTGCTCCGCCTGCTCTGTCCAGATGAACTTCTTTTTCTTGGAGCTAAGCGTGTCCGTGATGGCCGCTGTCTGCATAGCGAAGCCTTTGATAAACTTGCGATAGAAGTTCGCGAAGCCGACAAACCGTTGGACCTCCTTCCGGTTGCGTGGGCTCTTCCAGTCCAACACCGCTCGAACCTTGGCGCTGTCCATGGCGAGCCCCTTGTCAGACAACTTGTAGCCCAGAAAATCCACCTCCTTCACGTCGAATTGGCACTTCTCCAGCTTGGCGTAGAGCCTATGCTGCTGTAGCCTGCTTAGCACTTCTTTGACGTGTCTGTCATGCTCCTGCTGCGATTCCGAAAAGATCAGGATGTCATCTAAGAAACAGACGCACGTCTTGTAGAGGAGCCCTGCTAACACGTGATGCATGAACGCTTGAAAAACGTGGGAGCCATTTTGCAATCCAAAAGGCATAACTCTATATTCGTAGGTGCCCAGAGGCGTGAACATGGCCGTCTTCCACTCATCCCCTTCCCGCATGCGAATGAGGTTGTACGCCCCTCGCAGGTCTAACTTGGTGAACACGCTGCCCTTCCGTACCTTTGCGAGGAGGTCGTCGATTCGGGGCATGGGGAAGTCCGATGGCTTGGTCACACTGTTTAAGATGCGATAGTCCACCACAAGTCTTTTTTGGGGCGTGTCCCGCTTCTTAACAAAGAATACAGGACTGCCCCCCGCTGCCTTGGACTCCCGGATGAAACCGCGCTCCAAATTATGATCTATGAACTCTTCGAGTTCCTGCAGTTCGTCCTCAGACATGGAATACAGCTTCCCTTTAGGCAGCGCCGCCCCCGGCAGCAGGTCAATTTTGCAGTCATATGGTCTGTGGGGGGGTAGCCTGTCTGCCTCCTTCTCGCAGAAAACCTCCAAAAATTCTGCGTACTTGTGGGGAATCGCTTGCAGCGTGCCTAGCAGCAGCTGTGACTCCTCTTCCTCTCCTTCCTGCCGGGGAACGATGCAGTGTTCAGCACAAAAGGAAGAGCCGAAGGTCAGCTGCCTCTGGTACCAAGCCAGCGTTGGGCTGCGCTTGTCCAGCCAACTCATGCCCAATACAATGGGCGTGTCCGATAGTTGAGTGACGTTGAAGCTGATGATTTCCTTGTGATTCCCAAGGCGCATCACCATTGGTGGCGTCTGCTTCACCACTTGCCCCCCTAGCAGCTCCCTGCCATCCACCGTGACCACCTGCAGGGGCAGCGTGGCCGGCAGCAACTGTATAGCGTGCCGGTCTACAAAGTCCTGCCCTATAAAGTCCGCATTGCTTCCCGAGTCAATGGTGAGCGGCACGTCCATGGTGATTCCATTGGGCAGCTGGAGCGATGCGGTGAGCCTCACTACTGGTTTGGGCGGGAGGGGGTCCATGGGCTGCGAAATTTCCGGGGACTTCTTCACTGACACGTCTGGCTGGGCCCCATTGCCTCTTCCTCCAGCCAGACATCGTCGTTTCCCTGCTGTGGTCCTCCTTGTTGCGTTGCTGCAGTTACCATTGCTGAGGCTGCAGTGTGCTTGTGGAGCCTCCGGGGACACTCTTTCACCATATGCCCTGGATCCTCGCAGATGTAACACTTCCTGTTCCCTCTAGGAGGCTTCGCTTTCACTGTTGTCGGTGCTAGGGCTCTGGCTGCTGATTGAGCCCTTGCACTTCCAACCTCCATAGGTTCCACCCCTCCTCCTTGTGGAGGCGTGGATTGCGCACGCGCTGCTTCTCTGGGAAGGAAGGAGGAACCCCTGGCTGGTTCGCGCCCTCCACGCCCTTCGTCCCTGCTCCACGGACGTTCTTCCAGCCGCACCCCCACGGCTAGCGCCCTCTGAACGATCTCCTGCGTGGTCCGGGGTCTCTCCCCCCTCGCAATTTCATCTTTAACAGAGCCGTGCAATCCCTCCCAAAACAGGTCTCTTACAGGAGCCGAATCCCTGTCCCATTCCAGAGCACTGACCAAAGCGAAAAAGCGTGCATGATACTGCCTTACGCTGGCCCTCCCTTGTTTCAGTCCATGTATCTGCTGCCGAGCAAGATCCACGTCAATGCTTGATAAGAAACACCCATCCATCGCTTTAATAAAGGCATCCGCATTTTGGAGCGCCGGATCATTATCCCTCCACAAATTGCGCAGCCATGCTTTAGCTTCCCCATGCAAATGGGACATGATGAACCCCACCTTCTCTTGCTCATCTCTAAAGTCTTTTTTCAGCAGTTCCAGTGCGCACATTACATCTGCTCTAAAGTTGGGGTACTGCTGCAGGTTCCCATCGAAGTGAGAGACCAGACCGCCTGTTCGTCTCGCCAACCCAATTCCCTCCTGTTTGGGTGTCAGTTGCCCGTGCTTCGTAAGCATGTCCAACCTGACCTGGAGATCCCTGCAGGCGGCAGCTGCCTCCTCCTCTCTCTTCCTGGATGTGAGAGCCTCGGCATTCAGTTGTGACACTGCTTTTCTGAGTTCCTCTATCTGCTGCTCAGCCGTCATGTTGTCTGCCGTTCGTGAGCTAGCTAGTGGGCACCTGCTTCTCTCCTCTCCTCGAGGCTGTAGATGCCCACAATTAGGAGACGGAGCTTACTGTCAGAGCTGCTTCAAGATCCTAGCTCACAGAGGATCACGCTAGCCAGCGGTCATTAAGTAAAAGTCTTTATTGAGTTACAGTTTCCATTCCCAAGCTGCTGCGTGCAACTCTACGTCTAATGGCTAGATCGGCGAAGCTCCGTCTGAGTCTCCGCCCCTTGTGCACCAACTTAATATCCTAGCCCTGCTCCACCTTTTCCGCCTGACTGTTCTCCTCTGGGTCCCTCTGCCCCCCGGGGTCTCTTCCTTCCGGGATTCTTCTGACGCCGACCCCCCGGAACTCCCTGTCTCCTTGCGCCGGGCTTTAGGACCTGGCTCCCTTTCCTGGCTGCCTACTGCGTCACTTTCCTGTGCATTTGAACTTGGCGCGCGCGCCCAACCTTCCACTTTCCGTCTGACCGTTTCTTCGCTCCCCGATGGAGGTGTGGCCACTCCTGACTCGTGCCCTCCCCCCTGTTGCGAGCTGCCAGCGCTTGATCTCTGGCGCTCTTCCTCTTCCCTGCTCTCTGGCTGTGACGCTGGTCCCGATTTCCAACTGCTCTCCTCGGAGTCCCCTCTGGCCCTATCTTCCTGGGGTGTCCCCCTAGGCTCCCCCCTTGCCCTGACCACTGGTGCTCCTTTCTGTGAATCTTCTGATTCACTGGAAAGACTCGGAGATCTCGGGTCGTCGTCATCACTCATCTTTTCTTCTGCCTCCTCCCCCTCGCTCTCTGTTTCCTCCCTTGCCCTTGCCTCTGCTCCTGAACCCCTGACAATGTCGTTCCATCCTTCTCACTGTTTTCTTGCAAGCACAACCTTCACATTATAACTTGCACTTCACTTAGCCCTTCTCACACACATTTTCAGTTACAATTTTCTTTAATTCTTTAATCCATCTATAATTTTATTCTTCTTTTTCAGATGCCTTTCTGTGTTCCATTCTTTAATTCGTGGATTTGCTGATGAAGTTGGAGTTGCACATTCCTTTGTGGGCCCACTAATCATGGCCATCACTGGTGATTAGAATGAACATAAAGTGACCCTAGGGAAAAATCAAACAACATAAGAACACTATATATGTTACATTTAAAAAACACACTAAACTTGATTTGAATTATATTTGAAGACATTATTAATTTTCTAGCTAACACAGCCTTGGTGAAATGGAAGAGGACGGCAATAGAAAGCTTCCTAGGATTTCATTTCAGGAATTTTCTTTTCCAGCCCTTCTACGATTCTAGCTTGTTGCCTTACCACAGTGGCACCTTGGTTTTCGAATGTAATCCGTTCCAGAAGACTGTTCAACTTCTGAAACGTTTGAAAACTGAGGCACAAAGGGTGGTCTGCAAATTCAATAGGCATGTTTGAAAATGAAAGCATTTACTTCCAGGTTTTCAGCGTTCGAAAACTGAAACATTCGACTTCCAAGACGTTAGAAAACCGAGGTACCACTGTATACTTTATATACAGTTAAAGCCTCTGTGGTTATTTCTACTTGAGATGGGTGACATATTCTTATCAGGTCTGCTATTCATCATTCCTCTGCTTTAATGATGGAGAACAGGCCTGTAAAATAAGTGTTCTGAGCAATATGAAGCCATAGCTGGCAGGTGAGAGTGTAAGACATGCTCCACAGCATACATAAGAGTAATCATCATAATCAGGTCTGGCCAAGAGTGCGTGTGGAGTGAATGAAATCAAACAATGCGCATGCACATCTGAACCAATGCAAACTCAACCAAAAGAGCGTAGCTTACCTTATTAGACCTCCATAGAGGATTTGGATTTGCTCTTATAAGAAAGCATTGCCCCTGCTCCAACAATTTACCATTGTCATAGTCCTTGTAACAAGCTTTTTGATCCAACCCTGTTGGTGAGATGTACTTATAGTCGTACCTCCGGTTATGTAATCCTCTGGTTACATAAACTTCGGGATGCACGCGTGACAAACCCGGAAGTATTTTACCGGGTTTCATTGTGCACGCATGCACAGAAGTGGTCTGTGCATGTGCAGAAGTGGTCCTCAGGTTGCAGAAACCTTGGGGTCTGACCAGACCTCCGGAATGGATCCAATCCGCATCCGGAGGTAGCACTGTATTTGAGTTTTAGGGCATTTTATCATGCCTCTGATCTTTCTATCAGAAACCACCCAGACTTCCTACCGAGTTCAAAGCAAAATCATTACCATACTGAGTTCACCTTCAAATAATGCTATATTGCTTTTTAAGAGGAAAAAACAACAACTTTTAGTTTTGTTTATAAATCATAGTGTATTGATCTCCTATTCACTGTGCTCTGGGTGGTTCAGTTCATCTTAATAGACCATAATGATTATTATTTTCTTTCCGCAAATCATACCAAGCATATTTTTTCTTTATTTTGGACTGCAGCCTGTGATTTAGAATAGGTCAATGCCCAGTAGTATTATGGGGTGCCAGTTCAGCTTAATGTGGGTTGCAATTTACAATGCGGGGAAGAGAAGGGAACACTTTTGCTCCCTACCTATTGAGTTGTACAGTGAGAAGTGCCTTTCAAGTATTTACTCCTCAAATTATATCTTGCTTCCCAATAAACTGGGCTACGTGATGTACTCACCTGAAAATTGCACAGATGATTATAGTTTGCAACCAATATACATCTGTATATACAATCACCTTCTTTTGTCTGCCTTTCATAGCAGTCATAGGACTGGTTGCTCTGATTGAGGAAGACCTCATTAGGGTGTTTTTAGGCAGATGTGTGATAATGCATTTTTCATGCAGCCTATCACACAGAAAGCAATACAATTCCAAGTTTCCAGCAACAGGGCACATCCCAAGGAATAGCCTGTGAAACAACACAATAAATCAAAAATTAGGAAAGCTCCCCATCTAATACTAGAAGCTTTCCTGCAAGAGTTAACAAAAGGATATTTAAATATGCACCACCGCCACCGCCCACCTGGCTGCAATTAGCACATCAATCAAAGGGGGGAACCATATGTTCTCCAAGAACAATGCCCAGTTGCAGCCATTCCACCTGCCTTTGTTAACTCCAGTCCATCAGAAGCCCCACCATTGAGCTGGCTGGGGCTAGTTGATAGTTTCTGGAGGGGAGGAACAAAATATCTCCATCTGCCTCTAACTCAAGGTAGCGAGTACCCCTCCATTGACCTGCTTGGGACCATGTACCATTTGAAGTCTCCTTGTTCCCATTGGTAGTTAATGGAAATAATGTGTTCTGGGGACTCCCCATTGCAGCCTATTTACATCAAACTTCCATGTCTAATTATCTTTTGCTGATAATAAAATATAATTTGTCATTGTTCTTTAGCATGCCATTCTTCCACTGACACTGTTTTGTAATTAAGACACATTACTTTGGGGGTGACGCCTCATTATCTCTTCAAATAGCAAACATTGTGAAATGATTAACACAATTTACATTAAATCTGCCCTAGTATGGGGAACAATGATTCCTTGCCACATGAATATTAAGTGATTGTTATGCTTTTAGTGCATCTGATGGGTAGATGGATGCCATTTTTTCTAGGGAATAATAATCTAATTTAATATTAAAAAGAATCAGTGGTACTATTTTCTCAAATGCAATCTACAACCAATTTCATGCATTGTCTCCAACAAAATCATACTCAGAGTAGAGCCACTGACTTCAATGGTCATGGCAAAGCCAAGTCTATTAATGCCAATTGATCCGCTCTGCATATGATTCACATACTTCGAAATGTGGCTTTTCAATTGATGCAAGACTCAGAACACTCACCTGTTCTTACAGGAGTCTCTGCAATCATACTATGGAGGGAATCCTTTGCTAACTGCCATGTTGTTTTATTCTGGTACATGGGGTCATGTGGGAAAACAGAAACCCAGGGCAAGGCACTTCAAATTTCTAATGAAAGAAATGTAATTGTTTAACCTCTGGTGCAAATTTATGACACAACATAGCCATGGAAGAATAATTGCTTTTAGTGGGGTTTTCCTATACTCAGTAACTGTATCATTCCCCTGCCTGCAGCAGTGGGTGCATTTGTCCTCATCCCCCTTCCTCAAAGAGCAAAGTAAGGTCACATGGGGTCCAAGGGCAAATCTGAAGGATCCAAGTAAGGTGTCTTAGTCCACCCCTCCCCTGAGCTCTTCCTCCTCGTGTTTCTGCTGCACTATCTCTCCCTATATGCAATGTAGACTTTGACTAGTTGTCTGTTGAAGGAGCTGAGTAGGAGGATTTTTGGAAGGAATCCTTGATTGGCCTTAGGGTCCTCATTTGTTTGCCTACTTCACACTGCTGGGAATAATTTGTTTGACATCTGGGAGTGGTTTGGTTTACTTGCCCACCTTCCTTTGAGTCCAGGCAGGTGAGGAAACTGGGGGAAATACTTTAGGTATACCAAGGCACTGTTAGGTTACGGTCACCCTCCCTAGGAATCTGCCAACACATTATTCCGGGTGACACTTGGAAGGTGTCCTCTAGACCTGACATGCCTAGTTTGGGTGAATACTTTACAGTGGGGCATGAATGTGCATGTTAGGTTCATGCCCAGGGCTCACCTAGAAAGAAGGAAGGCACTTCCAATCCTTCACTAAGGAGCCACAATTTGCAGTTGTATCACATACTTCCCTACCAGAGGCTCCTATATTCCTCAACTGCATGTACTTTCTGAATTTGATAAATTTTATTAATCTGACTTGCAGGCCCTCCAAGTTGTTATATTAATAGATATAGCCATTTCCTCAAATCTCTGGTCTCATAAGTTTTCTTTGTGGGTGTGGGGGCAATACGTTGTGTTGGGAAGGAGTTGCTCCTTTAAGAATGGTAGTCTATACTGACTATATAGAAGTGATTCTAATGAAGTATGTGCTTATAGAACTAGGAGAAAGATCCTTATTAAGAATAGGGCTAGCTAAGGACAAACTATTCTCTATTTGCTTTAATAAATTCAGTTAAGCACAACTAATGACTCAAACAAGTCTGCTGTTTATTTTTTTCAGAGTATTTTAAAATGTAAAAGACTCTCAATGTCAAAAAGGTGCTACATGAAGGAAGTGAAATAATAAATTCATTCATGAAAAGTAGAACATCTTCCTATAAACTAACATTGAACTTAATTCTCCAAGTGTCAGTCTCCAGCGCCATCAACACACAAAATGGAATGTCAGTAGGTTCCATGTTGGTGGGAGTGGCTTCAACATTTTCAAGTACAAAAAAATAATAATGATTAGGGAGAAATTCCAAAAGGGAAAGGGATGCCAGCAGCAGTCCAGTGAGGAAGGACTTCTGGCCAGATATGACAATAATGTTTTTGCTAAGAGTCTCACAAAACTGATCAAGAGAGCTTTAAACTAAATCCTGAGAAGGAGGGAGACAATATTACAGACTGCAGGGGAACACCTGGTACTGGGGAGAAGACCTTCATTGATGCACTGGAAACTGATATGGTTCTCTAGATATCTTCTAAGCACAGTAAACTACAAGATGGAAGCAGCTGGAGAGAATGACTTGTGGTTTCAGTTGTCACCAGACAAATGCATGGAGTATGGGAAATAAGCAAGTCGAATTTGCACTCTTAATACAGGGTGGCAAATATGACGTAATAGGCATCACTGAAACCTGGTGGGATGAAACTCATGACTGAAATTTAGAAAAGGATGGGTATAACCTGTTCAAAAGGAATAGAACAAACAGGAAGGGAGGAGTAGCAGCACTGTATGTAAAGGATGTGTACACTTGTGAAGAGATCCATGATTTGGAGCAGGGAAGGCAGATTGAGAGTATATGGGTAAAAATTGTAGGAGAGGGAAACAACAGTGACCTTACCAGGGAAGTCTGCTGTAAACCTCCAAGCCCAACTAAAGACTTGGGTGAAGCCTTCCTACAGGAGATTACAAAATTTTCATAAAGGAATGATATCAAAGTCACTATCCTGATATCTGTTGTAGCAAACTCTTCCAATAATGTAAGGTCCAACAAATTATTCCATGGTCTCATTGACAATTTTATTTCCTATAATGTGGAAGATGCAACATGGGGATCATGTTGAACCTGGTTCTCACCAATATGGAGAAACTAATGAATGAAGTGGAAGTACTGGGAACCTTTGGTGGATGTGATCATGCTCTCTTGAGTTTCATCATACACAGGCAAGGGAAAGCTGAGTGTAGTCAGAAATGCACTCTAGACTTTAAGAAGGCTGATTTCAAAATGCTTAGGGAAATACTGGGTGAGATCCCATGGTCAGAAATGCTCTAAGATAAAGAAGTACAAGATGGATAGGAGTTTTTGGTGCAATATTTAAGAAACAAATGCAGACAATTCCAACAAGAAAAAAAGGTAGGAGCTAGCTAAAGAGACCAGTGTGGCTGTACTGGGGCTGAAAACTCCTGCATGAATATGCTTTTAAAGCATTTTTATACATGCTGTAAAAATGGTATTTGGTTTTGGATTGCATTTGGATCTCTCTCATGTACTATTTATGTGAACACCTGAAAGTGTCTGTTGTGGGGGAAAGGGCATTTGCACTCTAAATTAACTGTTCTGGTAAACTGAGGTTTTACATACCCTTTTTAATGAAAGCAATGGAAGCAGAGTGTTTTCAGCTTTATGTGCAAAAACACCCTTGGTGTACTGATGCTCATGTTACTATTTTCTGAAAGGTCAGACAGCTATACAAAGGTTTGCCATTAGACCTTCACATCTAGTGAGTGATAAAACTTGTCTCCTGGGTTGATACAAACCATCACGATGCCAAGGAGCAGATGAATTTAATTTCTATATCCCAAGCTTTGTATTTGAAACCGTCGATGCAGCTTTATTTTCCTTTGAAACCTGCCAGTATTTATGGTCCTCTTCAGATACGCTTCTTCTTCTAATTCTCAGGAGATTTGGGGTGTGTGGTCATGGTGGGGAAGATGAGGGTGGGGGGAAGCAGAAAGATTGGGTTTTATGACAAACCTTGAAAAAACAGGACTAGCTGGATACTTTGTCAGCGCTGACACCTAAATTTGCTCCTTTTTTTTTTTTAGGGAGCAGAAGATCAATTGTGCCGTAAAACATATTTTATCTTATTCTTACTTTTAACTCATCTCAGAGCAAAAATGTTCCACAGGGGAGAGAAAGGTGTCAATGTAGTCATGTCATAATTCTCCAGCTATCATCGAGGGGAAAGAGCTGCATATATTTCAATGGTCCCTTGGCTCTATTTATTCAAAGAGCATGTTGATTACGAAGACACATTAAAGGTGAAAAATAAAACAGAGTAAGTGTTCTGGGAGTCTCCCTGTTCATCATGAGGACCTATCTGCATTGCAAAGAGGATGCTGTATATGGCAGGCCTGCTTCCTCTCTGTCCCAACGGGTTTGAAACCAATCTTGTCCACAGCATCTCAGTCCTTCCCTTCATTTAGAATCAAATGAAAGGTTGAGTTTTGTGATCCCTTTGCAATTTAGATTAATCAAATTAACTCGAGTGTGCATGCTTATTCCCTTTCCAAATGGCCTTTCCTCCTCTCTGTAAACTAGGAAAGTGTTATCTCATCCTTAGCTATTATGCAAATATTGTTTCCCGTAACCATTTCTAATGAGGTGAGAGTGTTGTGTAGCCAGGTAATTTCCTCAAGTTACCAAAAGGCGCAGCCTGACACAGCACTGCTATCAGGAGCCTCTCTTCTACAGTTTTTAGAAATGTGCTAAACATTCACTTACAAACTTTTGGAGGCAAAAGGGGAGAGCTGAGTCTTTTGGGGTGTGGGTGTTTCTGTGTGTACATGTGTCTTTAAAGGTTTCCTGAAAGAAACCTTTGAAGTAGCTATTTTGACATTTATTTTCACTCTTTTCAGCAGTCCTCCCCCACTACTTCTTTGGTTGCATTTTTTTAACGTGGGTGGCGCTGTGGTCTAAATCACTGAGCCTTGGGCTTGCCGATCTGAAGGTCAGTTGTTCAAATCCCCCCGATGGGGTGAGCTCCCGTTGCTCGGTCCCTTTCTCCTGCCAACTTAGCAGCTTGAAAGCATGTCGACTTCCGGGTTAGCGCGATCGGCTAATGGCGGATTCCCTCAGAGCTCCGGAGGGAATCTGCTTGACAGGGGCCGGGTCTTGCCGTGCCGGCGACACGGGGACCCTTAAAAACCATGGGCGCGGATGCCCGTGGACATGGTGACTCGGCGGGCACCGTTAGCGCCCTCCCGACCCGTGAAGGAGCCTTTTTAAAGGCTACGGAATGGGTGACGGGGAGCGGCGTGGTGCTGTGAGTCTTCTGCTTCCCCTGCCGAGCGAAGCTGCATGCCATTTGTCGGAGAGCGCTGACTTCTTCCTTCTAAAATTCGGACTTAAAATCAAGAACAACAACCCATGAGTAATTTGGAAATTGGATTAAAATTATTTCGTTTGCGGATTTGGTACGAGCGGGGGAGGTGAAAAGAGGAAGTCCGTCCCCCCCCCATTGTAAACAGTTTAAAGCAAGGATCTGCCAACTAAGGTTGCGAGAAGAGCTGGTTTTTTTTTTTGTGATTGGACAAAAGATATTAATTCCACGGATTTAAAAGTCTAAGTTATTGTGCTGGAGGACAAGAGTATATTTGTTTAGATCAAGTACCACTTTTCTCGAGCCCGGGAGTAACCCGTGAAAAGAGCCTGCTGAGGATTTACAGAAAACATTTGACAGCTGTCAAATTAGCTGTCAAAGTCGGGAAAAACTGAAAGCTTTAGCTTTAGCCGGTTATATTGCTACAAATTATTGAAAGTAAAGAAAGATTGATACAAATAAATTTGACTTTTGGATCGGAAGTGAAAGGAATATTAAGTAACCAGGATCCCTCTAGAGGGGATTCACGGACATTACAAGAATGGAAATAGGTCGGAAAATACGAGCTGATCTGCAAGAGCTTGTCTTTCTCATGGGAAAGCTGCGAAAGATGTATGAGCAAGGCCATGTTTTGTCTACAAGTCCTACAAAACCGAAGTCAACAGAAAATATATCTACTGAGTTGGAAAAGGACTTGATGTTCAAAACACAGGCAGCTGGGCAAGAAAAGAAACCAAAGATTGAAGAGGAGGAAAAGACACTTGCTGAACAGGAGGAGCAGAAAGGAGGGGTGGCCGAAATGCTACAGAAGACAAACAAGAGCCGGGGACCTGCCAAGATGACTTCAAGCTCGACCAAGGTGAAAGCTGGACTATCTGGGACATATAGATTTAAGAAACAGAGTTGGAGCTCCACCTTTAAACAAGTAGGCCTGGCTGGAAGAATCATGGTCAGTACTGAGAAAGTACCTCTTCGAATTTGGGTGTTAAGCATAAGAGACCTCCAAAGAAGCCGGCTGAAAGGGACTGAGAGAGATTTGAGAGCCTCGGACGTAAGGTCACCAGGCTAAAAAGATGGACTAATGGATTTTGGTTTGGGATTGAAACTGGGGAGAGAAGGGTGGGGTTTGGAAGTCCAAAAGGGGCCTGATCTTTATTTTGCAGTGTAAAAATTTTATGTTGTTTATCACTATAAGAATGGGGAATTCGTGGATGGGAATTAGGGTCAACCTTAGGAAAAGTATTTTTTTTCTCTTGTTTCTTCTGGTTTTTTTTACATATATACTTTAAAAGTTGCTGAATAAACTGAACTAAATACAATAATGAACTAAGGGTTAAACCTATTACAAAGAAGTATATTAACAAATTATGGTTAAGACATTAAGGATAAAAACTTGTTTGAACAAATAATTGGAGTTGGAATACAAGAAGGGGAGGTGTGGGGAAGTCATGAAAAGAAGTTACTGAAAATGAGACTTAAAAGGTAGAACCTTTTCTTTGTTCTCTGTGTTTTTCTTTGTTTTTCTGTTTTGTCTTTTGTACCTTTTGAAACCTTAATAAATATTATTTTTTAAAAAAGGAAAGCATGTCAAAGTGCAAGTAGATAAATAGGTACCACTCCGGAGGGAAGGTAAACGGTGTTTCCGTGCACTGCTCTGGTTTCACCAGAAGCGGCTTAGTCATGCTGGCCACATGACCCGGAAAAACTGTCTGCGGACAAACATCAGCTCCCTCGGCCAGTAAAGTGAGATGAGCGCCGCAACCCCAGAGTCTTCTGCGACTGGACCTAATGGTCAGGGGTCCTTTACATTTACCTTTTTACTATCCCACTCTAAATGATGCCAATCCATTTTTCATATTGTGGCCCACATTCACTTCTGGGCAACCCTATATGGGAAAAACACATAATAAAAACACGAACAACCAAAATAAACCTCCATCCCACCCCTCATACACATTTTAAAGGGTACTTTTGTACAGTAGGATAGTTTTAGACATACTCTCAAACCCCTCTATTCTTCATCCAGGAAAGTACAAAACATTATCAGCGTTTAAGGGCAATCAGGAAAAGAAACACCAGGAAGATGCAAATTAGGGATGATGGGTGTGGCTTGGGAGGGGTAGCCTGAGTGCAAGATAGATGGGTTTAGAGGGCTGCATTTGACTCCAAAGGCTTTCTTTTACCTGGGGCAGTGACTCAGTTCAGCCCTGCTCACATGTTTGCATACTTGTACACACACACACACACACACACATAGAAAGGGCATAGAAAGTTAGGCAGAGAATAAAATTTCATTTGAAGAATCCTAAGAAGTATTATGACTACATGACCAAAGGGAAAATGAGTGTCCCTTCCAGTAAAGTAAATTGTTTGTCAAAAGTAGAGCTTCCATGTGCAGCAGTTATCTATCTGAGGTTGGGGTTTGACTTGGATTTATTTGGTTAAAGCATCATTAAAAGGCTGTATTTCCAGAAGATCAGCGAAGACCCTCAACAAAGTCAACTTTGTTTTAAAGGCAAGAGAGCCTCGTTTGATGGGAAGCCATTCTCCACCTCCCCCAATAGCAGGCAGCCTCACTCAGCTATCAAACGAAGCCACGGGACACTACACCAGGGGGTCAAAGAGAGATGGTTGGTGACTCTCTCTTCATGTTTCTCCCTCCCTTTTCAATAAAACTTCACTATTTATTGGGATTGTTCACCAATGAGAAAGAGCTCAGGGGTGGAGCCAGTGCTAAGTGCCACCAAGTTGCCCTGAGCCATTTTTGAAATGCCCAGCAAGTGCTGGAAACAAGCTGTCAGAGCTCATTGTGGATTATCTGGCAGGCTGAGAGCTTCAATAGCACTCTCTGGAGGCTTCACCCCGGGCAAAATTCTGGGCTAAATGCCCCTGGTTTTGGTACTGCCCTAAAGCTAATTCAAGAAGTATTGCTTTCACTCTAAATTGACTGCATGACATCAGCTAACAGGCAAAAAACATTTGTGAAACACACACACACACTAGTTTTGACCCATTTCAAATAGCTTTCAATTGTATTAAACTATCCACAAAATAAAAACTGTATGCCAAATCATCTGGAACAGAGCCAAAGATCAGGGCAGCTGCAAATATTGTGACCCTAAACTGGTTTGTAAAATCCTGAAAGTTACTGTCTTCCCTTCATCAGCTCTCAGAGAGCCTTGGTGTGGAAATCCCAAGGCCTAAACCTGAGGTGTAGCTCTATAAGCAATTGTTGATTGCATGTGCTCACACTTCAAAGGCCACTTCAGACACAAAAAGGAACAGGGTTTTGATATGTCCAGCAAAACGAACATCATATAAAATATGCATGGAGTATAATACTATGCATGTTTTAAAAAAGCAAGCCCCCCCTGTGTTCGCTTAGGCTTATTCTCAGGTAGGTAGACATAGGGTTGCATCCTGATAACATAATTTTATGCATAATTGTATGTCTACTCAAAAGCAATTTCCATTGGGGTTAATGGCCTTTATTTTCTGGTGAGTATCCTAAAGACCAAGAACATTCACCATTTCCCTGTAATATTTTAAAGTATTGTTAATGATGGATTGAGGATCCCAATGCCATTAGAGTACAAAATGAGGACATGGTAGATTTAATCTGGAGTTTAAAAAGAAGGGTGGGGGAATGGACATGACTCAGTTCACTCCAGATTAATTACACAGAGTAGTTTGGATTTAGCAGAATAGCCTACATGATAGTCAGTTTAGCTGTAAGTCTTCTCAATATGAATTACCCATAAAACTTTATGAACAAGGGGATACATATGAGGGCCTGCCTCAATGCACAGTAGATCACATTGTGCATGTATTACCATCATAGGCTTCCATCTGCTATATTTCTTTGAATGTCAATGCAGAGATACTATTGGAACTCAGGTGCATGGCAGAAGCGTGGGAGGCTGGCATCCTGTAGTTAAGGTGAGTAGTAAAAAAACAAGGTTCTGTTCTTATAATCCTCAAATTCTACAGCTAATTAAAATGACATATATTGGGCTAATAACCATGGCATACGTGATCTACCTGATGAGGAGCATGTAAGTGTCACATTCCAGACCAACCCAACAGAAATTGCAATAGATGCAGCAAGTTTAAAAAGTGCTGAAAATTGGCACTTGTGAGCCCCTTTCCCCAGTTTTAAATAAAGCATATCACATACCTCTTTCCAATTTTCAGGGGGGGAAATACAAATGTACTTTATTCAGGCTTGTTGTGGAGTACACTCATTCATTGCTTTGGTGGGTCTTCTGATGATCATTTCAAATGTTATTAATGGCCCCATAATGTTTATGGATAGCAAATTCTTGCTAAATAGTGGTGTGGATGCTGGAAGGAAAACTAAACTTTTGCCAGGAATGAGATGGTTGCAGAGGGAGCCACATGTGTGTGTGTTGGTTTTAAAATATGTATTTGTTTGTTTTTGCATAAAGTATTGTAAATCCCTTTGAGTTGCTGTGGCAAAAAAGCAACTAAATAATAATAATAATAATATGCATGCAATTTATGAAATACCACAGTGTGCTGCAGTGGTTAGATGGGGACTTTTTGATCTTTTGGACCCATTGGCACATTTGGAAACACTAAAAAGCTGTCATGGGAGAACTCCCACCCCCCAAAAAGCATGCATGCACCGACCTACTGGCCCAAATGAATAATAATAATAATAATAATAATAATAATAATAATAATAATAATAATAATTATTATTATTATTATTATTATTTATTATTTGTACCCCGCCCATCTGGCTGGGTTTCCCCAGCCACTCTGGGCGGCTTCCATTGAAACAAACGTAAAATATCATACATTAAAAACTTCCCTGAACAAGGCTGCCTTAAGATGTCTTCTGAATGTCAGGTAGTTGTTTATCGTTTTGACATCTGATGGGAGGGCGTTCCACAGGGCGGGCGCCACTACCGAAAAGGCCCTCTGCCTGGTTCCCTGTAGCTTTGCTTCTCGCAATGAGGGAACCGCCAGAAGGCCGTCGGCGCTGGACCTCAGCGTCCGGGCAGAACGATGGGGGTGGAGACGCTCCTTCTAATTGATGTTTCACTTGTGGAACTGCCTGCAACTTGTCCCATTAAGCCAGATCCATATTACTTCTTTGTTTCAAATCAGGAATTTATTAAGTGGCAAATCAGGAATTTATTAAGTGGCTGCATAAATAAAAAGGGAATGCAAACTGAAGGCTGGTTACTGTAATATGTGCTGTTTTGTTAATGCTAGAAATGATACAGTAGATTTGGAAGGTCAATAGATAAAACGATCTGGGACCTTTTACTCATGAATATATTTAATTTGCTCTTGCAAATGATTTCAACTGCATTTCACAAAATACATACTAACTCCTCTGTTTTTCTTTTCTTTTCTTTTGCAATTAACATTTCCTAATAATTCATCCAGGCAGGCTGTCTTAATCATAGTTCATTCTAGCATAAAATAAATCTTGCTGTGTTTGAAGAGAACCAGGTCAACTTAGCTTATTTCTTTTTCTATGCCTTCTTATTTCAAAAGATTAGAATGGTTAATAAACTTTGTCCATTTTTGGTTATTCAACGGATGAATGAAAATGAATAAATTTTGCTCAGAAGATGGTGTGTATGTGTGGGTGTGGTGGGGGAAGGGAGGGGTAGAAATCAGAATCCAGTTATTCTAATTTTATTTTGATTGTTTGCTTTAGACTCATAAGAGGATGCAAATTAACAGTTCTTGTGCTGATGGTTCTCTGTGGAGTACTAATTGCATGCAGTGTGCTTCAAACTGATTCTCTGAATGATTGCCAAAAATGATTAAGCTCCTTTATAGAACTCTCATGGGGATTTTTTTTTTGTCACCAAATTTCACCTAAAGTGAGGCCCTTCCTTTGGCAAAACATCAGAGAAATTGCCAGTGAAGTTAAACAGAGATTATTCAAACTCCTAATAAGAATTTATGCACATCCATACTATCTAAGCACCAAGAAACAGTGTAGTGTAATGGTTTATAGTCTTGGAGTAGAGCTAAGGAAATTCAGATTCAAATGTCTACTTAGCATCAAAGCTCACTAACTAACATTGGGCCAACCCAAAATATTTTGTTGCCTGTCACCTCAGCCCCATTCCACTTACACCTTTTGTCAGCCTAATAAGTGAATCTTAGGTCCCATCTGCATTGTGTGCCAAGGCCACATGACCCGCAGTTCCATAGTAGGTAATAAGCACACGGACACAAGTATTTTGATTTATGGGTTCAAATAGGCCACAACTTTATTGGTTACAGATGTGAGCTGTTTGGCTTAGGCATTGGGTGAAGTCAGGCTATATCTCAACTCCCGCCCACCCACCTAAGGGTAAACCAGGGAGTCCAACTAAGGGTAAACCACCAATAAGTGCACCCCTAGGGGTCCCCACTGGGGGAATTGGACAGAATCCACACACACCCGATCCCTTTAACAGGATACCCTTATTGAAGAGGGGTAGGCGAAGGCTACAATCTCCCCTCCATCTAAACAAAGGCTTACCCAATGCCTAACCTCACAAAGTTGTGACGATTGCTACAAAGTAGGCGAAAACCAAATGGCTGGTGCCAATTTGCCAAGTGGAAAAGATTCTTACCCATCCCCAAAATTATGGCAGCCAACATTTGTCCATAGCAAGGTTGAGTCATAGCAAAGCAGAAAAAAGAGGGAGGGTGGGTAGGGGGATCTGAAGAAAAGGGGTGAGAGAGGAGAATGCCCTGGCTGCACCGCGGTTAAATTTCCCGGGGGCCCCACCCCCCACCAGCACTGGTTGGCGGACCTACACATTTAAAGTGATATCACAGAACTTTAAACAGTGATGGCTCCCTCAAAGAATCTTGGAAACTGTAGCTTGTTTGCTGAAAGTTTTTAGACGATGCCAGTTCCCCTCAAAAGCTGCAATTTCTGGAGTGGTTTATCAATCAAACCTTCTTCCCAGAAAAGAGGGTTTGTAGTTCTGTGAAGAGTATAGGGGGTCTCCTGACACCTCGGAGCACTCTTAACAAACTGTAATTCTGAGGATTGATTCATGATCCCAGGGTGAGCTACAACAACAGCAATAATACATGGCAAACCAAAATTGGAAAAAGAAAAGTCATTATAGTGCAAAAGTTAAAGCAAATTTAAACTTATTAAAACAACCTTATTAAAGTGTGACCAATTCATCAATTTGCAGCTGACCTCATAGCACTAACCACTCAGCATAGGCCTGATAAAAGATGTATTAACATCCAGTGGTTAATAATAAATTTATTTGGCTCTCATTTTAATAAAACGTAATTTACACATTCTGAATCACTGTATAAAGTGAAACATAGGCATCATTCGAAAGTCACACTTCTCTGAATTTTATGATGCAGGTTCCCAGCTAAAAGGGAAATTTAAAAATATGTGCATTGGGGAAAGTGCTTCGAAAAATGGGTATTTTGATGACAACAGCATAGTATGGAAAATGCTTGGAAAAATACATATATTAAGCAAGATTACATAAATTACGAGAAATGGAATCAAAACTGAATATGTGTTTTTGCAATGACTTTAAAATAATAATAATTTAAAAAGCTTGATGTGGAAATGGGGTAAAATAAGAAACCAAGGAAATTAAAATTGACTGCTTTGTCATTAAATAGTTAACACTGATGTCTGAACCAGATATGGAAAAACCACCATAAATTAGAACAGAAATTTCTAGCAATAGCGTAATACAAAATATGTAATGATCAGAGTTGAACATTTACAGATGTTGGGGTGTAACCAGTAGAAGTTCTAGCAAAATGCTGTTAACAAATTACCATTTCAAATGCTTTCATTCACATACATTACATGGGTTTTGGCTTTTTCCCAATCAATCCATTGACAGAGTCTGCCAGAAAGAAGAAAACAAATCTGATGTTATGTTGACAAACATGATTGTACTGATGATAAGAAGAAAGAAAAATAATTGTTCAAATTGTCAACAGACCCAGAAACAAATGAACTTTGGTTAGTTTGTCTTTTATAAAACTGTCATTTGTCAGCATGATACACACAACTGAAATGAAAAGGGTTGCATGTGTTAAAACTTTCCTATTGTTGTTTTTTCTTAAAAAATATTTAGCCAGGCATGGGGACATTCCACCAGTGAAAGAGAGCTGTGGGTGTTAAGCTTCACCTTATGTTAGTTCAGAAAAATTTCAGTGTTGTAGATTAAGCAGTTTTTCTGCATCAGATATTACCTTTCCTCAAACTATGTATTTTTAATGCATCTGGTAATACTCTATTTTTTATATATATTAAAAAGCACGTATTAATTGAGCATTGAAATGAAACAACCACTCCTCCCCATACAAAACCTAGTATGTTGGCTGTGAAGTTTCTACCGAAATTTTCTCATTTGGAGGGGGACAAACAGAAAGGGAACAGACTTGCTGCTGATGGATGACTCTCATGCCCTCACTCGGATGTGGCTTCATGATTATGCCATGTGATAATATCATAAGTGTAATTCTGCTCTACTCTTCTGAGTAACAAAAAAAAAAATGGATTCCTGCAGCAGTGGCGTAGCGTGGGTTGTCAGCACCAGGGGCAAGGCAAGTAATTTGCGCCCCCTAACCCATGGATTTGCGCCCCCTAACCCTAACCCCCAGATGTTGCGCCCGGTGCGGCCGGCCCCCCTGCACCCCCCACGCTACGCCACTGTCCTGCAGCAATCAAGAGCAGAGTTTCCCCATCAGTTTCATCAACTAGGTAGGACAGAAAACACTCAGTTCCTACCACTGTCACTGGAGACGGGTAAGGCTTTCCTGTAATGGTAGGAGCAAGGGACAAGTGAGTGTACATGAGATTCCTAAATAGATTTTTATTTCACATTCATTACTCACAGCATTCATTTTGCAAAGAATGAAAATCGAACTGGATGAACAACCCCCATAGAGCGTCCTACCTTGAGTTTCTAGTAGAAGTTTAAGATCCTATGCAACTCTTCTCTTTGGCAGGGGAAGTTAGAGCGGAGTGGTGGCTAAGAGTGGGTGTTGTGAGATCTGGTTTCTTGATTTAGCAGCAGGAGATATGTAACTTTATCCATGTCTCTGGGCTTTCTGGAGGCACATGCCTTCAAACTCTTTGGAGACATAATGGCTCAGTAGATGAGCTTTGGGCCTGGTATGCCAAAGTTTATATTCGTAAATTCAGCTCAGTATCCACATCCTTTTGTGCATGCAGATTGAGTTTCCTTGTTGGAATGATTGGGGTAATCTTATAAGGAGCATGTCCAGAGCAGAGCTACAAAGATGCTGAGGGATCTGGAAACTGAAGGTTGAAAGAGCTAAGTAATTTTAGACTTGATAAGCTATGATTAAGAGTTGATAATAATAACGCTACTCTTCAATGGTGGCCATTTTCAAAAAATTATCTCGACTGAATAGATGATGGACCTTGTTTCTGCTCTTCTGCTCCAGAAGCTAGAATCTGAACTACAATTTCAAATTACAGTGGTGCCTCGCAAGACGAAATTAATTCGTTCCTCGAGTTTTTTCGTCTAGCGAATTTTTCGTTTTGCGAAGCACGAAATCCCATAGGAATGCATTGAAATTCAATTAATGCGTTCCTATGGTCAAAAAAAGTCCAAACAAAGCCAAATTTGGTACAACAAGAGTTTATTAAGTGCTCTTTAAAGTCACACATACTGTAAAGAGCATTTCAAAAATTGAATGAACAATAAATTAAGTTTCTAAGCATGACAGAAAAACATTTAAAAATCAACAAAGTGTACAGTACATTTTCTAAGACTCTGGGGGACAACTCGAAGAAGGTTTCTCTTCCACTCTTTGCTTCTTGCTGAAGAACCTGTCCATGGTCTGCTGCTTCATCCGCCTTTTCAGTACCTCCCCGAAAGGCGACATGACCCTCGTATCAAAAGTGTTCGCAAGGTCATGTGCCACATGCTTGTCAGGGTGGTGCCGCTGTGCAAAAGCCTGCACATCCTTCCACTTCAGGCAAATGTCCCTCAGTTATTTGGAGGACAGCCATTCCTCAGTTGCTTCCTCCTCTTCCAGCGAGGCCTGCTCCTGCGCAGCCTCTGCCTGCAGCTCGACCAGCTCCTGGGTGGTCAGCTCGTGGTCGTGCTCCTCCACCAGCTCGCTGATGTCCCCCTCTGTGACCTCCAGGCCCATGGTCCTCCCCAAGGCAACAATGTCCTGCACCACTGTTGACTCTGGTGCATCAGAGTCACATGGTGCCACACAGTCCAGCCACAGGCTGCGCCAAGCACAATTCAAATTTCTCTGGCTGATCCCGTTCCAGGCCGTGGTGATCATCTTCAAGCAGGTGACGATGTCGAAGTGGTCCTTCCAGAATTCCTGCAGGGTGATGGTGGTGCAATCAGTCATCTCGAAGCATCACCTGAAAAGCTCCTTGGTGTAGAGTTTTTTGAAATTGGTGATGACCTGCTGATCCATCGGCTGGAGCAGTGGCGTGGTGTTAGGCGGCAGGAACATGATGCTGATGAAGCTGAACTCCTCCAACAAGTCCTCCACAAGGCCTTTAGGATGAGCAGGAGCATTGTCCTTCAGAAGCAAAGCCTTCAGTGGCAGATCGCTGTCCAGCAGGTACTGTTTGACAGCAGGGCCAAAAGCAAGATTGACCCAGTCCACAAACAGCACACGTGTGACCCAAGCCTTACTGTTGGATCGCCACATGACACTCAGCTGCTCCTTGTCGACCTTGTGTTTCTTGAAGGCCCGTGGGTTCTCCGAGTGGTACACCAGCAGGGGCTTGATCTTCAGGTCGCCGCTTGTGTTGGCACAGAAGAGCAGGGTCAGACGGTCCTTCATGGGCTTGTGGCCAGGCAACTTGGCCTCCTACTGTGTGATGAAAGTCCTTTTGGGCATCCTCTTCCAAAACAGCCTGGTCTTGTCGCAGTTGAAGACCTGCTGTGGAACGTAGCCCTTCATCTTCACAACTTCCAGGAACTCTGCTGCAAAGTCTTCAGCCGCAGAAACATCAGAACTGGCAGCCTCTCCATGCCTGACCACGCTGTGGATTCCAGATCTTGTCTTGAAACGGTCAAACCAGCCTCTGCTTGCCTTGAAGACTTCTGGCTCGCCTGAGGTTCCTGGCTGTTCCCGGACGAGGTCTGTGTGCAAGGCCTTGGCCTTCTCACAAATGACGGCCTCAGTCACTGTGTCTCCTGCACGCTGCTTCTCTTCTAACCAGATGAACAGCAACTTCCCCACCTCCTCCAGAACACTTGGGTGGTTCTTCACGATCCTGGTGACTCCCTTGGCTGCATCAGTCGCAAGGATCTTCTCCCTCATCTTCAGGATGGTCTCGATGGTCGATGGATTCCTTCTGTACTCCCTGGCGAGGTCTGTCACACACATTCCACCGTCGTGCTTCCGGATGATCTCCTTCTTCATTTCCAGCGTAACCTTCTCCTTCTTCCCCTCGCCGGCCTCTGCAGCAGCAGTCTTCTTGGGTCCCATGGCAGCACAGCTCCTACCTTCGCAAACCCCCCCTCAAAAAAATCAGTGCTTCACATCCAAAAAATTCAAAAGCACCCAGCCACCCACCACACAGAAATTCAAACCCAGAACCAAGTCCTTGAATTCCAAACACCCCAACCCAAAATCCAAAAACCCCCCAAAAAGTTTTAAAAGTTTAACTTACCGAATGGCTGCAAAAGAAGTTTTGGAAAAGCTTCAAAAATCACCAAAGTCTTCAAAAACCTCAACTATTCCCCCAGCCACCCACCACACAGAAATTGCAAACCCCTCCCCAACTGTTGCAAACCCCTCCCCAACTGTTCCCCCAGTCACCCACCACACAAAAATTCAAACCCAGAATTTTTTTTAAAAAAAAACAGCAGAGTGGCCCAATGGTCACAAAAAATCATAAAAATGCAGGAAAAAAACACACAAGCTTCCAGATTCTTGCAAACCCCTCCTCAACTGTTCCCCCAGCCACCCACCACACAGAAATTCAAACCCAGAATTTTTTTTTTAAAAAAAAACCAGCAGAGTGGCCCAATGGTCACAGAAAATCATAAAAAATGCATAAAAAAACCACACAAGCTTCCAGATTCTTGCAAACCCCTCCCCAACACCAAGTCCTTGAATTCCAAACACCCCAACCCAAAATCCAAAAACCCCCCAAAAAGTTTTAAAAGTTTAACTTACCAAATGGCTGCAAAAGAAGTTTTGAAAAGCTTCAAAAATCACCAAAGTCTTCAAAAACCTCAAAAAAATGCTACCACACCGCGTGCTATGAGTTGCTCCTCGAAGTCAAGTCGCAACTGCACCTCTTCAAGCAATGCACCCTGGGTATTAACGGTTTTACGAAAAAGGAAACAAACTTGCAAGACGTTTTTGTCTTGCGAAGCAAGCCCATAGGGAAATTCGTCTTGCGAAGCACCTCAAAAAATGAAAAACCCTTTCGTCTAGCGAGTTTTTCGTCTTGCGAGGCATTCGTCTTGCGGGGCACCACTGTAACAGAAAGGAGATGTTATCTACACATTGGAAAGAATTTCTTGATAGTGCAAGCTGTTCAAAACAACAACAGTGGAACAGTCTAGTGCTATGCCAACTTTTCTCTTGACATGCTGCACAGAAAACTAGATGACTGATGGAAGGTTCCTAAGCTACCTTCACACTAACAAACTAGTATTCGATGTGCATGCATTTTCCTTTCTAATATAGTGGAATGTACCATCCCTCCCAGACACAGCTTTACTATATCCTTGAGAACTAGGTGTTTGCCATATGACAAAGATACGGAAAAAGGAATGGCGAAAAAGAGAAAAGGTCAGAACTGGACAATAAGTATTGCAAAAAAGTTGCAGATAGGTAGCCGTGTTGGTCTGCCATAGTCAAAATAAAAAAATTCCTTCCAGTAGCACCTTAAAGACCAACTAAGTTAGTTCTTGGTATGAGCTTTCGTGTGCATGCACACTTCTTCAGATACACTGAAACAGAAGTTGCCAGATCCTTCTATATAGTGAGAAGGTGGGGAGGGGTATTACTCAGAAGGGTGGTGGGAATGGGAGATTGGCAGATAGCTGAAACTAGAATTACAGGCACCAACTGATTTAGGTGAGTCCGATTGATCCGCAAATGTCACTAAAATGGTGAAATGGGGGCAGAACAGGGGCAGGGTGGAACACTTTACATGGACCCTGCTGATTGGGGGGGGGGGATTCCAGAAAGGAGGATTGCCTGTAGTTGGCTCTGTTTTTCATTGGCTCTTGTTCTACCTACCATTGGTCTCACTGGATTCTACCCTACCAGTCCCAATGGCCAACAGCCACCCTGTGGGATTAGGCAGCTGGTACTGAGAGCCTAACTTGGTTCCAGAATACAATTTTGGGTGCCTTGAGGCAGGGGTGGACTTTGGTAATATGGTGCCCTGAGCAAGGACAAGATTTAACACCCCCACCCCTTAAATATTTCTTATTTTCACAATAATTCCCATCAGTAGTGTTACTTTTTAATGGGTATTCTCAGAATAATATCCATATAGCGTTGTTGTTGTTGTTATTTTGTGCCCATGCAGCTTGGATTTAGGGTGGTACAGGGGAATCGCCTGCACCAACCTAAATCCAAGGCTGCCAGCGAAGACACTTGATTGGTACACAAAAATTATGTGTTCCAGGTATTTGGGTAGTTAAATCAAGATGGTATGATTTTTACTGACATTATCCCAAAAAGTTACTTCCCCAAACTCTACCAGCCACACCAATGGGACATGTGTTTTCTGAAAGAGATGGCTAGATTAGAGAGGCATTCAAGAAATTTAATTGATGCTTTAGGATATGATCATTCAGCAGTTTATCAAAGCTCTCCTATTGATTCTGCACATCATTCATTTCTTTGAAGGTACCTTTGTGTAACTTTTTATTGTTTCTGGACCCTGAGAAGAAGAAGAAGAAAAAAGCTTAGATGTAATCTTTCCGATAAAGCCGTAAAGAAGATAAGCCACTGGTCTTTTCTCCTACAGAGCAGAAAGCGTTTCTTGGGTTTACGGCAAAGAAAATCAGAGCCAAGCCACAAAATTACCTTTTCCACAATCTGTCTGTTATCTCCCATCAGGCTGGTCCCTAATGTTGATGGATACAGAGTGTGGTGGCTTTAGCACTTTTCCTCTCTGGCAAAGTTCATCCTTTCTTCTGTTTGCTTAGTTTTCTTGGGATGAGAAATGATCATCGGTTGAGTGAATGGAAATATAACTGTTGGATAATCTCTACTTCTACCATAGTGGCATATTTTTTGTGTGAATGGAGGGGGCAGCCTTTTGTAAGTGAGAGGCGAGTAACAAAGACCAAAACTCTTTTTTGTAGTAATTGCTTGTTTGCAAATATGCTGAGCATGGAACAACAGGCAGGCCCTGAGATAAGTCATCTTCCAGTGTTAACAACAAGTGTCATTATCCCATGGGGTGGCAGTGGGGGCACATGTTCTAGCCCTTACCCAATAACAAAGAGGGGCTAGATGTTCCTCACCTCTGCTCTGTGCTCCAGAGGGAATAATGTCCCTAATCTGAGAGATTATTCTCCCCTCCCGCTTTATTATGATTATTCCTCCCTTTATTATGATTAGGTTGTATCCAATGCTAGTACTACTCAGAGTAAATCAGTATAAATTAGCAGACACAACTAACTCAGGTTAATTAATTTTAATGGGTCTGTTCTGAGTACAGTGGTGCCCCGCAAGACGAAATTAATTCGTTCCGCAAGTTTTGTCGTCTAGCGAATTTTTCGTCTTGCGAATCATGAAATCCCATAGGAATGCATTGAAAATCAATTAATGCGTTCCTATGGTCAAAAAAAGTCCAAACAAAGCCAAATTTGGTACAACAACAGTTTATTAACTGCTCTTTAAAGTCACACATACTGTAAAGAGCAGTTCAAAAATTGAAGGGAAAATAAATTAACTTTATAAACTAAACATGTCTTTGTTTTTAGACAAAGGAAACAAAGTCGCGAGACGTTTTCGTCTTGCGAAACAAGCCCATAGGGAAATTCGTCTTGCGAGGCAAATCGAAAACGGAAAAACCTTTCGTCTAGCGAGTTTTTTGTCTTGCGAGGCATTCGTCTTGCGAGGTACCACTGTAAAAGGTAGCTGGATACAACACATTCATATTATCATTTCTATACAAGCCTTCCTCCCAAAGGCCACATAGGGCAGGATATACAGTGGTGCCTCGCAAGACAAAATTAATTCGTTCCGCGAGTTTTTTCGTCTTGCGGTTTTTTTCGTCTTGCGAAGCACAGTGTCGGAAAAGTTTTGGAAAAGCTTCAAAAATCACCAAAGTCTTCAAAAACCTCAAAAAAGGCTTCCACACCGCGTGCTATGAGTTGCTCCTCGAAGTCAAGTCACAACTGTATTAACGGTTTTAAGAAAAAGGAAACAAACTTGCAAGACGTTTCCGTCTTGCGAAGCAAGCCCATAGGGAAAATCGTCTTGCGAAGCAACTCAAAAAACCAAAACCCCTTCCGTTTTGCGAGTTTTCCGTCTTGCGAGGCATTCGTCTTGCGAGGTACCACTGTACCTCTCATCCCCTTCCCCATAGTTGAGTGTCTTTGAGGGTGTGGGAGATAGTCCCCCTTCTCCCATAAGGGAAAGCCTCCAGGAGATATTCCCCATCACCTCTGCCATAGGGGAGCACTTTTGAGCGCATGGGAGATATTTCCCACCCTCTCCCCCATGTGGAGAATGCCACTGGGGATGTCATCTAGAAATGTAGGGAGATATTTACACCCTCTTCCCCATACATCGAGCCCCGCTGATTTTGGGTGCAGCTGATACAGGGGTGAGCAACGTGGGGCACAGAGGTTTCACTGAATCTATGTCTGGGCATCAGCAACACAACACATTGATTCCAAAGGCAGTTTTTACATGCCACAAGCTACACTAGAGCCTAGAACCCATACACTTGGGTTCATGTAATCACTTGTTTACATTGTTAAAACCGTGTTTATGGAAGACAATCTTACTCAGCTATGAGTGCTCACCAAAGAAAGAAGATGCCCTATAAAAAGGCACAGTTGTTTATGTGCTCTGTGCCCCCCCCAGCAATACTCAGAGAGATACTCCCTGCCAATCAGTTAGAATGCACATTGCCTCACTACCAGCATTCTCTGGGGGTGCTAGGGGATTACCCCCAACATCATCCATGGAGGCTAGGGTTCTAGCCCTGACACCCACCCGGGGGTAGGGAATTAGTGCTGACAACTACTACTACTACAAAAACAACCCCCAGCTTCTAGTAGGCCCAGGGAAAGTGCCCACTCTCTGAAGGGCATTGTAGCCCCGGAGGCTATAACTGGGTGGCTTGACTACATAGAAACTAAAAAATCAGACACATCTGCACAACTGTCGACCGCTCCCCCTAAAGGCAGCAAGCAGGAACATCCACATGCAGTGCAGCCAATGGGCTTCTCCAGCTCTGCCATGGAACCCCCATGGAAAAGCAGCAAAACAAGTGCTCCTGCAAGAGGCACCTCCTCAAGAAGAATCCCTAGAAGTCCAGCAATTGAAGCACTTTCTTCATATAGTGAAGTGGGACATCACTGGATGTTTACTGGGATGCAGTTGGCATAGGCATGTCAGCAGCCGCCAGGATGCTGAGGCAGTGTGGGAAGGAGGTGTCTCTTTTGATGAGCATCCCCTGGATGCTCCAATTCTGAGGACTCCCCGCCTTCAGCATTCACCTGAGTAAGAAAATCAAGGAATTCCTCTTGAATAGAAAGTATATTGTATCAGGGAACTTAAAGGGATCCATTTAAAGGTATCCAGGAGGAAGTGCTTCTGTACAGATGCCCAGATGGGCCTAAACACCCGCAAAATTGGAGGGGGTCACCCTGATTTTATGTATGTCATAGGGTGATCCTTAAACTTGACCAAGCAATCAACCAGCAGATGGGTTTGTTGATACACACTCAGTGCCTACACAAAACCTGGTAGCATCTGTACAGTGGTACCTTGGGTTACATACGCTTCAGGTTACATACGCTTCAGGTTACAGACTCTGCTAACCCAGAAATAGTACCTCGGGTTAAGAACTTTGCTTCAGGATGAGAACAGAAATCATGTGGTGGTGGCAGGAGGCCCCATTAGCTAAAGTGGTGCTTCAGGTTAAGAACAGTTTCAGGTTAAGAATGGACCTCTGGAATGAATTAAGTACTTAAGCAGAGGTACCACTGTAATTGATAAACTTGTGGCCTGCTAAAATTAGTTGACTTGTGTTTATTGCAACTACATATATAATGCCCTCCTACCTGCGTCTCCAGTGTACCTGGCCCTCAACAGATATTGAGAAGGTCCTGCCAAAGAACAGTACCCAGTGGCAGCATCACCAACAGGACCCAAACTGGTTGACATTGAGAGAAACATACTTATTAGGTGTGTGGCTTTTTTGGGGGGGGGGGGCAAGTGGTTTATGACTTTGTACTCTAGAACTAAACTTGAATGGGACCCAGTATCTCACTGGCAGCCACCAATGCAGCTTGCTCAGTCAGGACTCACTCACCATTCACTTTACGATCCTCAATGGCGTATAACTTCTCTTGAAATGGAAAAAGAAAGAAATCCATTGTTTTAAAACATCCCGTTTTTTTATCCACATAGACTTGCAAGCATGTTAGATCTGTCATTCTCTCTACTTCTTTTTTCCCAGTGGTGATTGACAACCCATTGAGCAAATGTTTAAAGGGAGGGGGATGTGCAAGCAGACCAGAAGCAGAGGGGGAAGTGTCAACTCGACAGGCAAAATGAACAATAATTCAGAATGAAAAATGCAACCGTGCTCAAAATCTAGTTTAAAGATTTTGCATTTGTGAGGACAAAGGACATTTGACAACTTGACTCATGTTGCAACTTCGCCTCCAGCAACTGTCATATTAGTTCCTAATGTGACTGGGGGAAGAGATGTGGCTTCAACAATGCCTGAGGGCTGGAGTTAAGTTACTCAACAGTAAATCTCTGAAAACATTAGCATTTACTTGTTTATCTCTTTTGGGCCAATCTTGGGTTACATTCTGCCTCATGCTGACTTATGTAATTTGCCCATTGTGACTTACCAATAATTTTGTCCATGCAATCATTCATATAGTAATTAGAAAAATTACTCAACAATATAGGGAAAACTTACATGCAAACACAAAAGTTCTAATTAATGGGGAGTTCTTCCCCTTAGTTTTGGCTCAGCTCAGTTTCTCCTTAATGGTATATCAACAAGGAGGGAATGGTACCTTTCTTAGGGTAACAGTTTATGTTGATCTTAGGGTGTCAGTCTGGGACCTGACACCGGTGTTCAAATCCCTACTCAATCCTGAAGTTCATTGAGTGACCTTGAGCCAGTTAGCCTAACTTTCTTCACAGGGTTGTTGTGAGGATAATACTGAGTAGGCAAGAGCCATCTATGCCACTGCGTGCTTTCAGGGAAAATATGGAATATAACATGCATTAATTAATAAAATGGTGTTGAGGGTACATGGTTATAACCACCTTATCTCATTTAAGGATGCAGTGGCTATCCATATCAATTCACAAAGGGTTTCAGTTCAGAAAAATAAATTTACATTTTGCAGTCACAGGTAACATTTGAAATAACAGGGTCTAAAACTGTACCTGCCAATCCCAATGATGTAGCAAAAAAATAAAATAAAATGTGATTGTTTCTTGCAAAAGGTGCTGCTCAGTTAAGCCAATTTGACAGAACAGCAAAGGAAGGAGTAGAGCCTCATCTTTTGAGCTAAGTCTCATAATGCATGGTAGTTTGCACTTTAATGGGTAACTAATGTACACAACAGCAAACTTAAGACATCTTTAAAGAGACCATAGGGATGCGGGTGGCGCTGTGGTCTAAACCACTGAGCCTCTTGGGCTTCCTGATCAGAAGGTCAGCGGTTCAAATCCCCATGATGGGGTGAGCTCCCGTTGCTCAGTCCCAGCTCCTGCCAACCTAGCAGTTCAAAAGCACACCAAAAAAAGTGCAAGTAGATAAATAGGTATCACTCCGGTGGGAAGGTAAACAGTGTTTCCATGTGCTGCTCTGGTTTCAGTGTTCCGCTGTACCAGAAGCAGCTTAGTCATGATGGCCACATGACCCGAAAAAACTGTCTGCGGACAAACGCCAGTTCCCTCAGCCTGTAATGCGAGATGAGCGCTGCAACCCCAGAGTCATTCGCGACTGGTCTTAACTGTCAGGGGTACCTTTACCTTTACCTTTCAAAGAGCCCATAGGAGCCAACTCCTAGAGGCCCTTCACGCCCATCCTAAAATATTTCAGGGGCCAAGCTCCCCCCCCCAGTTGATGGGCATTGCCATTCAAATGGTGTGTGTGTACCACATCATGTGATCATTTATGCAGGCACAGCTTTCCTGAGCCCGCCCCCCCTCAATATTTTATTCAGTCTGATACCCCTGAAAAGGACATTCATGTTAGAGACATGAAAAATGAAAAATGAACTGAGAAATATCCCATACTTGGGAGGGGGGAAAGAATATCTGTTTTAACTTTTTAAAATCCTGAATTTTAAATAGGTTTATCGCACCCTGGGACCCAATGATGAAGGAGTGGACAAATATTTAACAATGGCAAACAGCAAGCATAGCCAATAACCAGAGGTTATGGGAGTTGTAGGTGACCTACACCTGGCCTGTGTTCATACGCTTTTCCTATTATTGGTCTGTCAAAAACAACAACTGCATTTTGAATAGTGAGTATGTAAATAATGCATAAACATTTGCCAGGGTGGAGGAACAGCAACAGGTGGAAAGACTACATCTGTATGAAGAGAATCAGTTCAGCACCCAAGAGAAGCTCAGCGGGAGTGGGGGTGGGGAGTGGTTAAAAATAATTTGTTCCTTTTGTAGCAATACTCTAAGGGGGAGGAATTCAACACTGTATGCTGGCTTGATGTGGGCTGTTTCTTTGTCTGAGGAGCACATCAATGAAAGGCACCCTGAGGGACAGAAGGATGGAAGATCTGAACTTAATGAATGTTGACAATGACTATAACTGATGTCCTTATTACGGATGACAAGGGGCTTAGGAGACTGTTCTACCATATTGACATTGTTCCAGTTCAAATGCTCTCTCTTTTTATTTCTGTAAAGAGAGGGAGGAAAAGAAACAACAACATTTTTCAAAAAGCTACTTTTAAAAAAAGAAAAAGAAATGAAACAAGCTGGGTGACATTTTCCACTATTTGTTCCCCAAAGGCCAGCTTTCTTTGTCTGCTGGCCTTTGCCACCTAAAACAAAAACAATGCTACAAGTAACATCTATATATTACTCTTCTCTAGCCAAACATGCTAATTCTTAAAATCAAAACTTGGCGTGAACTTCCACCCCCAACCAGGATCAAATGAATATTTCAAGAGCATTGGAATATTGATACATATAGTTCTCCTATTATATTTGTCTCCATCTCTTCTTCTACCTCTTGCCTCTCTATGTCTGTGCCAAAGTGTAGATTTTAATCTCCACAGCACAAAAGCTTAATAAAATGATGAGCACATTAATTTATCATTTATTGTATTGATCCCAGTGAAACTTGAAAAATATTTCTCTACCTAATTGATGCTTTGTACTCTAAACTTCAATAGGTCCAATTCAAGTTTTGTTACCATTCTTCTCCATACTGGAGCTGTACAGGGCAGCATTAAGACTAAAGAGGAGGAAGCTAACAGCCAGCTTCTCACCCTGGACGTATTATAAGTAGGGAGGCAGGTGTGGTGTATGTGTTAGATTAATAACTTGCATAATTCAGGATGCCCATAAACATAAGATGAACTTGATTTAACTATTTGCAATAGTTAAATAAAGGAATCCATAGCTTCTCTATTGCTGAATCCTCCTCCAACTCAGATAGGGTTGCCATATTTTGAAAAGAGAAAATCCAGACATAAAGTTGCTGCTGAGCTCATGGGGGGGGGGGGGACAAAGGTGTGTGACTGTCTAAGGGCAGACTGAAATCAGTGAGACAGTACTCTATTTGTCCTTATCAGCCAGCCTTAACTTCAATTTGGATTGCAATGAGGAATTAAATCTTTGAAAGTTTCCCTATAGAAAACTCTCTTCCAAGTAAACAAACAAATGGAGATCAGCACTTATCCTGTCTTAGTCACAGTCTATATCAGGAGCTGGAAATCAGGGTATAGTAGCCAACTCCTAGGGGCTGAGAGGGTCTTCAGCTACCCCCATAAAATATTTGAGGGGGCCACCCCCCAAAAAAAAGTTGATGGGCATTGACATGCAAACAGTGTGCATGTACTGTGTCATGTGATCAATTATGCAGGGTGGGGCTTATCTACTCCTCCAATATTTTATTCAAGTTGGCACTCTTGCAGCGGACTATTTCACACCAGTGACTAACAAGAGCATTTACTTAGCATTTATTGGTTCCAGCTTTCTGGTCCAGCCACCTACTTAGGCCACATTTGCAGTATGATACCCCTTTAAATAATAATTGCTTCCCCCAGAGTATCCTGGGAACTGTAGTTTGTTGAGGGTGTGGAGAGTCATCAGGTTATCCCCTAATCCCTTCACAGAGCTCCAATTGTCAGAGTGGTTTAATAATCACTCTTCCCTGGGAACTCTGTGAAGGGACTAGAGGTCTCCTAACAACTCTGAGCACACTTAACAAACTATGGCTCCCATATTTCTTTGGAGGAAAATGTGACTGCCTAAAGTGGTATCATAGTGTTTTAAATGTGCATCTGCCTGTGGCTTCAGACAGCTCAACTAGACATATATGAGGTGCAAATGTGGCATGGCACATTCTCCCATATTACTGCACTAGCTCAGAAATCACATACAGCTTGCTTCTTTGAACATTGCCACTGTGAAAAGTGTATCTGACATTAGTATAGAACACCCAAGAATGTAGGATAACCAAAGGTTGCTTACAATAATTTAAGACCTTCTATCATCACCGTCACCTAATATAATCATTGCAACCAGCATTCCCAGTAACTTCTCCAGTCTTCCTGGCCTACTGAGCCTGCCACTTTGAAAACACCAAAGAGCCAATCATTGGGGGCTGTCTTTGTTTCACTTCTCAAGGACTTTCTGAAATCACAGCCAACAGGAAACTCCAGTGTACTGATAAGGTAGCAACCAATTTAGAAGTGAAGCAAGCTGTCAATTGTCAATGTCACAGTGTGCTGTCCTGTTGAAATGGTTTAAATCTGAAGCCAAATGATTATTATTATGGAGATAGCAAGTGTCATCCATGGAAGCTGGGGAATATGCTGTGCCTATTTGGAATGACTGCCATTAGGGAAAATACGACTCATAGGAAACAGAGGCCTCAAACAAATAAAAACAAACACATGGAGGCAGTGAGCAAAACTGGAGCAGACAACGTTTCCCTTGTCTAATAGGCAGACTCCATTTTTATTTATTTTGTCTGTTATTGCTGATGAGAAAGAGAGCAATAGATGCAAGGGCAGCGTGCCCAATTATTTCCAGAAAATGCAATAACATAATCTGGCCAGTTTAAAAAATAATAGAAAGAAGAAGTGAGATTTGAAAAAATGTCCTTTGGGGATCAGCATTTCTCAACAATATAGTTTGAAAAGAGAGTATTGTAGATTAGCATTCACTAACAACCAGCAGCATATATGAACCTTTAGTAACACTTTTTGCAGTCCTACACCTGCAGTGACTAAGCTAAATGAATAGAAACAAACCTCTGACTGGACCCAGTTCATGAGAGGAAGAGGGAAGATAGGCTTTGTCCCATATACGAAAATGCCTAGCACAGCCATAGCATAGAATGCTGTATGGGTCCCAAAGCATAGGAAACACAAGGGAGGTAGAAATATGCCTTTTGGCAGAGTAACATTGGTTGATACGTGGGCTGTGTACTGGATGTGGCCAAATCTTGAACCAAATAAGACCAAGGAGCAGAGGATTTAATCCCCATAGGAGAGGTGCTTGCAAACCAGCACCCTGATGATTGAATCCTCAGCTCACCAACTGCTGAATGAACAATTGAATCCTGTAGGGTGATCCTTTCCCCTCCTTCTCCACCTCCTGGCCAATAGAAGGAAGAATCAGTCCTGTGATGTAAAGCTCTACATGTGTGAAAGGCTCTACGTGTTGAAAAAGAATCCTTATTGCCTGCTCATGTACAGAGTACACCGTTATTCTCACTTGCGTCAAGCAGCCTCATAAAATCTTAGTTGCTTCCCAAACATGCTGCTGTTCAACAGTCAACTGTAGCACATACAGCAGATGCTGCACAAGCAAATTGATTTTCTGTCCCATAAAAGTTGGCTTGAGAATGTGGGAAGTCTGTACAAATCTTACTATCTTAAGATCCTTAATGGCAAATGTTGCTTACTTGGCTTGTGAGGAAGCCAGATAGTGCTATGGAGCAACACCAGAGATTATGAGGGGGCCCCACACATAGTCCATCTTGTTTCCAGCAATTGCTGACCACTAAATTCCAGTTGTCTGTACCTGTGTCAATCCATTTAATGGGCTGGGCTTCACAGTGTGTTTCTGAAGTGATTATTTGTCTTGTGGGATTTATTACTGATGGTGAAGGATGGCTGAGAAGGGAAATAAAGACCTCCCGCCCTGTGGCATCAAACTGAGTTTGCAAGGGGACAGTCTGGAGATAAAGCCAACTGTAACCCTGGGAAATGATAAAAATGCATCTTTTTCTGTTCCACACTGCATATGTCACATGCAACATTTCCCCCTTTCTATTGCAGTTCACTTTCTGTCAAAAACTGTTATTTGTCTTGTTCTCCACTGTGATAGAGATATGCTATATAAATTACTTTATTGTGTTACTTCATCCTATTCATTTCAATGCACAGGAAACACAGTGCAGATTGGTGTGTGTGTGTTTGTGTGTGTGTGTGTGTGTGTGAGAGAGAGAGAGAGAGAGAGAGAGAGAGAACTATATATTGGGTGTACACTAGAGAGCAACAACTATCACAAATGCTGGATGTTTTCATTGGATTGATTTTCATTTTGGACATTGAACAAATTGGCCAACACTGGAAATTTCCATTCCTGTTTCCCTCAGAATTCTCTTTAATCCTGAGATATGCTTGTGTGTAGTGAAATTAAAATAAGAAATAAGGTTATAATATTGGATTCTAATGTGCCCTGAAAGAAGATAATAGACACAGGCCAAAAACATGAGCATCTGTATGAAATAAAAGAAGAAAAGAAACCTTCCATTTCCTGTGGCAATAGTAAGCACCCTCCATCCTCAAACCATTTTCCTCGACCCCCTTCTTTCATTTCAGAGGTTCCTCTGAAACTGCTATCCCAAATTTGGGAGAACCATCAAAACTAAACAAAGGTTGACCAGACCTATAAAGCTGTAAAAAAATAAAGAATAACTGTGCTTCTGACAATGGTGGCCACTCATTCCCCTCAACAAACACTTTGAAGAAAACTTGCCCCTCTGAAGATCAACCCTACCAAATCATCATTACCAGTAACATTCCCATCATCATCATCATCATCATCATCATCATCATCCTACTCAAATTCAAACCAAAAAGTTTTGATAGTACAATATTCATTCCAGAAATGCATCTGAGCCACAATGTTGCTCTATGAAAGAGCAACAAATTGGGTTTCATCTTGTAAGACACAGCAAGTCTCTAAAGGTTTTATATTTCTGTGCTGCACTTCCTTCTCACCTCCCCCCACCTGCTCCTTATTGCTCACGCTTGATTACAATGCATTGTTATGCTATGGAAACACTCCAGGTACATTCAGAAACAAATTCGTTCTCCTTTGTGAATTAATGGTTGTGCACATATTGATCATCTGCTACTGCAGCTCTCATCATAACCATTCTTCTGGAAACGTGGAAGGCAGCAGATGGAATGAGGGACATCTATGAACTATTCATAATTTGTTAATAGTTAAACGAGTTTACTTCTAAACACAGAGAGTGCATTGAAGTAGAGGTCCTTAGATGCCTCCGCTTGGGAGTAGCTAGTTTAAAGGCACATCACCTATGCCAAATGCCACACTCTCTCACTCTGTGTGTGTGTGTGTCCTTTAAAACAAACAAACAAAATCTTTCATACAGAAAGTATTGTTTTTGCTGGGCCATTTTCTATCCTCAGACAATCAATTAAAATGCAATGCTGGTTTTCAGTGGAGTCCATTTACACATTCAGTAGTGTGCCACCATGTACTGATAAAACTAGTGATGTATAAATGTGTGTGGTGGTCCCAGTTACAATTTTACTCTCAGCATAATGGGCCAAGTTCAGAGATTTGGGGAAAGATTGCTAGGAAACACCAAGGTAGCATGTGATGCATTCAGAATGGAGTGGGGAACCTCAAGCCTGGAAGCAAAATCTGATCTCCTAGGCCTCTGTGTCTCACCTTTGGACTTATCCCCCAGGCTACACCCCCTCCTCAGGCTGCACTCCTCACCAGCCTGGCTGGTGATGTCCCTGAGCACCGAAGGCTCTTAATTATATAAAGTTATATAAAATACATTTTAGTGTTTTGAATCAATTGTCAAATAGTTGACCTTATTCTGATTACCCCAGCTAAAAACCTTGCAACCTTTGCTGTCACCTGCTCATCTTGATCTGCCAAGAGAAAGGACAATGTGGCAGTGGTTGGTTGACCCAGAATGGACAATAAAAGAGGGGTGATAATCTAAAGAGTGCAAGCCAGAAGGACATGTGCCACTGATTTGGTCCTGCCATCTCCACAGGGACATAAACGTTCTTTGTGTGGAATCTGTTGGAGTCGTCCCTCAAGTACAGCCGGGGATTGCCTAAATGGAGTATACAGACAAGTGTGTGAATGCGTGTAAAAACTAGCCAACTGTACAAATGTAAGATTTATATTCATTGATCCACCTACCTTTGACTCTGACTCTGCCCATCACAGGCATATGGCCCACAAAAGGTTGTGTGGAAAGGAATGTGGCCCTGAAGTTCTTGAATACTAGTGTGCTCATGTTGTGCAAGCCTACATAGTCTTATATATTGCAATGCGTAGAAATTATGATCCCAAACAACATGTAGTGTTAGGAAATGTAGACGTATACTGAACAATATTATTCACTTTCATCATAGCACCACTGCATTAGTGTGCTTTAACCCTTGAATGCATTAGTGTGCTTTAACCCTTGAATGCATTAGTGTGCTTTAACCATTCAGTTCTGTTTTTTGTCAGAGTCTAACACACCACTGAAACACACCAGTGAAAGCTGGACCATAAAGAAGGCTGATCGACGAAGAATTGGTGCTTTTGAATTATGGTGCTGGAGGAGACTCTTGAGAGTCCCATGGACTGCAAGAAGATCAAACCTATCCATTCTTAAGGAAATCAGCCCTGAGTGCTCACTGGAAGGACAGATCCTGAAGCTGAGACTCCAATACTTTGGCCACCTCATGAGAAGAGAAGACTCCCTGGAAAAGACCCTGATGTTGGGAAAGATGGAGGGCACAAGGAGAAGGGGATGATGACAGAGGACAAGATGGTTGGATAGTGTTCTTGAAGCTACCAGAAGTGCCTGGCGTGATCTGGTCCAGGGGGTCATGAAGAGTTGGACACGACTAAATGACTAAACAACAACAACAACAACACACCATTGCCACATTTGGTACTAATGTACCAGATTTGGTACAATTTCAATTCCTAACGTACGGAAATATTACTACCACTGCTACCAGTACTTCTACTACTACTAAATTATTAGGTTTTGGGGGTGTTTTTTGTCTTTTTATATTTTTTCCCTTTTTTCAGATATTAAAAAATATTAATTTATAAATGATCTCTCCAGAACGTTTTCTTACAAATCAGGAGCCCAGAAGAAAAAATGAAAAGGGAGGTGGGGTCAACAAATGCTCTTTCAGTTGGATAAAGTACAGCTTCCAAAAAAACCAAAAAACAAAACCCCTTTCACTGAATTCATCTATAGAAATGGAACAAGAAGAAACTATTGCAAACCTCAGCTTCAAAGAAGGAACTGGTGGTTTGGGTAATCATGGACAGAATTTTGATGAAGAGGCGGATAAAAAAGTATAAGATTATGGGATCACAAGACCTTCCATGCGGAGTGGGGGGCAGTCCCACACAATATTTTATTCAAGGTGGCACTACTGATTCCCACCATCCCTAAACATTGGCCATGCTTGATGGAACTGATGGGAGTTATAAAGCATCTGCAGGGCATCAGGTTGGTGAAGGGCTTAAAAAAATAAAAATCAATGCATGCTTCCGAATACATCAAGTCAATTCACTCCCATAAATATGACATTTATGTCACCATAATAGAAGAACACTTTCCCTGTATCCAAGTTAGCATACTCTTGAAATTATATAAAAGGAAACCCTACTAAATGACTCCAATATGTCATGAATTCTGAGATGCTACATTAGAGTTTTCTATCTTTACTTCTCTCCTCCACCCTTATTGTAAAAGACAAGCAATCAGATTATCAGCCTCTAAGTTAAATTAGGATGGTTAAATTAACTTGAACATTTTGCTTCCTGGAAAGAAGATGCTAGAGGGGAAAATATCTACAGTTTATGGATTAGTTTAGTATTGACTTTGCAACTCAATTATCTTGTTATCTTTTCCTTAATGTTACTGAAGCCCAATGAAGAATGTAACAAGTCAGCGGAGGAGGCTACATTTTGTTGGAGATACTTGGCAGCAGCATTTTATTTTATTTTTTTAAAAAAATAAAATTCCCCAAGAGAATGTAACTTACTGAAGGAATCTCTGAATTATCACCCTGAAATGCATTATATCTAAATCGTAACAGAATTCATGCACAAGGGAATGAGATACTGAACCCGTGTAACCTGTAAAGCAACATTCCTGACCGTGTCATATTTCCAACTAGCTCTTCCACACTGCAAGCAAGAGTTGTTGTTCAATGGCAAGTACATTGGAAAATTCCTGTGTTCATACCAAGGCACATCTGGGAAAGACACCTGTGTAAATCCCCAAAGAGCTGCTGCTTGTGACTGTAGCTGACAAACAGGCCAATGGTTCCACTCAACAGAAGTAAGCTTCCTATGTTCCAACTAGTGCAAAACACAAGGGGGCTGTTACACTGAGCATAGGTACATAGTATTTCTACACATGTATGGCTTTTTGTGTGAGTGAGTGAGTGAGTGTGCACATGCCAATTTGTACAACTCAACTATAGTGGACACTGGCGCATGGGCTATACCCTCATTGAGTTCTACACAGGAACACCCTCAAGTGTGTACCCATAACACAATCCACACACTGGAAACATATCCTCCTTACTTGTTCTCCCTTATGTAATTCCAGTCATGTGAGTGTGAGACACACTTATTGGACCTGCTCCCTTCATCACAGTTCTTATGGACCACCCAGTATGTTCTTTTAGCCATTGGTGTTGCCTTACAAAAGCGGTAGAGTGGTAATTTGGGTTACGGACAGCCTAGTTAACTAACTTTTTGGATTATGAACACTTCAGACCCAGAAATGAGTGTTCCGTGTTGCAGATTTTTATTGGTATACGAATGCACTCCGTTCGGGGTGCACTTCTGTTTTTAGTGCCACACTTCCATTGTGCAGCAGTGGAAAAGGAGGCTGTCACAGTGTTTCCTGCAGCCACAAGGAAGGGAAGCTGCACGCCAACCAACCAGCTGGTTTGCAGGTGTGCAACACCTACTCCCATGCCGCTGCGGGAGGAGAGCGTTTCCTGCAGCCACGAGAGACAGGAGCTGCGCACCCACCAGCCATATGGTTGGCGGGCTTGCAACTCTCCCCCATGCCGCTGTGGGAGGTACACGCTCTAGGGAGCATTTCCTGCAGCAGCATGGTGGAGGGATCTGTGTGGATCCCAGTTTAGCTACTGATTGCTTGCTTGCTTGCTTGAATGTGTGACCAGAAATGGATAAAAGCCCTACATCCAAATGATGACTATCATCAGTGCAGGTAAGAATTTTTTTAAAATTTTAATAATCTACAACACTGTTTTATTTATTTTATAGCCCAGTGCATTGATTATTGCTTCCATTTTGTGGATCAGTGGTCTTGTTAGATAGTAAAATTCATGTTAAATCACTGATTTAGGGGTTGTTTTTAAAAGTCTGGAATGGATTAATCCATTTTGCATTACTTTCTATGGGAAAGCGTGCCTTGGTTTAAGAATGCTTTGGTTTAAGAACTGACTTCCAGAGCGGCTTAAGTTCGTAAACCAAGGTACCACTGTACTATTGTTTTATACATTGTTCATACTGCAGCTGATGTTCAGTTTTGTGTATTCATCAGTTCATGTGCTTTCCCTCACCCCACCCTCTTATTAGTTACTGAAGCACACCACAACATACGCGCATCAATTTCATCACAGCATGAGAAGCACTCCTGATGCAGTCATGTGATCGCATCAAAATTTATTCATGCCTTGATTTAATAAATGTTTGCATGTTCTGGTGCACATTGGCAACCTGTTAAGAATGGGGAAGAGACTGTACACCCACCAATTTTGAATTCAGTTTTAGAAATCGTAAGTAGAACAGAATAACAATGATCTACATTATTGGAATTCCATTCATTCCATTCACCCTGGGAATACAACCATGACGGCCACTATTGTGTTTTGTTTTGATGATAATAAAATAATAATAATAATAATAATAATAATAATAATAATAATAATAATAATTTATTATTTATACCCCGCCCATCTGGCTGGGCCTCCCCAGCCACTCTGGGCGGCTTCCATAGAAACCAAAAATACACTAAAATATCACACGTTAAAAAATTCCCTGAACAGGGCTGCCTTAAGATGTCTTCTGAATGTCAGGTAGTTGTTTATTACTTTGACATCTGCTGGAAGGGCGTTCCACAGGGCGGGTGCCACTACCGAGAAGGCCCTCTGCCTGGTTCCCTGTAGCTTTGCTTCTCGCAAAACCACCAGAAGGCCCTCGGCGCTGGACCTCAGCGTCCGGGCAGAACAATGGGGTGGAGACGCTCCTTCAGGTATACTGGACCGAGGCCATTTAGGGCTTTAAAGGTCAGCACCAACACTTTGAATTGTGCTCGGAAATGTACTGGGAGCCAACGTAGGTCTTTCAAGACCAGTGTTATATGGTCTCGGCGGCCGCCCCCAGTCACCAGTCTAGCTGCCGCATTCTGGATTAGTTGTAGTTTCCGAGTCACCTTCAAAGGTAGCCCCACGTAGAGCGCATTGCAGTAGTCCAAGCAGGAGATAACCAGAGCATGCACCACTCTGGCGAGACAGTCCGCAGGCAGATAGGGTCTCAGCCTACGTACCAGATGGAGCTGGTAAACAGCTGCCCTGGACACAGATTTGACCTGTGCCTCCATGGACAGCTGTGAGTCCAAAATGACTCCCAGGCTGCGCACCTGGTCCTTCAGGGGCACAGTTACCCCATTCAGGACCAGGGAATCCTCCACACCTGCCCGCCTCCTGTCCCCCCAAAACAGTACTTCTGTCTTGTCAGGATTCAACCTCAATCTGTTAGCCGCCATCCATCCTCCAACCACCTCCAGACACTCACACAGGACCTTCACCACCTTCACTGGTTCTGATTTAAAAGAGAGGTAGAGCTGGGTATCATCTGCATACTGATGAACACCCAGCCCAAACGTCGTGATGATCTCTCCCAGCGGCTGCATTTAAATGTTGACAAGCATGGGGGAGAGGACAGAACCCTGAGGCACCCCACAAGTGAGAGCCCAGGGGTCTGAACACTCATTCCCCACCACCACTTTCTGAACACGGCCCAGGAGGAAGGAATGGAACCACTGTATAACAGTGCCCCCAGCTCCCAGCCCCTCAAGACGGTCCAGAAGGATGTTATGGTTGATGGTATCAAACACCGCTGAGAGATCCAGCAGAACTAGGAAACAGCTCTCACCTTTGTCCCTAGCCCGCCGGAGATCATCAACCAGTGTGACCAAGGCAGTTTCAGTCCCATGATGAGGCCTGAATCCCGACCGGAAGGGATCCAAATGGTCCGCTTCTTCCAGGCGTGCCTGGAGTTGTTCAGCAACCACTCGCTCAATCACCTTGCCCAAGAATGGAAGATTTGAGACTGGGCAATAGTTGGCCATCGTGGCCGCATCTAAAGATGGTTTTTTAAGAAGCAGTTTAATAACCGCCTCTTTCAGCGTGTCTGGGAAGGCTCCCTCACGGAGGGAAGCATTCACCACCCCACGAAGCCCATCGCCCAGTCCTTCCCGGCTAGCTTTTATAAGCCAGGATGGGCAAGGATCCAGGAGACAGGTGGTTGGCTTCACTCGTCCAAGCAGCCTGTCCACATCCTCGGAGGTAACAGATTGGAATTGATCCCACGCAACTAAACAGGACTCTAGCACTCTCCCGCCCCGGCCCTGCTCCCACGGTGGAGTCTACTTCTTCCCAAATCTGAGCAATTTTATCTGCAAAAAAACTTTGCAAAATCATTGCAGGAGAACATGTGGCCCGTACTGGGCCCCGATGTTGCAGGTGGTTCCCCTAAATTGTGAACCACCTGAAAAAGTCTCCTGCTGCTGTTTTCTGCAGATGCAATAGAGGCGGTGAAGAAATTCTTCTTTGCCGTCGCTATCGCCACTTGGTAGGCTCGACGTTGAGCTCTAACCTGGTAATATATAGAGAACAGTAACCCAATTTTCCAACTTTAAGCAAGAGCCAGGCATATTACCCTGATTATCACTTTTTTCATTTATGTCAGGTCCATCCAGTATTAAAGCAAACTGTTTAGACAGAAGTGAGCACAAGCTCCCCAGAGCTGATCTCTTCCCTCAACCTCTTGTGTGACCTCTTGCAAAATAAAAATAGAACTGTGTTAAATGAAAAACATGAGCCACAAAGATCTCCACCCACCTGTGTGCATTTGTGACATTTTAAGGAGAGGTTGTTCAAAGCACAATAGGAACTACCAAGGGATGCCAAAACTCCAGAACAATGTAGTGCTAAGTCCACTCTGTTTTGTTGGGCAGTTTGTTACATGTTCCCATCCTTCCTCTTAAATGTGCTGAAATGGAATGCCATTGTCCATTGTAGTTTTAATCGTTAAATTAATACACAGCAAATCTGACACATACACTTTCTACCAAGTTTCATGCCTTTTGGAGAACACTCTGCTTTACTGTTCTCTATATATTACCTTTTATATTTTTGGAAGTCCATGGGGCAAGCATCCCATGGCCCTAACAGAAATGGGTAATTCTAAAATAATAACTATTTGCACACAAAGAAAAAAAGGTAAGACACAGGGCCAGGACACATTATTATTAGTAGTAGTAAGAGGAGGAGCAGCAGCAGCAACAACAACAACAGCAGAAGTAATAGTAGCATTACTTAAATAAAATGCAGAAACTCTGGCTGAGGCAGGGGCCAGCTGTTAACGTCCGGACCCAATGTTAGTCTAAGCAGCTTAGCTTACTCTGGCTAGGCAATATACTGCCTGTTTCTTCCCAAAGGCAATATTTTCAGATGCAGAAGGAGGCCATCCTGATTTATAGCCCTCGCAGCTTTATGTGGGAGGTGCCAGCATTTTGGGAGCATTGAGGACATCTGGAATTTTAAGGAAGTTCTGTGGATGTCTTTCATAAATCAGCTGCTGTAGAGTGTGGCATAACACAGAATGGTTCATGTAAAAACAAAAAAGGACCACAAAATGCCTAGATGACACACATACAACTTCAATGAAGGAGGAGGAGCAACACTTGTGTCAACTCCCTCTGCACTTAGAGAAGAAGTAAGGATGGGTATCAAATGTTGGAATCCAGTGAAATGTGGATATGTTTAAGGAAGCATGTTCAATGTAGGAGATGCCAAGCCAGTCAAACGTGGACCAAGCAGGACAAACAAATAGTATATTGTGAATTTTAGCAGGATTTTTATTTTTATTTTTTTTTAAACTAGGACCTTTCTTAGGCACCATAGGAGGTAATGGTGTCACTGGTACCCAAAAGTTTCAAATTGGCAATACCTGGCCTTAAGTGTATGAGCCATTATGTGACCATGTGATTGTTGATTTTGATTTTCTTTTGATCTTTTTGTACTGGGAGAAGGAAGAGTGGAATATATATCCTTATTTTCTAATAGTGCAGTCCTAGACATGGATCTCAATAGGACCAATGTGAAGGAAACTAGTACAGGATTGCAGCCTAGCTGTCATAATATAGCATTCATGCAGAGTGAGGCTTGTAATTCCGATATATAAATGATATGTTGTGAGTTCAGAAATCAGTTATTCTTCCTTGACATAATAGCAGTATACCTTTTCCTTTTAAATTACATGCTAACCTTCCAATTTCTTAATATTGTGGTTTATTCAACATAGTTGCTATACCAAATCCTATCCTAAAACTCTACTGACACCATTAATTACTTTAAGTGCTGTTTTTAACCAATTAATATCTTACATGAACTCTATATGATGAGGTTTGAGTTCCTTCTCTGCATATTCCTGAAGTCTCCATTTGCTTTGCTCATTAATCACTGCCCAACTAGTGCTGTCAAAGTTGCTCCTTTGATGTCTAGTTATTCACTGCCTTCTTTCTTGTCAGCAGTTAATCAAATGCACTCCCTGCTGTGCGCAAAGCACAGTTTGATTTTATATATATATATATTAAAAAAATAAGAAATGATCTGGCCAATTTCTTGAAGAAAGGGGGTTATTTTCAAGCTTCTGCAAATTTTAATACACTGAACTTTTAGCACACAGCTTTGCTTTCCAGAGGTAAACAGAGTTATTCTATCACAAATGCATATAAAAAAGCCTTGCTGTGTTACTCTCACAGTGGCCACCTAGACAACCATGGGAAGCCCATAAGCCAAACCTGAGTGCAACACTGATCTCCCTCCCTGCACCTCACCCTCCACTGGTCTCACTGGCTACTGGGGCTCACCCACTATCAGGCTCAAGGAATTCTGTCCCTTCACCCAGTGGCAGCAAGAAGCAGAGAAAACATAATAATAATAATAATAATAATAATAATAATAATAATAATAATAATTTGTTCTTTATACCCCACCCATCTGGCTGGGTTTCCCCAGCCACTCTGGGTGGCTTCCAACAAAATATTAAAATACAGTAGTCCGTCAAAAATTAAAAGCTTCCCTAAACAGGGCTGCCTTCAGATGTCTTCTAAAAGTCTGGTAGTTACTCTTCTCTTTGACATCTTGTGGGAGGGCGTTCCACAGGGCGGGTGCCACTACCGAGAAGGCCCTCTCCCTGGTTCCCTGTAACTTGGCTTCTCACAGTGAGGGAACTGCCAGAAGGCCCTCAGTGCTGGACCTCAGTGTCTGGGCAGAACGGTGGAGGTGGAGACACTCCTTCAGGTATACTGTAGAGTCCTTTCTAATGAGTTTATTCATTCATAATAGCGAGAGACAAAAGAATGCAGTCTGCCTCCAGGTAATGGAGTTGCTTCAACTGAGCTCCTCCTCCCTTCCTTCCTAGCAATGGCATTTCCCCTCACGGTGTCCATTCGTGGCAAACTCTCTGAGTCCTTTGCTCTTGAACTCTTAATGAAAACTGAGTTCTGGGCGAAGGGGGGTCAGAAATAGTCTCCAGTGACAACGTGTCAACTGGCTCTGCCTCCCCTCCCCCTTCTCCTAACACCTCCCAATGCTTCTGTTCATGGGTCTCTGCACTGTGATCTTCCTCAACCCCCTGCTGTAATTCAATACTACCTTCCGCTTCTCTGGAAGCTACAGGGGGGGGGGCCGATCTTCCGCATTCCTCCTCCATCTTGTCCCCTTCTGTCCGGTCCCTGACACCCACAGTTGCAGCCACTTCTTTCCTCTGGTCTGCTCCCTGGCTATAAAAGCCAGCCATGCCTGGCCAACTGTCCCATGTCATGTAATCTATCCCCCCTAAGTAATGTTTTTCCCTTCGCCCACAATGAGACATTTCAGGATGTGTTGTATACAAACCTATTCTTTGACCTAATCCTCACATAGCCTGAGGTTATCTTTCAGAAGAGGGAGATACAGATCCATTGGATGGAGGTGTTTTTCTATGAGCAGCAGTTGTCTTGTGCCGTTATCACAAACTGCTTCTGGATGTCTCCTATGCTTCAACAGCAATTTTTCCATGTAGTATTAGAGCAAAAGAGCTGCTGTTTGAGAAAGACTACCTGAAAATCCATTTCAGGTGTATAATCTTGACCTTTTCTTCATGAATTCAGAACGTGGGTTGGGTTGGGGGAGATCACTAAGCAGAAAGACCTTTTTGCATCCTTCAATGAAATGATCACTACATGTGTAGCTTTAATTCATTTAAATGGGACTCATGCAAAATGTGTTCCCCATGGAGTGTACCCAGAGCTATGTTTTGCTCTTTTCTAATGCAGCCATGTTCCAATTATAGCTGAAGAATTACATCAAGCTTAGAAATCAACAGAAACATTTTGCTGCCTGCCTATCAGGGTCAAAAGAAATGATTCTTCACAATACAAAGACTAGAAAAAGGGTTGTTGTCAGAAATGTGTTTAAAAAAACATCAGGGGGTTGTAAGTCAAATGAGAGCATCCAACTGGGAAATTCCCACCGCAGGATAAAAGTGAACTTTTCAATTGCATTTCAGCTGCCATTGATGGAGGCAAATATCCCACAAAATATCTAAAGTACAGGAAAAAATGTGAGAAAGGTCTTTCAATGAGCAAACAGAACAACAATTATAGCCTCTCAGAGGACACTTCAAAGAGGAAGGTGCCTACAGTCCCTATGAGGTGCAAGAGTATTGAGGCTGGGCTGAAACTAATAACCCATTTTATCTGCCCAAAAGAGAGAGAATAGTTTTTGAGTTTCTCAGTTGTGTGTATTTGAAAACCTCCCAATATATTCCATTTTCAATTGATGGTATTGCACAATTGTGTTATTATTTAGTGTATATTCCATGGGTCACCTCATGTAAATTTGAAAGCAGTTTAACATACATTTATCCTAATAGTTACATTTTTGCATGAAATTTTGCCCATTAAACACATGTTTTTTCAAACCATTTACACCAATAAAATGAAATTATTTTCACCAATATCTGCATTTTTATGGACATTTACCTTTAATAGATACTTTTGGGGGGGGTTGAAGGATGCTCTGCAAAATTCAGAGAAATGTAAATTTCAAATGATACTTGTGTTTTGGTTTGTGTATTGTTTTGAGTAGTTGCTTAGACGAAGTCAAAATAAAATGTGAACTGAATTGATTTTATCGCCAATCCTTCCTTGACTCATCTGACCAATTTCCATATGACTTCTAATTGGCTTGGTATTAATTAGTTGTTGCTGTTTTTTAGACAGAAACTCTGCTCATGCAATGCCACTTGGCTAAATTAGGAATTGGTGGGTCCTTGATTTGGCAGCACTTTGTTGGGTTTTCCTTTCATTTTGTTGCCAGTTCTGCTTGCAGTGGTTGCTGTCCATGTTCCAGTTACCCTCTTTTCCCATTGTCAGAGGGGCAGACACACAAGGGCCTGCAGGGCCTAAGGGACCCTGCCCTCCACTGAAGTCAGTTTGCAATGATAGGTAGTTAATTATGCTGATGTCTCAGGATACTTACTAAGGCAGTCCATGCTAATTTCCCTACCTATCTGTTTAAACCAATCTGCCAAATAAAAACCTAATGTCTGAGAGTATGTGAAAAAAGATGAACCTTAGCCAATTGTGGGGGGGAAATCTTACACAGGCCAAAAATGGGCAACTGGCAAATGACACGTCTTATGAAGGATGGGTGAGTGAGTTGCTACCTAATGCTCAAGAGGCTGAAAAGGAGGCTGGGGCTGCTTTTAATGCACACCTTACCTTGCCCAGCAAGTGAACACACATGTTGCATTTGATTGTTGAGTCTATCTTCCTTCATGTCCCTCTTACCAACCTAGCAGTTTGAAAGCACATCAAAGTGCAAGTAGATAAATAGGTACCGCTCCAGCGGGAAGGTAAACGGCGTTTCCGTGCGCTGCTCTGGTTCGCCAGAAGCAGCTTAGTCATGCTGGCCACATGACCCGGAAGCTGTACGCTGGCTCCCTTGGCCAATAAAGCGAGATGAGCGCCGCAACCCCAGAATCAGCCACGACTGGACCTAATGGTCAGGGGTCCCTTTACCATTACCTTTATTACTCTTGCAGCAAGCCAGGCCCAACAACCAGGCAAGGTGTGGGGTATGCTACAGGCTCTGAACATCTTAATATCTGAAAAGGGATTAAGATGCAGAGACAATAGGTTGTAGCCAGAGTAGACCTATTGAAATGAATAGAAATGACCAGATTCCAATAATTCAAGTAGGTCTACTGTGAGTAGGGTTAGTAATGGCTACGGCCTAATATAATTAGCAGTCTGAAAAAAATTCTTGAAAAATTATACTGTTCTCATATAAGTTCTTTTGGATTTCTCCAAAGGAACCACCAAATTTGCTCCACATTTTTGGGGATTTGGGGACAGTCTAAGCATCCTGCAATACATTGCACTAGTCTTATCAGTTTGGGGAAGGCATCCATTGAAATCCCTACCACTATAAGATGTTGGGGAGAGCCATACTATGGCTCAGTTGTAAAAAGCATACTATATCAGCAACAAAAAGATACATCAGAAACCACTAGTCAGAGTATATAGTGCTGAGTTAGTGGTCAGAACTGATGCAAGGCAGTTGTTTAAAAAAGTTATCAATACTACTGAATATATGCACGTCCTTGGGAGACTTACTAAATCTATGTTATGAATCCCAATCTATATAGTTCATGCTGAAAATCTACTATCACACAATTTAAATGGGCAGGTCATGCCAAGATGAAGATGATATAAGGAGCTAACATAAATCCCTTATCTGTGTGGATAATTTTAAAACAGAGCATTTCTTTTTCTGAAAAAAGAACTGGCTTCTAATGAAAAGATGGACATATAAAAAACCTGTTACTATGGGTTTCAGCTCAGATTTTTAATTTTATTCTTGATATGGAAAGAGTCAATTTCAAGTCAAATGAATCACCAGTGGTTGAGTCACCCCCAAAGACATACAAAAGCAGCAAATCAAAATTTTATCAACTGTAGAGTTTAATAGCATGGGGATAAAACTAAATTGATCTATGCTGTACTTCAACATGTTAGCCAAAGCTTGAAATTAAGTGGGGCTTGGGAATATTTTCACAGTAAAGATAATAGTGTAGAAAATTGCCACTCATCAAATTATACTATTTGATGTGTTTGTGTCCTATATATATATATATATATATATATATATATATATATATATATATGTAGGTTTTGGTGTCTTCGGGTGTCTTCCCGTGTAAGAGTTGGGGTGTCTAGGCGACGTTTCGACGAGGTCTCACTCGTCATCTTCAGGCTGGTGCTTTCGGCTTCTTGTTACTAGAACAGAGCAGGATCTCAGTGTTTGAGTTCCTATAAATACTGTTGAGGGGGTGTGGTGTATAGCCTCCAACGTTCTGGGCAGAGAGGAAGTTCCTAGGTTAATGTGCCTTTTCTTCTTTTGTTCATTAATTACTTGAGGGATATCTTGAGTGATTACTTGAGTGATATTCTGAGTACCACTTAGGAGGGTCATTAGGTGTGGATTAGTTGCTAAAGCTTTCGTGTCTTGACCTCTTGACCTTGTAAAGAGTTTTTCTGAGAAGATGGCTGTACTGCACTTAGTTGTGCTCTGGCTTGGCTTCGTGTATAGGGGCGAGCTGTGGTTTTGTGCCCTGTGCCAGCCAGATCTGTGTAGGGATTGCAGGGGGGTGCAGCATCCGGAGGTGCCACTATGGTTTGGCTACTGGATGGTGTCTGTAATTTATCTGTGGAGAGGGTCTGGGTTTGGGTCTGGTGTGGTTGATTGGAGATGGCGTTCTGTGTGCCTCTGGTTCTGGTGTCGGTTTTTGTGGGGAGGGCTAATTTCCAGATGTCTGGCAGGCGGGACGTGTCGTCACGCTTGTTCATGTTGTGAGGGTGTTTCTCTATCTCGATGGCTTCCATGATTATTCTCTTGTGGTGATGTTCCATGTTAAAGAGCAATTTGGAATCTGCAAAATTAATTTCGTGTCCTGTTTCTTTCATGTGTTGGTAAAGAGAGGAAGTTTTTTCTTCTTTTTTGACGGCATTCTTGTGTTCTGCGATACGTGCATTTATTCGTCTGTTTGTTTGTCCAATGTACGTGGCTGGGCAGACTTTGCAGGGTATTTCATAGACCCCTTGGTTTTCTAACTGGATTTTATCTTTTGGGTTTCTGAGGATATTGGCTATTTTTTGGTTGGTGCAAAAGGCTGTTTTGATATTGTGTTTATGGAGGATTTTGCTAATTTTATCTGTAGTGCCCTTGATATAAGGAAGGAGGGCCATGCCATTGTTTTCTTCTGTGTCTTGGTTTTTGGGGGGTGTTTCTTTTTGGATTAGCTTCGTAACCCTGTTTTGCTGGTATCCGTTGGCGATTAACACATTTGAGAGATTCTGTAACTCAGTTGTCAAGTGGTCTTTGTCAGCCAGGCGTTTGGTTCTGGAGATGAGAGTCTTGGCTACGGAGTTTATTTGTGCAGGGTGGTGGTGTGATTGTGCATGTAAGTAGCGGTTGGTGTGTGTTTTTTTCCGGTAGATAGTGTGTCCTAGGGAGCCATCAGGTTTTTTGTAGATTAGGACGTCAAGGAAGGGAAGTTGGTTGTTGGCTTCTATTTCCATAGTGAATTGTATTTTGGGGTGTAGGCTGTTGAGATGTGTGAGGAAGCTATCTAGTTTTTCCTTCCCGTGTGGCCAAATTACAAAGGTGTCGTCAACATATCTGAGCCAAAGTTTGGGTTTGTGTTCTGACTTGTCTAAAGCATTGGTTTCAAAGTGTTCCATGTACAGATTTGCGATGACCGGTGAGAGGGGTGATCCCATAGGTGCTCCTTCTATCTGTTTGTATCTTTGTCCATTGTGGATGAAGTACGTGTTGGTTAGGCAGTGGTTGGTCAGGTCCAGGATGTATTCGGGGGGATTGTATTTGTTTTGAATGGCTGTCAAGGCTTCATTAATGGGCACTTGTGTGAAGAGAGATACAACATCGAAGCTCACAAGTAGGTCATCGGGATGTAGGTTTTGCTTCTTTATTGTTTCTATGAACTGGAAGGAGTTTGTAACGTGTGAAGCGATAGATTCTGCATAGGGCTGAAGTTGCTTAGCGAGAAATTTAGCGAGATTTTGTAGAGGTGAGCCTATGGAGCTGACTATTGGTCTGAGTGGTGTTCCTTCTTTGTGTATCTTGGGGAGACCGTAGAGTTTGGGGCATCTGGATGATTTTTCTCTGGGGATGATTCTTAGCTGGATTTCTTCACTGATAGGAGAGGCTTTTATTTTGGATTTGGTGGTTTTTTCCAGATAGGTGGTGGGATCTGTTTTTATAGGTTGGTAGGTAGGGTCTTGGAGTAGATTTGATAGTTTTGCTTGGTAGTCCGATGTGTTCATCACAACAGTGGCATTACCTTTGTCTGCTGGGAGAATGATTATGTTGTTGTCTTTCCTCAGGTTGGTGAGTGCTTTCTGTTCTTCTTTGTGTAAATTGCTTCTGGGTGGTTTGCTGGAGCAGAGGATGTTGGTGACTTCAAGTCTGATTTTATTGGCTTCATCTGGGTTGATTTTGGTTAGGCTAGCTTCGACTCCGCATATGATGTTTTCCGTGGGGATGCGTCTCGGGGCGACTGCAAAGTTGAAACCTTTGGAGAGTACTTTGGTTTCAGTTGAGGTGAGGATCCTGTCTGATATGTTATGTACTGTTTGTTTCATGGGTTGTTGTGGAGGGTGGCTGGGCTTCTGGCGTTTCTCTAGTTTGTGGAGTTTGTTGGTGTGTATGTCTGTCTTATGTGAGGACTCTGTTTCAGCTCTCCAAACGGCTAGTTGTTTGCATTTGTCCCAGAGTGCAGGGTGGATTTTGTTACAGAGTTTGAGGTGAAGAGTGAGCAGATCTTTGTTGGTTTGGTTTAGTAGGTATCTTTTCTTATGTAGTTCGTTTCTGATTAGGGATAGTTCAGTTCGTTTCAGGATCCTTTCGGTAGCTGGGGTTTTAGAGTGGAATTTAAGTTGGAAGCATGTGGGAATTAAGTTGTTGTCTCGGCAGTTGCGTAGGAACAAGAGATCACATAAGATGGTGGCTCTTCGGATTTCTAGTTTCTCGTAGGTTCTTGTCAGCTGGAAGGTTTCCTCCCCGTAGAGGTGAGATATTTGCTTTCGTAGATTTTCACGGGTACAGGAATGTAGGTTTTGGTGTCTTCGGGTGTCTTCCCGTGTAAGAGTTGGGGTGTCTAGGCGACGTTTCGACGAGGTCTCACTCGTCATCTTCAGGCTGGTGCTTTCGGCTTCTTGTTACTAGAACAGAGCAGGATCTCAGTGTTTGAGTTCCTATAAATACTGTTGAGGGGGTGTGGTGTATAGCCTCCAACGTTCTGGGCAGAGAGGAAGTTCCTAGGTTAATGTGCCTTTTCTTCTTTTGTTCATTAATTACTTGAGGGATATCTTGAGTGATTACTTGAGTGATATTCTGAGTACCACTTAGGAGGGTCATTAGGTGTGGATTAGTTGCTAAAGCTTTCGTGTCTTGACCTCTTGACCTTGTAAAGAGTTTTTCTGAGAAGATGGCTGTACTGCACTTAGTTGTGCTCTGGCTTGGCTTCGTGTATAGGGGCGAGCTGTGGTTTTGTGCCCTGTGCCAGCCAGATCTGTGTAGGGATTGCAGGGGGGTGCAGCATCCGGAGGTGCCACTATGGTTTGGCTACTGGATGGTGTCTGTAATTTATCTGTGGAGAGGGTCTGGGTTTGGGTCTGGTGTGGTTGATTGGAGATGGCGTTCTGTGTGCCTCTGGTTCTGGTGTCGGTTTTTGTGGGGAGGGCTAATTTCCAGATGTCTGGCAGAAGATATGTTGACGACACCTTTGTAATTTGGCCACACGGGAAGGAAAAACTAGATAGCTTCCTCACACATCTCAACAGCCTACACCCCAAAATACAATTCACTATGGAAATAGAAGCCAACAACCAACTTCCCTTCCTTGACGTCCTAATCTACAAAAAACCTGATGGCTCCCTAGGACACACTATCTACCGGAAAAAAACACACACCAACCGCTACTTACATGCACAATCACACCACCACCCTGCACAAATAAACTCCGTAGCCAAGACTCTCATCTCCAGAACCAAACGCCTGGCTGACAAAGACCACTTGACAACTGAGTTACAGAATCTCTCAAATGTGTTAATCGCCAACGGATACCAGCAAAACAGGGTTACGAAGCTAATCCAAAAAGAAACACCCCCCAAAAACCAAGACACAGAAGAAAACAATGGCATGGCCCTCCTTCCTTATATCAAGGGCACTACAGATAAAATTAGCAAAATCCTCCATAAACACAATATCAAAACAGCCTTTTGCACCAACCAAAAAATAGCCAATATCCTCAGAAACCCAAAAGATAAAATCCAGTTAGAAAACCAAGGGGTCTATGAAATACCCTGCAAAGTCTGCCCAGCCACGTACATTGGACAAACAAACAGACGAATAAATGCACGTATCGCAGAACACAAGAATGCCGTCAAAAAAGAAGAAAAAACTTCCTCTCTTTACCAACACATGAAAGAAACAGGACACGAAATTAATTTTGCAGATTCCAAATTGCTCTTTAACATGGAACATCACCACAAGAGAATAATCATGGAAGCCATCGAGATAGAGAAACACCCTCACAACATGAACAAGCGTGACGACACGTCCCGCCTGCCAGACATCTGGAAATTAGCCCTCCCCACAAAAACCGACACCAGAACCAGAGGCACACAGAACGCCATCTCCAATCAACCACACCAGACCCAAACCCAGACCCTCTCCACAGATAAATTACAGACACCATCCAGTAGCCAAACCATAGTGGCACCTCCGGATGCTGCACCCCCCTGCAATCCCTACACAGATCTGGCTGGCACAGGGCACAAAACCACAGCTCGCCCCTATACACGAAGCCAAGCCAGAGCACAACTAAGTGCAGTACAGCCATCTTCTCAGAAAAACTCTTTACAAGGTCAAGAGGTCAAGACACGAAAGCTTTAGCAACTAATCCACACCTAATGACCCTCCTAAGTGGTACTCAGAATATCACTCAAGTAATCACTCAAGATATCCCTCAAGTAATTAATGAACAAAAGAAGAAAAGGCACATTAACCTAGGAACTTCCTCTCTGCCCAGAACGTTGGAGGCTATACACCACACCCCCTCAACAGTATTTATAGGAACTCAAACACTGAGATCCTGCTCTGTTCTAGTAACAAGAAGCCGAAAGCACCAGCCTGAAGATGACGAGTGAGACCTCGTCGAAACGTCGCCTAGACACCCCAACTCTTACACGGGAAGACACCCGAAGACACCAAAACCTACATTCCTGTACCCGTGAAAATCTACGAAAGCAAATATATATATATATATATATATAGTGACACATATATAATCTGTGTATATGTACACACACACATATATAATATTACCTGATAGAAATGGAAAATCTGTGCATATTAATGACATTGGCAAAAAAAGATAATGAATATATGAGAGCCAATATATATAAATAATTTGATATACATCATTAGGACCTGATGTCATAACTATTTCATTAGCTTTTTTCTACTTCTCTAACCATAGGTAGCCTTTGTATTTGCTGAAAAATGTTGATCAAATTATTCTTTCCATTGGCAATGACAAAATGGATATCTGAACAAATCCAGGGTTGTTGTTTTTTAACCATTCAGTTGGATTAGTTATAAAATGAATCCAGATGGCCATCAAAGTTCCCCAAAACCTCATTTGCATTTAAACCTCTTGTTTCCATAATTCCTTCACTACCTTTCTCCAACAGCATATCTAGGCAACCATTGGATACTGGCTTTCATCTGGCTATATGGAAAGACTACAAAAGCCTATAAATAGTTTTTTTCTGTGGTTTTTAACTTTGGAGTTGAAAACTGTATATGTAGGTTTGTGGGTAAGTTGTGCCACATGGTGCAGTAATGCCCTTTGTAATACTCTTCCCTAGTGGGCTTGGAGCTTCACATAATCCTCTTTGGCACCACCAGCTAGAAGCATTTCTTGATGTTCAGCACCTTATCTGTGGTTTCTGGCCTTATTTTGAATGTGGTAGTATACAATTCCATTCAGCCAAGCTGTTAAGGGTTAGTGTTTCAAATGCATCAATCCCATGTGTGAGAAGGCAGAAATATCTGTAGGAATTATCACTAGCTCTGATTCTTATGCTTTTTGAAATCTAAGAACTCAAAGGATCTGTGGAAGCAATATGTCCTATAGCCAAAAGTGAGCTTTTGAATTGATGGATGTGAACAGGATGAACAATTAATCCAGTTGTCACTAATAACAACATACATGCAGTATGGAACACTGATTCAGCTCTATATATCTGCTTTTTTTTTTGGACAAGTGTCCCAGACATGGAATGCCAGTATGTAGGAAGGCAAAAATGACTGCAGAAATGAAGGGACATCTGTCCCCAAATGACGGGTGCAGTCAGAGATATAAAATAGAGCTTTCATGAATACCCATGGCATCCCTTAAAAACAGGTGCACTGATGCATGTTGTTCTATGTAAGAGTACATTCTGTTCCATTTCAGGCAAGGAAACAGGTGCTTCACAGGTCGAGCTGAACAAAACGGTCACAATGGAGAGAACATCCGTCATGCACTGCTGAAAGTTATGGCCCAAACCTAGATATGAAGGTTTCTTTCCTGATTTGGCTGGCTTTGCACTTTATACATTCTCAGAGGTATTCACTTTGTTCTTGCTCCATGTTTTCAAAAGCTGATCCACAACACTTGGAGACACATTCTTGGACTTGGCTCAAACTAAGCCTGTAATGGCTAGCCAGAAAACAAAGTGACATTGAGAGAGAAGGTAATTCTGCCGCTTCCTTTAAAGAGCAAGAAAAAGGCTTTCTACACTGCAAACACCCTGAAGGGAAACAGGCCAAAAGAGGATCTGGTCAGGTGAATTATAATGTAACTGCCACTGATTTGACATTCTGTGGCTGTAGACAACAAGCATGCTGTTGATTCTGAGGGGTTATGGGATGCGATGCTACACCAAGAGGTAGATTTGCCAGTCTGAAAGATAAGTCCCAGAAGAGTTTGAAAAGTGACTAATAGTGGGTGAGAGCTATAGAAAGGATGAATTACGATTTACACCCCCAGATTTCATGGGAAAGTTAAATGGTTCCTAGCTAGCTCTTCTGCAGCTGAGGAAATGGGTACAATGAGGACTACAGAATATGGCGTGTTCTACACATGATGAGAGAAACATATCCAGCCACAGTTTAGGAGTTTTAAGCCTGAGTGATTTCCAGGAGAAGGGATAAACATATGTTTAAACTTCTTACATTGAAAACAATGAGGTTTAAAAGTGCTCATGGAAGTCGAAAACCACAGGCAGCTGTGTGGAACCCTTTTTATACCCCCCCCCAGTACATAGCATAATAATTTATTAGGATCAGCATGACTGATCCAATGCATAGTTACCTGGGAGTAAGTTGTGTTGCACTCAGTGGTTCTACTGCGTTGGTTCAGCTGATAAACACACTGAATTTTAACAACAACAACAGTATTTTGTGTTTTCATATTTTTTTTCATTTTTATGTTGTGAACCCCCCCTATGCTCCTTGGATGAATGGTGGTATATAAATTTAATTAATTAATAATAAAAATAAAAATATCTTAATGTAGCTAAAATGCAACATTTAGCATTTGATTAGAAATGAAAACTGCAAATAAAGTGTTATCATTTAAGCTGCAACCAGAAAGTAGGAAGCCCATCAAAGGAAGGGAAAGATATATTTAACCTCTGCTTATTTTCTCCATTCTCTTAGTTCCTGTGTGCTAATCTGTCAAATCTACTTGAAAGCCTCATTGTCACCTCATTCACTTGTCTGGCCAAGAAGGGCCCATCAATTACGCTGGGGCTCACAGTGGATGACATCATCAGTTCCACTCTGAAAAAGTCATGGACCTGTATTCCCTTATATCAGGCACAGGAACTTCAGGCCTGACAGCCAAATACAGTTCTTAAAGCCTCTTTATCTCACCCTCAAAACTGTAATTAGGCCATACCCCTCACTAGCCGTATTCTTCACCCCATGTCCTTTGCCTGGCTGGATTGCGTCATTTAACACTGGTAATATATCTTGCTTATCTGAATGGAGAAATCAGAGAAAGGTGGGTGGGTAGGTGGGTGGGTGCAAACTATCCTACTACCCCGAGGTATAATTTAAATTTGTTGCTCTGCTTACTTTTGGCTCTGAACATTCCCACCAATGTCAAGTGTCCCTTGGAAGCTTGTCGAGAAGGCAATGGGACCTTGAAGTCTTCCCACTCTAGTCCTGCCACATATTCATCTGTCACTTAGCCACTGAAAGTAAATCCTTGTGCTTACTCAGTTAAAAACCCTGGTTCCTTCTCATTGCCCAGCTGCATTTGGTCTTCCTTCAGCCATTTTGCTTCTTTGGTACTTTTGACAAGTCTGCTAAAAACTCATCAATGAAACAAGCTCCTTCAGATTCTCTAAAGATGGGAGACTGGTTGCTCAGTCTATTATAAATGCATATACCGTATTTTTCGCCCCATAAGACGCACCGGCCCATAAGACGCACCTAGTTTTTTGGGGGGGAAATAAAGGGAAAAAAATTTTATTCCCCCCCCCAGGTGCGCTGCGCTAATCCCGAAGCTTGGGGCGTGCTGAGGTCAGCGCGCCCCAAGCTTCTGGGTGCCGGCAAGCAGTCCGCTAGCCCTGGGAGAGCCGCGGGGCTCTCCCAGGGCTAGCGGACCGCTGCGCTAATACAGAAGCTTGGGGCGTGCTGAGGTCAGCGCGCCCCAAGCTTCTGGGTGCGCGCAAGCAGTCCGCTAGCCCTGGGAGAGCCGCGGGGCTCTGCCAGGGCTAGCGGACCGCTGCGCTAATACAGAAGCTTGGGGCATGCTGAGGTCAGCGCGCCCCAAGCTTCTGGGTGCCGGCAAGCAGTCCGCTAGCCCTGGGAGAGCCGCGGGGCTCTCCCAGGCCTAGCGGATTGCTGCGCTACACCAGAAGCTTGGGGCGTGCGGAGCTCAGCGTGCCCCAAGCTTCTGGGTGCAGGCAAGCTCTCCGCTAGCCCTGGGAGAGCTGGGTCTCCCACAGCTAGCGGATAGCTTCCTGAAGCCTGGAGAGCGAGAGGGGTCGGTGCGCACCGACCCCCCTCGCTCTCCAGGCTTCAGCGAAAGCCTGCATTCGCCCCATAAGACGCACCTACATTTCCCCTTCATTTTTGGAGGGGGAAAAGTGCGTCTTATAGGGCGAAAAATACGGTATATTTTAGTTGTTTCATAAGGAATATTGCTGTTATCCAGTATTCGGGAAGTTTTTTTATGTCTGATGTTGTGTTTTTCTTATATTCTGTTAAAGCCACCCAATTGGATGGGTGGGGTACAAATAATACATTATTATTATTATTATTATTATTATTATTATTATTATTATTATCCACTGAATATTAAAACTGGATAGGGAATCTCAGTTAAGAAACTGGGAAAAGAGGTAGGCATTCACAACTCTAAGCGTGTGTGTGTATTGTGTGTGTATTCATTCCTTCATAGAGATGTGCTTTTAAGTGTCAGTGATAAAAATGTGCCATCTGGGTAGTTGGGGATATAGTTCATGGTAATTCTAATATTTGCATATCATTTAAAGTGTAATCCCTATTAACAAAAGGCCATAGAGATTGTGAAAGTGGCATTAATAAATGATGGATCAATTTAATCCAGGATGTTTCTGATAAGTGAATCTAAAAAGAGAATAAAATAGCTATACTCTTCCCTGCCTGCAATCACAGCTGATTAGGGTTGCCACAGTTGGTATCTTGCCTGTCTTTTACTCTCCTTGTTCCTTCCCCAAAGAGAAAACAGCTATAACCAGTGGAGGAAACTGCATTATATTAGGCTTGCCATACATCAGGAAAATTTCTGACAAGTCCTGGTTTCCGGGTATAAAAACGGTGTCGGGGGGAATTTTGCCGAACTGGCAAAATGTCAGGGAAAACCCAAATGTATATGTCAGGAAAAATTCTGACATATTGGACCCTCTTAATTGAGGGGCTGGGTTGTGCGCTGGGAGCAGGACACCCCCTCTTTAGCACAGAGCGGTGCTCTGCACCGTACTGGGGTATGACACCACAGTCACCCCAGGGAGGTGCTCCAATGGGAGCGTGGGGTGTGTGGCCATGGGGCCAATTTAAACCGCGGCCCGACACTGGGAGCCTTCTTGGCCTCGAGCTGCGGAACACCCACCCACCCACCCTCTATTTTAGGTTTGTCTTTGGCCTTGCTATGGACTTTGGTTGGTTGCCCATATTGGATTGGGGGCCTGGTAGGAATTTTGTCCATTTGGCAAATTGGCACTGGCCTCTTGGTTTTTGCCTACCTCATAGCAATCATCACAACTTTGTAAGGTTTGGTGGTTAGGCATTGGATTAGTGATGTGTGGGGGAGAGGAGGTGCAGTCATCACCTGCCCCTCCACGTCCAAGGGTATTCTGTTAAAGGAATCCGGGGGTCTGGATTTTGTCCGAAGCCAGTGGAGGGGTGAGGGCCATGCCATGACCCACCGGGAGCCCCAGGGTAGAGCTCAAGTCTATTGCCATTGACTGAGCTCCCTCTTCAGGTGGTTACCCTTACCAGACTCCCTGCAAGGCAGGCAGGAGTCAGTTATAGTTTTGGATTCCAGTGCCTATGCCAATATCGCTCACATTCTGTATTTAATAAAGTTGTGGCCAAAATTTGCCCATTAACATTTAAACTTAATGCATGTGTCATTGTGTCTTTATTACCGGGGGTGGTGGGGGGTGGTGGACTGTGGCCTTGACGCAGAAGCCATGATTTCCGGATGTGAAAATGGTGTCAGGGGGCAATTTTGCCGAACTGGCAAAATGCCAGGGAAAACCCAGATATATGGCTACATGAAAGAAAAAGCATTGGAAAACAGCTCCAAAAGCTTAAAATCACTATTTTGTGGGGTGGTTTCCCCAAAGAAGCTCAACAATTTGGGTCTGTACCCAGAAAAAAGCTCCCCAATTTTGGTGGTTTCCTAAAAAAAAAGCTCAGGAACTTTGCGGGTGCCAGGAATTTAAGTTTTTGAAATATGGCAACCCTAAATCATTATAAACCTAACCAGAGCAGAAGCAATAGGCGAAACAGCTTATTTTACACATGAGATGCATTCACACATATATGTACTTCAATTACTTTCTTTAAACATTTGTTGACTAGCAACTGAATGGGTGCGCTGACTCCACTGAAAACACTGGATGTCTGGGGTGATAGAAAAGTTCTATCTAGAGCAGTTTTTTGATCTGTGATGTGATTCACACATGCAACTGATCACTTGATGTTACAGTCATCAAATGATGAGCATAACCTTTCAGGATGAAGAATACACATCTCTTTACCATTAGATTCCCATTAATATGATGCGATTCAAAACTTTTATCAAGCTGTCAAGCTGTCAAACCCTTCTGTACCCTTCAAAATTAAAAGTCAAGAATCATAAAAAAAAATACAGTCAGAAGGTTATACTTTTTTCTTTTCTTTTCTACCTTTTGATCGTCATTGATCACTTAAGTAATTATGACAACCTGGGTATAAAAAACCAATTCTAAGTAAAAGGGGATGAGAAAAAGCCTTATTGGAATATAATAGGTTTTTTTCTTATTTAAATTTGAATTTTCATTATAATTGAATCATTAGACTTCAGGGTGAAATTAATGGCAAAACTCATCTAAATTAGAGTAAAACTAAGATAGTTTATTAAGGACTCTTATTAGATTCCCCCTCCTTCACCCAATTTAAATTGACTATTACTTTTCCATAGATATATGATCACAGAAAATGGCTTTGTTAACTTCTTTCTACAAGTTATTCTCATCCGGAGTATATTTCCAATGGGATAGTACCAGATCTACATCACATCATAGTTATCAGCATTTCACCATAGTATGAATTTCTATAATGATTATAACCTTAACCTTGGGGTAGCTTTTACAAAGTGCTCGTGCTGGCCAACATAATTCCTAAATTTGCTAACTGCCAGAAACACATTCATGACATCCTTGCCCAAGTGGCCTCAAAATGTTTAGTTAAGAATGGATCAAACAGCTAATTGCATCACATTTCATTCACACTGGCACACAATCATAGATTCATTCTGGGCAGTTTAGTGCAGATTTTTTAAAATAAAAAAAATCTACATCTAAAGGTTTGCATTTACCGCATTTTTCTGTGTATAAGACAAGCTTTTTTGACCCAAAAATGAGGTTCAAAATTTAGGTTTGTCTTATACACGGGGAGTGCTGAGGGGGGACGGGCGAATGGTTTTTTGGCACGAGCCCAAGATTGTAAGTGGCGATTGGCCGCTTGATTGTTGTGGGGGGATGCCGAAAATTGTTTACCCGCCAGAATGCAGCACACAACTGCTCGCGTCGCTTACAATTCCCGCTTCCAATCTCGGGCTCGCGCTTCATTCCAGCAGGTGAGCAATTTTCCAGAGTCCCGTTCGCAGCATAAGCAGAATGCAACCCGCGTCTGCGCATGCGCAGGTTGCAATTCGCAGCTTCTGTGCATGCACGTGACATCATTTTGCACATCTGCACATGTGTAGGGCAGCGAAACCCAGAAGTAGCCCTTTCCGGACGCAACCTGAAAAAAATGTATCATGAAGCAAACGCAACATGAGGTATGACTGTAGTTGTCATTAGCAAGCATATCTTCCATGAATTAATCTAATCTCCTTTTAAGCCCAACCAATTTGGTAGCCATCACTGCCTCTTGTGGCATCTACAAACCCCAGCTCATCTAGCCACATGGACACACATTGGGTGGTTAAATGGACATTATAATATAGGCATTACAATCTAGACCTCAGTAGTTCAGTCATAGTCTTATGGGGGCTCGACAGCAAGGACTGACATTTTGCCTTTCATTTCTAGTCTCAGTGCCTCCACTCTCAGTTCAGAGTAGAGGGCCGGGCCAATCGTCATCAAGAAAAATAGTGCTGTAATTAGATAGGATTGTTTGTTAGCTCAAGAAGTTAGAGAACACTCATATGGCATGAACAATTTAATGCAATCTTGTTTATTGTCTCTATGGTAATTTCCTCCTCTCTCCCTTCACAGTCTCCTGCTCTACAATAATGTTTTGATTTTCAGTTTAAATTGTTTGGATTTCTCTTTGCATGAAGTACTGTACTTATGGCCTGTAGTGAATAACTGTAATGCATCAACTCCTAATAGATCTGCATCATATTAATATTGTTAATTTTGCAACACAAACTACAAAGATTGGATGGGCTGCATTTTATTTTGTTTTTTGTCTTTTGGATACCTTGCAATACTGAATGGCTGTGATGTTCTGGATCTATTCAACTGCAGGCTTAATCGCTCTGCTGAAAAGACTTAACAGAAGAAAAATTACAGCTATTTGTTCTTTTAGCTACCAAAGAGCCTTGCTGTGCATTTTGGAGATACAGAGTAAGGTACTGGAATCTGCATTATTATGAATAATAATTTAGATGGTACCTCCAGTGTGTATAATTTTTGATAACCTTTATTTTGATTCTCAATTCATGCATAAGGTGGTACCGGTAGTTTTTATCCACAAAGTCTTATATTTCCCACATATCCAAGAAAAAGGGTGCCTTAAATGTCCCAGATATCTGACAGAGGTGAAAAAACCCACACACAATCACTTCTATGAACCAGCCTGTATGCTGAGGTCATCTTCTAAAGGGCTAACTGGAGATCATCTTTTGGGGGAATTAGGTGGACTTATTCTGCAGCACATGGCTAGCATCGAGGCCTGGTTGGATCTGTTGGGGGCCCACATCCCAGCAGGGGGGCATGAAAAAGAGCTCTCTAAACCTCCCTATTCTATTCATCATTGCACCCTGGCTGCTACTTCAGCCACCTGTAGCTGTGCTCCATCTAACAGCACTAGTGAGAAAGAGAAGCAGTAGATTTCACTGTCCCTTTCCCTGGGGAGCAAGCAGGTGGTAGTTGAGTCTGCTGAAATTTTGCATGCTTAATCCAATTGCAGAACAAATATTTTATTTACATAAAGTTCCTGCTTCAGTTCCTGATATGTCCAGATTAAACAAGGATTGGAAATTTGTGGTCCTCCAAATGTTGTGGATAACTTCCATTAGACCCACCTGGTATGGCCTATGGACATGGATTATGGGATCTGCAGTCCAACGACATGAAGAGAGACACAGGTGAGATAAGGAATCCTCGGTTAACAGGGCTAGGAAAGACTTAGTTTTTAGTACTAATGAATGTTCACCCACATATTTTTTATTAATCAATTTCTTAATTTTAGTTTCCAAGCAGCTTTCCTCTTTCATAAAAAAACAACCCAGAAAACGATTTCTTCTAAGCCAAGATTTTATGTACTGAAAATTTAGCCTGAAGTGAACATTTATGAGAAACTTATAAAACTCTGAAAATGGATTTATAGTAGCCTTGGTTACAAAACCTTTAACCGTAGGACACTCTAATCTGTAATATAGTTTCACAGATTTAAATGGGTATACTTCTCTTTTATTTTATTAACATTCTTAGGATTTCCAAGTGCTGCAGGGTAGAGAGGTGGAAAAATTCCCGGGTGTTATAATTGTCGTCTTTTAAACAAACAGTTTCTCCTCTTAAAAATAAATAAATAGAGGGTGAACAGTAGACAGACTGCTGGAAAGCTACATTTTAAACATGCTGTAGATTTAATTTTAAGGCATCAAGAAGAAGTTCAAGGCATCCATAGCCTCTTGTCACATAAGGCTGCATAGCGATTTTCTTCTATTACATTGCAACATGGTGGGATAAAGAGGTCAGGGTCTTCTGAGTGTGTTTTCTTTAAATAAAAAACAACTACTTAACGAAACAACAACATGCATTCCCTGTTATTTTATATAATACGTCTGCCTTTGGTCCCCCTCCCCACTTTTGTACTCTTCTGAATTGCTTTGTTAAGTGCTCTGTAGTAGCTAAGGATAATAAACTACACAGCTGGAGGTAAACCTCACTAAACACAGTATGTATCACAGAAATATAGACATCTGCATTATACAGAGTCAGACCACTGGCTCATCTTGCTCAGTATTGTCTATTTACTGTCCAGCAATGACTTTGCTGGGATTCAGAGAGTAGCTAGTCTTTTCCAGCTTTACCTTGAAGATGCCACACATTGAACCCCAGACTTTCTGCATGCAGGATAGATGCTCTACCACTGAACTGCAGCTTTCCCCAAAAGGCAGGGCTGCACATGTATAAGCTTATTATCTGACAGTCGCTTTCCTCTTGATTTACATTACAATAATTCAAAATGAATATTTAAGAATTTGCCTTTTATTAGGTCAATGGAAGAGTAAAACTATTTTTGAAGTTTGCAATAACTCAGAACAACTGGGAGGAGGTGGCCTTGGAACTTGGAAGCAACTCATGTAAAACATTTCAGACACTTTGGTTAATCCTGCATGTTATTCTAGTCACTTGCAATCCCAGCTGGAGACCAGCACTTCCCTTCTAAAGCCTGAAGATTAAAGCTACAAGGGAGTTGCAAATCCGTGTACTGTAGCGACCAAGGTCAGAAGTCTAGCAAGAGCCTAATTAAAGTCAGTGAAGAAATTAACAAATGAAAATGGGAGGAAAATAGTAAGTATATAAAAGAGGGATGGGGGGGGAAGAGTATGAAAGTCTTCATACCATCTTAATCATAGTGTTTGCCCAGACCTCCTGCAATGAGCCATCCAGTTCAGCTGTGATAATTAGACTACAGTCAAACATGCCAGATTTGTATGTTAGTCAAGATTTCTTTTTTGCTGCCAGGTAAAAGTGTCAGTTTGAATTCTGGACACAGAGGTAGGAAAAGGAATGCATCCCAAATTCTTCTCAACAGAATTTCTGCCTGGATTTTGGCACCTAAAGATCCCAAAGGCATTGGCGCTGGGGCAATGAAGAGAACTGAGGACTAAACTCCCCTCCCCCATTCATCCTTCTCCACCACATCAGGGAAGCTCACATTGCAGTCACTGGCCAATTAAGTAAAAGGCAGGGGAAATGTCTTTATTGTATTTGTTTGCCGATACTGTCCCCCCTCCTAATTTGTTTTAAGTTTTTTTTAAAAAAAAATAGTTATATTTTGAACAGTTACAGGATGCCGATGGTATTTTTCTTGTTTACTATGGGTTGTAAACCACTTTAAATATGGTAACATAGAATTTTTTAAAAAATGAAATGAAAGTGAAATGAGAATATTTTTTTCACAGTAAGTGTTTAAATTGCTGCCTTAAGAAGTATAATAACAACTAAATGTGTATGAAGCCATTTTTTTTTCATTCCACACCTAATTGCCTTTTCCATCATACCCAGTACAGGCAGTTAACTGGGCCAAAAAAAGAAAAGAAAAAGAATCAATCAGGTTGAGGGAATGGAGGGGAAATTTTAATTCGTAGTTGAAGATGGATCCACCCAATTCATACCACCTTGACTATACCACTCTTCTGTAATTCATACTTCCCCAAATTTGTTGCCAAATGTATTGCTCTGCTTTTCTTTGGACCACACCAGGGAAGCTGAGAGGTGGGTCTTGTCTTCTTTGCAGCCCAGGACCTCCGTACACACTGCTCAGACTTGCACCCTGGAGAGGTTGCAGCAAAAACAACACAGGAGCCCACAGTTACGAGTTACTGGTCTCTGCAGCCACAGAAGCCACTGTGATTCTCCAGGGATTTGACTTCACCTCCCAAAGCACACTCCATTGTTTCTTGAGACAGACAAATGCCAACAACTGCTCTCATGGGCTACAGAGTGTGCCTGCCAGGTGAAGCACTGAACTTCCTCAGTGGAACTAATAAATGGATCATTAATGCTGTTAAGTATTTTGAATTTGAGGGACGCGGGTGGCGCTGTGGGTAAAACCTCAGCACCTAGGACTTGCCGATCGCATGGTCGGCGGTTCGATTCCCCGCGGCGGGGCGTGCTCCCGTCGCTCGGTCCCAGCGCCTGCCAACCTAGCAGTTCGAAAGCACCCCCGGGTACAAGTAGATAAATAGGGACCGCTTACTACCGGGAAGGTAAACGGCGTTTCTGTGTGCAGCTCTGGCTCACCAGAGCAGCTCCGTCACGCTAGCCACGTGACCCGGAAGTGTCTGCGGACAGCGCTGGCTCCCGGCCTCTAGAGTGAGATGAGCGCACAACCCTAGAGTCTGTCAAGACTGGCCCGTACGGGCAGGGGTACTTTACCTTTATTTTGAATTTATATTTTCCATAATTTTTAAAACTTTTTAAAGGCATAATCTGTACCAAATGTAGCTGTAAACTAAAGGTTAATGATTACTTTTCAGTGTTTCGCTGCAGCAAACAACTCTGTGATAAAAGTTAAATGGTTATAAAAAGTTTGTAAAATTGCAATAATGGTAAAGCTAACAGCCTATGGAGAGCGATTTAAAGGTACACTAAATTCTGACTATATGGGAAATTGGTTGCCACTCATTAATTATTTGATACAAATTAATTTTGTTCCTTCAGGTTGCCTTTACTATAGGAGTGTGACATCAACTGTTGGACGCTTTGCAGACTGTGGTTCACTCACTCTCGCTCCTTACAATTTTATATATTCTGTGTGAACAGCAGTGAGAAACCAAATAACTTTGCAAATACCCATCTCTCTTAAACTCTTAAAAATGAGCCTCTATCAATATGATATAACGCCCATTGTGAATAATAATAATAAAAGGGAACCCAACTAATTGTAAAGGAAGGACCAATGGGGAAATTGATAGATGCACGCATTCACTTTCTCCTACAGAGTGTGTTTGTTTGTTCCTCTTGATGGATTAGTAGCAGAATGCAGATTAAGTTTGCTATAAATCTCTATGCTCTCATTTAAATGGCTATATTATTGTATACATGGGTAACTATTCATGTGACAGTTGCGTGAATCAAATGAATATTCAGAGCCAGTAGAATTCTTTTTTTTTTCTGAAACCAAACTTTTGTTGTATGGCTTTACATGTTTCCAAGCAGTCAGCATAATTTTAAACTGTTCAGTGAATGATAAATGAGCTTCTTTATTGCCACATGAAAACAGTGTTGGTCCAATGAGCATCGTTATTGTAATGAAGAAGAGTCTCTGTGACTCTGTGTCTTGCTTTCATTTTGCTCTGTGGTTTGTCTTGAGTAAGACAACAAAATAAATAGGAAGTGCTTTACCTTCTGGGCTTAGGATTTTTGCTTCATATATTTGGTTGAATGTTTTACTTCTAGCTTAGCTGAAATTTGTCCCTAAATCACTGCCATTTCCTAGAAGAAATTGAGAAAAGCCCTGTTGGAACAGATCAAAGGTCCATTAGTCCAGCATCTTCTTTTAAGAGTGGCAAACCAGCTACTTATGGAACCACAAGCAGGTCATAGATGCAACAGTGCTTTCCCCAATTGTGCTTCTCAGCACCTGGGCTTCAAGAGGTGCAGTAGTACTCATGAAAAAGACTAGTGAGATCAAACACTGGAGAAAATGCTTAATTTATTAAATATAATGTTTGGAGGAACTGCAAACCAAATAATTCAAATTCATAAATATGGAGCAGGTGAGGATTTTAGGCAACTCTGGTAAAAAGCAACTGTGTATGTGATGCAGCCACATGCAGTGGCTCTCCAGTAAAGGATAAGGAAGACATGACTCCTTCTTTGCTAGCTGAGCCTTGGGTATGAACCCAGAGCACACACCTGGGTCCCACTGTCCAGCATTTGCCCCTGATGTGCATGTCAGGTCTAAAGCCTCCTATCCCCAGTTTCCACAAAGTGCAGTGCATTGACATATCCTAAAAGGATACCCTTAAGCTTATAATGCATCTGTATAACCTGCTTTTCTCCCCCATTTCTTTACTTGCCCAGACCCTGTGCCCCTACAAGCAACAAAACCATGCCACTCCTAGATGTCAACCATAATTCAACCAAGTAGTGTAAAGTAGGTGAAAAGGGAAAGAGCCTAAAGCCATTCAAAGAATAATTTCAAAAGAATTCCGACTCAGCCATGCCATATGAAGGGCAGGTGGGTGAAGAAGAAATGCAAGGAGTTTGAGTTAGGGGAGGGGCAGGCATATAAAGCCCAGCTCAGCCCTCCCCTCCACCCCTACAAATTGGGCATAGGATCCACCCTACCCTTCAATAGCAAACTCCTGAGTCATATTTGAATAAAAAGAGGAGGTGAGGGCAAATGTGTTTCCATTGTAAGGACAGAAATGGCATTTTCTCTGTAATGTTATTGGTACCTTCACATGGATTAATCCTCTTAAAAAATACATGTGATTTTGTGGCCATTAATTATATGTTGCCTCTTTTGTTCCTGCCACCTTTCCCCATTTGTGCTACTCCAGATGTTGCTAGACTACAGCATCCATCATGTCTGATGATTGGCCATTGTTGGCTGGCTAGGGGCAGGGAATTGGAGTACAACTGTGCTACATATAGAATCTGGTGAGCTAACAGATGTTGATTAGGAAACCAGCTGGTGTATTCAATCATCTAGTTCTGGCTAAAGGAAAGGAGTGCACAAAGTCTAGCCACACCAGCATAAAAGTCCCTTAACAGGTGAGTTGATACCCTTAAAGATAAACGAAGAACCTGGTTGTTGGATCAGGCCAAGGACCAGCATCCTGTTCTATCAGAAGGCTGTTCTACGGGCAACAGCACTTTCCCTACATGCAATTACCAGCAGGTGGTATTCAAAGGTATTCTGTTTCTGATAGTAGAGCAAGAACATAGCCTTTGATTCCTTTATAGATTTCTGGATCCAATTTGCTTGCTACTTTCCATTCCAATACGAAGGTTTTTATTTATTTATTCAGAGACAGGAAGTTATAAATTCTACTAGTTACCTTTCCTGTCACTTCCTGATGGGTTAGGCAGTAAATATTTTAGCTTGAATATATGGATAAATATTTTAGCTTGAATCAAGGGGGCTGATGGCTAAACTTCTGGACTTGAATAGACTAAAGGGCCAGAGCACCTTTGCTATTGTATCTGTTCCACAACAAAGGGCTGACGATGTAAAAGGCACAGTACCTAAAGCTTAAAAAAAACCACCCTAAACCTTGCAGTAATAGCATTCAACCTTTATCTTCTGCCTGCCTCTGGGTCATTTGGTTTTAAATGGCTAATGCATCTTGCAGTATCTCGTTTCTAAGCATCATCAAAACCTCATTTTTCCCTCCAGGAAGGCAATACCAGTTATGCAAGATGACTTGCGTCAGGAATCGACTTGTCCCCTGAAGCCATAAAAGATGAGTAGGAATTAATCCACATCACCAGGAGCAGCAGTGAACTTCAACATTTCTTAATGGAAATTGGACATATCTGTCTTACGTGTGTTTGGATCTAGTCACAGTGCACATGTTGAATTTTGTCAAAGAGAGAAAGATTGCTATACTGTATCTATCTATAATCTACATCTGTCTGTCTGTCTGTCTGTTTAGTATATCTATTAAAATAAGCTAAGAATGCATCTGCAAATAATGAATTGTACTAATCTTATTTTTGATTAATAGACCCCCAGTCTGCTATGTGGTCCTGAATTCTGTCGTCTTCACTCTGAATTAGTCCCTGAAACAATTTAGGCAGGGCTAAAAATTGTGTAAACTTTTTTAAACCTTAAAAATTATCAGGGGGTGCATGGCTTCACAGATGCTAAGTGGATGCTAAGTGGGAGAATCCTGCACACAAGCTGGCACCATGCAAGATCAGATCCTACATATATGTTGCTTTGCAAGCAGCTTTCCTATGCACCCGCTCAACAGATGCCAATGGGTATGCAGTGGAGGCATTTATCCTGTGGCACATCAGGCTGCAAGGAAAATTCCAGCTTGGGCCCACCTTCTCCCAGGAAGACATAGCTGCTGGTCAGGTAAGTCTCAGCCATTTTTGCATTCTGCCTACTTCTTCTTCCTACCTAAGGCCTTGCCTGTGGACAACCACAGATCATTCTGGGTCAGTTCAACTCAACTCACAGCAATCTGTGGCTGTGTGTACAGGACTTGTCCAAGGCTAGAGGCCCTCCAGATTTGCCTGATTTGGTTCAGTACATAACTAATATATACACGCACCTAAGATAAAGGCAGAAGCAGAGGACACAGCGTTATTCCCACCAAATTTGTGATTCCAGAAGCAATATGTGAACTGAAATACAGTCTTCAAAATTCATACCTCTCTGAATTTTGTGATGCAGATGTCCTACTGGCCCAAAAGTATACCAATGTGCATATACTGGAAGAAATTGTGTGTAAAAATACATAAACATATAAAAAACTTACAAATGCATTATATAAGGAGAAATTGCTTGCAAAAATGTTTATATTAGGAGAAATTAGCACTAAAATGCTGGCAAATTTTCATGTTGTCCCCCCCACCCCACTCCCTGGAAAAACTGAAGTTGAAATATTGCAAACTGAAGATAAGTTTGGGGAAATGAGAAGCTGAGAGAAATCAAAATTGGCAGATTCATCCATCCCTATGACACCCACAGACCATTTACTTTTTTACCATTACCCCCCAAGATGGCCATTTCTTACTGGTGATTGAGGCCTACACTCTTCAGCGGAGATGGTGTTGTATTCCTTTTCCCCCTGTAAGACACAATTTTGTAATTCAGGGGTGGTCAGAATGTACATATTGTAGCTTTCTACATTTCAACCCATTTCCCTGGAGCTCGAAGCTCAAGCAAGCCCTGAAGTACATGAGAGGTTACTGCTTCTCATCTTTTTACACTAGGACTGCCCTTATTTCCTCTGTTTCTCTGAGCAGTTGATTGCTGTGCCAGAGATTCTCCAAATGAGCCCCAGTTGTAGCTGGTACTTAATGCCAGCAATTGCAAGGAAGTGATTGACTGATTCACAGATCAGCCTCTCCTTAAATCAAGGCAGAGAGACTGAACTTCTGTCACGTCTTCATCAGTGTCCTGGACCTCACTGCTGGATGAAAAATGTCCTGTTCTGTTTCTGCCACTGGCTTTAATGTGTAAAGCAGATCAGTAACATAGGCAAGGCACAGGTTAAAAGGTACAGCAGGTACATAAGGTGTACAGACACATGGCTAAGTACTAGTTGAGACATTGACCCAACAAGTGTCATACCCATGCACCGTCCTTTGGAAGAAAAGGATAGGCACAGCTTTTAGTATGGCAAGAGGCCGATTTCCCAGATGGGCACTTCTTCAAGTGGGCTGTGCCTTTGAGATTTGTTCACACCAGCACTGGCAATCAATCAATCAATCAATCAATCAAACCTTTATTAGGCATTATGCAAATAAAACCATAGGAGAGAAAATAACATGCAAAAACCTTGGAATATATATAAAAAGGCAGCAGTTGGCTACATACATATATATATATATATATACATATAGAATCAGTGGTTTTCCTTGTTAACCTGCTCCTTGGAGGACTGCTACCAAAAACTCGGCTACCCCCGCCGTTACCCTTTGGTCAATGTCGGATAGGCAGAATGCCACACATTCACCTTGCTGGGGTTCCAGACCGCCCAAAAGAGGGGACAGCACGCGTTGACGTGGGGTACTGTACAATGGGCAATGAAAGAGAATATGCTCTACAGTGTCCGGGACATTCATAGAACATCTGCAGAATCTCTTGTTTCTAGGGATGTTTTGATATCTTCCCCAGACAAATGCTGAGGGAAAAACATTCAACCGGGCCAGCATAAAAGCCCTACGTTGGGCTGGGATTATTAATTTAGTGACGTAATTGGCTCTGCTATCTAAGATATTTAAATCATAGAATATGGGGGAGCAAATTTTGTTTACAGCTGCCATAATATTTTGTCTCTCGACATCCTTTAGTCTAGTTAGGATATTATGGAAGATGTGTTGCTCATTAGAATTGTACAGGGGCTCCAGCTCGATGCCTAAAGATTCAATCTTTTTTTCGAGGTACTGATACCATCTTGATTTGTAGGAGTCTTTGAGCAAATCAGCGAGCAGGCTTGATGGAGGGCAGCGAAAATGGCAGCGTAACCAGTACTTTATTGAGGTGGACCAGGCCCAGTATTCCATTGTGTGTATGCCTATTTCTGCACACATTGTTTCATATTTGATCACAGCTGGGAGTCCAAGAATACGTCTCAGCACTGGCATCTCTGTGTCTTTGGAAATGGAGGCAGAGTTGGTGCTGGCTCAGCAATTGTTCTCTGCTGCCTACCCAGAACCAAAAGGTTCCTTACTGGCAGGAGAATGCACTGGGGGCAAATCCACAACAAGACATACCTGGCTAAGGGTCTTCAGTGTCACAGGGGCAGAACATTCCTTTGCCAACTCATCTCCCATTCCATTAGGACCCTTGATAGGGTCATTCAGCTCCAGCTACCCAAACAATCCCCACTCTTTCTCAGAATCTATGACATCTCCCTAACCAAGAGGAGGCAGGAGTTTGAATCCAGCAACACCTGGAGGGCTGCAGACTCCCTACTCCTGTGGTAAATCTCACTTGGGAACTAATAATAATCTGGAGTTTGGCTCCTTACCTCTCTCGCCCTGACCTAGCCACTCTGATCCACACGACAGTCACCTGCAGACTGGATTATTGTAACTCACTCTACGTGGGGCTGCCCTTGAGACTGACCCAGAAACTCCAGCGGGTGCAGAATGCCACAGTGAGACTCCTTACGGGGTCCTCGCTGCGAGATCACATTCACCCGGTGCTATACCAGCTGCACTGGCTCCTGGTGGAGTACAGGATCAGGTTTAAGGAGCTGGTTTTAATCTTTAAAGCCCTAATACGGCCTAGGACCCTCGTACTTACGGGACCACCTCTCCTGGTATGTCCCACAGAGGAACTTACGGTCTTCAAACAAAAACATCTTGGAGGTCCCAGGCCACAGGGAGGTTAGGCTGGCCTCAACCAGAGCCAGGGCTTTTTCAGCTGGTGGAACACTCTGTCACAAGAGACTAGGGCCCTGTGGGACTTGACATCTTTCCACAGGGCCTGCAAGACAGAGCTGTTCCACCAGGCCTTTGGCCAGGGCACAGCCTGACCCCCTCCTTTGGCAATCCTCACAGAAATCTAGCCCAATGGTTGTCATTAATCTGATTTGAATTAATTTTATAATGAAATATTTTAGAATGTTGTATTATTTTACTGTTGTTAGCCGCTCTGAGCTCGGCTCTGGCTGAGGAGGGCGGGATATAAATAAATTATTATTATTATTATTATTATTATTATTATTATTATTATTATTATTAAAATGAGATTTTTACTTGAACTGAATCATAGTGACAAAATTAAAGAGTCAAACAAGAAAGGAAACTGAAAAATCACATTCTATGAAAGCGCAATGCTAGAAAAATCCCATAAAGCCCATCTTTTATGTTATGAGAAATTTAGGCATGTACCCGAAAATAATGAATCTAGTCCTTAATTGTTACTAGTGCAATTAATCTCTAGGCTTTATCCTAACAAAGTTTGGACAATCCAGACATCCCCTACTTCAAGCGGGGCGGGGTAGAAGAGGATATCAATGAGCTTAATGTGAGCAAATTAAATTGTGAGCCTCCAGTCACATTTAGAGTTTCTACCAGACTTTACCTTAACCAAGGAGAATGTCAAGGTTTTGTACCTAGGCTACATTTCTAAGGATACAAAATTAGTTTTGGTAACACAAGCAAATTACCCCAAAGGAATCCCATATATGAAATAATTAAGCAAGGATTTGCAAAATAGCTTTATTTATTTTATTTTACAAAATATATTTGCCACTTGATTGTAAAATAAACCCTCTAAGTTCTTTACAACAATGTAAAATAGAACATTAAAATTACCAATAAAGTGGTTAGAAAAGGGTATTAATTTTTTTAAAAAAAGATGGTTAAAATTAATACTTGCTGAAAATAAATAAAATATATGTAAATTCTACATGTCCAGACAGGGTTTGCCTAAACAAAAATGCTTTAAGCAGGCACCAAAAAGAGAGCCGTGAAGGCACATGTCTGATGTTAGTAGAAAAGAGAGTTCCACAGTCTGGATGCTGCCACACTAAAAAACCATTTTTTTTAAGTGTGGAACAAGAACAAAAAGGAAGGAAGATCAGATCTCTGAGCAGGCAAATCCAGCCAGATGGATGGGGTATAAATAATAAAGTTGTTGTTGTTGTTGTTGAATTTATATACCGCCCTATACCCAGAGGTCTCGGGGCAGTTCACGGAATAAAATCAAAATATAAAACCACAAAATTTATAATCAAAATAAAAAACAACAACCCAATAACCTCTGTAGTTACAGCTTCCATATCAATGGCAAGAGAAAACTCATACAGAGTACATTGCAGTAATCAACACTGAAGTCACCAATACACTTTGAAATTCCTAATACTCGGGGGAGGGGGGATAATTACACAATTTTAACTAATTTGTAAGCCTGGGGATGCTGCATGCCCTGTTCAAAGTTATAATGAGAATACAGGGGAAGATAGAACTGTGACTTATCCTATGCTGTCCATTCATGGTCCTCTTATCTGTCCCTGCTGTTTGGCAGATTTAGAGCCACATAGGCCAGGCAGGGGGTGGCAGGTAAGAGAGAACAAGAAGAATTTCCCAAGTCTATAATCCATCACAGGTTTGAGACATGACAATGCTACGCTTAAACTGGAATTTGATTCTTTGTATGTTTGTTAACATGTTTCCTTATTGTTCCCTCCAGAAAGCCTCATATAATTTTGAACATGAGCACAAGGACATAAGAATAGCCTGCTGGATCAGGCCAATAGCCCATCTCGTCCAGCATCATGTTCTCACAGTGACCAGCCAGATGTATGTGGGAAACCAGGGAGCTGAACGTGACCACAAAGAAGTTTGTCCTGACATGAAATTTTCCTTTGTGAAAACAAAGCGTGTTCTCCTTTATGGAGAGCACGTGTTGCGGTGGGGGCCGCCAGGACACTCCAAAGTTGTAGGGCGGGCTAATTGATCATTGGCCACTGATGCGATTGGGCTTCCCTTGTTGTTGGGAAGAAGTTAATGTTGATTGACAGCCAGAAATGCTAAAACTCCTTGCACGAGGCTAGGGCTTTCTCTTTTTGCCCGTGCATCGGATTGCCCGTCCCTCCCTCCCTAGAATTAGGGTTGTTCGCTTTGACCTTGCTATGCCTGTCATGGGGTCGTCTGCTCTTGGGGCAGGGGCCCGGTAGGAATTTTGTCCATCTGGCTGATTGGCTGGGGCCATTTGCTTTTTGCCTACTGCATAGCAAATTGTCACAACTTGTAAGGTTGTGGTTAGGCATTGGTTTATGGTTTGGTTGGTTGAGGGGCATGGATTGGCTGTGCTTGCCCCTCTAATGCTGCTGCTGCAAGGGATTCTGTTAAAGGAATCCTGGGGCTAACTATTGCTTGTCCAGCCTGCCAAGGGGGCTCGGGCCACTGCAAGAGCTCCTGGCTGCATTTGGGGTGGGCTGAGGGCAGGTTCCCTGCTCCATCGCTAGCCCCAAAGTGTATTCCCCTTTTCTGACTTTCGCAGGCGTGCAGGATGTCAGTCTGTCCCTCATGGTGGGGGCAGATAGTCGCAACCAATGCCTAAGCAACCACTCACATTTTTGTATTTTAATAAAGTTGTGGCCAAAATTATGCCAAAAACCTTAAACAAAAATTTTGTGTGATGTGTGAGTTATTGGGGTGGCCCTGGGGACCTCGACACGCAACAAACTATTACAGAGACAGATTATCTCAGGGCAAAATGGAACCCTCCAAGCATCCCCTTGGGACTCTCCTCAGCCCCCCCACTCTCCTGAACCTCACCCCTCATCAGCCCTGATTTGCTCACTACTTGAATGTTTTTGCCTGCCTGGAATTTGCCCTTGAAATATTATAAAGTTTTTTGCCTAGTGGAGGATAGAGAGGGAAGTGCAAGAGTGAATGAAGTAACCTACTGGACCATCACCACCAGTAATACATGGCCCTGAGAAGGTTGCCCAGAAGAAAATGTGGCCCCTGGGTTGAAACAATAGTGCCACCCTTCTGCTTTCCCCATTTTTCTACTCTGCACAGAACTACCAAAATGTCAACATAAAAAAATAGGAATGTCAGCAATTCCAGAAACATCATTCAACTGTGATTCCTTGTTAGATGGTGTTTTTCAGGAGATACAGTGCTGAGTGGGATGGACTATCAGTAGTTCTTAAGATCTATCATCTGCTCAAAGCTAGTTTTAACTGATCTTATGCCAAAAGGGTTCAAAAGGGAAAATGGGGAGCGAGAAACTGTTAGCACTTCAAATGTAGCTGTTGTTGCATATATTTTTTATCGCCAGGTTTTAAGTTGTATTTCAGCGCTTGGTTCGACAAAAAATATGGTTCCTATAGGGCACAAAAAAGCCCAATAACTTTCATGCTTAATAATCTTGTCTGTGAGGAGCCAATCTAATTTGTGGAAATGAATTGCTCCTCAGGGATATGTTATTTCAACCAAAACTGAATATATTACTCATTTAAAAAGTAGCAATAAAGATTATATAAGATGTAATTCATTATTTTTCTAAATGTTCCACGGTTCCATTGGGAGGTGAGACTTAAATAGCTTACAGGAAGCCAACCTTAATTAGGTTGCTTTTCAAATCAAATATAATATAATTTTAACATAAAAATGTCACTCAAGGGAAGTCTTTCCATTTGCACAGAAGATTAATGAAGTTTAAAGAGGAAAAATTGTGTAGTTCCCTGGGTATTATTGTGTAGTGTGTGTACAAGTGTGAGTGTGTGTGCCTGCATGCACATGGATTTATGGATAATTATGCATTATATACACACATAGGTTTCACTAAAGCGTCCTACTGCTGGCAAGGCTTGTGATCTCCTGGCTGTTATAGCAGCTGTGCTTGGGAGATGTGTATGACCTTAGAACAGAAAATAAAGGGCTTTGTGTAGGTTTGTGTGTTTTTCTTCTCAAGGCTGGAGTACTTAAACCACTTATTTTTGAGTACTCCCATCGAAATAAAACTTCTGCTCCGAATAAGGCTGAAATGGGAATGTGTGTGCATGTTTGTTTCCTGAGGACAGAAGTCCTAAAATACGTTTATTACGATACTCATGCTGCTTCTGTGAGGATTTTCCTGGAGAACAGGAGATTTAACAGATGGCTTTCGTACTTGGAGGAGTCTTCATTGACAGGTAATGGGGGATCCATTTGGAAGGCGGGAGAAGGTAGTGGAAGTGGGTGGGTCATGTAGATGACCATTTGCCAAGTAGCAACTTATCATTACTTACGTGCTCACTAATAGTACTCACTTTCCTCATTAACAGTACTCACTTTCCTCTCTCTTTCAATTTTTTACTGCTTGTTCCTGTTTAGTCTATGACCGCTTACTAATCTGCCGACTGGGTGAGTTCTCAAAACAAAGGCTATTGCTATTTTATTTTCCTGTGTACTATTCCTGTATAGATATTTAAGGAGACATTGGGGGGTTCTTTGCAGGAGGGGAGGCGGGGGATTTTTGTTGAACTGCAAGGAACTAAGGTTGGGCTGGATTATCCCAATGACTCTCCTTAATTTGAAGACATGGTTTTAGCCTCATAATTTTGGCCTTTGTAAGTGAAAGTAAAATAATAACAACAACAGGTAGTAGTAGTAAGCAGCAAGAGCTATGTTTATATCCTGCCTTTCCTCCAAGCTTGAGGCAGTTTAAATGGTTCTCCCCCTTTATCTTTTCCTCAAAACACTGTGATAGATAGAGATTGGGTCAAAATAACCTTGCATTTTCCTTATGCATTATTCCTTCAAACTCCACAGATTCTGTGATTCTATGAACCCATGTCTCCGTGATCCTCGTCTAATATTCTAATCATTACACTACACTGTTGAGAATATTATCAGGAAGGAATGTTTCCCTTCCTAGCCGGTGTCTTCCTTTGTTCCCTTCCCCCATTTTACACTTAAAAACCCCCACTCTACCTGTCACTAGCATCATTGCAGGGGCTCTATGCATGTGATATACTGTGATAGCTAGAACTGTGTTGTCAAAGTTTCTTTTCTTTCTTTCTTTTTCTTTTAGAGATCAATGTTGAGCCTACCAAGTAGCAATGGCGACAGCAAAGAAGACTTTCTTCACGGCCTCTATTGCATCTGCAGAAAACAGCAGCAGGAGACTCTTTCAGGTGTTATCAGAACCACCTTTGTCACCGGGGCCTGGTAGGGATCCCAAGATCTCCTGCAATGATTTTGCAAAGTTTTTTGCAGATAAAGTTGCTCAGATTCAGGAAGAGGTAGATTCCACCATGGGAGCAGGGCCAGAGTCCTGTCTAGTCAAGTTGCATGGGATTCCAATCTGTTACCTCTGAGGATGTAGACAGGCTGCTTGGACGAGTGAAACCAGCCACCTGTCTCCTTGATCCTTGCCCATCCTGGCTGATAAAAGCGAGGTGGGAAGGGCTGGGCGATGGGCTTTGCAGGTGATAAATGCTTCTCTCTGTGAGGGAGCCTTCCCAGACCCGCTGAGAGAGGCGGTCATTAAACTGCTTCTTAAAAAAACATCTTTAGACCCGGCCAATATGGCCAATTATCACCCAGTGTCAAATCTTCCATTATTGGGCAAAGTGATTGAGAGTGTGGTTACTGAACAACTCCAGGCACTCCTGGAAGAAGCGGACCATTTGGATCCCTTCCTATTCAGGCCTCATCATGGGACTGAAGCTGCCTTGGTCGCACTGGTTGATGATCTCCGGTGGGCTAGGGACAAAGGTGAGAGCTGTTTCCTACTTCTGCTGGATCTCTCAGCAGCTTTTGATACCATCGACCATAACATTCTTCTGGACCGTCTAGAGGGGCTGTGAGCGGAGGGCACTGTTATACAGTGGTTCCGTTCCTTCCTCCTGGGCCGTGTTCAGAAAGTGGTGGGGGGGTGAGTGTTCAGACCCCTGGGCTCTCACTTGTGGGGTGCCTCAGGGTTCTGTCCTCTCCCCCATGCTTTTCAACATCTACATGCATCTGCTGGGAGAGATCATCAGGAGGTTTGGGCTGGGTGTTCACCAGTATGCAGATGATACCCAGCTCTACCTTTCTTTTAAATCAGAACCAGTGAAGGCGGTGAAGGTCCTGTGTGAGTGTCTGGAGGCAGTTGAAGGATGGATGGCAGCTAACAGATTGAGGCTGAATCCTGACAAGACAGAAGTACTCTTTTTGGGTGACAGGAGACAGGCGGGTGTGGGGGATTCCCTGGTCCTGAATGGGGTAACTGTGCCCCTGAAGGACCAGGTGTGCAGCCTGGGAGTCATTTTGGACTCACAGCTGTCCATGGAGGCGCAGGTCAATTCTGTGTCCAAGGCAGCTGTTTACCAGCTCCATTTGGTATGCAGGCTGAGACCCTATCTGCCCACGGACTGTCTCGCCAGAGTGGTGCATGCTCTAGTTATCTCTTGCTTGGATTACTGCAATGCACTCTACGTGGGGCTACCTTTGAAGGTGACTTGGAAACTACAACTAATCCAGAATGTGGCAGCTAGACTGTTGACTGGGGGCGGCCGGCGAAACCACATAACACCGGTCTTGAAAGACCTATATTGGCTCCCAGTACGTTTCCGAGCACAATTCAAAGTGTTGGTGCTAACCTTTAAAGCCCTAAATGGCCTTGGTCCATTTGTTCTGCCTGGACACTTAGGTCCAGCACAGAGGGCCTTCTGGCTGTTCCCCAGCTGCCCAAGAAGGCAGCTGGCCTTCTCAGTAGTGGCACCTATCCTGTGGAATGTCCTTCCACCAGATGTCAAAGAGAAAAACAACTACCAGACTTTTAGAAGACATCTGAAGGCAGCCCTGTTTCTGGAAGCTTTTAATGTTTAACAGGCCATTGTATTTTAATATTTTGTTGGAAGCCACCCAGAGTGGCTGGGGGAAACCAGCCAGGTGGGCAGGGTATAAATAAATTATTATTATTATTATTATTATTATTATTATTATTATTATTATTATTACTACTACTACAAACAAAAGCCTTTTAAATAGCAAAAAGGAAAAAAGGGTGAAAGGAATTGAAGGAGGTCTTTAGCCACCGTAATAAATGCTCATTCCTCAGATACAATTCTTAGCATTTTAAACCCCATGTGAAAAAGCAGTTAAGTGCTCTCCCCAATTTCCCATATAGTCTATAGTGTCTATGCATGTGAAACACATTCAGAGTCCTGAAGCACCAGCACACTGTTTCCTTTCCACTTCCATTACGCACAAACACCCATGATCGTCTAGCTAGACAGCAAATGTTGCTGTATATAAAGATGCAAGATTTTTATAATGAGTTCGTCTCAAACAATTCAGAAAGCACTTGCACTTCACTCTCTGCATGGCCATTGTTCATAATACTAATTAAATTGCACCCTAAGAACTGTCATAGAACCAAAGAACGATAAAGTTGGAAGGGACACTGGGGATCATCTAGTCCACCCCTGCAATGTAGAAATATGCAGCTGTCATTTATGGGGATCAAACCTGCAGCATTGTCGCTATCAGCACTGCACTCTAACCAACTGATCTGTCCAGCATGTACTCTGCTTATTAATATTTTTTTTTCAACATTACAGCCTGATGCCTTTTCTAAGGTTCAAGCAAAGAGAATAAAATATACATCTCTTCCCATCATCTAAACACAAGAAAGCGAGAGAGACACAGGCCCTACAGCTATAAGAGCATCTCAAATCAGAGAAACAACAAGGTTTGGATTAATAAACAATTTACTAAGTCATTCTCAAAGTGAATAGTTGCATTGATGGCTTGTCACACACAATCACTGTGTACCCAAACATTTATTACCTGCTTTATAATATTGTGTTTCAAGTGGAATTAATATGCAGATTTAATAAGCAGAATCCATTGTTTTGATTGGCTTTTAATGACATTTGGCAGGTGTCATTCATTCTTCAGAATAAATAGTCTTCTTTAACCACCCAGGTTTTAAACACTAGATGTAAACAACAGCTTCTAAAGGGGACGAAAATATTTTGTCCTTGGCTGCCCTTGAGGCTATATGTCTTTGAGTTCCAAGCAAGTTCAACAGCTGGGAAAATTGCCAGATGTGATTTTGAGGAGGCTGGGGTGTTGGCAGACTTGGCAGGGTTGAAAGCCCCACAAAGGTTTAAATTCCTTCACACAATCAAATATGCAAACTCAAGCGAGCTTCACATCAAAGCAAATTTACACTAGTGTTATGATATCGCTTCTAGTTACCAGGTAGCCTCATGATTAAATTTAAAAAGGTTGGTCCTAAACATAAGATCTATGTAAGGCAAATCAAAACCTCTGAAACATGCAATTTGCCACTGTTTATCTTGCACACATCAAAATCTGAGACAGGATGGTACAAGATGATCTGGTTGACCTGACCTTTCTTTCATTTTTTTTTCATGATATGATCTCTAATTAGCCCAAGCATTCCTCACTGTAGCTTATACTTTTAGCCTGTAATGGCAATCAAGAAGACTGTATCTGTAATAAGCAAAAGTCTAAAATCTATTGCTCTGTTCTTCTTTTTGTGTGGCTTTTGCTTACTAAGTACTGCTTGTTCTATATTATAAAGAATTAGTTATTATAAAATAATAATATGATAATAAAGTTTTTTTTCATTATGGGAAAATGATTACAAATTTTTAAAAAATGGTTTTATTTTCCTTTGCCCACATGGTTTGAAAGCAGCTGATCAGCAGTGCCCTCAGACCCTGCTTTCAGTTAAGCTCCATCATTACCTACCCAACACCTGCCTTCATATGATTCCAGTCTACAGCTGGTGTGACTCATAGCAGCATCACAGGCAAAATGGGGAGGCCTTGCAGACCTAATTAGGTCCAAGGGCCAGGGATTCCCAACCATGGCAATAGAGTTACAATGGAGATATAACACAAAAAAGGGTAGAAAATAGGTATACTGTACTCAATAGATTTATAATGGAACTGTGTTCCCCTGCGAGGGATATGATAGCAGAAAATGGGTAAAATGAGCTGGAAGCATATTCTTGAGCTAAAAGGACATTTCAATTGATTTAGCAATTACTACAGTTTTCGCTGTCTTTCAATATCTACTACATGCTTATCCCACTTTGAGCATAAAACTAGTAGGCAGCAATTTTGGTCTGATAGTACGTCTTCTACACACACACACACACACACACACACACACACACTTCATCAGACTCATTCTTCCCCCTGCTATACTCTTTATGGCAGAAGGCAGACAGTAGACAGATACTAGCCCAGTACCCAATTTTTGGTGGGCCACCAAGGTTGCAAAACCCTATTCTAGAACTGGAATGGGGGGGGGGAATCTTTTCTGAACTTTCATGGGGTGGATGGGGGCAAAACAGGGTCAGCAAATTAGGGTCATTCAAGGTCAACTGCCCCGCGCAAGTCATTAGTTGAATTTGCAGCCATCATATGATAACCCTGCATGTGTGAATTGCAAACCAGGTGGCCCTTTGTGTTCCTTATAGTAAGGCTAGCCATGATGTAGTCAACTAGCCTGACAAGCAACTTAGCAGTTAATATTTGCATTGACTACAAAGCATCTACATATATGCCCCTCATATATATATTGTGCATTCATGATAAGAAACACAATGGGAAGGACATTTCCAACTACTCTACCAACTGCCCTGGAAGAATTATAAGAAGCTGCTGTAGGAGAAAGACTACAGGAGAAAGAGTGTAGGAGAAAGAGCAACAACATGGGAGGGGTGTTTCTAGGAACAAGGTGAAACTGTTATTTTCCCTGTTGGATAGTGCATGTATCCAGTATTCTTGCTATAGTTATACAGTCATACCTTGGGTTAAATACGCTTCGAGTTGAGCACGTTCGAGTTGCGCTCCGCAGCAACCCAGAAGTAACGGAGCGTGCTACTTCCGGGTTTCGCCGCTTGCGCATGCGCAGACGCTCAAAATGATGTTGCGCGCATGCGCAGAAGTGGCAAAAAGCGACGCACATGTGTGCAGACGTGCCGTCGCTAGATATGTTTACCTCTAGATGCAAATGGGGCTCTGGAACGGATCCCGTTCGTATCTAGAGGTACCACTGTAGTACTGAAATGTGATTTATTTGGCATGTTATTATATTTTAGTTTTGCTTTGTTTTTGTGAAATGACATTTCAGGAGTGGTTATGGGGCTGGAGGGGGCTGGGGTTGGAGGGCAGGAACAGTTTGGATGCTGCTTTATGCTAAGTCAGACCACCTATCTAGCTCGGTATACAAGACTAATCTATACTGGTCAGTGAAAACATTTAAAATATGTTATAAAAATGTGACGCCAGAGGGCGCTGTAGAGTAGCAATCCATTGTCAATGTAAAATTGCATTGAGAGTTATACTAATTTTTTTAAAAATAGCATTTTCCAGATCAGTGTAAATCCAACCCAAGTGGCTGCCCAGTGTGTCAGACAGGGAATATTTTCCTTTCATACTTGGGAGTTGCTGAGGCTTGAATTAGGCACCTTCTGAATGCAAAGCATAAACTCTACCACTGATATACAGCCCCTTCCTCTTACTTAAGCCCCCCCCCAATAGTTCCATTTTAAATTCTGCCCATTCAGCCACAGATATCCTGCTATTGACATTAAAATAATAATAATAATAATTCAGCGAGTTGTATTAATTGGTGTACTGTCCAGTTTGGCACTCTAGTTTTGGAGTGTTACATAAATAATATCACATGATTATAAAGGAAACTCAAATTTGTCCTTATGAGGATTTTCATGTGGGGAAATAAAAAGAGAAGGTGGTACTACCATAAATTTTAAAAGTTGACAGTCTCTGGAGACAAAGCGGTATCAATCCAGTTTGGAAGAGGGATTGAGAAGAATTCTGGTTTTGTATGCATTTTTAATTAATTTACCCACTTTGCATTTCCTAAAATGATACATGAAACCTAGCTATCCTTTGAAATTTGCACTTTGTTGAATTTTGCACGGCACAAAAACACATATCCTAAGGAGAAACATGCATAAAGTGCAAAAGAGCATTATGAGTGAAAAATGCTTGCAAAAATATGCATATAAATAAAAACTGCATACAAAGATGTGTTTATCAGAAGAAATTTACACAAAAATACTGAAAATTTCATGATGATTTTTTAAAAACACACACACGCATCATCAAATATTTTCTAAAGCCTGGAGAACTGAACTTAAGACTGGGGAAAAGAGAGACTTAGAGGACCAAGATTGACAGATCCATGCATCTCTCCTTGGAATAGATTTACATCCCTCCTACTTCCCCCTTGAACTCACTAGATGGAAAAGTCTCCTTCTCAAATTTCAGTTCCTCCATCTATAAATTGGCACCATTTACAATGTACATCACACAAGGACTTGTAAGGAAGGATTGAAACTTCCTGGCATGCTACTATAGAAACAATATAGATGCAGAAATCCTTTGGAAAACATTCCAAAATACAAATTTGCAAACCCCTAGCCCTCTGCTCTCCATATCATGCACCAGATTCTGTATTTTAGAGTTTGTGTTGTTATTATTGTTGGTTTGTATGATGGAAGACAAATAAAAATTCAGAAAGCCACTAGCATCAAAAATTGAAGAGAAAAGAAAACATTCAGTTACATATTTGCTCTTGGAACAAATGGTCAAAGACAAAGAATGGGTTTCAATTTGTTTGGAATGCAGAGGTCAAATGTTTATGTAGGAACACAAAGACCACAGTGCACAGTCATACTAATATTATTGACTATGTATATTTTATTGTTTGTTTATTTATGGGTTGTATCCAACTAAGACCCACTGAAATTAATAGACCCACATTAAGTCATGTTCATTAATTTCAATGGATATACTCTCTGTAGGACTAGCATAAGTGCAACCCAATGTATTTATATCCTGTCTTTCCTCTAATTAGCTCAAGGTGGCATCCTTGGCTCTCCCCCATCTGTATGTTATCCTCATAGCAACCCTATGAACTACGGTTAGTTGAGAGTTGGTGACAGGCCTAAGGTCACCCATGAAGCTTCATGATCAAATGGGGAATTAAACTCTGCTATCTCAGGTTGGAGTCCAACACTATAACTACTACCCTCTCATCTACCCTCACCCTCCATTCACTTTTAGAGCTAACCGATGTTCCAAAATTACATCTGTAGCAGGTTTTGCTAACTATGGTTAGCTTTTCAGAAGAGATTCAAGCTCTCAGTTCTAACTGGAGATGCTGAAACCTTCTGCATACAAAGCAGGTGTTCTGCTTCTGAGCTCCCACAAGAAACTTGCCTTTTAAAAAATAAAACAAAATCCTCTTAAAGGCAAACTGTCTATCTATTCATAATTCTATGTTCAGCCCCCCTCTTTCAAGTTGCACAACCTGTATGAAAAGTCTTCAGCACTTGAATTCTGCAAAAAGAAAATGAGTAAGGCAGAAGATTTAAATATTCCCCAATTCCCTCTTCCTTTTCCTTCCCTGCCAGCTTTAATTTCTAACACAGCTTTGTGTGCGAAGCTCCACTAGGCCTCCACTCTGGCTCATGTTTGCCAACTTTTTAAGTAGTTCTAGGGAGAATACAGCAAAGTGGGGGGGGGGGCAGTGAGAGCTGGATCATTGATGGAGAAAGAGATTGCCAAATTACACAAGTACTTTCTCTCTGACCATATCCACATTCTATGTATGAAAAACAATGATACTACTTTAAACTGTCACAACTTCCTTCCCCCAAAGAATCCGAGGAACTGTAGCTAAGGGTGCTGAGAGTTGTTAGAAGACCCATATTGTCCTTACAGAGTGGTTTAGCTGTCAATCCCTCTTCCCAGGGAACAGTTATGTATATCTTATGTACATACCCGTTTCCATCTGTCAGCTTTTATAATGATGTATTTGGTATCCAGATAAGTGTGCAGTGCACTCTATACACAACAAATAAATCCAGCAAGGAGAAAGGCAGAAGGCTGTAGGCTTGCTTTATGATCAAACGTCATTTCCATGAGCAATATGCACTCCTGCAGAGTGAAACAGCTGCTACTTTATAATTATTTATTATTATTATTTATTTAACCATTTCCGCCAATGATACCCTCCCAAAAGGAAAGCATAAAGCTGTGAACAGAATGTTTGGGTTCAAAATACACATTGAAGGGCTTACCTGAACTAACCTATAACCTCAAATGGTATTTAAGAGCATCCCTTTTTCTCAAGTTGATTACAACACAGGTCCTTAACTAATGGGCCATTCATAGTAAGGATAAGAAACTGCATGTTGGCCCACAAAGGACTTTGATCTGATCCAGCAGGGCTCTTCTTACACTCTTACGGGTTGCATTTTGGTGGCATTACTGCTACAATTTCACTTTCCCCCATTAACATTTAATTAAATGCAGAACTGCATTATGAATTCAATAAGGTTCTACTGCCAAAAATGGCTTTTATTCTGACTCGCCAACATCCTCTTCCACACAACTTGATCATCCCTCTAGATCCAACCTGGCTGTCAGTTGATTTCAGTCCAATAGTGTGATGAAGCACTGTCTCTCTGAGTTCAGTCACTCTTCAGCCACCTGCCTGTGTTCTTATCTGTAATCAAACAGGGTGGTGGTGGTTTGACACTACTACTACTACTACTACTACTACTACTACTAATTTTATTATTTTTACCCTTCCCATATGACTAGGTTTCCCCAGCCACTCTGGGAAGCTTCCAACATATATAAAATCATATTGCATATTAAAAGTGTATACAGGACTGCCTTCAGATGTCTTCTATACTCATCTCTTTACATCTGATGGGAGGGCTTTCCATTACTTCTCAGCTTCCTACTCCTTTTCTCTGTGTTGCCTTTGTAAAATTCAATATAGTTTGTTTGTCATTGGCTCTGCCTTCACCTACTGAAGGTCTCCCTACCCTACTGCTTTCCACCCCACTGGACCCAATTTATGAGCCCCTCCTGGGCTGGAGATAAGATCACTTCAGTGGAAGGAAGGAATTATCAAACCCAGGGAATTCAGGAAATGTACCCCTCCCCCCGGTTTTCTTTTTACATTTCATTGAATTTTGACCTGCTGAAAGTTCAGATAAATACCCAGCGAAGTGAATTTGAAAGGTTTCAGTTGATAGATTAGTACCATCACAGAGAAAAGTTCATCTTAAGAAATATTTGTGTGTAACTCTGAGCTCAGGCAAACTTTTTTCCTTGGCTTTTACAGTCCTTAGAAGTACTCATTTGAATGTACAATTCCCAGCCTGGCATACACAATTCATGGATTTGAAGGCCAGCGGGGACCTTACAATTGCCTAGTCTGATCTCTGTATATCAAAGGCCAAGAAATTTTTATCTAGTAAGTCCTGCATCAAATGCATAACTTGGAGCTTAACAGCAGAATATATCTTTCAGAAAGACATCTTACCCCAATTCTAAAACTTCATGTGACAGAAAGTCTACCATGGTTTCCAGTAATCACTATTAATGTTGCCAAAGTTGTGATTCATTGGTTGAGAAGAAGAGTCGTGGCAACTCATAATGTCACCTTCAATACAAAGCAAGCAATGCAGCCCTGTGATTCTTCTCTAACGTGGATTTTTATCTGAGCTAGAGTGGAACTTCTCTCTTCCACCATCATCCAAGCCCCCGTTGAGTTCTGTTGTAGCTTCACTCCTCTCCTGCCCCTCCACTTTCTGTCACCAGGGATGGGGGAGGAATTTGGTTCAGTTCACATATAAAAGCAAATCTCCATTGTTTTCACTTTTCAAAAGGAGTTTCAAATTGAAAGCCAGCCATCCTTTAAAACTGACACTTCTCTGAATTTCGAAATATGGTTCTCCGGTCAAGTAATGTATACAAAAATGCATGTGCTAAGTTAAATTGTGCACATAAATTGCATTGGCATTGTAAAAATTGCAGTGAGAAATCCATTAAAATGTTTTATATAGTAGGCAAAACTGCATATCACAAATTCCAGTACAAATATATACTTCCATTTAAAATAGTTAGATCACCCTAAGAGGTCTCAAATGTCAGTTTTTAAATGTGACCTAAATGCAAGCAATGGAAATATCAAACCCCCAATGCAATACTTTTTCTCTCTTTCTTTCCACCAGAGTTGGAATGATTCTCAGCCCCTATAGTTAGTGCCATGAAAATTTGCACAGTACACTACTACAGTTAACCAAACATAGCATCCAAGGGAATGAAAGATGCTTGGCCTCTGGAGGGAATATGAAAATAAATGAAGAATTGCACATAAATAATAATAATAACAATAAAACCCTGACAACCTAGAGCATAGATCAGATTGTGTAACTTAACTTGCTCTGGGTGACAGAGCAAATATTAAAAACCAGCTGTGCTTGAGTGAATTTTGTCCATCACGATAGCAGAAGCATGCTGCTGTGTTTGCCTCACTCACCGGCTGTCAGCACCCTCTGAAATCTGCAGCATTTCAGGTGCTGACTCTGGTTTCCTTGACATAAGCCAATGATTTGTGTCCCATTCAATTTAGTTCATGTGAAAATACTCATAGCTCCTTGCCATATGTCAGGGGATGATAATTGCATTGATCCACCTCACCAACAAGCTAGGGAAGGCCAGCTTTTCTGATAACAGAGGAACTGGGGGCTGCCACTTTTTAGATTTAGTGCATTGGGTCAACTGACTGATTTGATTCCAATCAGACTTGACAAAGCTATGCATAAACTAAGGGGCTGTTAAATATGCCAATAAGTGAATTGCTTTTAGCGTAATGTTGCCAGTAGAGATATTGATGGGATATCTCCACAAACCCACAGAAAGGAGGATCAGCCATTATTTCTCTTCTTTATTGGGATGGATGAAAAGGTTTAGATAAAATAATAAAAAAGAGGAAAAATAGTGGGCTTAAAATAACTCTGTATACTTCTATCATAAAACACCACGCTCCATCATAATTATCACAGATGTTGATATATACCCTAGAGAATGCAGCTAGTCTTAGAAAAACTATAATGTTGTTAATATTTCCCTTAGGGGAGGAACTTCCAAAATCACCTCAAAATTTGGCTTGAGACGAAGTTGGTGGGAACTCTAAAATTAGATCTTCAAGTAATAACCAATGCCTCAACTGGATTACCAATGGTAATCTGCCACAGCTATGCATATCCTGTACATTTTATGTGGATTTTTTAGATGGACTACAGCTTCCCCCCTCCCAAATTTGAGCATTTTTGAACAGGAAGTGGCTCTGTAGAAACAGCCATTTCCTGTGTTCCAGGGTTGATAACAGCTAACAGGTGTCTTCAGGTAAAGCTGGGAGATACTCCTGTCTGAAACCCTAGAGAGCTACTGTATTTCATTTTTTATAATTCTGAGATAGATGAACTGACAGTTTGACACAGTGTAAGACAGCTCCCTGCATACCTAATTGTTTTGTTTTGTTTTGCTTTTGCTATAAAAGTGACTTGTATGAACACATGCATTATATAGAAACAGTCCTTAAAAATGGTGGAGGGGGAGAGAAGCAGAGGCATTGTCTGTGATAAACTGTGCCTGCTCTACTCTGAGCGATTTAGCTCCGTTCTGTAAAACACTAATCAAAAAGGAATAATAAAAACACTAAATCACTCCAAGAGTTAACAATGCCCCATAAAACCAGTGATTGCACAAGAGGAGATGGCGTTGTAGACACTGTTCAGAAACCCAATAAAATTCTCCTCAAAACTTGTTGCAAGGCAAATTCTCAGGTTAACCCTACTGGAGGAAGCAGTTTAAAAGTTTTTAAAAAAGAAAGAAAATTCCCTTGCAAACTTGTTGTCACATATGTGCCCACCAGGCAATGTCTGAATAAGCCATCATACATATAACATCACAGTTAGGCAACACATGTGATGGAAACCATCCCTATTTAATGCCCACTTTGCTGCCCAGCAGTCTCCCTGTCTGAGCTGACAGAGCTGGTCTTGGAGGCATTGTTGAGGACTCTGAGATGACTGGTTCTGGGAGACTTCAACATCCATGCCGAAGCAGCTGGCTCTGGAGAGGCTCAGGACTTCCTGGCCACCATGACAACCATGGAGCTGTCCCAACATGTCACTGGCCCAATGCACATGGCAGACCACACACTGGACCTTGTTTTCTCAACTGGGCAGGAAGAGAGTGATTTGAAGGTGGGGAACATTGACATCAGTCCCTTGTCATGGTCAGATCACTTCCTGCTGAGATTTAGGATGTCAACACTTTTTCTTCTCCACAGAGGTGGGGGACTTATTAGCAAGGTCTGCCCTCGAAAACTGATGGATCCAGTGGGATTCCAAACGGCTCTGGGGTCCCCCCTCAGCTGATATGACTGGTGCTCCTGCCAAAGCCCTGGCTGACCTCTGGAACACCTGAATGGCTCAGGCTATTGACACGATCACCCCTGACTGCCCTTCCCCACTTTGTGGAGTCTGATTGGCCCCCTGGTATACTCCATAGCTTAGGGTGAGGAAACAAGGTGGGAGGAAAGATCTGAATGAATACAACCGAACACTGATAAGGGCTCATTATTGAGCCTACCTAGTGGCAGTGAAGGCACCGAAGAAGGCATACTTTGCTGCCTACATTGCATCCTCATTATGCTGTCCGGCAGAGCTTTTCTGGGTTGTATGGGGCCTTTTACAGGCTTGCCCAAAGGAGGTGATAGAACCAACGATAACTTGCTGTGACCTGTTTGCAAAGCATTTTGGGGATAAAATTGCTTGCATCCACCAAGACCTTGATTCTGCTGTTATAGCAGATGAATCTCACGGGGTGTCTAGAGCACAGTCTAGTCCTGTTGTGTTGAATGATTTTCAGTTGGTAAGGCTCGAGGATGTGGACAAGGTGCTCGGTTCAGTCAGGGTGACCACTAGCGCTCTAAACCCTTGCCCATCTTGGCTGATAAAAACCAGCAGGGAGGGAACAGCTGGCTGGACCAGGGAGGTGATCAATGCCTCTTTACAAGAGGGGGTGGTTCCTGCCTGTTTGAATGAGGCAGTGGTAAAACCACCCCTTAAGAAACCTTCCCTGGATTCAGAAAACTTAACAAACTACCAGCCAGTTGCTAATCTCTCTTTCCTGGGCAAGGTTCTGGAGCGAGTGGCTGCAGACCAGATCCAGGCACTTTTGGAAGAAACTGATTCTCTGGATCCATTTCAATCAGGGTTTAGGCCTGGTTTTGGCCTAACTGTGGTTAGTTAAAGGTGCTGGGAATTGTAGCTCTGTGAGGGTTAAACTGATATTATTATTTTTTAGATCCTTTGAAGGTAATGGTCTTTAAGTGTGCTTTAAATGTGTACACAACCACAAATTGATGTAAGAAAGAAAAGATTCATAATGAGGATGTGAACAAAAACAGCTTTAAATCCACACAACATCTACCAATATTGTACAATCTACACATTTTGTTCCACAGCTAGCATTTTACTCTCTGACATATAGAAGGTTTGGCATCATGCAGAGCTACCATTTTGCTGTGGGAGAGGCCAGAGGTGTTCTACACAGGAAGCAGTTCATTCCTGAGGTGTCAATTGCTCTGTCAATCTCTTACTCATGCTTAAAGCTCTTATTGTCTACAATACCAAGTAATCAAGTAAAGAGAAATCGAAAAGTGCAGCCACGTTTGAATTTTTACTAGTAGTTAATGCTTCTCAATTGTGCTTGGCTGGAAACATTCAATAATCTCATCTCTGAACAGATCACAGAGCCCGGGGTAGACATTTTCAAGGATAAGAGCTTTTCAATGAAACAATGTTTTCACCACCTTTGTACTTGTGGGTCTGTACCCCCTAGCTCAGCTCTGTATAATGATATGGATGCTACTTCTACTACAAAACCTTCAGTAGCATAACCTATTGCTTTCCTGCAAGTTGTGTTAAGAAAGAATAAAATGAAAAGGCAGCATTTTTCCAAAAGCCTGTTTATTGCATTTGAGGGTAGCTCACAATGTTGAAGTCCAAGTCTAAGCCAAACTGCTCCCCCAGATTCATCACTTCAGCTGTATGTGTCAAACTGGGATAGGTCATTTCAGTGATTGCATAGCTTTGGGCCTGCCAGCTCTCCCTATTTGGCCCATGAATCCATTTCAGACAACCTATGCTCACCTAGGGACGCGGGTGGCGCTGTGGGTTAAACCACAGAGCCTAGGACTTGCTGATCAGAAGGTTGGCGGTTTGAATCCCCGCGACGGGGTGAGCTCCCGTTGCTCAGTCCCTGCTCCTGCCAACCTAGCAGTTCAAAAGCACGTCAAAGTGCAAGTAGATAAATAGGAACCTTCCGGCGGGAAGGTAAATGGCATTTCCGTGCGCTGCTCTGGTTTGCCAGAAGCAACTTAGTCATGCTGGCCACATGACCCAGAAGCTGTCTGCGGACAAACGCCGGCCCCCTCGGCCAATAAAGCGAGATGAGCGCCGCAACCCCAGAGTATACTGGAGTATACTTCAGGTATACTGGACCGAGGCGTTTAGGCATTTTAAAACCACCTCAACTCACAACCACAGTTCCCTTCTAGATTTCCCTTGGAATTATGCCACTTTCACACCACTAGCTCCAGGGGACCCTGAGTGTAAAATTAGCAGACAGAGTTGTGCTCTAGAGTTCCAGTTTGCGCCACCTTCAGAGGCTGCAGATTTGAATGCAGAAGTACTTTTGCCCTGCGTTTTAAAGCAAATGAACCCAATTCACCACTCCTAGACTTATCTGCAGATCAGAAGGCTGCTTTCAGTCAGATCAAGCACTTCTCTGAATTTTGTGCATTTTGGAGAAAATAAATGTGCACAGAAATTAACCTTTTAGGAGGGAACACACTGAAAGACATACAAAATGCCTATTTTAGGGGGAAATGGGCACCTATAATGCAGGGGAAATGTGTACAATTTAAAATGTGAATTTTCCACTCCTTCTGTAGGCAAAAAAAGAAAGAAAAGAAAAGAACATATAAGGACTCTATGATTGCCCACTTTTGAAAGAAACACATAATGGGGAAAAACAACTGTTGTTATAGCAAGTCGGTTGTTTTGTTGTTTTGTTTTTGTTATTTTTATAACAATTCAAGAACCACTGATTTCTATGGTAAATAATTGCATCATCTCTACCCTGAAATTAGATGAGCAACTTTGGTTCCCAGCCACCTGAAATCATGTCATAGGGCGAAATCCTTGTTCCCAAATAGGGATGTGAGAAAGCTTCATTTACCTGCCCCACCCTTTATTCATCACATGCAGCACTGCTTCCATTTAAATGTAGTTTGCCTTCTACTAAAGACTCAAATTGTCTCAAATTTTACCCAATTTTCCTAATTATGTTAATTATGTTGTCATTATGCTCTTCCACCCAATTTGTTGTCATTACGTTATTTCACCCAATTCATTTCAATGCAAAGGAAATATAATTCAAGCGGGGTGGGGGGTTAGTCAATTACATATTGTTTGTGGACTAAAACTAACAACAGTGAATCCCAAACATATTTGCTGGATTGACTTCTGCTCCAGACATGGCAAGAATAAACAATTTCTGGCAACTTCTGCTCCCCTTTTCATTGAAATTCTCTCACCTACGTACCTACCCACAAATTGGGGCAAAACAGTGCCTTGATTCCAGTTCAAATTTTGTAGGAAATGCATGCCCAAATACAAAGTGTCTATGGATGCGTAAACTGGTTTACACTTGAAGTCAGACATCTTGTACTTTATGAAACCAGTAAATGGTACTATAAAGTTATCCAGTTACACTACTCTTTGTGTGTGCATGTTCATAATCCTGCAACCCTTAGAACATTCGTTTCCAGAAGATTTAGAGACTTTGATTTTATTAAGTCTCTCCTCTGATTTAAAAGACATAAACCTGGACAGGACCATTTAAGACATGTCTGATTAAAAAAAAAAATTCACAGAGATCAATGCACACCAGTTTTACTCTAGGTGAAGATTAAAAACAATTTTCTACTGGCTGATATCAGTTTCTAAAATACTTTCAAAGGTTTAACTTTAAACTACATATTTATTTTAAAAAAGCATTGTGGATTTCAGTCACATGTTCCTTATTTGGAGGGATATACTGTGCAGACTGAAATCTACACCAGGATAAGAGAAACAACAAATCTAAGGGTTATTATGTGCTTACATGTACTGAGTGTATTGTTTGTGTGTGTGGTTTGCAGGTATGTCAGAGCAACTGATTTTCTAGATTGTTTTCAGTCAGGGTTTGGCAAAACCCAGTTTTGCCAAAGAAATTGCTTTGGTTGCCTGTATCATGACCACAGAGGAAATCTGTCCCTGTTAGTTCTCAGCCTCTCAGCCGCTTCAATACCATTGATGATGGTATCCTTCCGGAATGGCTATCCGAGTTAGGGGTGGTTGGCAGTGCTTTGCGGTGGTTCCACTCCTACTTGGATAGACATTTCCAGAGTGTGTGAACAGTCAGATATGCTTGGAATATGTTCCTCAGATCTTAAGGTAAAGGTACCCCTGCCCGTACAGGCCAGTCGTGTCCGACTCTAGGGTTGTGCGCTCATCTCACTTAAGAGGCCGGGAGCCAGCGCTGTCCGGAGACACTTCCGGGTCACGTGGCCAGCGTGACGAAGCTGCTCTGGCGAGCCAGCAGCAGCGCAGCACACGGAAACACCGTTTACCTTCCCGCTAGTAAGCGGTACCTAGGGGTGCACTTAGGGGTGCTTTCAAACTGCTAGGTGGGCAGGAGCTGGGACCAAAAGACGGGAGCTCACCCCGCCGTTGGGATTCGAACTGCCGACCATACAATCGGCAAGTCCTAGGCACTGAGGTTTTACCCACAGCGCCACCCACGTCCCTTCCCTCAGATCTTACTACCAGTTAATTTTTGATCCACCTGAACAGACCACATAGTTTATGCTTTTAGTTTCCATAAAAGGTATATATTAGGGGTGTACATCTGGTCTGTGTGTACCCTGGATGAGGCAAATCAAGGTGATCTGGCTTATGATCCAGATTGGCAAGAGCAGGGAGGGGGCTATCCTTTCAAGTTATATAACATAGCTAAAATTGTCTAACACATTAAATTCTGGACTTGTTTGTCTGAACTTTGGAAGGTTGCTTACCCAAGGACAGTTCCGTCATGTGTCCAGTTTTCAAACTCATTGTCCACAAAAAAAGGAGTGGGGAAGGGGACATGGTTTCTATTTTGCCCTCCAAAAATGGAAAAGTTTGTCATTGGAGGAGGATAGCTGAACCTACCCTTATGAAATTTAGCAGGCTTCATATCCTAGGAAGGGTTATTCATGCCTTCAATTTCCATGTAATGCTGGCAGGATTTTAGTGTGAATTTTGCCTATTATACTTTTTTTGCAAAACAATTTTCCCCAGTGAAATGCATTTTTGTATGTGTATGCTTATGTGTACCTTTTATCCCAGAATATGTATTTCATGGCAGGAATGGAAGAGTAAAGTTTTTTTTTAAAAAAAAAATTTAAAAATCGAACATTTGACTTCTTTTTAGAAAGAGTGTTATACTTTACCACAGAACATATTCACCATGTTCAGATTTTCAGTGGCTTTTGTCTCCTGTTTTATTATTAACCAACTACTTTTTGATCAGTGAGCCTTTGATATTTTCAGCTGACATAAAGGAATGATTTGATCAGCGGTGTATGAATTAAAGGACTAAAAAGGGGCTATTTCACATTGGCAATATATTAAGCACTTACATCGACTGTCTAAATACTATGTAGTATTCAAATAGGCACTTTTTTAAAAGAATTAAAAGATTTTCTACATCTCATTTAGTAACGTTTGCTACTTTCTCTAGTCACGGGTTAGCTGAATACCCTTACAAATGTCAGATTCCAAATGGGGTTTGACACATTTGATGTATATTTTGGGTAGTTCTCATTTGGGAAATATTTAGAGTCAGTTAATTAAACTCAGGGTGTTCTCTGAAGCTTGCCTAGCAGCTTGGAAACTTGGAATTTGCCCAGCAAATGGATAATATAACCTTTTTTTCTAAAACAACTGCCACAACCATTCATTAGAGTGTCCATTGATGCAGACATGTAGAAAATGGGTGCATTCTATCCCTTGCCACCATCACAAAGAAGTGGGAATTTGGACAAAATTGCTTCACTGGAAAGAACAGCAATGGTAAAAAAATGCATTAATTAAAGAACTGAAAGAGGGGAATTCATTGTTAGGGTTGCTGTTTGGTCTCAGCTCAGTGCTCATCTGAAATAGAAAGAGAAAGAACTTGTCAGAAGTGTAACATGTTGAGCTGTACATTATACAGTTTCCTTTACTGGGATTACTTTGTGTTGTAGAATGGTTGTGTAGATTTTTGAGTAGAACAGAATTCCTCATCAAATGGAAATTTGCAGGTTCTTGATGCCTGCATTGACAAATTCACAGATGACTTTGATCATGAGAAGAGGCAGAGCCTACATTGTTTAAATTTACTCAGTGACAAGATCCATTTCAAATCACTTGGAATTTTGTCCATGGTATTATTTATTTATCCAGCAGAATTTGTAGACCACTTAATAGTTAGAAATAGGTAAACTCTCTGAGTGGTTTTCATAAAATTATAATTAGAAAGGCAGATGTCAAAAACAACTTGGGACCAGTTTGCCTGAGATTGTTTACCCCACATGCCCATTCAACTGCTTCGATTGGCAGAATTGGTAGTACTACAGTTGCCACATAATAGCCATTCCACATTTGTAATAACCCAATTACTTAATGTAGCAGCCCCTGGACTTTGGAACTCCCTGCCTATTGAGATCAGGCAGGTACCTTCACTATATTCTTTTTGGTGCTTGCTAAGAATATTCCTTGACGCGGATGGCGCTGTGGGTAAAACCTCAGTGCCTAGGACTTGCCAATCATAAGGACGGCGGTTCGAATCCCCGCGGCGGGGTGAGCTCCCGTTGCTCGGTCCCAGCTCCTGCCCACCTAGCAGTTTGAAAGCACCCCTAAGTGCAAGCAGTGGCATAGTGTGGGGGGTGCCAGGGGTGCCGGCCGCACTGGCCGCAACATCTGGGGGGGCGCGAGTCCAGAGGGAAGGGACAAGTTCCTTCCTCCGCCGGGCCCCCCGCCACCACCGCCAGCCTTGCGCCCTAGCGCGTGCACGCCCCCCGCCGCCGCTGCGGCTGCGCTCCACTCACTGCTCGCAGGAGGAGCAGCCGCTGCAGCAGCGCCGACGCCGCCACCGATGCCTGGCCGGGCACGGGCAGCCTCCGCACCCCAACGCCGCCGCCATCCCCTCGGCCCAGCCACAGGCGGCGGCTGCTTCTGCCGACTGGGAGGGAGGAGAGCTCCGAGGGGCCTCGCCACGCCCTGCGCTCCCCAAAACCCTCCAAGAGGAAGCCGGCGGGTGGGCGAGGGTCTCCCGGCAGAAGGGGGCGCCGCTGGCTCTGGCTCTCAGCGCAAGTCTCAGCCGCGGGGGGGGGGAGGACGGAGCACGGCTGGAAGCCCCCGGACCCGGCCGGGAGGAGGAGAGGCGCTCACCAAGCCCGGAACTGGAGCTCCACCTACAGCCCAAGGAGAGGAGGGGGCGGGGAGGCGCCCGAGGGGAGGGGGCTTCGGCTGCCTCGGCCCGCGGGGGCTCCGCAAATTATAAATTTAATAAATTCCTGCTGAGCCTTGGGGGGGGTGCTTGGCTCCTTCGCTCGCCCCCAGCCCTAGTGGCGTAGCGTGGGGGGTGCACGGGGGCCGGGCGCAACATCTGGGGGGCGCGTGCTCGCACTTGAGTGCTAAAATCCACGGGTTAGGGGGCGCAAATTACTTGCCTTGCCCCGGGTGCTGACAACCCACGCTACGCCACTGAGTGCAAGTAGATAAATAGGTACCACTTTATAGCGGGAAGGTAAACGGCATTTCCGTGTGCTGCGCTGGTGCTGGATCGCCAGTTGCAGCTTCGTCACGCTGGCCACGTGACCCGGAAGTGTATTCAGACAGCGCTGGCTCCCGGCCTCTTGAGCGAGATGAGCGCGCAATCCTAGAGTCGGTCATGACTGGCCTGTACGGGCAGGGGTACCTTTACCTTTATATAAGAATATTCCTGTTTAGACAAGCCTAAGCAGGTGCTTAGAAAGTTGAGGTAACTTTAATCTGTTTTTTAAAAAAACAAAAACTTTTGTATGTGTTAAAGTAGCATTGTGACCTTCCCCCAATTTTATTGTTTTGTCTTTTTGTAAACTGCTTTGATCTTTTATTTATTTTTTACAAACAAGCATTGTATTCATTTTGGGGGGAGGGGTTAAATAAAAACAAGTAGACTGAAATAAATAAATAAAATAATAACAGGAGTCAAATATATTCTCACTCTTTCTCTCCATAAAGGTAAAGGTAAATGGAAAAGTAAAGGTCAAGGGACCCCTGACCATTAGGTCCAGTTGCGGACGACTCTGGGGTTGCGCGTTCATCTCGCTCTATAGGCTGAGGGAGCTGGCATTTGTCTGCAGACAGCTTCCGGGTCATGTGGCCAGCATGACTAAGCCACTTCTGGCAAACCAGAGCAGCACACGGAAATGCTGTTTACCTTCCCGCCGGAGCAATACCTATTTATCTACTTGCACTTGACGTGCTTTTGAACTGCTAGGTAGGCAGGAGCTGGGACCGACCAACGGGAACTCACCCCGTCGTGGGGATTTGAACCGCCAACCTTCTAATCAGCAAGCCCTAGGCTCTGTGGTTTAACCCACAGGCTGTCCTAAATAAAGAAGTTTTAGCAGGAGCCAAAAACAGCACAGTGAAGGCACCTGCCTAATGTTAATGGGGAAGGAAATTCCAGAGTGTTGATGCTGTCACACTGAAAGATCAATTCCTTGCATGTGCAACTTATTTAGGTACTTTTTAAGGTAGCAAATATTCAGCCAAAACAAGTGGTCCCGTAACATGTTGTTGCAGTGTTGAGTGCTCCTAATAAGGTTTCCAGCCATTCTATTCCAAGCTGGGTTCACCTCCTGCGTGTCCCCCCCTGCAACTTCAAACCTTGGGGTTTTCCCAAGTCTGCTGACTATTATGACTCCATAATATGGATCAGATCTGAGGGGTAGCCTTACTCTCCATCTATGGTTTATGTCCAACACTTAGATGTGCACATCTTCCTTGCCTAAATGTCCCATGAGTGACCAGTGTGGTGACTGCATCCTAACAGTGGTGCTGTGGCCACTTACCTGTGTGGTATGAGATCATGGCAAGACCATGGATTTGTGGCCATACCAGTAGTAACACTGTATCTCTGCCAGTGTAGCCCCAGCCTCACTTCTGCCTTGCCTGTCCTGTCCAAGTAAGCGGAAGTGATACTGTGGTCAGAAGAATGGTTCTGTGACACTGCCCTCCCTATGCTGGTCACTCCTGACACTCCCTTCCAACACACAAGCACACACACACACTTGGTCTATTTGAAGTGATGAGACTGTATGAGATTGTTGAATTAGATGGTGAATGCACAGGTATCCAGCAATTGGTTTCCATAGATACTTCTAAGATTAGACTCTAGAAGAGTTTTCTTGTGATACAAGCTTGAAAAGCTTCATTTGACTCCTTTGAGAATAAATTATCTTCAGCATACTTAACTGTATGTGATAAAGCAATCTGCTGGAGAACCCCAAAAAGTGGGGGATTAGAAGATATTTAGCAGAGGATTCTACCCAACAAAAATTGAGGTGAGGGAGAAAATACCAGAGGACAATTGCTCGTCTTTTAATAAGAAATTATTAAATTGAGGCATAAAAAAGAATTAATCTAAGCTTAGATGAAAATGCAACTGGGTCATCCTCTCCCATACTCAGGTATTTTAAAATAATATAGTCTACATATAAAAAGATGGAATACCGAGAAGTCTGGATAAAGCAGTCCTGTCCTGATTACAGTGGCTGAGGCAGGGTTTTCAGCAAAGCACTACAATGAAGTCAACCTAATACTGAATTCTCACATATCCAGTAGACCCAATCATACTGGATACCAAACTCCAGTCATCCAGTTCATCAAACCAATTTTCCAAAACAGCACAGCATTCCTTGATGATTCCACATTTACCATCATTATTCTGCTTGGCACAATGAGAATGATGTGTGAATCAATACCAGCATGGGTAGCACATGACAAATGAAAGAATGGTTAAATGCATTCAAATTTGAATTGCCCTGCCCTGCAACAGGGTCACACACCACCTCTGAAGATAGATGAAAATCTTAAGGCCATATTTTATAGTGTTAACTGTAGTTGTGGACGGCAACATTTGATCTCCAAGAGAAAGGAAACAAAATTTGTGACAGCATGATTTGAGTTAGGATGTTTTCCCAAAGGACTTCCCCAAAATCAAATATTTGAAAGGTGAATCAAACTACAAAGCCCTAACAGTCAACCAATGAATGAAACTATAAGCAATGGTGATCCATATCTCATCTCATGTGCATTTGGTTATCTGTATGTTTGTATATTTTGTATTTAATACATTATTGGATCATACAACTCAATGGAGCACAGAAAGATTTTCAGGTTGTCTCCAATCCAGGTACTGAGCAGATGAAGACTTGCTTGCTTCAATAGGCGCTGCATTATGTTATTCTGATCAGTATGGCTACATTCTTCCCACTTCCCTGAGCTCAGAAGGGATTGCACTAAATAGTTTGATTTTCTTTAGATGATAGAGCCCTGTGACAGTTTCCTCTGGATGTGGTGGACTCTGAAGGTTTCACTGGTATACAGTTCTGAATCATGGAGTAACACTAGCATGCATGTGAGGATAGGGTAGGCAAGTAGTGATGTTCTCTGGTGACATTCATAGTTGTGCTACAACATGCCCAATGGGGTGAATGAAATCTAGTGTGATATGTTGGTATGTTGGCCAAAAAGACACAGCAACAGGTACTGGAGTATAAAAGGAATATTAGAAAACGGGACAGAAGCACTAGCATTACAGTCAATAAGACTTGCAACATTCCCAAAGTCTAAATGCACCCACTCTGAAGAAAAGCATTCTATGGGTTATTACTGATGAGGGGTATATGTCCCCACATTCTGTATAAATCCCACATGATAAGGAGTTTTACATATTGTTCTACTCAACTGGGTTGGGCAGGATGTTTCCCAATGAGAATTTTCAGGCTGACTTGAGAATTTGAGGGATGAAACCACCTCTTTTTCAAGGGTGCCGGTCAATGGGTAGTTCTGGTGGTGTTGGAACTCACAAATACAACTTCTGGTTCTTCTCAGCTGACTATTGGCATTTTTCACCAGAAAGTCCTGGAATATGCTAAGTTATGCATCCTGCCAACAGAAAGATGCTGGGAAATACATCAGGGAATTTCATTCATACTTCATGCCCTCCCCACAAATAACTGAAACAGGCACTCCACTGCAAACTGAGGCATGAATTGAGATGAACATTTTAGCCCAGCATTATGGTTTCTAGGAAATGTTCAGGTTTCTTGAGTGCTTATGAGGAAAGGATATTCTGAAGGCAGAAAGTCTAAAAGCTACTGATCAACAGATCTTTAGTTAATTCACTGGCCACTGAGTCCTGCTGAGGGTCCAATTAATTCCAAAGCTAAACATTCTTCAAAGATTTTTCTGCCTGCACCTTTTCTTTTCTGAAAGTTAGGGGAACAATCATACTGTTTCCAGCTTTTCTTTTGTCTCCTCTAAGCTATAAAAGAACAGCAATTCCCTCTCCTTTCGCCCTTCTCTTGTCCTAATGCTGGCAGTGCCATATAAACTGGCTACATTATGACATTTTGTCTGTGGGAGCGAGAAAGGAAAACACCCACCGGCTAACTACAGAAGAACCAGCTTAAATCAAGATCAAAGATAGGTGATTAAAAAAGAAGAAGTAATACATGATTACTGAAAACTATTATAAACCTCCGGGGGAGTCTGAGAAGGTGGAACAGGGCATGTTTATATAGATAAGGCAATCCTAATGAAAAACCCAGAAATCTGATCAATGACAGATTTGTTCAAGACAATATCTGCCATAACTGATGGATGGTGAAGAAATATGTCATGCCTTTGGCGATACTGTCTAGCATTGCTATCTTTCAAGTTAAATTAGCAATTGGCAATTATTTGTTTTCCTACTCCTTAAACTCAACCAAGTATTATAAATGGCAGCTCATTCATACGAGGGGGATCAGTTTAATAACAAGTACTCATTTTTGCCAAACTGGGGTTTAACTGCTCCCCCCTCCAAACTCCACCACTACCACATCAATTCAAAAAAGTTCCCAGAAAGATTATACACACATGCAGAAGGTAAGCTAGTAAGTAAGTAAACTCCCCCATCGACAGCTTAATGAGTTTTAATGCATTTTGTTAGTCTTTGAGCACAGAGCCAATAATAGGTTCTAATATTGCAACAGAAGCATGGGACTTTTAAAATGTCATGTTCAATGCCTCTTGTAATGTCCAAATTACCTCTGAGTTTTACATGATAGGATGGGGGGGGGGCTGTCACAACTGTGCATAAACAACCTGCTTAGATAGAAGATGGATCCAAGATGGCGACTGAGACAGCAGCCTAGTTAGAGCTCCTGTCTTTCATTAAGTTTTTAAGTAGTTTTTAGTCGCTTCCTAATTCTAATTTTATATTTTTAACGTTTTACTGGCTGCCTCATCACCTCGCCTTGCTTTTAGTTTATTGTTTTATTGTTTTACTGCTCAACCTGAGAAAAGACGCCGAGAAACAAGGAGCGGCTGAATCTGAAGGAAACCTGGGCGCAGGGGAGGAACAACAAAGCTTGCCAGGAGGATTTCTGTACAAGAAGGAAGATTAATAGCTGAAGGAAACCTGTTGTGACCTCTTACTGTAGCCGAGTGAGTATAACTCCCTAAAGGAAAAACGTGAATAGAGTGAAATCCTTGGGAGGAAAGAAAAATTGCTTACCTGATAAGGGCCTGGGGAGGCCTTGGAACCTCTCCCTTTTACCCAAAACTGACTTGCGGAGAGCCCTGCGATGGAGCTAATGATCCTAGTTTAGTTTAATTAAGTTTTTAACTCAACGTTTTAAGGCACTGAGACCCTGAAAGAAGATGTATATTTTATGTATATTTTAAAATCCTTTTTAAGCATCTTGATTATTACCGGGGAGTACCAGAGCCTCTGCGGTAATCACTTTGCAGCAATTGAAGAAGTAAACTCACCCCTGCCTCTCCACCACGTTGTCTCCCTTCTCTTTTGCAAATACCTCCTGTCTATTATCTCAGTCAATCCCAAGAAACATAAGGCAAGTTTAATTCGACAATCACTCTAAGGGGACTTTTGCTTTTACCATATATCCACATATACCCACATATCCACTATGGTCCTCACTAGGAAAAAATACAAGGACCAAGGAATTTTGCTTAACTCTCCGCAGTGCCCGATGGAGCGCCGAGGGAGTCAAAGTAAAATTATTAACTACTTTCCTCAAAAAGATGCGAGTAAGAGAACTCAGAACGAGAGTACTCTAGATGTAGCCTTGCCTTTGCCACCCACAGTGCTGGATTGGTCAACACAGCTAAAGGACCTGCAAACAAACAGCAAGAGGACAAACCATCCAATAAACCTGGCCCAAGAACTTGCCATAGCAGAGAATGCTACAAAGGCTAATACAGCCAACACTTCTGACGCTAATCCTCAGGTGTCACCGCTGGAACTTGGAAGTGACCTTTCAACCTATTGGCTGAAAGCCAACGACAACGGAACAGAAACGCGGGGTGATTATCTTTGGGAGCAGATACACCAGATTTCTACGGATCTCCTTAACGTCAAAAATTTCTTAGCGATAACAAACGGGCTCCTCCTGACTCTAGTGGACAATTTTAAACAACATGTGAGCGCTTCAGACCAGATTACAAATCCCCTAGTCAGCCCGGATCCATTACTGTCCCCCAAACCTCGGAGGAAAAAAGCTGAGCGCAAGACGAAGAAAAGCAAAAACATGAAAAACCTAAGGAGGCCTAAGACAACTCACCGTACTTGCAAAAAATATTGGCAGAAGCTTTTTAACCTGCTCCCATCTCTCTCCACAAGTGGAACAAACAAATCTAACTCAAGTGCCATCAATGAGACACGCAAAATAGATACATCCACAAAAGAATCTAAACCAAGCTCTGAAGAATTAACTCCGAGCTGGGACAAAGGACCTAATCCATCTACAGTCATACTGCCTCAGAGTCCTCTTATGGCCACCACAGATTCTGCAGGCAGAGGTGAGCTGGCGTTCCAAACCACTGAGGGGAACCACCCCTCCCAAGCTCGACAGAGGTTGTGTCCCAAAAGAGAATGGAGTTTAGTCCTAACCCCTCAAAAGCTTGTCTTTGCTAATTACCCCAAACCGCCCAGATTTTATGTAGAGTCGGACCGTATAGACCATTTCTTGTCCATTATAAGTGGCATTTTACCGGGGGTAGTAAAAGCAACTGACATAGCCGCTATAGAGTATCTACATCAAGATGATTGCTCGGTACGAGCACTGATTACTTTTTTAGATCATAATTTGGCCAGTTTTATGTTTAGAGCTAAAAACCTATTTAAAAAAGAAAGAATAGTCCTATTAAGAACATTTGAGAACAGAGCACCCTTAACCTCTCTGATGGGGACCAAGGGTATAGGAATGGAGGTTCACAAAAGGAAAAAAACTAATCATCAAAACCACCAAAATAGAAAGCATAAGTTCCAGCAGGATCAGCTCCATCAAACAGTACCAAATGAAAAAAAGGAAGCCCCACATCCAACTGGTGCCTGGCCTCTCACGTGTGATAGTGAGGACTCCGCTTGGGAGGAAGAACTCCCGCTGATAAAGCGTTTCTGGTCACTGCATTCTCCAGCCCAAACTGAGATCTTGAAAAGACTTGATATACTTCGAAGCAGATTAGCAAAAAAGGATGACCAAGGTGAGACAATGAAGGACCCTTATGTGCAGCCCATATCTCCCAAATGTCTAGTGGATAAGAGGACAGTGGGAGGTACCTTTAAATGTGTAGACGTGGAATTACAATCTGAGCCCCCTGTGATGTATAATAAAGTAAAACCAAATCAATGTGTGAAATCTCAAAGCTCCTGGCATAGCTACCTCAAACTGTCTCCGAATGAATTAGCCTCCCCCCCTAATCCAAAACCTAGCCCCAAACCACCAAGAAGAGAGGATCACTACACTCTCTCCAAGCAGTCATCCTCGAAAAGAGCCAACGGGTGTGTTTTTTTAGACACCAAAGAACTGCTGGACGTGGAGGTGACATAGATCCAGCTCCTCGAAAGGCCCAGGGCCTAAAAGTGTTGTCTTGGAATATCGCGGGTTGGCACGCCAAGAAAAATAACCAACAATTTTTGTGCTACCTTAAGCAATTTGACATCATCTTCTTTCAGGAGACATGGCAGAATGATCCCATATTTCTCAATGGGTATAACTGCCACCATCTGCCTGCCTCTCCATCTCCAAAGGGCGGCAGATCTAGTGGCGGCCTAGCTTGTTTCATTTCCACGGAGCTGGCGCATTCTCTAACAGCCCTACCCAGCTGCAATTCCTTAGCAACAGCCGCTTTACTTAACCTCAAGAGAACTACTCTTCTGCTGGTCAATGTCTATATTCCCCCAGGCCAAAAAAACCCTGTTGTCAAGGCTTCATGGGCTGAACTAGAGGCGTTTTTAGAACCTCTTGAATCTACTTACCCGTCTGCCCTGACTATTGTGTGTGGAGATTTCAACGCTCGTATAGGAACAGATGACAACAGTCTATACACTCATTTCAACCTATTTATGGACCCTGAAGAACAGACGGATATTGGTGCGACACGACTGTCCAAAGATAGTAGAAGCAATTCTTCAGGTCTCTGCTTAGTGCAGGCTGCCAGACGGAGGGAACTGCTGATATTAAACGGCAACACAGAGGGGGATCGCCCCGGGGAATATACCCATTTTTCTAAGGCAGGGGGAAGCGTCATAGACTATATTCTAATCTCAAGATTTGCCTACAGCTTTGTGAGGAAGTTCCAAGTAGGCCACAATACTCTGAGTGACCACCTACCTCTAACTCTAGAGCTTGCAGGTCGGCCTTTTGACTATTCTATTGCCGAGCCACAATATATACCCTCTGTAAACTTGGGTATACTTGCTCCCAAAAGACTCAAATGGTCCCCAATATTGAATGAAAATCTAACCCTCCTCCTTCAGTCAGCAGAGTTAAAGCTTATTCGATCCGCTATTGTGACAGGCAATTCAGTAGACGCGATCATGGAATGCTTCAAATTACTTTTGGAAAGACTGAAACCCCACTTAACAACAGCGATACACAGCTCCGCCACAAAGAGGGCAAAGGACGGTGCTAGCTGGTTTGACCTGGAGTGCAGGCAAACAAGGAGACAAACGAGAACAGCCTACCAGAGATATAGGAAATTAGGGACTGCCACCCTACTTAATGATTATATTTATGTGAGACGGTCCTACAAACAATTATTAAGGAGAAAGAAATTGGAAGCTGAACGAGCCGCATGGCAAAGCTTGGTTAAGGCATCGCACGAGAAAGATACTACTTGCTTTTGGCGAACCATATCTGGTCTACTGGACCAGGAGCGCACCAATTCCATCTGTACAGTGGAACCAATGGAGTGGTTGCGTCATTTTCAATCCTTGTTTCATGACCAGGAAGTCCAACATTATAAACTACGCATCCAATTGGAGGACCTACCTCATTGGCCACCAGTAACTGCAAAGGAAGTTGAGAACCTAATCGCACAATTAAAGAACAATAAGGCCCCAGGGAACGATTATATCCCTGCCGAACTTCTGAAGTCTAACATCGGCTGGTGGGCCCCCCTGTTGGCATCTCTATTTTCCTGGATTGACTCAACGGGTCTACTTCCAGATGGCTGGACAGAGGCAATAGTTATTCCAATCTATAAAAAAGGACCTTTGCCAGACCCGGCGAGCTATAGACCAATCAGCCTTCTGCCCATACCCAGCAAACTATATGCTAAACATCTTTACATTAAGCTAACCAGCTGGCTGGAAACTGAAGCTATTTTAGCGGAAGAGCAGGCGGGTTTCAGGCAAGGCAGATCCACCATGGACCATTGCTTCACCCTAGCCTACCTAATTGACAAATATGCCAAAAAATCCCGTGGGGTGCTATACGCAGCCTTTATCGATCTAAAGGCTGCCTTCGATTCAATTCCACGTGCAAGACTCTGGGACAAATTGAGCGCATCAAGTATAGATAAAAGACTATTATTTTTGATCAGCTGTTTATATAAAGACACGGTGTTGCATGTAAGAACTTCGTTAAATGGCCATCTTATAGGACCAGTTCCTGTCAGCAAGGGGGTCAAGCAAGGTTGCATCCTGGCCCCAGTTCTATTCAACTTTTACATCAATGATATGGTTAACTGTTTGTCATCTCCGGACTTCCATGCCCCCAAACTGGCTGACAAACCAATATCCGTGCTTTTGTATGCTGATGATGCGATACTCCTATCTCGAACAAGAATAGGCTTAAATAGGCTCATAGGTGAATTTTCAGCATACTGTAGGAGAGAGCAACTGGTAATAAACTATCAGAAAACCAAAATCATGGTTTTTGGAAGGAAATGCAGACAGTATAGCTGGAGGATGGATAACCAGACAATCGAACAGGTTAAAGCCTTTAAATATCTGGGTATCGTCTTCCAGTCGACCGGGTCCTGGGATGTCCATCAAAAATATGCCAAAGAAAAAGCAGCTCAAAGTATTAAGATGCTGTCGCGCTTCTTTTACACGAAGGGGGGCAGATATATTCCAGCAGCCCTTGAAGTCTTTCAGGCAAAACCTCTGGCGCAGTTACTGTATGGGGCACAAATCTGGACGGGGAACCACTGCTCAAGTCTTGAAACTGTACAGTCTAAATTCCTAAGGCAGATATTCGGTGTCCCCTCCTGTGTCCCAAACGCAGCTTTACGACTCGAGGCCTGCCTCCCATCGGTAGAAACTCAGACCTGGCAAAGAACACTCAACTATTGGCTTCGCCTTAATCTAAATCCACCCGGTCTACTGCCTCTAGTAATGCAAGACCCTCATAAAAGCATGTGGTTCAAAACTGTGCATCAAAAACTCCTTACATGCGGTCTGCATTCGCAATCCCTACTATCAATGGGCCTTATTAAAGCAAAGAGCCTAATAGGCCAGCGCCTGAAAGACATTGAACGGCAAAACAACCTGACTATCTTAAAGAAAATGTGTCCATGGTATACTTACTTTCCCCCTGCCCACTTTGATTTCCCAGCTTCATATTTGTCTAAATTAACCATCCCAAAATACAGACGCGCCTTTACATTGGCTAGATGGGATGTTCTTCCTTCTGCCGTACTCGAAGGTCGTTACCAAAAGACTCCATTTGAAAAACGACTCTGCCCATGTAGAGATGGTAACACGGAAACAGTGTCCCACGTCCTCCTATCCTGCCCCCTTTATAAAGACCTAAGGAATGAGATTATTACTCCACTCATTCTCCCCAACCCCGGCCGTCCACAAGACATTATACTGTTCTTTCTCTTTTCTGATACGGACAGTCAGACAACAGAGAAGGTCGCAAGGTACATCGAGAGAGCTGTGAAATTGAGGGCCACCATCTGAGTGACAGACGTGTTCATCTGACGGACCTCTTTTTGTTTGTTTTTATCCCCTTTTATGTTTATTTTATTTTATTTTTAATTCTTGTATAGCTGTGGCCTGTTGGCTTTGCTAATAAAGTTCTGATTCTCTCAGTTCTCTCAAGTTTCCTGCTTAGATAAAATGGCTTCATGTCAAGTATCAGTAGAGGTTCAAAGGGCTATGCAGTTCCAACCACCATCATATTTCCTAGCACATCCATGGTGGGATTTGGGGGCAAGCAGATTACCAGTTGAGATCCAATGTGAAACATACCGGTACACAAAAAATGTCATCAGGGTCAGCGGTGGATTTGACATAATGCCTTCAAGTGCCTTCTTCCTTTGTCAAGGGAATCCATGAGTCCCGCAGGACTTAGTGGGTGTTGATGACAGCAAGGAGCAATAGGGTACACCAATATGTACTGAACAGCTTTGGTGCTGTCCTTGATGATATTCACAATGTATCAGAGTGATGATTGACCAGGACATACTCTGGGCTAATGCAGAATATTTAAAGGGTAGCTGTAAGCCACCCATAATTTATTGGAGTGCCAGAAAAAGACGTCCTAAGGGAGCCATAGTCAGTGTCAGAAGCTGTCCAGGGATGCAGTGCTCCTACAAGGCAAAACCCACATTGTGACTTCCACTTTTCTCTCTTCATTATTAGCATGAAAAAAGAAAAAAAAAACCTCAAAAGAATATGTAGGGTCGGAAGAAATCTTTTGATAAATGAGAGTTTGGCTTTAATAGATCTTTTGAGTGAGTTGCTAGGACATTGTCCACACTCAAGAGCCAGCGTGGTGTACTGGTTAAGAGTGGTGGACTCGTAATCTGGTGAACCAGGTTCACTTCCCCACTCTTCCACATGCAGCTGCTGTGTGACCTTGGGCTAGTCACACTTCTCTGAAGTCTCTCAGCCTCATTCACCTCACAGAGTGTTTGTTGTAGGGGAGGAAGGAAAAGGAGAATGTTAGCCGCTTTGAGACTCCTTAAGGGGAGTGAAAGGCAGGATATCAAGTCCAAACTCCTCCTCTTCTTCTATTTGTTTTGCTCTATAATTACCAGAAATGAAAGACTGTTACTCTTTATATATGAAAACGGGGAAATTGTTGGCTGTATCTACATTCAAATAAGATTTTGATGGCTGAGCTATGAGTTCCGTCAAATAAGGGAACATGGGAACTCTTTCTTATCTTCAAAGGTTATTAATTGAGAACTGGGTAACCTTTGGATTGAGATTCTCATTGCAATTTAGATGTACAATTAGATAAGCAATGCTTGAGACAAGGAACTAACTTGGTAGATGGTATTTTTTTCTATCTCTGTCTCTCTTTCTGTGCCTCAGGTGACTGGAAGATGTATCCTTGGGAGCACAAGTGATTAAACAGCATAATACTTCTCAAGCATGACTTATAAGGCTATTTATAGGACAGTTGTACTTCTGAGCAAAATTGTTTCTCAAGCTCTTTAACCAGTTTTATGGGTGATGCATATAGTTATACTGCTCTTTATGGTGAGCCAAATAGAGTTGTTATAATTTGCTTGGAGTATTAAGCATGCCATTATTACACTATTTGTGAAATACATAAACATATATGAATATAAACAGGCAGTTGTGATCAGTATTTGCTCCCATTTATGTTGATAACTAATGGATTCAACAACCTTTGTTCCAGTTCTAAAGGGACCCACAGCACAACTGTTTATTTGCCTGTGCCACCGTAGTAGGTCAACAGATAGTTTATCTACACATTATTCAAACTTGAGGTTCTCAAGATTTAGCCACAGTGAGTTTGTCTTAGAGCTGTTCAAAATATGAAGAAATTCAGCTTTGGAAGGGTTAAACACTGAAATGACACTGATGTGAAACTGAAGACACATTTATTTCACCAGCTCATGTTTCTTTTAATAATTATAGACACATTATAAAAGTCTTCTTTGGTGATACCACACAAAGGCACAAAAAGAAAGATCAATCCTGTAAAATAAAAAATATTGAACCTGTACAAAGAAGACTCATGAGACACAGCATTGGGATCATGGCTATATTTATTAATATAACTACTGAAAGAACTGCAAACCAAACTATGTGAATTAATAAACTATGGGCTGATGACTAATCTAGCTAGCTCTGTAAGGGAAGCATCTCTCTAAACTCCTGAGTACAGTGGTACCTTGGTTTTTGAACAGCTTAGTTCTTGAACTACTTCAAAGCCAAACACTTCAAACCTACAAATGAGTGTTCCAGTTTTTGAACTTTTCTCGGAAGCCAAATGTGCTCTGTTCTGAGTATAACTTCCGTTTTGAGTGCCATACTACCGTTTTCCAAGTGAGGGAAGGTGGGCAGGGTGGCAAGCGAGCAGGCACCTGCTGGCCTCCAGCGCTGGTTCCTCTGCCGCTGCTCACAAGTAGGAGCGGGAGCAGGCAGCTCAGCTGGGGAGTGCAAAGCCTCCACTTCCCAGCTGAGAGATCAGCTCAGAGCCGGGGCTGCAGGGCTGCATTCAAAATTAAAACTGAAACTTTCTGGAAAACCACAAAGTCAACAAACTTGCAACTCATGAAAAAGCAGCAACACAACAAATTGAAAAAGCAAACCAACCGCAAATGAATAAAAATCACAAGAAAACATAAAATAACACTGACCCTGACCCTGACCCCAACCCTAATTTGAATCCTTACCCTAACCCAGTCCAAAAATTAACCCTAACCCAGAAATGGTCTGGTAAAATTCATGTTAAATTGCTGTTTTAAGGGTTGTTTTTAAAAGTCAGGAATGGATTAATCTGTTTTGCATTACTTTCTATGGGAAAGTTTGCCTTGGTTTTGGAATGCTTTGGTTTTGGAACAGACCTCTGGAACTGATTAAGTTTGAGAACCATGGTACCGCTGAATGTGATGCTGCTGCAGGCTGTGAATACTCAGTGAAATATGGGCTGTGGACTACTCAGGCAGTGACTACTCAGAAAATGACTCTCTCCTTGCTAGCTGAGACTTGGTTACGACACAACCTGACATAATCACTCAGGCCCTTTGTCTAGCATTCAACCAAAATTCACATCAATAGAAGTATAGTGTCCAGATCAAGGGAAGTAATAATTTTACTCTATTCTGCCTTGGTTAGACAAGCTGGAACGTATGCAGAAGTGGGCTACCAAGATGATAAAGGGTCTGGAAACAAAGCCTTACAAGGTACGGTTGAAGAAACTGTGTATGTTTAGCCTGGATAAGAGGAGACTGGGAGGAAATAGGATAGGCGTCTTCAAATATCTGAAGTGTGGTCACATGGAAGATGGTGCAAGCTTGTTTTCTCCTCATGCAATAGTCAGTTTAGTCCTTGCATATTTCTTCCATGCTGGAGTGTGTTGAAATACATGATGCTTCTTGCTTGCTTGGATGGTGGGTGCATGGTTGTAGGTATAAACCAGCCTATTATCTGAAGGAAAAAATCACATTCATTGTTCTGCCCAATTCTGCCTTTAGCCTTGGCCCTACTGGCTCCTAGATGGTTACCTAGAAGGGAATGTGGCCCTTGGGATTAATAAAGATTACCCACTCCTGTTTTACAAAATGGTAGAATTCTTTCAAGTGAGTCTGTGGTTAATGTGAGTTTGGAATTCAATCTGTTGCCTATCCTGAACATTTAATGAGAACATTGAATAACCCTGAGAGATGAAAACTGATTGTTGAGTTGATTGTTGAGAATCCAAAATGGGGAGACCAGTATACCATCAAATAAAGTCTATCACGATCTGAAGAAGTGAACTCATGACTGAGCAGGCAGCAGATAGGAAGGCCCAATCCTTGGAACTAAGAGATATTAGACACTGCTTTATTTTGCTTTAAATGCTTTACATTTATATGGACACCCCTCCCCCAAGGCTATATAATATATTCATAATTACTAGAAATTTACATAATTCCCCTTCCCATCAACCAAGTATTTAAGAATATAACCATCAAGCTCCTGGCAACTCATTGTTCAACATTCATAATGATCTCTTGTTGTAGCTTAATGAGAGTTATTCTGTGTTTGTTTGCGGGAGGTATGAAATGGCATGAGACTTTGGCTTGACTAGAGGGGACAATCCTTCTGGGATAAAATTCTCACTTAACCATAGCCCCACAGTCACAAATGTTAATTGGACATAGCAAATAAAGTATTAAACGGTCACTGTTTTCTGTTAACTGGAATATTTATGTGGTAATTAAGCCTAGTTCGGGGAAAATAAACACCAACAATTATAGCAAATCACAGTTTTTTATGGGCTAAGCTCATTTAGAAAAAAAGCAAAGGTCAATTTGTGCAAGTTAATAAATTAGCATCTCAACAGTTGCTGTGAAATCAAGAGAATGCAGGTCTTGAAAGGTCCTTGCAGTATGTGCTGGGTTCTTTCCTTGACCTATTACCAGAAAAGTAGCCGTTTTTGCCTTTAGACATTGCCTTTAGATACTGCAAAAATAAACAGGATATTTAAGAACCATATATATATTGTGCAAATAAAATTATAGAAGTCATACTAAATTAAAAAGAGCAACAAAGAATCAGAATAGCTCTATGAATTTGTTTGCATGTATGAGTTCTCATATCCTCCAACATGCTGCAGCAAAGAAAACGAGCCACATGTCTTCTGGGTAAGTCACATGACCAATGCAAGAATATGGAGACCCCCAAAACACATTTTTGGGGTGCCACGATCTCATGCATTTTGGGTGTTGTGCTCTCACATGAGAGCACAGAGCCCAAAAACAGGATGTCCCAATTTAATTGGGACAGTTGAGGGGTATGAGTTCTCTCTTTTGAAATGAATGTGAACACGTGTATGGGATGCTATGTGCATATTCTGGAACTATCCTAAACTGAACTGGTTGCACCATGATAACTGTAATACATGTCTAGTCATTATGCCAATAAATGCTGAATGAATGAATGAATGAAAAGTCAAATTCCCTGATCTGCTTTATATTATTTGGAGCCAAAGGTGGGGAGCAGATTTGAGCCAGTGCCAAGGGAGGCAGAACCAACTAATTCTAGTTTCCTCCCATCCTCCTCCTTATTTTGTTCCATGAAGGAAATACTGAGACTAAGGTGGAGGAAGCTATTAGACAGTGCAAACAATTGGATAGTTGTAAACAAGAAGGAAGGTAAGTGGGGGCTGGCTAAGGCCAGACTGTGGCCAGTGGGGCAGAGTCCCATTTGTTCTTATGGGGCAGTGTTCACATTGCTGCTCCTTTCCTCAACCCCAAGGGAAAAGGAGCCTCATCTTGGAAAAATCAAATGCAGAGTTCTGATGAAGATGACAGTCATAGACCAGAGTATAAGGTTTCCATGTAAAAGGTCCCCAAGTTCAATTTTGAGCATCACCGGTTAAATGGGCAGGTAGCAATTGATAGAAAAAAATGACCCTGGAGAGTTGCACCTAGTCAAGGTATAAAATACAGGGCAGAAGTGAGATACAGCAGTGGCATGGTGATGGGCCAGATAATCATTTGCACTATACTGTACATGGCCACAGGTCATGTATTTACCATATGGAGGAAGATACACATACCCAGCAAGCATATCCTGGACATATCCTCCTTCAAGAAAATAAAATGCAAATATTTGCCTCATCTTTTGATACTGGATATCCTTTAGCTTATTGCTTGAATGCCACAAGTTATCACCTGCGAAATCCTGATGGAAGGGAATAGCTGCACAGTAGGGTATACCCATACACTTTTTACCAGACTTCCCCAAGAAGTAGTAACAAGAATTTCAATGGGCCCTGTAGGAGACTGGCAGGGAAAGTAGGAAAGAACACTGGGTCTATCTAAACACCAGATAACAAACCCAGCTGGGCTGATTTTAGTCCACCTAGGATTCAGCTTGATCAGGTTGTAGGAGCCATGTGGAGCAAGCCAGGACTGTTAAAGCAGCGTTGGTCTGACTGAAGGAAAATGCATGCATAACTAAGATTTAAAACCCTGATCAAACATAGTCAGAAGGGAAGGATGAAGAAACACATCTCCGTCTCCATCCCCTCCTGATTCTTCAAGATGTTCAAATCAGTTCAGGGCCTGGATCTGTGGAGGGGCAGTCCTGGATTATCCAAAAGGTTGGATCCAAAGCAGCAGATTGGATCCCAAATCAGATGAGGGGCATGCACAACTCTAAGGGAAAATATATGGGAATGAGTGAGATATATTTTCCTTGAACCTTTTGGGTTGGTTTAGATATACAGTGGTACCTCTGGTTACGTACTTAATTCGTTCCGAAGGTCCGTTCTTAACCTGAAACTGTTCTTAACCTGAAGCACCACTTTAGCTAATGGGGCGTCCCACTGCCGCTGCACCGCTGCTGCGTGATTTCTGTTCTCAACCTGAAGCAAAGTTCTTAACCTGAGGTAATATTTCTGGGTTAGTGGAGTCTGTAACCTGAAGCTTATGCAACCTGAAGTGTATGTAACCTGAAGTGTATGTAACCTGAAGCATATGTAACCTGAGGTGCCACTGTAAATATTTCTCCCACCCTTTTGGATTGTTTTGGACTGTTTCCCCACCTGTACTCCTATTACCATGAGCTGAAGATAACCAAACAGTGTTTGCAGACTTGACTGCCTTCATACTCTGCATCTGAGTTTCTAGGATAGACCTGCCTGGCCACTTTTGTAAATGCAATGCAGAAACAGAGACGGACTGCTGGCTCTTCTTATTTTAAACTTGTGGGTTGATTTTAGATGCCAAGCCAATCACATGGCTAATTTTGGAACATTCCACAAGAGGATTGAGTACATCTATTTTATGCTTGACCTTTCAAATCCCCCTTTCCCTCCCTCCTACTCAACTTCTTAGATCAGAGAAGGAAAATGGAACAGAAAATGTCTTCCCTGAGGATGAAGATGAAAACTCAAATCTCCTTGCATTTCACTCAAGTCAAAATGTGGAAGAGGATTACCTATTTGGTAGGGCAAGGAAGGAATAGGATATCAAACTTGTTCATGTACTACAGTAAGATGTTCTCTGGCTAATAGTTGACCCTAATAATCCTATCATCCATTGTTCTCATTAGCTGTAGCTCCAACCCCAAAAGCAATCTCAACAGCTAAAATTGCCTATCATAGTAACAGGTGACTGAGGTCTTTGAATGATGACAGCAACCAGCAATGATGCAAATAATATCCAATCTCCTAAGGTGCAAAGCAATGTTCTGTTGTTGTTTTTAACCACTCTAATAGGGGATGGGCCATTGTGAAGGGGTAGAAGCTGCTTTGCATGCAGCAGGGTCCAGTTTCAATTCTTACATTTCCTGGGAGGCCCGGGAAAGTATCCCTTGTCTGAAAATCATGGAAAGTCAGCTTAGACACTACTAAGCTTGTTGTTGCTTACTTGTTTAGTCGTGTCCGACTCTTTGTGACCCTATGGAGCAGAGCACGCCAGGCACTCCTGTCTTCCACTGCCTCCCGCAGTTTGGTCAAACTCATGCTGGTAGCTTCGAGAACACTGTCCAACCATCTTGTCCTCTGTCGCCCCCTTCTCCTTGTGCCCTCCATCTTTCCCAACATCAGGGTGTTTTCCAAGGAGTCTTCTGTTCTCATGAGGTGGCCAAAGTATTGGAGCCTCAGCTTCACGATCTGTCCTTCCAGTGAGCACTCAGGGCTGATTTCCTGAAGAATGGATAGGTTTGATCTTCTTGCAGTCCATGGGACTCTCAGGAGTTTCCTCCAGCACCATAATTCAAAAGCATCAATGCTTTGGCGATCAGCTTTTTTTATGGTCCAGCTCTCACTTCCATACATCACTACTGGGAAAACCATAGCTTTAACTATACGGACCTTTGTCGGCAAGGTGGTGTCTCTGCTTTTAAAGATGCTGTCTAGGTTTGTCATTGCTTTTCTCCCAAGAAGCAGGCATCTTTTAATTTCGTGGCTGCTGTCACCATCTGCAGTGATCATGGAACCCAAGAAAGTAAAACCTCTCACTGCCTCCATTTCTTCCCCTTCTATTTGCCAGGAGGTGATGGGATCAGTGGCCATGATCTTAGTTTTTTTGATGTTGAGTTTTAGACCATATTTTGCGCTCTCCTCTTTTACCCTCATTAAAAGGTTCTTTAATTCCTCCTTACTTTCTGCCATTAAGGTTATTTCATCAGCATATCTGAGGTTGTTGATATTTCTTCCGGCAATTTTAATTCCAGTTTGGGATTCACCCAGTCCAGCCTTTTGCATGATGAATTCTGCATATAAGTTAAATAAGCAGGGAGACAATATACAGCCTTTCCCAATTTTGAACCAATCAGTTATTCCATATCCAGTTCTAACTGTAGCTTCTTGTCCCACAAAAAGTTATCTCAGGAGACAGATAAGGTGATCAGGCACTCCCATTTCTTTAAGAACTTGCCATAGTTTGCTGTGGTCAACACAGTCAAATGCTTTTGCGTATTCAATGAAGCAGAAGCAGATGTTTTTCTGGAACTCTCTAGCTTTCTCCATAATCCAGCGCATGTTTGCAATTTGGTTCCTCTGCCCCTTTGAAATCCAGCTTGCACTTCTGGGAGTTCTCGGTCCACATACTGCTTAAGCCTGCCTTGTAGAATTTTAAGCATAACCTTGCTAGCATGTGAAATGAGCACAAGTGTGCGGTAGCTGGAGCATTCTTTGGCACTGCCCTTCTTTGGGATTGGGATGTAGACTGATCTTCTCCAATCCTCTGGCCACAGCTGAGTTTTCCAAACTTGCTGGCATATTGAGTGTAGCACCTTAACAGCATCATCTTTTAAAATTTTAAATAGTTCAGGTCGAATATCACTTCCTAGCTAGATGGACCAATAGGCTGACTCAGAATAAGGCAGCTTCCTGTGTTCCTGTTAGTGAACATGCTCAGAGCCATAGTTAACTGGAGGCTAGCCAAGGTCTCAGCTCTGGGTGAAGCTTCTAGAGGGGTGCCACTGAGGTTCCCAGCTTGCGCGGGCTTCCTCTGACCACAGCCTCTCCTTGCAGCTCTGGAGTCTAAAGTGTCCTTCCTGTCTTTCATAGCAGTGTGGGTGGATCTTGACCTGCTGAGCACCGGAGGGATGCTAACTTGCAAGGGGAGGCAGGAAAACCTGGAAAACAGTCCTCATTACCCTTTCCAAAAACAGGAACAGTGTGCAAAAGAGAAATCCTGGAGAAGGTTGCTCTCCAAGCAAAATTGAAAAGGTGAGGATGATGAGAGTTGTAGCACTAGAACATCTGGAAGGTCACAAGTTCCCTACCCAGTCTTTTAAATTACAAAAATATATATTCTAATCTTCTATTTGTGATCATGAAAAAGAAGGATAGTAGTTGGTGACTTTGCAAACCAAATGTTTTCCATAGTTTGTTCAAATAATAGGAAACCATGGTTTCTCATTACATCTGAACAAGGCCTCTGAAACTCTGCAGGCAACTCTTTGGGAAAGTCATACTATAAGCAGAGAATCTTCTCTCCATTTCCAACCTTCCAGTAAGCCTGGCATCTGGGACCTGTCTAATTTACCAAGAGAATCTATGTACAAACAAGCAAAGGGCAGGAGTAGCTGGAGTAGGCCCAAGGTGGTATCTGAACAACTTTTAAAGGGTGGTTGCTAGGGAAACAACTCTCTGTCTTTGTTCCTTTGCAGAACAAATGTCACTCAGACATTTGATGAAAGTATCTTATACCTGCAATAAAGAGAGAAGCAAAACTAAATATATGCACATGAGCCTATTTTCTGAAGAATGAATGTGAACCTTGTGTCACATGATGTACAAGAAGAGCTTTTCATGATGTCTCTGACGCAAGGTAATATTTTCTTCTCCTTAGTATTCTGTTGTTCTAGGAATGGAGAACAGGTATTGCTGGCCTATAATTCTCATCAACCCTGACCACTGGCTATGCGAGATAGAGCTGATGGAATCTGAAGACCAAGTTATCTGAGCTTCATTAACGTGTGACCCCAAACTTCCAGATCCCCCTAAGCCAGGGGTCAGCAACCTTTTTCAGCAGGGGGCCAGTCCACTGTCCCTCAGACATTGTGGGGGGGGCGGACTATATTTTGGGAAAAAAATATGAATGAATTCCTATGCCCCCCAAATAACCCACATTCTACTCATGTAAAAACACCAGGCAGGCCCCACAAATAACCCAGAGATGCATTTTAAATAAAAGGACACATTCTACTCATGTAAAAACAGGCTGATTCCTGGACCGTCCGTGGGCCGGATTTAGTAGGTGATTTAGAAGGCCTTAGTTTGCCTACCCTTGCCCTAAACTAGTGCTTGTTTTTGTTCTATTTTGACAACAAACGGATGCCAAAGTGGTATGCTGGTTTGGTACCATTTTGTGCTGCCAACCGCACTTTCTGTGCCATCCTCCAAACTCAGTAATTGACCCTCAAACCAGGGGGCATATGTACACCAGAGAGAGAGAGAGAGAGAGAGAGAGAGAGAGAGAGAGAGAGAGAAGCAATACTCCAAATTGTTTCTGTTCCCAGAAAGGGCAAGAGGTGGAGTTCTGATCTCTTCACTACTTTTAATTGATCTCTGAGACGTTGAGAGAGAGACGTTGAGATCTCTGAGCAAAAAAACCCCCAAACCTTGTCTGATTAACTGCAATTTAGTGCCAAAGTATTGTGCTGGTTTGGTGTTGCTTTGTGCTGCAATCCCCATTTGGGGGTTTAGGCCGTTTACTTGTGACCCAGGTTTGAGTGTGAAAAGGTTCAGTTTTGGGGTGTACCTATTGCCCCTGGTTTGACTTCAATTACTCAGTTTTAGGGGCTGCTCAGAAAGTGGGGTTTGAATCACAAAATGGCACAAAACCAGCACCCCACTTTGACACTCATTTGGAGTCAATTGGATCAGGTTGGGTTTTTGGCCATTTAATTATGACCCAAGTTTGAGTTTCAGTTACTCAGTTGGTGGGGGGCAGCACAAAACGGCACTAAACTAGCACTAAACATTGGCATCAGTTTGTGGGGATCAGTAATTTTGTTAATGAAGCTACAAATCTGGAGAGCCATGGGTGAACATGAGAAAGACAATATAGTACATTGTATCTAAAGTTATGCTTTTGATGCCAGTGTATGAAGTAACATCATTTTTAAAATTGAAGGCATATACAAAAATTGCATCAAGTAACAAAATCATTTCACATTACGTTAGGATTGCACCCTTTCCTGCAGAGTTGCAGTTCAGCCCTACAAAAAGGGTTTTAATTCACTAATCTAATTAACAGAACCATATCTCCATGTCTATCCAGATGTAAGCCCCATTGAAATCAACTGGATATATTCCCAGATAGTTGTGTATGGCAGGAATGGAAAGCCGCAGGCTCTAGGGCCAAATGTGGACCTCCAGTTCTGTCCCCTAGACCATACCACATATGTCCAGGCAACACACTTCATTGGCCCTGCTTCACAACTGAATTGGTTTTGTTAGCTGGAGTGTATCCTTGAACTGCCTCTTGTTTGCCTAGGTGGAGGACTAAGGGCTGTATGTGAATGTGGATATAAACTACTCTATTCACAGAAGTAAAATTTGTATTAATTGTACCACTCACTCTTGTCTCTAGCTATGCCCACCACTTGCATGTGCCTGAATGGAATATGGCCCTGGGGCTTGAAAAAAAAGGTGTATATGATTGCAACCTTAATCTATTAATTGATCCTCATTAATCAACTAGGATTTGTTTAATGGGAAGTCTTGGTTACCCAGTTATTTTAAGATAAAATTGTTTTTGAGTAACATGTAAGGCACATTGGAAAACATTATCAAATTGTAAAACCAAATTATTTTAAACAAACAAAATATGGATTGACCAGAGTTCTGAAGCCTTGTCTACGCATACAGTCTAACCTGCAGTGAAGTTTCACATCATTTCTAAGGTCTGCTATATTCAGTGATCTTATAAAAACTTTCTGGTAATGACTTAGTCTGGGGTTCTTTGTCAGCCTCCCAGAATTATGACTATAATCATTGCCACCCAGCATAATGCCCCCATAAATGCATTAACAGTAACTTAATACATTTTAATAGAAAAGCTACACACTCTTCAGGAACCAAAAGTTGTTATAGCTCCAGGATCCTGCATTTCATTATGAATATTTCAGGTGTGTTCATTAAGCTATTTAAAAGCAAATGGCGAATCTATGGAACTGAATAAATGCAGTTTGTGGTGGGCGAGTGCATGGCGTGCCCTTCATAGAAGCCATTAAACAAGTCATAAATAAACTTATCCAGCTGAGAAGCAAATATGTTCTTAAAGGGGATAGGAATGAAACAAGAGCCAGAACAAAACATAACAACAACAACAAAAAGCATCTAGGTTACAGGTGAAGGAATGGTAGAGGTGGAAATGATAGATACCAGCTAATTCTAGGAATCCTGGATGACTTTACTTTGGCCGTATTTTTTAAAGCAAAATGGCTTGCTTTGTATTTCCAGGTCAGAATGCAGTTATCATTTGTTCTTAACCTTTTAGAATAAATGCATGCAACGTGAACACAAATTTTAGGTAGGAATATGTACAAAAAAGGGACTCAGGTGGCACTGTGGGTTAAACCACAGAGCCTAGGGCTTGCTGATCAGAAGGTCAGTGGTTCGAATCCCCGTGACAGGGTGAGCTCCCATTGCTCGGTCCCTGCTCCTGCCAACCTAGCAGTTCGAAAGCACATCAAAGTGCAAGTAGATAAATAGGTACTGCTCCAGCAGGAAGGTAAACAGCATTTCCGTGCGCTGCTCTGGTTCGCCAGAAGCGGCTTAGTCATGCTGACCACATTACCCAGAAGCTGTACACCAGCTCCCTTGGCCAGTAAAGCGAGATGAGCGCCACAACCCCAGAGTCGTCCGTGACTGGACCTTTACCTTTACCTTTATGTACAATTTAAATTCTGTGTGTGTAAGCTTGCACAGTGGCAGAGAATGGGAAGAGATTAACTTATGACTGAAAATATGCAACACTGAAATGCTCAGGAAAGAAATTGATCAATCAACCCCTTGTAGGCAAAGGTTGCAGGGATTATGTGAAGCCCAGAAAGCTTTTCTATATGACCACAATGTATAAGCTGAGCTTCAAAGATTCACCCTGCATTTGACAAGGGATGGGTGTGTGGAAGTATCACTTTTTCACTGGCCCCATCTGTATTATGCATATAAAGGAGTATCACACTCCTTTAAAAAGTCATGGTTTCCTCCAATGAATTATAGGAATTGTAGTTTATTAACTACTAGTAATCTGTTTTCCAGATTACTGCTTTCCAGAGATACAATTCCAAGAGTTCCCTGGGGAGAGGGACCGAGTAGTGGGCCACTCTGAAAATTATAGCTTTGTAGAGAGAACAGGACTTTTTCCAACAAAATTCAGAAGTCTTAACAAACTACAATTCCCAGCATTCATTGAGGGAAGCCATTATTATTTAAGGTTGTATGCTATGTTTTCAACACGGAATGCTGATGGCAGCTGGGTGTTGGTTGCTTTCTCTAAATGTGTCTCCTTCCCTGAATACTTGGCAAACATTTTTAAGAATTAGTCTCAACTTATTGCATCTTTCAAAGAGGGTAAAATTCACACAATTTCTGTGTGAAAGCTGAATGAAGTTGAGGGACACTGAAGTTTCCATACAGGACAAATGAGTCCCCATGCAGGCCTTTTGCTCTGTCACAGGTTCTATATGTCTATATGGATGGGTTATTTGTCAACTGAATTATTTCAAAGACGTCCATGTTATCCTTTAGAAAGGGCAAAGAAGCCAGGAAGTAAAAAACAACCCACAAAAATGGTGGGTTGTGGTTTATTTGTGTGTGTGTGTTTGTTTGTTTGTTTGTTTTGTAGTCACAAAAGGAAAGCAAGAGACAGGGAAGTTAATAGAGAGGGAAATTATATAAGCATACTGCTACCTTATGATTAAACCATGACTAATTAAAATAGTATGCTACTACTTTGAACATTGAATGCAGACAGGAGCTGGGGGTGGTTTCTTTCTCCTTCCCTGAATACTTGGAAAACATTTTAAAGCTGGCATCCCCAAACTGTGGCCCTCCAGAAGTTTTGGCCTACAACTCCCATGATACCTAGCTAACAGGACCAGTGGTCAGGGATGATGGGAATTGTAGTCCAAAACATCTGGAGGGCTGCAGGTTGGGGATGCCTGTTTTAAAGGATTCGCCTTAACTTCTTGCATCTTTCAAAGAGTGTAAAATTCACACTGCAGGTATAGAATGCTTCCCTTACATGCTTTTCAGCAGAGTTCCCCCCCCCCAATGTTTTTTTGAAGATAGTGCCTCAAAAACAGAAGGATGAGGAGGAAAGTTCAGCAGGCAGAGGGGTGTGCTTGAAACTAATTTCAGTTTGCATGGAAAGCTGAATGAAGTTAAGGGACATTATGAAATTTCCATACTGGGCAAATGAGTCCCTATGCAGTCTATATGGATGGTGTACAGTGGTACCTCGGGTTAAGAACTTAATTCATTCTGGATGTCCATTCTTAAACTGTGGACACCACTTTAGCTAATGGGGCCTCCCGCTGCCGCTGCATGATTTCTCTTCTCACCCTGAAGTAAAGTTCTTAATCCAAGGTACTATTTCTGGGTTAGCGCAGTCTGTAACCTGAAGTGTCTGTAACCTGAAGTGTCTGTAACCTGAAGCATCTGTAACCCAAGGTACCACTGTATTTGTCAATTTAATTGATTCAAAGAAATTCATGTTATCCTTTAGGAAGGGCAAAGATGCCAGGTAGCAAAAATTAATAATAATAAAAAAATTGTGGTTCTTTCTTTCTTTCTTTTTTTGTACAGTCACAAAAGGAAAGGAAAGACAGGGAAGTTAATAGAAAAGAGGTTAATATAAAAATAAAACTACTTATAATTAAACTACAGTTCCCAGGATTTTTTTGAGGAAAGCCATGACTGTAGTGGCTTCATGTTCAGTAGTAGCTGCTACTGTACATTAAGTGGGAGATTGTGCACAGAAACCTTTGCTGTGCGCCTTCCCTAATACCAGGAAGCAGTAGGAGCCAGCAGAACTTCAATAGTTTCATTTATTCTTGAACAGCATGTCTTTGTTATGAACTCTTTATTAGTGTTATATTTGTTCCGATAAATACTTAGTATAGCCATTCCTGTAAGACAATTTTTCCTGGAGTTAATCTTAATCATAATAAAGGTAATTTCAGCCATTAATGCTGCCTAGTATGCCTCCTAAATTAGACCTTACTGGATCTCATTTGAGAAACATTCCGCTGAAGGAAACCTTTAATCAAATTAAGATATTGACAGCTATGCAAGTCAAGTCAGTGATTAAATGGAAAGGTTTGTAGTAATGGAGCTTGAATGCAAGATTAATTTGACAGAAAGGAACATTCTTCATAGCTTTTTAGGTGCAACCTGCCAAACATCACTGCTGCATGTGCTGCACACATTTGTGGCCTCACATGCAAGACTCAGTGAAGGGTATAGAAGTGTAAGGAAAACTGGGGCTATGCATAACCCCCCCCCCCCCGAACCTGATCCAGGACCTTAATTTGGGGCCATGGGTTGGCCCTCATTCAATTTTGGCCAACTTGGAGATCACCCAGCCTAGCCCAGATCTGGACTAGATTTAATGGAGAGGACGGGGCTAATGTTTAACTGAGATTTTTTTGCTGCCATTTTAAATGTTTAAAAGGCATAAAAGGATCCTGTCATAAGCTTGTCTGAGCCAAGTTGTCCTTTAATAAAGGGGAAAGTTCCTTCATGATCTTTCAGATGGTCAGTGACTATTAAGGGACATTTTCCAGCTATTAGCATGGCCACACTCCGTTTTAAATGTTTAATTAGGGTTTTGCAAGGAGATCTAATTTCCAAACTTCAAACATCATTAGGGGTTGAATGCCTTCATTTTTGCAAATAAGTGAATGAGCAAACAAATAAATATGGCATATTTGGATCAAATTAAGAAACAAATTAGGAATATTTCAATTAAGATTTTTCTCAGCAATTGGGAGAATGATCTTTATCCTGAATATTCCTGCTCTTTCCCATTGTTTATATTGCCTATACTTGTCTGCATAGTGGAGCTTTGGGTGGTCTAAAATAGGTGTATGAGGGAATACTCTGGGTGCCAGCTGTGCTTCACATAGTTTCTAGAATTGAAACCCTTGAGATTGAGTTTTCTAGTTTTTTAATTGTTACTCTGGAGACATGTGGAAATGGGAGTGCACAAATTGATTGGTATAGATAAAGTGCACGCCCCACCCCACCCCCGTGTGCTAGATTTGATGGTTTGATTACTTTATTTCTGCATTCCAAAATCTTATTAATTTCAATTACATTCTGGTCATAAAAATAATCCTTCATACAACAACTGCAATACTAATAACTTCTGTTCATGCTGACACATTAAATGATTTATAAAACTACAAGTGAACTCAAACTATATCCTTGTTCTTCCTGTGTGGCAATTATTCTGTCCATGGTTTTTTTCCTGTCCTTGTAATAATAATAATAATAATAATAATAATAATAATAATAATAATAATAATAATAATAATAATAATTTATTACAGTGGTACCTCTGGTTGCACATGGGATCCATTCAGGATGAGAATGGAAATCATGTGCCCACGGCACAGTGGCAGCAAGAGGTCCCATTAGCGAAAGCACGCCTCTAGTTAAGAACAGTTTCAGGTTAAGAACGGACCTCCAGAATGAATTAAGTTCATAACTAGAGGTACCACTGTATTATGTTTCACATTATGCTTTAACACTGTGCTCATAATAAGAACTTTTAAAAATGTATTTTTATTAAAGATTTTCTTGATTTACAAAAGTATATGCAATGTCTCTCGTATTTTTTCCATGTAACATTTTTACAAATCAGTTTCATTTGTTGAGACATTAGGAAGAAAAGGGGGAAAGGGGTGGACGGGGGGAAAGATGGGTGGGGGTGTAGGGTTTGGTGTCAGCGTTGCTTGTGCGGGTTCTCTGCTGTTCACTTGTGTTCCTTTGGTAGTGAGAGAGGTTGGGGTTGGCCTAGGGTGTGGTTGTTCATTTGTGGTTGGCTGTGGTGGTCTTTGTTTTCATGTGTGAGTGGGGTGGGTGGGTGTTTTGGATCAGGTTAGCCATATTGATTTGTATGCTGTTGGTGGATTTTTGTCATAGTCTTGTTGGGCTGTGTATGTGATAAAGGGAAGCCATACCGGGGTGAAGGCATCTTCTTCTAATTGTCCCCGTGTCAGTTTCAGTTTATTGGTTATTTTTTCTAGTAAGGCTGTTTCCCATACTATTTGGTACCATTGGTCCATGCTTACTCCTGACAGGTCTCTCCAGTGTCTGGTTATGATGTTTCTGGCTGCTGAAAGTAGGTGGGTTATGAGTTCTTTGTGGTGTAAGTGGGCATTATTGTCTTGGAAGATATTTAGTAAGGCCAATTCTGCGGTGATTTCTAATACTTGCTTGGTTATTTTACATATTCCTCGTATGGTTGTTGTCCAGAATAGTTGGATTTTGGGGCACTCCCACAACATGTGAAGGTATGTGCCTGTGGAGGTGCACCCTCCCCAGCATTTTGGTGAGGTTCCTGGTCGTATTAGTGCTAGTTTTCTTGGTGTTAGGTACCACCTGTAGGTGAGTTTCAGAGTGAGTTTTTCCCCCTGTGTTGATATGGATTTAAAGGGGGGGGGGTTAGACAACATTCTGGTCCATTGAGTGAGGTTAATCTCATAGCCTATGTCATCCTCCCATTGTTTTTTGATTGCATCTAGGGGGTTTGTGGGATTTTGGAGTAGTCTTTTGTATATTGCGGATACCATCCCTTTACCATGTCCCTTTGTTGTTAGGAGACGGTTTTTAAAGGTTGTCAGGGGCCTAGTTGCTGCTGATTTTACTGCTGGATTGTTTAAGAGGGCATGTAATTGGTGTTGTGCTAACCAGGGAATTTGGGTGTCTTCTAGTTTGTCTTGTATTTCTTGTGTTGACAAAGGTTTGTTATTTTTATAGAAGTCTACAGTCATACCTCAGGATAAATACGCTTCAGGTTGAGCTCTTTCGGGTTACACTCTGTGGCGATCCGGAAGTAACGGAGCATGTTACTTCCAGGTTTCACCCCTTGCGCATGTGCAGACGGTCAAAATGACGTCACACGCATGTGCGGAAGCGGTGATACACGACCCACGCACGCGCAGTCGCATCTTACGTTCTGTTCAGGATGTGAACGGGGCTCCGTTCGCATCCTGAGGTACCACTGTATTAGGTGATATAAGCCTTTGGTTTTGCCAGGTTTTAATCTGGAGGTTTTGTGCTGTGTGGTAGAATAATGGGTGGTACACCAGGCGAATTAGTGGGGATGGGATTGGGGATAGTTTGCCTATTACTGTTTTCCATGCATTGAGCATGGTCTGTGTGTACCTGTTAAGTGTTGTGGGAATTTTTCTTAGTTTGTTTGGGAGGAGAGGGTGCAGGTATTTTCAATAGTGTCCCTATCTAGGTGTATCCATTGTTTTGTCTTATCTTCTAGTATATATGGGATTATATGGTGTATTTGGTTGGCACTGTAATATGCTTCTATGTTGGGGATTCCCCATCATCCTTCTGAGGTGGGGAAGTAAAGGTATTTGGGGCTTATTCTTGGTTTTTTGTGTGAGAAGATAAAGGGGTGTAGTTTTCTCTGCCATCTGTGGAGTTGGGTTTAGGGAATCCAGATTGGGAGGGTTTGGAATAGGCAGGTTAGTTTTGGGAGGGTGATCATTTTGATCATGACTATTTTGTCTCAGAGAGTAGAATTCTTGTTCTTCCATCTCTTTAGGTCTTTATTTGTTGATACAGGGGCTTGTAGTTGTGGAGGTACAGTTTATTGAAGTTTCTGGTTATTTGTACCCCTAGGTATCTCCTTCCCCTCCTGCTTCTGCCCCGGCTCCAAGGTACTCCTTGGTCCCGGTTCAGTCAAGGTCATGGGGGGGGGCTGCGGTTTGCTCTGGGCGCCCCCCCATTCCTCTCCATTGTCGGTGCTGGTATGAGGGCCAGTGGCACTGGCAGCGACAGTTCCAGCAGCCCAGGAGCCAGCCAGGTAGCTTTGTAGGTTCTGTCTGGCTTCAGGAGCTGCCCGTTGCCGTGGCATCCACCATGCTGCCTTAACCGAAAGTCACAATAAGGATTTCTTAAATAGGATAGTGCTCATTAAATACACTCTGTTTATAACATTTGTAATTCAACTTTTCCGTTTGTTTTCCTACATCTAAGTGATATTTTAGATCCAGATTTATTAAAGTCATGTGTTAGGGACTTTAATTCAGCTAAGAGGCTTTCTCCCCAATATTCACCTTATCCATTTTTTTACATCTAGAGCTCTCGCTTATACAAGGTCTCCTGGCTACCAATTTAATTGTGTTCCACATCAAGGGGTCACTGATACTTGGTTGAGCATTTTCTTCAAAATTATATTTTCAGGTCTGAGAAAGGTGATCTTGATACAAAGTATCAGATAACAAACATGCATCAAAATACCATTAAAACTCTCTGGGTTTGCAAGAGCCCAGCTTAAGCGGCATGGAGATAGGGGCATGATCAGATAGTTATTAAGCCAATATCAGTATCAACTACCTTGTGCCCAAATATCCAATGACATGAACACATAACTATTGTAAGATCTTGTCGTGAAATGATTATAATGGAATGTATATGATCTCATTATTGGATACAGAATTCTCCAGGAGTCACACAGACTCTCAGCTTTTGGAAGTTCAGAAAGTTGCTTGCCAGTAGTGGTTGTAGAATGTCTTTTACTGCTTTTGTCTAGGGTACAATATAAACATGCATTTAGATCACCTCCCAGGATTACGCCACCATCCTGACAGTTGCAAAGTAGTCTATGCATAGAATGAAGAAATGGGGATTGTCCAGAGTCGGGTGCATAAAATTATCCTGTCATAAGCTTGTCTGAGCCAAGTTGTCCTTTAAAAAAAGGAAAATTTCTTCATGATCTTTCAGATGGTTAGTGGCTATTAAGGGACATTTTCTAGCTATTAGCAAGCCTACACCTCAATCCAAACACCATTCAAGGAAAATATTGAGCTTACAGAAACTGGAGCTCATTTTTAACCCTTCTTGTGACAACTGCAGGAATCATTCCTGTCTCATAAGTACCGTCTTCATTTCTTTCTTCTCTTCACACCCAGGAGGAGAGTTGCATCAAACTTGAAGAGTGCTGTTCATGATTATGTATTTAGAGACTCTATTAGTCCTCTATATAGGGAATGCAGTTTTCTATCTTGGTCCCCTTCTAATAAATATTTAATACGTAGCTTGAAGCTCCTTAGGAAAGAGCCTCCTCATGGCCTGGACTCCTCAACATTACTGTGACATACTTATTAACTGAAGCAAAGACCCTGGGGGGAATTCTGTCTGCCTCTCTGTCTCTGTCTCACCCTATATATGCAACCATCAGCTGAGAGCAGTGTCTTAATGGAGCACACACAACTTTCCATTGCTGCAACACAGGTGCGATGATTAAGCACTAAGGTATATATATTATAAAGCCACTGTGAGCTTTGTTCTAGAAGACAAGCACTTGCAATATTTCTGGCTTATTAAAAGGGAGCTATATATGAGCTTAAAATTGGTATATGTTGTGAAAAAGAAGGGTTGATTTGAGTAAAAGAAATGGTTTCTGAATTCCACAATCAATCACATTTCTCCTACAGGCATGGGTGCAATTCCTAGCCTGTCAGTAGTCCCAGGCTAGGAAATATTAAATGAGCTACTAAAATTTCATGTTACAGCTTTATAACTGTAACCACAGTGCAGGCATCCACTGTTTTCTGCTACAAGAAATTTCATACTGCTTCCACAATATGGTTAACAAATGTTTGAAACACACAAACACACATGCACAAATACTGTTTAATAATGGGAAGGTCTAAGCCTGTTTAATGGGAAGATATAAAACTGACCAAGAGGGATCTTTTAAAAATGAGCTTTTAAAATTATCTGTTTCATTCTCCCTAACTTCCTCCTGCTCTGTTGTCATATGAGCATCAAAAGCAGCCTTATATCAAGTCAGATTATTGGTTCATCTTGCTCAGTATAGTCTACACTACTGTACATTCCTGTTCCAATGAATTTATCAGGTAACATGGAACTCCATGATCTGAAGGGGGGGGGGACTGCAGTCCAGTATTCCATGTGCAAACCAAGCTTTGAAGTATCACTGTAATGTGTGGGAAAGGGCAATGTTTTGACTTTGATAATTGTAACTAGGAGGTATATACGTATACAGAAAAACATGCAATATTGGATTAAGTTTGAGGAATCCAACTATCTCATCAGTGCCTTCTGAAAATCATTTCACTTCCAAATAAAAAATTTCCCAGGAGAAAAATAATGCATTAAGGGCATATGAAGTATCATGATGAGGTGTATAGGGTGGCATATATTCCTCTTTATTAATCAATATTTTTCACCAGGGAATCTGGTAACCAGCTATGAAATATAACAGTGCTTTGAAATGTTACATCCCTGTGATGTTGGCAGCCTCTGTGTAGCTCTTTATAGGTAATATAATTCCAATAATCTCATTTGCCTTTAACTCATTATGGGGGTGTCCTAATGTTTCTTTTCCAGTTGAGGATATTTCAGATTCAAGGTTCCTTAATGAACCTCGGCTTTCCTCAGCTTTCTTCCTGGACTAGTGGGAGCGATAGCTACTTAACAGCTCCACAGGGCTCAAAGCACAGAGGCTGCTTTGTGTGTTCGTTAGGGCTCAATAAAATGAAGTACTAAAAGTTTTATAGCTGAAAAAGAATGGGTCACCTTGTTGCCATAAAGGTATGGGAATAGTTGCCACTTGTAGGGTATACAATGAAAATTCTTACTTGATGATCCAAGTATATTTCTATGGAACTGCCTACAACAAAGAAAATCTGGAGCAAAGGTGTTGGGAGGGATGTACCATATCAGCTTCTTCCCTGAAAAGAAAGCCCTTTGTCTTGCTCTCCTAATTTCCCAGATGGAACAAGAACATCCTTAGCCATCCATGGAGTGAGTCCATAACATGAGGTTATGTGATGATAAAGGCCATGAGCTTTGTAAGAACTGTGTATCAGAATCAGGTTTTCATGGCCATAGTAAAACTAGTATTTGTCTGGGCTGTGTATCCAAGCTAAGATATTATTATTATTATTATTATTATTATTATTATTATTATTATTATTATTATTATTATTCTTAGCTATAGTAAAGCTAGCAATGCCTAGTGCCTGGTGTGCTCTGGTCCATGGGGTCACGAAAAGTCAGACACGACTAAACAACAACGCTAGCATTGGTCTAAAGGGCTTTAGAAAGCCTATTCTGATCACCATTAGGGTGAGAAACTGCTCACACAAAACAGCAAAGTCCACATGTGCTAGCTCCTGAAATGTGATGAGTTACTCATGGGCACCAATCCTCATGCTCATTAGTTTTCAGAACGCCAGTTTTTAATCCGTCCCATGCAGCAGGTAGAGAAGGACAAGTTGTCAATTTTGGATTCTCTCTGTATTACCGTTACAGCTGAAAACATTCAAAAAGCAGTTAGTGAAAAATATTATTTCATGCAGTGATCTCAGGGTTGCCAGGAACCACCACTGAAAAGGCCCTGTCAAAGATCACTGTCAACCAGGCAGCCCCTGGTGGTGATATCACCAAGAAGGCATTGAAGTAGATAAACAGGTACCACTGCAGCAGGAAGGTAAACAGCATTTCAGTGTGCTCTGGCACTCGTTACGGTGTCCTGTTGTGCCAGAAGCGATTTAGTCCTGCTGGCCACATGACTCAGAAAGCTGTCTCTGGACAAATGCTGGCTTCCTAGGCCTGAAGCGAGATGAGCGCCACAACCCCATAGCCGCCTTTGACTGGAATTAACCGTCCAGGTTTCCTTTACCTTTATACATCTTTGCTATAGTATCTGCTGTTGATTGTGGTTTGTTGTTGTTTTAACTCTTCAAGGTGGTTTTGGTTTATTTTGTAAAAGACATTGTGTTTGGCACTGTTTTATTTTTGAGGGTTTGTTTGTTTGTTTTTTCTATTGCATGTAATTGCATGTTATGGAGTATTGAATTCAATGGGTCTCATCTGAGTATCACTTAGTTGTTATCCATCACCCATTGTTATGTTTAAAAGTTTTCCATTAACACTCTACGTCACCAATGTTCTATGTCACCAACAAGGTATTGTAAAGTGACCATAAATATGAAAATAATAAAACATCTCAGAACAGCAACGAGTTGTGAATAGCAAGATGTCTTTGCTTTATTGAAATTTCACAGATCAGGGATGGGGAAGCTGTGACTCTTTCACATGTTGTAAACACCTCTTTTGGAAATCTAGCGGAAGTTTAGTGCTCATTTCTATGTTAATGGGTTCCAGAAAAAATGCATTTGCCACCCTGTTAACTTGAAAAATCACAGGAGCTTTGTGTTGTAGTTTCCATGTTCTTTTCCTAATCACATCATCATTGATGAAATTTGGGGCAGTATCCTAGCATGCAGTTTTTCCACACTACATTGCGGTATATTGATAAAAAAGCCACAATTCCATAATGCAGCAGGAGAAGCCTGAATTGCGACTAGTAAAATTAGCATAATAAACCCCATGTCTGAATGAAGCCCAGGTTGGATAAAGCTGATGTAGATGACGGTAAAATATAACAATTACAAAACAACTCTTGCAATAATGATTTAGAATACAGTCCCACAAATGTTTGTGTTTTATATTTTTGACACTGCTTAGCATCTTCCACTCTTACTAGCTGTTGTGATGTGGGGTTTGTGATTTCAGCTCTCTTGATATAACATGCTGGAGACAGTTCTCTAGTAACACTTCTTTATTAAAGCAACAAGACTAAGGTCTGGGGAGAGGAAAGCTACATTTATAGGGACAGGGGACTAGCAAGAAAGGATACATTTTGGAGGGAACAATATCAGGCAATCACAGTCCTGCCTTTTGGAGGGAACCAATAAGACAGAGGATCCAAATACAGCAGCTTAAATGAACCAATAGTAGCTGTACCCTTTGGAACCAAAAGGCAGTTACTTTACCCTAATGCAAATACAGACAATAATAATACAGATATAAAATCTTTTGACTCAATACACAACACCCCTCCCCCCCTAGTGAGCACAGCAGACGTAATCTCTCAGGTACTGTGGGGGCCTACAACTTCTACTTGATCTCCTGACAACAGGTGTTGCAGGTTCTGGATTGGGTGTTACCTGTGGTAGAGGGGCTGCTCTAGGGGTTTCGTCAGGAACAGATGGAGTCCCAGACATCTCAGGGTCCCCTATCTGTACCTCGTCATCGTGAGGACTAGCAGACCCTGGTTCATTAGCTGAAGCCCCTGGTGACTGCACCTCTGGGCCATTTTCACTCTGGTCTTGCAGCTCTGCGTCGTTAGCCAGGGATGAATTATCTGGCTCCTCCCTTCTGAGCGCCCGGCGGTCTCTTCCAAACTTGTCCATTTTCCAAGGTCACATAATAGGACACAGGTCCACTAGCCCGGGTGACCACACCAGCCACCCACCGCGAACCTCGTGAATAGTTCCTCACCCAGACCAGATCTTCAGGGGCAAGATACCTTGTTGTGTCAGTCTCAGCCTGGGGGGGTTGCTCTTGAATTACGGTTTTGCATTTTATCCGGGTGGACATAATCCAGCACCATTACCAGTCTCCTACACAAGAGCAGCTCAGCTGGCGACTTGCCCGTCGCGGTACACGGCGTCGCATGCTGCAAAAATAACATTCGCGCGATGCGAGCTGACCAGTTACCCTCCATTAAGCGCGCAATGGATTCTTTGGCTGTTCTTACCATGCGCTCAGCCTGCCCATTGGAGGATGGGTGAAAGGGCGCGGATGTGACCCCTCTTATGAAGTTATCAGCCAAGAATGCCCTGAATTCTTGGGATACAAAAGCTGCCCCATTATCTGATACAATGGTCTCAGGTAACCCGTGGGTTGCAAACAGCTGCCTCAACACCTTGATTACGGCAGCTGATGCCATGCTAGGGACCATCGCCACTTCTAACCATTTGGAATATGCATCGACGATAACCAAAAAGACCTTCCCCTGGAATGGCCCAGCAAAATCTAAGTGCAGCCGGCTCCAGGGAGATCTGGACTGCTCCCACCAGTGGACTGGTGCTCTGGCCACTTCTGGCCGCACCTCTTGGCATGCCTTGCATGTTCGTACCCATTGTTCTATGTTCTGGTCCATTCCAGGCCACCACACATAACATCGGGCTAGCGACTTCATCCTGACCATTCCCGGGTGTCCCATGTGAAGCGTCTCAAGAACCCTGTTTCTCAGTGGTGCTGGGATGATCACCCTATCTCCCCACAGGAGACAACCCTTATGCATGGACAACTCGTGCTGCCTAGTCGCATAAGGCCTGAATTTGTCTTCATGCGGACCACCTGGCCACCCCCTCCCCACCCAAGTGAGCACACGGGAGAGAACAGCATCTTTCCTTGTTTTCTCAGCTATATCAGTAGCCGTTACAGGAGCCCCCGGAAGTGTTTCCAGCATCATTATGTGCTCCGCTGGAGCGGGATCCTCAGTGCTCCCGCCAGGAAGGGGCAATCGACTCAGCGCATCAGCGTGGCACAACCGTTTCCCCGGCACATGGGTCAAGGTGTACTGGAACCCGTTCAGGAATATAGACCAATGTAACATTCTGGGGGAGAGAATTTGTGGTGTTTGTTTGTTCAGGTTGAACAACCCTAACAGTCGCTTGTGGTCCGTTTCAATGTAGAAATGGCGACCGTACACATAATCATGGAACTTTTTGATTCCTGCCACAATTGCAAGCGCCTCTTTGTCAATTTGAGCATAGTTGCGCTCCGTGGGCGACAACGTACGAGAATAGAAAGAGATGGGCTTTCCCGACCCATCCGGTTCCCCATGACTCAGCACAGCCCCAGGCCATATTGAGAGGCATCACATGCCAGGACCAGCGGCTTTGACTCATCATAATGAGCAAGGACGCTCCTGCTACTCAGCATTCCTCGCAAGGAGTCAAAAGCCTTCTGCTGCCCTTGCCCCCATCACCACAAATTCTTTTTCTGCAACAGTCTATGTAATGGTTCAGCTACCGAAGCTTTCTGGGGTAAGAATGAATGATAAAAGTTAATAAGTCCCAGGAATGACTGCAACTCCGTCTTGTTCTGTGGTCGTGGTGCCTCGATGATGGCCTTAATCTTAGCATCTGTGGGGTGGATGCCTGATGCATCAATTTTAAACCCCAAGAAATCCACAGCTGGCACCCCAAAACTGCATTTTTCCTTTTTCAGTTGCAACCCCACCTCCTTGAACTTGAGCAACACTGCACGGACACGCGCAACCAGTTCCTGTGGGTCTTTTCCAGCAATCAAAACGTCATCAAAAAATGGCAAGACCCCCGGCAGACCTCTTAACAGGCGTTCCATGAGCCCTTGAAAAATCCCTGGGGCCACACAAACTCCAAATTGTAATCTGTTAACTCTGAACGCCCCTTTATGTGTGACAATAGTCTGTCTTCCGCTGATTGTGGGGTTACTGGCAGCTGTTGGTAAGCTTGTGCCAGGTCAATTTTGGCGAACACCTTGCCCCCAGCCAGTTTAGCCAACAGATGTGATACGACTGGAATGGGGTATGAGTTTCCCCTGAGTGCCTTATTGATAGTGCATTTGTAATCTGCACAGATCCTGACTTCCCCATTTGCTTTAAGGGGCGTGACGATTGGAGTCTCCCACTTAGCAGAGTCCACGGGTGAGAGAACTCCCTGCTTGACCAATTTATCCAGCTCTGCTTCGATCTTGGGTTGCAGTGCAAATGGCACTCGCCTTGGTTTGAGTCGGATTGGGGCCACCCCAGGGTCCAACTCGAAGTCAACTGGGGGCCCTTTATAACAACCCAGTTTTCCATTAAAGAGACCAGCAAATTCTTTGCATAATGCCTCGCTCATCTCAGGGCAGGTTTGGATTGAATTAAGCCCTGATATACTCAGTCCCAGGGCGGGGAACCAGTCAGTGCCCAGGAGACTGGGGCGACTGCCCTTCGCAATCACCAGTTTGAGTGCAGCCTGTTTGTCCCAGAACTGTACTCTCACGGCACACATTCCCATAACATGGATGCGGCCCGCTGAGTATGACTGCAAGGTTGCCGGGAAGGGCTCCAGAGGGGGCAACTTACCCCTGGGGAAGAATGTCCTCGCGGTCTGGTCCGACACGATAGTGAATCCAGATCCGGAGTCCACCTCCATATCGCACTGCTGACCCTCAATCTTCACCTTGACGTGTGCCTTGCCTTGCGCTGGGAACTGCACGACCCTCCTGTTGATCTCCGTTACGTAGTGGCAGTCCTTTAGAAAATGGGTTGCTGTGGGCGGTCTGCAATGCTCCAGTCTAGGTGCTCCTGTCGCTCCCAACGCCGCCGATCTACAGACCCTGGCGATGTGACCTGTCTTCCCGCACGTCCGGCACAAAGCATTCCGGAAATGACAACTCTTCCGCTCATGGTTTCCGCCACAACCTGGACACCTGCCTCGGTGATCTTTGTGCACTGTGCAGGCCTGACGCACTGACTCGACCCCACAGACTGGGCTCTGGCTCGGAGTAGCCTCTAGCTCGTCCATGGCATGCGCAACTTCTATCTGTGGCTTAGGGGCCTTGCGACTGGCATCAAGCTCCTCTCTTTCATAATTCTCCGTGGCAGTGGCCTCCTTCAAGGCTGAAGCAAGGGTAACCTCTTCTTTAGCCACAATGCGTCTTCTGGCTTTCTTGCTGCTCAGACCACCGACAAACCGATCCAGGAGAGTCTCTTCCAGATTTTGGAAGTCGCAGTGCTGAGTGAGCTTCCGCAGTTCAGCTAGAAATGCAGATACAGACTCCCCAGTACGCTGCTGCCTCTTATGAAACTCCATCCGCCGGGCCATCTTGGTCTCACTAGGCGCCAAGTGGCTTGTTAGGCAGGCAAGAATATCTTTGAGAGATGTCTCACTTAGCTTCGCTGGAGCAAGCAATGCCTTGGCCAGCTTGAAGGTCTCAGGCCCACAGTAGCTCAGGAATGTGGCCCTTCTTTTGCTGGCATCGGTGATCCCTTGAGCCTCTGCAAAGAACTCGAAGCGTTCGACGTAGTCTTCCCATGTGTGGGGCTCTGATGGCTGGAAGGGCTCCAATACCCTTGGACTCTCCATTGTCCTGTGGGCAGGGTCGTCTTCTCAGCTGGCCAGTGAGTCTTGTTCTTAGCTGCAATCCGGACTCTGAGGCAGGGCTGCGTTTAACCGCTCCTCAGCATTCCGGATCCCATCTTCGTCGCCAGTTGTTGTGACGTGGGGTTTGTGATTTCAGCTCTCTTGATATAACATGCTGGAGACAGTTCTCTAGTAACACTTCTTTATTAAAGCAACAAGACTAAGGTCTGGGGAGAGGAAAGCTACATTTATAGGGACAGGGGACTAGCAAGAAAGGATACATTTTGGAGGGAACAATATCAGGCAATCACAGTCCTGCCTTTTGGAGGGAACCAATAAGACAGAGGATCCAAATACAGCAGCTTAAATGAACCAATAGTAGCTGTACCCTTTGGAACCAAAAGGCAGTTACTTTACCCTAATGCAAATACAGACAATGATAATACAGATATAAAATCCTTTGACTCAATACACAACACTAGCCAAATTTATTCCATGTGTGAAACACATGCAGTGATTAGACGTTAACGAGAACGGAATACATTGTTTAAATCAGTGTTTCCCAACCTTGGGCCTCCAGCTGTTTTTGAACTACAATTCCCATCACCCCTGACCACTGGTCTTGCTAGCTAGGGATGATGGGATTTGTAGTCCAAAAACAGCTGGAGGCCCAAGGTTGGGAAACACTGGTTTAAATCATATAAAGGTAAAAAAAAAGAAGTTAGTTAGCCCAAGACTCTATAAAGGACATCATTTTCTATGCTGAGAGCAATAAATGTCTCATTCTTCTATCTTCAATAAACCAAGGGTTTCTTCTTGCAATTCTTATGCACTCCATCACCGTGCTAAGTTGCAATTTTGAAGCGTTCAAAGAGCTTCATTTAGTGAAAACTCTGGAGGGATCCGACAGGCTAATTGCCAAATTATATTCTGGCATGTCATTAAAAACATAACCTTGGTCCCTGATTGGACATGTGGGACAGAGATCTGAACATTAGGTATGGTCTAGGGGCCAGGTACAGGGTAAATATTAACATTCTGAATCCTTTTTCTTTCTGCTGACACAGATTTATCCATCATAAAAACTATGACATATTCCTAATGAACACATCTAAGGAAGAATTATGTTTGCTAGGAGCCTTGCTATGATGGGACTTGGGGAGTTCAATGGAGGAGAATGGCTATGGCTGCATATTCCATATCTGAACTTCAACTCTGCCTTTCTTCAGCTTCAATTTCCAATTTCCAATTTGCATTTCAGGAGCCACAGTTCAACCTCAAAACTGTTTCAGGAGCAGGGTTCCCCCCCCCCCATATCCTTTTGTCCTCTCTATCTCTGTATGTTTTCTTACCTTCTTATAACAATAAAAGCAAATATAAAGAAGTCATTTAAAAACAATGCACAGTGGTCAGGCTCAGAATCATCATCCTTTCTAGCCTCCTCACCTTCACAGTGAAGCCCTGTCAAGGACACCATGGGAAGTGGACACATGTCCTGAACCCCAGCATAGTCAAAGTTAAGTCCCAATAGTGCTCACAAACCCAAGGGCAATGCTGAAAAATAGTCAGAAAGTCCAAATAATATAAGAGGAAATTATTTCAGGTGATTGCTTAGGGTTTGATTGTAAGAGAAGGAGGGAGAGAGAATTCAAACTTTTAATTTTTTTTTAAAAAAGTTTAGTTTTCAAAGGTTTACATACTTTACCATCAACAATACCTGTCTCCCCCACTTCTTCCCCTTCTCTCCTCCCCCCAAACTTATACTGTATACAAAATTAATGTCTCACAGTGACTGTAACTGATTAGTAGAAATGATTCTATGACCTGAAAAAAGGACAACGCACGTTCTTTGGGACCCAGAAAATCTTCTGATTACAGTCATTTTTTAAAAAAGCTGAGACCTCATCCCTACTATCTGCAGGCGATGTCTGCTTCATACTCTCCTTGAGTGTTTTTGCCTCTTGTTTGCTTGGATGGATGGAGGATACAGAGGGAACATACAGTAACCCTGATGAACAAAGGAAGCATTTGCATTCATTGCTCTCTGGCTGCCAACCACTTGCATGTGGCCCCCAGAAGGGGAGAGCCAGTGTGGTGTAGTGGTTAAGAGCAGTAGACTCATAATCTGGGGAACCGGGTTCGCTTCCCCGCTCCTCCACATGCAGCTGCTGGGTGACCTTGGGCCAGTCACACTTCTTTGAAGTCTCTCAGCCCCACTCACCTCACAGAGTGTTTGTTGTGGGGGAGGAAGGGAAAGGAGATTGTTAGCCGCTTTGAGACTCCTTCGGGTAGTGATAAAGCAGGATATCAAATCCAAACTCTTCTTCTAGCTCATATGGGAATGTGGCTCTCAGGCTGAAAATAATTTCTCATCCTTGATGTAATCTATTAGGAGTATTTTTTCATTTGATTAATCTGACATGGCGAATAAATACGTTCCCTACTCCTCCATCCAAACTTCCCAATGCTCCACTCCTAATTCTGTAAATACCCGAATTTCTGATACTGTATCTGTGCAAGATATTCACTTGTTGGTAATCTTCCTGGAGACTTCCTGGATATGATGAACCAAACTATACTCTACCCAAACCAATGGCACAATAACTGCATTAGTTTTAGTTGTTGTTGGGGTTTTTTTAATGCACCATAGGACTCTGTTGTTTCCCATTTAGACAATAGTTGATCACATTGCTTGAGGTTAGCCCCACCATTAACATGGCTACATGCTTTGGCCTCTCTGGGGCTGTCACAGACAGTTCAGATCAAAGCCTAAATGGTTAAAAGTCTATTGATGGCTGCATTTTCTTCCTTAGGTGAACAAAACACCAGAGATGTCTTTTATCTCCATTAGCTCTGAACAGCTCCATTTGTCTCTCACTTAGAATGAAACAAGATCGTCCTCTTCGGCAAAGGTAGCCCTCATTCCCGATATTGACATGAGCCCCCAGACTACCAGTTCATTAAAATTAAACACCCATTTAACCACTGATGTAATTAAAGTTTATCTATATCCTATATCTCTGCCCTTGCTTGCAAGTGTCACTTTAAAGGTGCTCTGCAGCGATAGATAGATGATAGATAAATATATTTTTAAAAACAAAAGGGTCTTTTTTTAGATTGTGCCATTCTACAGCAAAGGTCTCAAACCTATCCATTCTTAAGGAAATCAGCCCTGAGTGTTCACTGGAAGGACAGATCCTGAAGCTGAGACTCCGGTACTTTGGCCACCTCATGAGAAGAGAAGACTCCCTGGAAAAGACCCTGATGTTGGGAAAGATTGAGGGCACAAGGAGAAGGGGACTACAGAGAACGAGATGGCTGGACAGTGTTCTCAAAGCTACCAGCATGAGTTTGACCAAACTGCGGGAGGCAGTGGAAGACAGGAGTGACTGGCGTGCTCTGGTCCATGGGGTCACGAAGAGTCAGACACGGCTAAACGACTAAACAACAACAACAACAGCAAAGATCAGTGACAGCCACCCAACAGAATTCAGATGCAAATAGAAATCATATTGTAAGCAAGTGACTATTCTGTTGGCATCTTTATGGGAAGCAGCTAAAGGTGAAGGGTGCAATTTACCACCACCTTCACCAACAGGGCTCAGCTGTGCATCATAGCTGGGGTGGAAGGGCAGCAGAAAGATGTGGAGCTGGTGCAGTGTTCAGGCCTGGAACAGGCCCAATGCCCTTCTACAATGGCAGAGAAACTGGCTTAGGATCTGATGGATCCTGGACCAGCTCAGCCCTGCCCATTCCTTGCCCCAATTCCAGGGCCTTTTTCTTGGCTACAACTGGTGAATATAACTCCAGCATTATTCTCACCCACTCACATGTTCAGCAGCTGGCAGGAGACTAGCTTAGCTGAAAGAGCTGGACACTGTCCTCAGGCCAGCACAAGGGAGGTTTGAATTGCTTTTCTCAACTCCTTGTCACGCACTGGTACAGCAAGATGCAAGAAGATTCCAATTTACATGTTTTATTGGGAACACTTTAAGATCTTTATTTCTTGCTTAAGGATAGTGATATATCAGCTACTTCTATTTCTTTTATTTAAAAAATCAGATATACCGACTCTTCCAAATGCTTTTCTTTAACAGTGCTTACATGCTTCCAAATAAATAACATTTGCTGAAGAAATAAAAGTATGGACATACATAAAATGTATTAATGAATAATTTTAACATACACTGTGATCAAGCTAATTTCCTACATTTCAGAACACTTACAACATACCGTAGCATTGCTCCAGAGCACTGCTGTAGTTGATCGTAGCTCCTCCTAGGACCACTAAGGTTTTCCAGACAGTCCCTAAGTAAAGTGATATTAAAAGTATTCCTGAAGCACTGCAGGATGCAAACATGACCTAATACATGCTGGGGTAGAGAAGAAACTCATATTGGTTTGCAAAATTCTGTTTGCTTTGCAATTTAATGCAAAATCACCTAATGTGCAGACCTGAAACCTGAACCAAAACACCAATCTCATTCAGAATGTGCAGTTCTCAGAATTTTGCAAAACAAACAGTTCTTAGCAACAACAAAACAAGTTTAAAAAGAATGTGCATTAAAAATGCATGTTAGTGAAAATAACATAAATAATTGCATTGTATTAAAGGAACATGCTCACATAAATGTAAGCAGAACTGAATGCAAAAAAGCGTATATTAGGAGAAATGTGGACAAAAATGCTGATTAATTTTCACACGACTTTATGGTTTTGTTTATCTATTTTACACAATCTACATACTGCTTGATTTTAACAAAAACCCTAAGTGGCCTATCAGGAATATTAAAGCCACCACTATGCAGTTCAGAACAAGTAATTAAAAACAGCAGTAGACTAAAAGGTGTTTTTTAAAAAATGCAATCCAATGTGAATTCAAGAGTGGAATTATGAGAAACTAAAGAGAAATTGAAATTGATGGATGTGTCCATCCACATCTCCTTTACTAAAGTGTTGATCATAGCTTAGGTTATCCACTGGCTTTCACACTTTCTAAAAGTTTTGACACTTTCACTAGCTAAACAACATGAAAACTTGTCTTAAAATGCATATTTTAAATGGAAGATAAGTCTAGAATGTATGTTTAATTTTTGTGTGCAAATCCATCGAAAATGAATTTGCAGATTGAAGAAATGAGTCAGAACGAGCTTATGGGTGCCCACATGCAAAAGTAACATAGATCAGAAAAAGATGGTGATTCACCCACCCTAATCCATGGTTTTACACTCCGGCTGCAATAGAAAATAGAAGTGAACTCGGAGGGGGAAATTAATTTGCATTTTCTTGGCTGAGTCCCAAACCTTCAGCAGGTTTGACAATACCACTGAGAAAAATAGAAAATAGATGCTGAAACATTATCTCTGACTATGCCCAAACAGAGCAGACCCGTAGAATTTGGCATTTTATTTGGGACAGGGGCAGGCAAAGGGAGCTCGGTTCCCATGAGATGGTGCCTATGGCTGGAACCATGTAGGTTTAATATGACTGAGCTGTGAAACTGTAATGTAATTTGGGATGGAGGTTGTCTCCTCTTTTAAATGAAAGATATTTACTGAACTAAATGGGGAGATGTACTTACCACGATAAGAGCAAAGGCTATTGTGTGCTTAGCACTGATTCCCATCCCTCCAAGATTAAAATACTGATAGACATTTCCTAATTATCTTTCATCCCCAAAGCTTTATTGCTAAAAAAAACAACACCCCAAAACCACAACACCCCTCCATCTCCCTTCCACACTTTAGACTGAGGTAAAAAAATTCCTTCCTTCTCTGTAATTGGTAAGCAATGTCAGCTGAGTCACCTGCCAAGCCATGATAAAATTAAATGACATGCTCCATTGTCGTATACTATTATTTCTCCCCTGGAAAAGGTGAAAAAGTATTCAGGAAGGGAGAGAATATGGAGTCTGAAGACAGATAAAGAAATATCTGAGGCCCCAAAGAGAAACAGCAACATTTGTCCAGAGGTGGGATTGATGTTTATTGACAGAACAGAGGCAAGGAGCTTTGTGACGATTACGCCAAGGCACGACCCCTTGAGCTTCTGGTAACAACAAATGGATGTACTTTGGAGAGTCCCGCCTTCAAGACTGTCATCCTTTATCTTGGCAAACATCAAAATCAGAGAGCAAAAGGGAGAAAATGAGCAATTGATTTTCCAGTATTGTCTTAACCTGCAGCCTAATTGAAGGTCAGCGGATGTATTCCTGTCAAACATGAGAGGTTTTTGCGATTCAGTGTGGCTGTCTCTCACAAAGCCATCCAAACAGGATGGATATTCCTGAGGGCGCTGAGAAGGATAACACTTTATCCAAACTTCTCAACTGTCCTTATGAGGAAAAAGCAAGGCTCCTGTAGAAGCAAATGCAAGGTAATTGGACAGGATGTCAAAAGTCTTACAGAGCCAAGGATGGGACCTGAGAGCGAGCTGAGGCAGGAAGAATAAATGGATGTTTGTCATTACAACAATAACGCATTAAAAACAAATTGTGCTTTCATAGAAAGTGGGTGATTGCATTCCTCCCTCAATGCTATTTTTTCAACCCTCTTTGAAGGATGAACAATAGCAATCACTTTTGTTTCCTAACATGATGAAGGACTTGCTGTTGTGTCATCGGAATCACTTGCTTTATTAGAGTACAAATGCAGTATGACAGAGGAAAAGAAGATGTCAGGTAATAAATAAAGAGAACTGGATCCCTCCCTCTCTTTTTTTTTTTGACGTCGCTGCTGTGTTTTCTGTGCTGCTTCTGCCCTCACTGACACCACATATCACCCCAAATCAGACTGAAAAGGAGAAAAATCAGAGACTGAAGCAGAAGAGGGTAAACAAGGCACCCAAAAATGGGGTGTGTTCTCCTGATCCTGAGTGGATGTTGAATTTTCAACAGAAAGGTGCAAACCTATCAATTTCAGTTTCTCATTTCTTCCATGTTGAGTTCATTTCCTCACATTTCCCCAGCAGTTGGCCATTTTTACTGTTTTTTTATTTTAAAAATCCTCATGGAAATTCATCAGCATTTTAGTGCACCCCCCCAAAAATATACACATTTTTATATGCAATATTCTTAAGTATGATGCATTTCCCCCATGTTATTTTCACTGCTGTCCACATTTTTATGCACACTTTATTCTACTATATGCATTCTTGCATATATGTTTCAGTTCGATTCAATTCACATTTAAAGATGAACCTATCTAATACGCACCTCCCAAAACAATATGTGAACCAACAGCAAGTAAAAATGCATTATATTAGGGGAAATGGGGTTTTCCTTGCCACGGAGCTTTCCTGGTACTTTTCCTACTATTTTGACTCAGATGTTAATGAATTTTGATGCTGAATAATAATGGTTTAAAGAAACAGCCGCACTTGGAGGGAATCAAGTTTGGTAAGGTTGGTAAGAAAAGTAAAGAAATTTGGTAAAGGTGTCACAAATTGTTGAAAGGTTGCCTCAGAGAGCAACCATGCAGCAGCCCCATGTAAAGTGCATGGTACTAATCAACTCTCTGGGGGTTACCAATGTGTGTTTCCAAGGTATTACATCCACCATAATATCTAGGGTTTGGGTTTTGTTCTGTTTTTAACTCATTGCATATTATACATATTAGTTCTACTGCAAATTGATGATGAATGAAAATATGCAGGAGAAAATATTGGCAGTGCACTAGTAACATATCACATCATATTCTGTATGCTAAGTGTTTCTCCATTCACAAAGCCAAAGTTAAGATTGAGGTGTTACAAGAATGCCATCAAGAAGCCCCAGTGAGGCTCAGAAATAATACTAAGCATGAGAAAAGTTTCCCTGTATTGAGCTACCTGGTTTTCGATAACCTTCCTCTTCGCACAGACTCAGCCAAGAGCAGAGTTTTGGCATTAATTTAGCACATCTTGGTTTTGAAAGATTAGTTTCTTTTTTTTTCTCCCCCTACCATCTAGAGAAATTTTCTATTCCTACTGTATAATATAATTCAAGAAAGATATAGTTACACCTGCCTAGCGGGGAAGTCAGCTTACAATGATCAAGTAGTGCATCATTTTTGTGTGCAGAGATATCATGTCTTCCATTATGTGCTATTACAATAAACATTTTGCACACTTCGGGGGGGGGGGGAGGATTATACAGAGCCATGTGCCAGGCAATTAAATAGGGGGAAAGAAAGAGACATACTAGATGCATATTTATCATCCTACACGCACAGCAAGTGTGTTTATGAGAGATGTAGGAAGTAAGCCCTTCACCAAGGATGTGGACTTTGATAAATAAGCCCATTTTATTCTCACTGGTAAATGCTCATGCACTCAATACTTTTCACTTTAAGCCCTGGGATGACAGTTACCCTGGAATGCTGACAGCATCTGTAGTTGGAAACCAGCAAAAGCAGTGGAGACAATTTCTAGAAAAGCTGGAACTAAGAATTAGTGCAAAATCAGAAGCCAGTTTTCTCAGATGCAGCAGTGAGTCCCTCAGGGTGTTGTTGGGCTCCAGTCAGCCACCATAGCAAATAATAACAATTACAGTAACAACAACACTAATAAATAATTTCGGTTGCCCCAGTCACTCTGGGAAGTTTCCAACAAACACAATAAGGTGTGAATATTAAAAACTTCCTTATATAGGGCTGCCTTCAGAAGTCTTCTAAAAGTCAGATAGTTGTTTGTCTCCTTGACATGTGATGGAAGGGCATTCCACAGGAGAGGTGCAACTACCAAGAAAGCCGGCTGTCTGGTTCCCTTTTGCATTTCTGATCTTGGCACCCAAGCTGCATCCTAGATGCAACCTATCTCAGAGCTATGACTCAACACCTACGTACAAATGCTTGACTGGCTCTGCAGATTAAAATTGTACTCCATGCTAGTGATTTCCCAGTTCAGATTTTTGCCCCATACGTACATGTCACACAGTCCAGCCAAATTTAGGCCCTTTAATTCTCCCCAGTTGAATTATTGGGGGGGATTTGGATGTCTAAGGTTTATAGTATTTATTTCCCATTGAACTGGAGACATCAGGGACTGTCTTGTTTTAAAAATACATTGAGAATTTTTGATTTACACACAATCTTTAAATATAAGGTTGTTTAAAGTGAACAACTTTACTTCTTTAACATAGACAAGCAGTGTGAAAATTCAACTGAGGAGAATAATAACACAAGGAAAATAATATTCAGTGACAGAGGAGGAGGAAGGTGTGTATGTGTGTTGCAAATCTCATGAATAACATTCATGAATAAACCATTTCTGTGCTACTGAGGCTCAGCTGGTCTTCATTTCAAGCTATGTATTTTTACCATCATAGCCCACTGGACAGACTAAGCCTCTGTGTCCAGCCTGATATGTTTGTACACCCTATATTTAACGATTGCTCCTTTCTGATTGAAATATCTTCAATCATGGGGACAGAATTATTGTATCTGCTTCAATGAGCCATGGAAACGTCAGCCTTTACTAAGCTAGCTACAGCTTTACAATAAAAAAAAAATGTTAGCCAGAAGATGGGCAGGGGGTGGGTGGATAGGGGGATTGTTTCCTATTTTATTTTTTGGGTCATGGCTTTCCGACCTGTTGAGCGATTTTGCAAGCAACTATCAGCAAGTTTTCTGTGCCGCAGATTTTTTTTTCTTCCTGAAGAGATTAGATTGGCACTGAACAAAAATCAAAGACATAAAGAGCAATTCATTTAAGTCAATGGGAGCATTTCTTATCTTTCTCTCTCCTTCCATTAATTCAACTTGTATCCCACCATCCTTCTAAGGAGGTCATGGCAACATAGATGCCCCTGCTGTCTATTCTCACAACAAACAAACTGTAGGGTTGTCAGAGAGAGACCAATCCAAGGTCACCCAGTGGCTTGTTAGGTTTATTCGGTTTATTCAGTTATGCAACCTACTGCATTAAATAAGGCTTATTTCCAGGGCTGGGAAGGCTTCAGACCACTAATTGCTAATCAGAAATTAGGCTTGCCAGACCATGTTGGCTAAGGAAAGGCCATGTGCCCTACATCTAACATCATAAATGGCATCAGGTGTGGGGCAGATGAAGTCTGTAGCAGCAAAAAGGAGTATGTAGGCGCTGCCAGTCAGTTGATCAAAATCAACCTTTGCACCTGCAACCAACCCTTTAATCCTTCCACCACATCATTCAACCAGATGTAATTTGTGCAATCAGGGAGGTGAACTCCATCAGGATGGTATAGCACTTCTTGGTCAAATGTGATCCTGGGGTGCAGACTCACCCAACCTTTCCAAAGAACCATCTTGCACCCAGCTGCACAATTGGCCTTCTTTCTGGCCTAGTTCAAGCTCTCAAAGTTAGGGCTCCTGCGTCACTGCCACCTTTCTAGTAACTGACCACCTGACAAATATGGCTGGGTTTGGGCCAGGGGTGATTGTAAGTCTTCGATTATGGCCCAAGTGAGGTCAGTGTCCTTCTGGAGACCTAAACCATTTCTCCCAAATTGTATAATGATGATGTCTGGGGGGACCACCTGCCTCAATTTTGGCTGCTGCCATGGACATGAACTCTTGTCTTCTCATGCCTCTCCTTCCTAGTCAGGAGATCTGGATGCCTGGGGGAAAGGCAAGGTTGCTTCCTCTTCCACTTGACTCAGGTCCAATGGCTGATGCTTAACCACAAATCCAGATCTTCTTGCCCAGCATACCTGCAATAGAAGAGGCAACAGGAAAATGTCATGTCCAGGGTATTCTGGCACAAATATCTCTTGTATGCTGTGGATCTCCACTGGCCCATGGCTTTAATTCTCTCGGCAGGAAAGCCCCAGGAGGTGGCAGTTGTGGTGGCACCTATTCTGAAAGAGTGAGCTGACAAGTCTGAGGGTTGCATGCCACACGCTACTATTGTTTTGCACAACACCCATGCCTGACTAGGCGAGAGCTATCCTTGTGGATGAGCAGTGAACCAGGCCTAAGTGGCTGAAGGTCTGGTGTCTTTTGCTGGACAGGAGCTCTTTTCATTTGTTGCTGTTAGCTTTATTATGGAGCCTTTACTTAACTGATCTTTTTTTGAGAAGCGAATGCAAATTGAAAACTCTGGAGTCAATGATATGTCCTGATAGAGCAGCCTTCTGGAGAGGGTTTCACTGCTACCTTCATTCACACATTCAACTACTCTCAGAGCTGCAAAGGCTAGTATTGAATAGGCCACACTACATGACCTGTATTCATACCTCAGTGGGAGCCATGGGGAAATGCTTCTTGTCCAGATGCCCAACTTGAGGGCTGATGGGCCATAGAACCCCAAATGGATATGATACATGTTGTAGGGTGACTCTTAAGCTTGGTCAATCCTGCCAGTCATCAACCAGCAGTTGGGCTGGTTGATTTCAAGATACACATGCAACACCCAAACCTGCTGACAACTGTAATGAATAAGGTTGTGTCTAGTTTAAATCCCAGTACAGTGGTACCTTGGGTTAAGTACTTAATTCATTCCAGAGGTCCGTTCTTAACCTGAAACTGTTCTTAACCTGAAGCACCACTTTAGCTAATGGGGCCTCCTGCTGCCGCTGCGCTGCCGGAGCACGATTTCTGTTCTTATCCTGAAGCAAAGTTCTTAACCTGAAGCACTATTTCTGGGTTAGTGGAGTCTGTAACCTGAAGCGTATGTAACCCGAGGTACCACTGTATTGCTATCCTGTGTCTTACTGTAGTTATGTGTAGTCACCTCCCTGCCTGTGGCTCCACAGTACCTGCACCCGCAATATATTCCCTACCCAGGTCAGACCTCATTTGGTCTGTCCTGAAGCTCTTCCCAGGCAGTTTTCAAATAATAACCCTTAGAATTATTAGAGAGGGAGGGAAAGCCCCTCTCTTAACATCTGCACAGGGCAAATTATTGGACTTCAACATTGGGTGGGTGGGGGAATCTTAAATCCATACATTTCAAAGGCGTCTCAGATTCTGAACCACTGGGAGCAGGGTGAACCATTGGGATCATGCAGTGTGTGTGTGTGTGTGTGTGTGTGTGTGTGTGTGTGTGTGTGTGTGTGTAAGACTTTTTGTCATTATAAACCAGAAGATTGAAGGCAGAGCAGTCCATTTATGTGAATGGAGCTGTCTGATAAGAGCTTAGTATTAATATAATGTGTGGCAGGATTTTTGTAGCACAAGGGTCAGCAAGTAAGTTAACGACACTGCTGGGAAGCGTTATAGAGTTTTCACAAAACAATAAACTCTCTCTCGACAATCCTCAGTGCTATAATCATAATATCTTATCTCCACTGATAAACCAGGCTTTTCCACTCTATCATTTTCTCATATTGGTTGAGTAACAAACAATGCACATGTTTAAAATGTCATTTATAGTACTATAAAGACTTGCGGTAAATAATGTGGCTTCTGACCCATCCCATGCCTAGTTATTTCAGTGCCATAAAAAGAGACAGCAGCAGTTAGTTTAACAGCACTCCCTGAATTTCCATTGATTGGATGCATCACCTTCCTCTTAGGTAGGCAACTCTGCTTGCTCAGTTCATCTGATAAAGCGTTGATCCATTTAGCAGCTGAATGTGTATATTGACTTAGGGGGATCAGGAAATCTGAATTAAGCTCTCAGGAAAGCTAAAAAGAAAGTTTTGCAAAGAAAAACAAAAAATGCATGGATATCTTGCCCAGAATAACAAATGAAGTGAATTTAAGGATTCCTCCTTTGGTGGAACACTTGTATTTGTATTTATAGTTACTAAATACAGGTGACTCTCACTTTAACACAGGGGTTAAATTTCAGGGATAGCATGTAAAGCCAAAATAAAATATAGTCAAAACACATTGGTAATCCCACCTGCCATTGAACCCAAAGTCCATCTCTGGATGTGTGCCCCGTTTCTGCCCCCTTCTAAAAAATAAACATTTTCCAAGCTCATAAAGCCAAATGCATACAATTCACAACTTGTGAGATACTTGTATAACCTTTTCTGCACAATACCATGTCCCGAGTCCTGTACTGGCAGTGTTGGTTCTCCTTGAATTTTCATTGGCTTTTGAGGTCATTGACCATCAACATTCTTCTGTAGCAACTGAAAAAGATGATCATTGGAGGTACTGTATTACATTAGTTCTAGTCATACTTCTAGGGTTGCTACAATAAAGTAGAGGTCCAACATTGCTCAGCGCCATGGCTTTTGGCCTCTGGGTTCCTAGAAGGATCCATTCTATTTCCTATGCCCTATGCCTAATGTGTGCCCTTTATGTAATACAGTTGGTTCTCCTTGAAATTTCAGTGGCTCCTGAGGTCATTGAGCAATTGGCATTCTTCTGAAGCAACTGAAAGGGATGATCATTGGAGGTACTGTATTACAGTGGCTCTAGTCATACTTCTGGGGTTGCTACCAGAAAGTAGAAGTACAATGTTGTTCAGCTCCATGGGTTTTGGCATCTGGGTTCCTAGAAGGATCCATTCTCCTTCCTATGCTATTTAACATCTATAATAAACCATTGGGAGCAGACATCTGGGAAATGGTGTCAGCAGTATGCCAGTGACACACAGCTCTGTTCCTACATTGCATTGCATTAAGGGCAGGCTATTAAAGTGCCAGGCAGAGTCCTAAGGCAGTGATGGGGGTGTGGGGAAAAGCCAACAAGACAGAAGTGATGTTGGTGAGTGGTTCCTGTGTAATGCCTGTTCTGGATAGGGTTGCACTCCCTTTGAAAGAACAGGTCTATAGTCTAGAAATACTCCTGGACTCTATCTTGTCACTGGAGTGGCTAAGAGTGCTTATGCATAGGATAGCCTGGCCTCAGCTAACCATACTCCTGCTTAGGGTACTGTAATGTGTTGCCCTTTGGCAATGATGCTGCACTTGAAGATGGACCGTGAGCTGCACCTAGTGCAGATTGCAGCTGCTGGGTTGGTCAAAGTGGTAGCCTGATGGGTCCATGCATCACTGGGTCTGAACGAACTGCCCTGGCTGCCAGTAAATGACCAGGACCAGTTCAATGTGTTCATACTAGTATATAAAGCCCTAAATGGCTTGGGACACTAGTACCTAAAAGAGTACCTTCAAATTCTATCCAAATGTGAAATCATGGGGCAAATTTGGCAATCTCAAGAATTTTAAGGGAAGAAAAATGCTTTCATGAAGGTCAATCTTCACCTATGTGACAATGTGGACACATATCCACTGTTAGGTGTATACACCAGCTTGTCATTGTTAAGTGTAAACCAGATTATCAGAGCCACAATTACCATCATTGGAGTTTTGTTTTATATTATTTTAACTGAACAAAGGGAAAGACTGATGCATTGGAGCACAAGGTATTAAAAACTAATGACATTAATACACCAAGACTGCAAACTTTTGTCTGAGAGAAATGTCTCCCTTAAAAGACTATGCCAAATTGATTTCTTTCTTTTAGAGGAAGGTTTATTTTAAAGCAAGCCCTGTTTTGTTCAGTGTGAATAAATGTCTTACGGTAACAGCCTGTCTTTCACAGTTAATTGCGACTTGTCTCCTTGGATATCATCATTTGCATAATTGTGATTCTTTTCAATAAAAAAGGGATTATATAATCTCGGAGAAGCAAACATCATAAAATTTAAATTTACATGAAATTAAAGGAATAAGTGCACCATGGTAACAGTACTATTAGCTTCCACCAAAAGAATATAATCTTTAATATTACACTCCCTATATTTGTTGAGGGGGGGGGGAATCACTTTCCGACTGCACTATTTCTCAAATGTCACACAGAATTAAAACATCAGACCTCACTTTGAAGCTCCCATATTGAAATGCATATCAATTGCAGCTTCATGGAAATGTTTGCAATAAAGTTCTCCCAAGGTTAGTTTTTTAAGTTGTGCAATAGACAGACAGCCATCACAATAAATGAGAGAATAATTAGGACTCAGCACTCTTCATGATCATCTCCTTTTATCATGGCACAACATCCTTGACTTCGTGAAAATACCCATTGTGCAATCCTATCCGTAATTATTCCAAGGAAAGAAATTTCTTCGGTTCTCATTTTAATACAAGCCTATCAAATTCTCACTGCCAAACCACCCTGTAAATCCCAAAGGCAGAAATTCACACATCTCTGAATTTCAGGATGCGGTTCTCTGACCAAAAATAATAGTATACCAATAACTTGATACACCGAGAGATTGCACTCACAAATCTGTATATGAGTCACTATAGCGTGCAACAATTATTTAGGGAAAATCAGTTTCAAATTACACATATTTGGGGGAATTGCATATAAAATGTGCAGAGTAGGATAAATAAGCATGACAATCCATATGAATTTTTGTTCAGGCTTTTTAAACAAACAAACAAACAAATAAATAAATAGCCAATACAGAAATAGGGCAAACTTGAAAAAAACTGAGAAACTGAGAGAAATTGAAATCGACATTTCTATTCAGCCGTGCTTGAAGGATGTCCCATTGTTGAAAGGATTTACTCCCCAGTAAATGTTTAGGAATGTGGGTGGCGCTGTGGGTTAAACCACAGAGCCTAGGACTTGCCAATCAGAAGGTCGGCGGTTCAAAACCCCACGAAGGGGTGAGCTCCCGTTGCTCGGTCCCTGCTCCTGCCAACCTAGCAGTTTGAAAGCACATCAAAATGCAAGTAGATAAATAGGGAAGGTAAACAGTGGGAAGGTAAACAGTGTTTCCATGTGCTGCTCTGGTTTGCCAGAAGCGGCTTAGTCATGCTGGCCACATGACCCGGAAACTGTACACCGGCTCCCTCGGCCAATAAAATGAGATGAGCGCCGCAATCCCAGAGTCGGTCACGACTGGACCTAATGGTCAGGGGTCCCTTTACCTTTACCTTTAAATGTTTAGCATTCCGGATTCCAAATCTTACTGCCATTCCAATCAAACTGTACCTCTCTGGAGATGCAGGCTAGATTGTGGCAAGGGGCAGGGGAAAATATCAATGTTTCTAAAGCTCCTATTTGCCTGGGTCAAAATAGGAATTTATCCAGCTTGTAATTATCCTCAGAGGCTCTTCTATCACATTGGAATGTGGGATGAGACTCTGTACATGAATTAAAAAGAGATTGCTTTTTAATTTAAGTCTAGTCCAGAAGATAAATTTCTGCTCTGAGAAAGATAAACAAATTTGTGCAGAGATTGATTTTTTCCCCCTTTTATGGTAAGGTTCTTCATGATCATGAAGAACCCCAATGTTCTATAGCTTTCAGACAGGTGAGACTTGTTTGACTGAGAAATGGGAGAACCCCCCCCCAGCAAAATACCCTATTGTTTCTGTAAACAAATTATATATACTATTGGTTACATATCCCCCCCAGCCTATATTTTCACGATCTTTTCTGGTTATGGTGAAGCTTTATTTTTCCACAATTCTCAGTGCCAAAAATTTAGTTGGTTTCCAGAAAGGAAGTCTGTATATTTGGAGACTGCCATTAAAGAGGTGTTGGAAGGGCATACCTACTGTGCAATTGCTTTGCAGATCACAGATGTATATCCAGTATGATAGGTGTGTATTTGGTGGTTTTGCAATGTTATATTGCATTGATTATTTTGTTGCATTTTTATATTGTATCTCTCTTTTGTATTTATGTGGCCCCTTTCGGCCCAAAGCATTATATAAATAAACCATAGCATCACATGATCTGTCACTTATCTCTTTTCTATGCTATGTTATGTTATGGTCTAGGACTAAGACAGCAACTTAATTTCAGAGTATAGAATATTTCTCTGCCTTTCAGACTGTTTCTCTGCCTTTCAGACTCTGCAAATGTATAAGAGTGTCTTTGGAGAAAGATAGGCTATCAGACGACATAAGAGCAAATTGCAAAAGCTGTTGAAATGTCCGGATGACAGCAGGATTTTCTTGTGTCAGGCATTAGAGGACACCCGAAATTGCCCTCTGAAATTGCAGCACTAATCTCCACACTACACATACACACATACACACACACACACACACACATTTAGTTGCCAATGAATTGGTGGTTCATATTAAGCAATAATTTCCTCAAGTCAAAAATGTAAGGCAGCTGGATGTGGAACGTAGGACAACTTAGGAGGAACAATATTTGTTGTGAAGGTCAAATGAGAGTAAGGTTAAACAACACTAGCTTCTTCTCCCTCCCACCCTTCCCTCCAACTTCATTCACTCCATAGCCTGACTCTTAGGACTGGTCTACTCATTCAGGGAAATGAAAAGGGAAAGAAAGGGAAGCATTTGAATGAATTGTAGCACTTCAAAGTATAAGCAGAAGAATAATGTCTTTTGAATGTCCTTCACTTGTGTACCAAATTCTTTGCAAGCAAAAACAAGTATAGCAGAGATCATGTTGGGATGCAGACATTCTTCCTTGTGTGCTGTGGTTTTATGCATGCACAGAGGTTAAGTGCCCTCCTCATCCCCAAAATGAAGGAACATTCAGATACTGCAACTGCCGCACATGTATGGCTAGATCAGTCGGTTTCACATGTGTTCAAAAGTATATTCAATCCCATTTTTGCATCCGTGAATTATTTTATTTTTAAAAAATGTACAAAGATGTATTTAAAATATGTATTTAAACATATACATACAAAATGCGCTTTTAAGCAATGTTTTGGGCTATATCCGATGTTCACTGCCTGCTAGCGCAAGAGCTTTTGTAGTACAGTCATACCTTGGTTTTTGAACAGCTTAGTTCTCGTACATTTTGATTCCTGAATGCCACAAACCCGGAAGTGAGTGTCCCGGTTTGCAAACTTTTTTGGGAAGCTGAATGTCTGACACGGCTTCCACGGCTTCCAATTGAGCGCAGGAAACTCCTGCAGTCAATTAGAAGCCGCACCTTGGTTTTCGAATGTTTTTGGAAGTCGAACGGACTTCCGGATCGGATTCTGTTCGAGAACCAAGATATGACTGTAGTTCACTAATGACGCTTTGTGTTGTGCAACGGAGGAATCCAGTGCAACTCCTGCACCAGCAGAAACTTATTGTGCAACATATTGTGCAATCTGTTGTGAAACATACTTACCAGCAATTTGCTTATGCACTCTCTTGTGCAACAATGTTCCACCAGTACAAACCATTTGAGAAGGAGGAGGAGGAGGAGGAGGAGGAGGAGGAGGAGGAGGAGGAGGAGGAGGAGGAGACTGTTAACTGACTTTAACTAAGCTGTACTTTGGATACAGCCCTTTATCTAAAGCAGGGCTGGGGAGCCGCATGCCAGGGTGGACAAATACAGCCATCCTGGCCTCTTTTTTCTGGCTCTTGGGAATCGTGTGGCTCTCCAAAGGTTCCCCAGAATGGGATGTGGCTCTCAGAATGGAAAATATTTCCCATCTCTGACCTAGAGGCAGTTATAGTGGCAGGCAGTGCTCCTGTCAGTGCTTGGCCATTGCAATTCCATATAATGCCCCATCATGACATTGAGGGTAGGTGCTGCCGTTTTAATTTCCCACAATCAACTGGTGTTGATAAGAAGGCCTGAGACTAGTGGCAAAATGATGGGAGCATAGAAATGATAATTTTGGTCAAATGACTCCCACCTTAACTGGTGCAATAGAAAACATTCCTGATGCTTTATGAAGAGAGGACTCCAAAGGAACATACAAGCGACTAGTCACTCCATGTAATATATGCAGCCTTCCACTGTCCAAATCGAATTCTCCCTTTGTCCACTGGATGAGGCAGCATTGCCTCTGAATAACACTGAAGAGCCATTGCTGCAATTGCTGCAGATAAGTTGCTTTCATATCTATTTTTCACAGCTATCAATAAGCAATTATTGTTCAGCCCGATACAAAGCCTTGGCGCACTTATTTGCTCAGAGCAAGGGTGTTATTTTTAAATTTGAATTCTGAGATGTATTGGAGAAGGAATCAGTGCACAGTATTCAAACATGTAGCTCACGAAAGGGCTTTTGCATCAAAGCAAGTCATCAGTGGATGGCATGACAACTGTTTTGTGTGTGTGTGTGTGTGTTTCCAAATGCCGCTGATGAGAAATTAAAGGTAAGTTATTGCTGCCACCAACAGGCTCAACCTCAGTGTGTTACATTTCAATGCTTTAATAAATAATTGCAGAACAGAAACCAGTGCTAGGTTCGCATGTCCTGGACTCTGATATCCTTCCCCAACAGAGAGTCCACACAGACATTTAGCAGGACGTTCCATTTAAAAGCACAGCATGACAGAAGGAGGTATTTTTTATATTTCTTTGATAGACCGGGGGGGGGGGATCACCATCTGTGCAATAAACAGGAATGTAGTTGTATTGTGCATAATTTATTCCACGCAGAGTTACACAGTTGACATTAAGATACTAAAAATGCAAGTAACTTGAATTTCAAACAGAAGAAGGTAACTTAGATTAGGTTAGACTGCATGTCCATCTAGCCAAGGGGGGGGGGGCTCCTGTGACTGGTATTCGCTCTCCCAGGTTGCAGGCAGAGGTGTTTGGTACACCCTGCTGCCTGATCAAAAACTAGAGATGCTATTGAGGCTGAGACCTGCATGCAAGAATATGCTGTCTTGCTGAGCTTAAAGTCCTTTCTTTAAGTAGTGAGACTGAACTGGGAAAAGAGATATTTATGAAGATGCTAGATGTAACTAAATGATTCTTAGGATCCTTTTCAACTCTGATTCTATAATGTAAGACCAGGGTAGTAAATGTAAGATGCCTGTGTCAATATGTGCCTGAATATGTTCAATATTGTTGCATGCCACCCCAATCTCTGTATGGTGAGAAATTTCAGGGGCTCCAGCTGTTTACTCAGGGTCCAGTTTCCTCAAAATGAAAGATAATGGAGATTGTGGTGTCTTTAGGTTATATGGTTTATTTACACATATGCAACCTGATCCTACGACGGCGGGACTAACAGCATTAGCACCCCAGTAAGGTCTTGCTTCTCCAGTTGCCGCAGCCTTGGATCCCAGCAGAAATCAGGCATGGCTCTGTCTTTCAGCTGCTCACCCTACAGTCTGTCAGCTTCCAGCTCTCACATACAACTCTGGCTTTTGTCTTTCTCACTCCTAGCTTTTTGTCCTTCTTACTCCCCGCCACCTATTTGCCCTCTGGAACTAAGGCTGTTACCAAGATGCTGCCCTGACTTTTCCAGCAATTGAATCCTTGCTGGATCCAGGAATTAAAAAGAGACTCAGGCACACAGCCTACCCCATCACTGTCACTCAGAACACCATTTGTCCTGCTAAATAACATTGGTGAAATCCTCTAAGTCCCATTCAGGAACTTTCACCTCGGCATCCTGAGAAAAATGTGTTTGCATTTTTCTCTCTTCTGCTTTTATCTGAATTACTCAAATGTTTTGCACAAGCAAGATTCTCCGAATTCTCTCTTCTGCTTTTATCTGAATTACTCAAATGTTTTGCACAAGCAAGATTCTCCGAATTAGCCTTTAAATTTCATTTCCAACAGTGCTAAATAGCAGCTGTGCTATCAATTCTCCTTTTGTTTCTTGCCTTTTAGATCTCTACGCTTCTCTTGTAAAGAAATCTGGAGAAGCAGGTGCTACTAATACTTCAGTTAAATGCCATCTACACCTATTCTTTATTCTTTGATTCATTTTCCCCGCCACACACCCACACCCACTGGACTTCAATGGGTTTGATAAAAATTTCTGCACAGCTCAATTAGCTTAGGCTGGCACCTACTGGACAATTTCTGTCACTGCACACTCAGTCACCAATTGAATATGTATAGCTATTCATCCTTACCTTGGGAACATTGAAGTTTTACATTGTAATTACTTGCTTCCTTTTGTGTTTTCATTTAGAAAGCACCTTCTGTTACCTGCTTGAAACTGCTTTACTGGAGTTCATTTTAGAAAATCAGATGAGTAAAACCTAGCCAATGCTCTCTTGAGAAGTCCTTAAAGTATTTTATTTGCTTAGGAATTGCATTGTAAAGGATGCAGTTTGACATGCAAGCGATGCAATGCAGCGTGGTGGAGACAGTGAGTCTTGCGCCAATTATCTGTGTCAAGATCACCAGCCACAGGATGTTCATACTGAAACACTTCCAGGGATAAGTTAGAGCTACTGCTTGCTCTTGAAAATCACAGCCCTCTGACATCCCAAACAGCTTCACCAGACACCTGCCTAACTCCATGCCTTTCCTATTCGGTTGGCCACAGCCCTTCTCCAGTATTCAACTTCCTTGTTTGCCAGCATACAAGAAAGCACCTTCTATGTGAAGTTCATAGATTAAGCATTCCATCATGTTCCTACCTTATTTCATCTCTGGTGTTGAGGGATCACTTCCTGCTCCTCAGCTTTGCCAGAACTGATACAGTGGTACCTTGGGTTACAGACGCTTCAGGTTACAGACTCCGCTAACCCAGAATTAGTACCTCGGGTTAAGAACTTTGCTTCAGGATGAGAACAGAAATCGTGCGGTGGTGGTGGCACGGCGGCAGCGGGAGGTCCCATTAGCTAAAGTGGTGCTTCAGGTTAAGAACAGTTTCAGGTTAAGAACGGACCTCCAAAACGAATTAAGTTCTTAACCCGAGGTACCACTGTAGTGAGTTCTGAACTTCCCTATCTGCTCATGGCCTCATACTCTTTTCTTATATATATATATATAAAAAATAGCCTGGCTGTTTAGTCTCACATTTGTCCTATGCCTGAATTACATCAGGGCTGTGCACTGGTTCTAGCCTAGTCTTAGATCCAGAAGCAAATCAGGAGCTTGTTCCCTAACTTTCCCTGCCAGGCCATATGCTCAAAGCAAAGATACTCTTGGGAAGTAGGGTGGTGGTGGGGATTTGGCCGTTAAGCAAAAGCAGCCCCATGACTGTCTAAAGGTACAAGTGGTCCTGCATATGCATGAGAATTGTAGTATCCCATGAGAATTGTAGTATTGCAGTATTCCCAAGGATGCATGGGAATTAAATTAAATTCATTGAATTAGACAGCTGAAGAGCATGCAGAGGACAAGACCTCTGCAGCCTCCAGCCAATCCTACTCGTTTAGCCCTCCAAGGCCCAGAGCAAGGGCACCAGGCTGTTCCATGCCAGCACGGGGCTGGCATTGGTTGCTCTGCCCACTTTTGCTTCTGGCCCCAACCACCACCAGCATGTGGTCTTTGGAAGGGACTGTGTCTGGAAGGGAATGTGTCCCTCAAGCTGAACATTGTTCCCACTGCACCTCTACAATAATGGTTTGATCCAGTGAATAATGGATAATGCAAAATGGTAGCCAGGCTGCAGTCCAATTGTTGCTTTAGCTACTTGTACCAGCAGTACCTCCACAATGAACTGTTAGGGTGTGTTTTCTGCCTCTGGGGCAATTTAGTGAAATGATGCCCCCCTCCACCCCACACATACACCAAACCACACCTAACTCTGCTCACAAATAGAGTAGATAATTTTGAAAGGCTATTTGCATGAAGGTATAAAAAGAATGCAGTTTACTATTTATCTATGGAGCCCTTCCCCACGATGCAGAAGGCTGGATGTAGTGTCTAATATAGGGCCTTTTACACTACATCCCAAAAACAAATCGCTGCTGAGGCATCTATATACCAGCCTTCTTTATCACGCTCTGTGGCTGTGGTTTTCATTCTGCATCATGAGCCGCCATCTACACAGCCCTGTCATTGCAATTGGTCACACATAGCACCACAAGCATTCTGTTCAGTCTCTTAACTGGGGAAGAAGAAGAAAAAATTTAATCTCACCCGTCACAATTGCAGGCTGTTAGTTGAAGACATTGTGGAGAGATGAAATCTCAACAAGAAAGCTAACAGACAGAGCCACCACCGTAGAGCAGCATTTGCAGGCTTTGAAAAGTCAAGTCGGATACAAGGAAACCTTGATCCTTAAAGCTCATCCAGATGGCTTCTATTTCAAAGGACTGATACTTTATCATTTTAATTACCGTAGGTTGAATCCAACTAAGTGCTTCTTAAGGTAGACCCATTGAAATTAAGAAATTAAGTCAAGTCCTTCCTTACTTGAAGGTAGGCTTCTCTCTCATTATTTGGAAGGCACTTTGGAAGCCTTTTTTATGACAAGTGTGGAGTGCAAAAATATTAAAATAAATAAACTTGGTGGCGAAGATCCTAAGCACAAGTCCTTATTAGTAGCAACATCAGTTCTGAAGTTCCTTCCTGGGGAAAATTCTGCCTGTTAGGGCTCACCCACATTTCTGTTTCTCATGAGATGTTTTCCACTTGGTCTGGGACTTCTAGGCTCAGATCCGAGAGGTTTTTCTTCGGTCCTGCCACTTTCCCCGGAAAACCACCACTGTTTACTGCTGAATTGGCAGCAGTGACCTGGAAGTCATGGACCAAATGGAAGTGTAGATGAGCCCTCAGTTTTTCAACCCCAAATTAATTCAGTTTTATTTAAGAGAGCCTCTGAGACTGATCCCACCTCCTTATCATCTTGATGAAGTATTTCACTGCTAAATTGTGAATTTGGGATTTGTGTTTACAGTGGAACCTCAGTTTTTGAGTGTCTCAGAAGCCGAACGATTCGGAACCCGAACACAGAAAACCCAGAAGTAATTGCTTCCATTTTCAAACGGGCCTTGGAAATCAATCGGTTTCTGATGTGCGTTTCTCCATTTTTTTCAATGGAGTTTGCTGACCGCCCATTAATCCTTAGTTTTTGAACGTCTTGGAAGTCAAACCGACTTCCAGAACGGATTACGTTCAAAATCCGAGGTTCCACTGTATTTGTTTTCATCGCTTGTCAAATATATGTGAGTTCCAGCCAGCAAGATATTGAACCTGGAATCTTCTGCATGGAAAGCAGGTGCTCAGATGCAGAGGTAGGGTCTTTCTCCAAGCAGGTAATGAATGCGCTAACCTTCTCTAGTCATTGTTTCCCAGCGACTGATATAAGGGGGTTATGGCTTCTTATATTAGAGGGAGAGCATAGCCATTATCACTGTTAGACCTGGATAATCTTATCCTCCATGAATTAATTAAATAAACTGTACTGCATGAAGAAGCACTACCCTTCTGCCAGTCCTGAACCATCTGAAATTTAGTTTCATCAAATGACCCCTTTGGATCCCAGCATATCTAGAAAGGGAGGGGAAACGTCTCCCTATGCACTTTCTGTATCATGCCACCTTTTACTTGCTCATTTTCTCCTAAGCTAACAAGGCTCAAATGTTCCTCAAGGGAACAGCAAATCCTTTTTTAACAAAGCAGACATGAAGTCAACTTTGTCCAGTTCCCTTCCCCCAGTTCTCGTTTAATTTTGGAAGAAGTAACTCCTCAAACCTGACTTTCATAAATGCTACACACTTTTCATTTCATTTATTTCTCTACTTCTGCTCTCTTTTTTATATCTGAAAATTCCTTCATTCTGCATACAAGCACTCTTTCCCCAGAAGAAACTGTCCCTTCGCATTAATGTCCTGCTAGTCCTCTGATAAATTCGCAATGTACATGGTGGGGGGGGGGGAATCTTCACAAACACTGCAATAAATGATCTTCTCATTGCTCTTCTTCCAAATAATAGTGAAGGTTCAGCTCATCCTGATCTCTGACAATGACAGGCTTCTAATAGGTTATATTGTAAAACTACCAGGCAGGCTCCTTGTGTAATCAGAAAGTCTCAGCATTTCATCTCCCAGAAAAAGAGAGAGAGAGAAAGAAAAGAGTTCTCCTGTTCTCTCTCTTGTCCTGTTCTTAAAGAGATGACCTTCAGGTTCTTTCATGAATACTATGGCAAAGATTGCAGGCTCTTAGCAATATCAGCCCATCTGCTCCTAAATTTGCATTCATGTCCCTGAAGGGCCCCAACTGGCTTCGTCCGTACCTTTTTTTAATGTTTCAGATCTTTATTTTCAAAATCAATTTCTTTAAAGGAGAAGGGGAAATGACAAAAATAAAATTAAATGGCCCTTGTTTTCAGTGATGGCATGTGCGATTGTCAGGTGATAGAAGATGTATGATCCATTGTGAGGTTAACTTAGAGCACCATCTAAAATTATTTTCCTGCTGTACTAATGTATATTACTACAATTTTTTTATTTCATTTATTTCAATTATTGTAGCTTTCTATAATTATCCAGGATGTCTTTGGCAGGCTAGATCTTCCCTTTTGCTTATCCCTCTAAACAAAATAACGACAGAAGTCTGAGATATAAGACTATAAAAATACTGTTCACTTGAGGAGTGCTGTGGCCCAAGCCCCTGCCTGGACATATGGACAGAAGCTTCTCCTCCCAGATCCCTTTAAAAGGATACCCTACTTCTGGAGGAACAAGCAAAAACTACAACCTGCCCTCTGTTGTTACCCAATGCCTAAGCTGCCAAAGTTGTGACTATTGCTATGGTGTAGGCAAAACCCTAAGGCCAGAGCCAATTTGCCTGATGGACAAATTCCTACCTATCCCCAAATAGGGTAGGGTGGGGTTCAGGGACAGGAGGAGACAGACCCTGGGTAAAAAACTATTATTACACCAGGAGAACCTGGAATGGATAGGCCTGCCTAGGAGAAAAAGGAAAAAGAAATAGGCACTGCCACAACACCACAGGAAAAGTGCAACTTCCTGAAAACTTGAAAAGGCAGCCCAAAACTTCAAAAAGAGGTGCTATTGAGCCAAGTCATGGTCTTCCAGGTTCTCATGAAACAAGTCCCATTCATTCTTGGAATCTGTCAGGGCATTGTTGCCTTCTGCCACCAACAGCATGGGAAGCATCTTGCCCAGCTCAAAGGTCACCACCTCAGCTTTGTCGTTCTCAAAGAGATCACTCCCCTCCCTGTCCTCAATGAACTTCCAAATCTGGTTTCTCTGCTAGGCTTTGTATCTGTCAGGTGTCAGGTAATCCAGTCCCTCACATGGTAGGCAACCAGGAATAGATAAACAAGGAGAGTTCTTTTCCTTCTCCGCGGTCAACAGGCTGGATTCTAAAGCAGAAATTCTAGCCAAGAGATCATGATACAAATTGTCGCGAAGGTAGCACAAAGAGATGGTGGCTGTTCCTTGCCCGTCAACAGATGTCTCTTGGGACAGTCTTCTCCTTGGCAACCAGTCATAGTCACCCTCCACATAGGTCATCTAGGTAAACTCACTCAGTCCACACTCGCTCCAACACTGGGTGTGTGCTGATAAAAAAAAGTTGAAGGGTTTCTTGGTCACTTCTCAAGTTTCACTTCCTCAAAAACAGGCTCTCCAAGTAGGGACTTCTTGCTCTCATCCACATTCCCACTGTGAAGAAACAGCTTCTGTCCGGCTTGTCTCCAGTCTCAGCAACTGACTGTGCTCTCCATCCAGGTCTCCATATGTCGCATCCAAAGTCCTCTAGCTGTCATTCAACTAGCTTTTTTCCTGCTCCTCTCTAAACAAACGAACACTTCTTTCTTCCATTCTCTTAACAAGATAACAAACAGTTTCTGCAGTACCACAAAGAGATGGCATACAAAGAGTTTAACAGACCTTTATTTACCAGCAGGTAACATTCCAAAGAAAGTCAAGCAGCAAGTCTAGGAGGCAGCATTCTAAAAAGCACATCAATCAGCAGGTTCAGGAGATAGCATTTTTAAAAATCTGTCAGGCAGTTTTACTAACTGGATATTTATAGTAACTGGGGGAAGGAGTGACTCACCAGTCCAGGCACACCCTCCTACTCAAATTAACAATACCTGGCTCTACTGGACGAATACTAAAACAAAACAAAACAACAACAACAAAAAACACCAGTTAGGGACACCTGCCTCTGCTAAAAATCAAGTTCATGACACAAATGAGATTTGGATGGCTTGTGGTTGGACTTACAGTCTTGAGCAGGTCTGCTGGGACTCACCCCTGGACTGGTTGCTCTGCTCTTCTCCATCCCCATCCCAAAGCTAGTTGAAACAATAACAACAATTGTATTAGTTTTGGGGTTTTTAATTTTTTTTATAAAAATGGGTTTTAACAAACTCAGAAGATAATTCACCTCGTGAAGTTGTAAGAACATAAGAAAAGCCTGCTGGATAAGATGAATGGCTCAGCAAGTCCAACATCCTGTTTTCTCAGTGGCCAACTAGATGTCCATGGGAAGCCTGAGCTACACTTGACTGATGTTCACTTGACCTTCTGCATCTAAGTAAAACGCCACTCAAAAGGATTTGGGTACGATGATATGATAGTCAAAATTTGCTTTTGTGTGAGTGTGTTTTACTTGCGCACACAAGCGCACATGTACCAAAACTATGAGAAGATTTCAAATGAGGGAAATCCTAACTTTCCCCTAATAAGTAGGATGCAACTTCTACTGCAAAAAACAAAACAAAACAAAAATGTCCAAGGCCATTTTCCCCCCATGTGCCTTGCTGATATGATAGCACTTCACCAAACGATGTTCAGCGAAGGCTCTCAGGCATGTTAAGTACATATTTTGCATAAGCTTCCAACTTGGTAAATGTAATGTTTTCACTATCATGACTTTTTGTATGCTGCCAAGGAGCACTTTAAACTACTTGTGCTTTCTGCTTTGTCAGTTTTATGGCCTCTGTTAAACATTACAATTTGAATATATATTGGGCAACGGGAGGAAGAGGAGATATCCAGCTGTACTGGCAAAACCTGAAGAGAGAGAGAAAAGATGCAGTTCTTAGCATGAATTGTGCTTTGTCATACAAATAAAAACTTGTACTGACAAAACCAATATGAACAGGTATTTCTTAGTCCATTTCAGGTGTAGAATCTTAATTAAATTTAAGCTTTGAGATAGATGGGTCATACAGTGGTACCTCAGGTTACAGACGCTTCAGGTTACAGACTCCGCTAACCCAGAAATAGTACCTCGGGTTAAGAACTTTGCTTCATGATGAGAACAGAAATCAGGCGGCGGTGGCGGCGCGGCGGCGGCGGGAGGCCCCATTAGCTAAAGTAGTACCTCAGGTTAAGAACAGTTTCAGGTTAAGAACGGACTCCAGAACGAATTAAGTTCTTAACCTGAGGTACCACTGTATATGAAATATGTTCCCCAGCCCATGGGCATATTGCTAGGGCTGATGGGAGTCATTTGAGGAATCAGAACTAAGGTCTGTCAAGTTCAGTAGGGTTAGGGTTCCCATATGTCCTCTTTTTCCTGGACAGGTCCTCTTTATTGGGGGTAAAATTTCAATCCAGGCAGATTGTTTGAATTTGTCAAAATGTCTGGGGTTTTGCAAACAGAACCAGGAAATGTGTGTGCGATTATCACTCTTTACTTTTTCCTGTGTCTATGGGCACACCTGCTCTCTGTACAAAGACTTGCTATGCAAGCGGAGTCAGGAAGTGTGCATCTGATAAGCACTCTTAACTTTTAACTATCTCTATGATGCGCCCGCATGTTGGGTGTTGGGATTAGGCAGATTGACAGGCTGCTACCTAGACCTTTCTGAGCCATTGACCATGCCAGTGCCCAGTAAGCTGCCTGTGACCAGGTGGGAAAGACTCCCCAAGGAGGTCTCTGCTGTCACTTCCCTGAGGGGGGTCTCTCTGTCTCCCTTTCCTCTTCTCCCTTTCCCCACTTTAGGGTCTCCCATATACTCTGTGTGCCTCCATGCCAGGATCCCTACCCCATCCTAGTGCATTATCCTTATTGATTGCAGTTAAGCTGACTCTGTTTTCAATATTGGAAAGATCTAATAAAAGAAAGAGAGAGAGAGCTAGTAAAAAGGATTCCCCCAAGCACCCCCAGTCCTAATTAAAAGTTCTTTGTGTAAGGCCAATGGGCATTTGGTTAGCTAGTGTGGAGATTAACCAAATCACCTTGGGTACCACTAAACACAATTATTGAATATAAGTTAAATTGCATAGCTCTCATGTAAGGTCGGGGAAAGCCCCCCTCCACATTTGTGTGGTGGTGGTGTCCTGAAATCTTAGCAGACTGAATAACCTAGTAAATAAAGTGCTAGGGGTTGGGGGAGGGACGCGGGTGGCACTGTGGGTTAAACCACAGAGCCTAGGACTTGCTGACCAGAAGGTCGGCTGTTCGAATCCCTGAGACGTCGCTTGCATCCCATCGCTTGGCTCCTGCTCCTGCCAACCTAGCAGTTCGAAAGCACATCAAGGTGCAAGTAGATAAATAGCTACCGCTCCAGGGGGAAGGTAAACGGCGTTTCCGTGCGCTGCTCTGGTTCACCAGAAGCGGCTTAGTCATGCTGGCCACATGACCTGGAAGCTGTACGCTGGCTCCCTCGGCCAATAAAGCGAGATGAGCACCGCAACCCCAGAGTCGGCCACGACTGGACCTAATGGTCAGGGGTCCCTTTACCTTCAGGGGTTGGGGGAGCAGTGGCAGAGCTTCATGCTCCGTCACTGGGGGTGGAGAGCAGATGGGGGAGTGGCTGGCGCGCATCCTGGGGGTGTGGTGCACCACCTGCGGGGGTGTGGCGCCCAGCACAGGGGGGGGGCAGCTGCCATGGCACCCCCACCAGGATTGTGGTGCCAGAGGCAGTGTGCTTCCCTGCCCCCTCTTCCTCTGCCAGTGGCGGGGAGAAAGAGTGGAAGGTGCAGTTGAAGCACTTGGCACCCCTTTTCCCCCCTAGATGTTTTGCTCCTTTCCTTTGATGGCCATACTGCTTGGATCTTCATATTGCATTTCTCTGCTGGGTGAGGTTAGAGGCCCATTTAGTCCAGAATCCTGTTATCACAGTGACCAACCAGATGCCTGTGGGGAGGCTAAAAGCAAGACCCAAGCACAAGACCCAAGCACAACAGCAGTCCCCCACCAGCCCTGGAGTTTCAAGCAACTGGAATTCCAAAGCATTACTTACTCTGACTGTGGATAGCCTTACCCTTTAGAATTTGCCTAATCTTTCCTTAAAACTATTCAAGTTGGTCACCATCACTGCCTCCTGTGACAGTGAGTTCCGAAGATTAATGCTGTTTTACATTTACCAGAAATTGCTTTGAAGAAGAAGAGGAGGAGCACAAAGTTTCGTATTTATTTGTGTATTTTGGGGTCCATTTTCTACCCCCCAAAATTATTTTAAATACTTTTTTTAAAAAAGCCAAGAAGTGCTGTACAAAATTCAGGGACGTATGAAGGTTAGCAACATTCTTATCAGAACACTGGTTTAGGATCAGGTCTCCGTTCATGTCAGAATCAACAAACTACTAATTCCTCAAGAAGAGTAGAAGCAACAGCATTAGCAGCAGAGGACTGTATATATAGAGAGGGAATCTTTAGAGGGCTGTAAACAGCAGTGTGAACATTGAGGGGAGGATAAATCAGACACCAAGGTCCCTGAAGAATGGAACACTCTCAATTCAGCTGAGTTGAGAACAGCATTACACAATCCAGAGAAGTATAAAATCTGAGGGAAAACTATATTGTGTTCTTTACATTGGTCTGCAAGGGGCATATCAGGTCAGTTCATATCAGAATCAGTGGTACCACAAAGTTTGGACTGCCAGGTTGAGGTGGCAAGCTGTGGTATGCTGGCAATCAGGGGAGGCCAGGTGGCTGCTTCCATTTTCATTAAAAACATCATAGCAAACAGTAAGACTGTGATCTGAGCTGAGCTAATCAGGTGCCACCTTTATTGTGGGGCCAGTCAGAATAGGAAGGTTGACAACTGGGTGCACATTGGAAAAGAGTGGTGGCATGTAGGTAAACTTTGAACAGAGCAAAGTAAGAATTCAGGAGAAGAGTGACCTGACATTGGTTTTTATCCCAACTGGGATTCACAAAGACTGGATTCTTCAAGCACTTGTTCCTCAAAATAACAGAGAAACATCAAGGGGGGGTGCTGCTGTTGCTGCGGACTTTGTCTTTCTCATGGGCTTCTGAGAATAATCTGGCTGGTCAGTGATCATCATGGCAAGCAAAAAGCTAGACTAGGTGGACTTTAGGTCTGATCAAGAAGTGATGCGTTATCAGCCTACAGAGGAAGAAAATGGGTTCTTTGCCTGTCATTTGTTACGTCTATCATAAAAAATAGTCCGTTCAGTTTGTGGTTTTGTTTTTTGTGTGTGTGCTCTTCTGTCCTTTGACACATAGTTGAGAGATATAAAAAAGGAAGATGGAAAACAATTTCATTTTACAGCAGTGTGTACCAGTGTTTACCAGAAGATGCACTAAAGACCATGAAACTTAACTCACTGCTTAAGATTCCTCAGGCAAGTCTTTTTCCTGGATGAAGTGGGCTGTAAATTCTGGAAGCACCACAGCGATATGTGGACCCATCCTGCTCTTGCCCGCATACTAAAGCTAATGAGAAAGTCATGATTTTCATGGTAAGGAGCTGAGATAAGTCAGAGCTGAACCTAGTGCGGCAAAGTTTAAGTTTTAAATTTGGTAGTAAGAATGACTGAATCTGTCAATTTCAGTTTCTCATTTTTCCAGTCTTAAATTAAATTCTCCACATTTCCATATTACTTTGCAATTTCTTTTAAAAAAACAACAAACCATAAAAATTCATCAGAATTTTAGTGTGAGTTGGCTCTGTCTGTCTTTGGCACATGTTTCAACTACTGTTGGTCTCCCTGAGTTCTGCAGCACCTGTCTCAATATTCGCCAGCCACTACAGATATTTGGGCTTATTGGGAACTGGATCTTGTTCTGGAATGTTAAACTGCACATTCATTTAATGTATGAAGGCATTTATCTTTGAACACACCCACACAAAAACACCCACAAATGAAATGTGAGGTCCTTGTTGAGAATCACAGAATCATAAAATAGTGTTCATGTGATTTCACTGTGTATATTAATTACTATAGTTCAGCAACTGTAGATGAAATGGGAGAACGCCTGAGAGAGGCAGTATGATATATGAGGCAATGGATGACCTGCCTTCAAATCTCTGTTTTGCTATGATGCTCATTCTGTCACTTTGGACACAGTCTTATTGCAGTCTTACTTATCTTCCAGGATTTTCATGAGGATGAGCTGGGACAACTCAAGAAATTATTTGTAGGAAGTGGGACTAAAGCGATTGTGATGAATAAACTGAAAACAATAATAGTTACAAGGTGTGCCAGTTACATCCTATGGACACAGTAAATTGTCTAATACCAAGTGAGACTACATAAGAATGTATGAGCAAACCAAAGGTTGGATCAAACAAAATGACCATCTTGTTTAGCATGCTATTCTCATAATAGCCAACCAGATTGCCCATGGGAAGCTTAATAGCAGGACCTAACTGCAAGAGGTCTCCCCCCCCCACATGTGATTCCCAGCAAAGGGCATGCTTCATCCAACAATGGAGGTAGAACATGGCTAGATGGCCTTGATAACCTTATATTCTATTAATTCGTCTAATCCACTTTTTAAGCCTTCCAAGTTGTTCATCTAACCCAGCATTGTCGATTCTGACTGAAATGAACTATCTGGAGTCCCAGGGAAAGGACTTCCTCATCAGCTGAATTCTTATCTAAAAGCAAGCAAGCAAACTGTGTTTGAACCTGTGGCCTCCAGGGTACAAAGATGTGCTCTTCCCCTAAGATTTATCTGGTGATTGAAAACTGAAATTATAGAATCGTATTGTTTCAAGATGGTCTGTGTTCTTTCCAAGTATATTATTTCTTTGCATAAAATAAGGGGGAGTGAGATATTTTATCATAAAGACACAGTGTTCTCTCCCCCCACCCCCACCCCACGTTTCTTCGTTTATTCCTTAAAGCCTGCATGACTGCAGAATATCCAGATGGAAGTAAAGCAGAGGAAAATGCTTTAATAAGCTACTAAAACAAGAAGTTACAATGTGCTACTTTTAAAGCATGGATTACTTCTTAATCTCAATTCCTACAAGAAACTTCTGAGTAGTTTCCTTTAATGAAACCGTTTTGATTTTTATATTTCTAAATTCTATATGCAATTTATTCCCTGTTGCATTTCTGGTCTAATCCTGAATCTTGTCCCTTTTCTCATCTTTTTCGCCCCTTACTGAACTAAAATTCTAATAGTTATAGTGAAGCAATTTTCTGATGCAGCAAACTATTTTCACAAACTGGGTCGTAGTTGTAACTTCCTCTGAGAACTTTTTGCATGTTTAACTAATAGTCTTGGTGAGTTGGTGGACAAAAAGAGATGTGATTTTAAAGCCCCTCCCAAATCTCTGATGTTCCTGCCTACCTTCATCATCTGAAGGCAGCCCTGTTTAGGGAAGTTCTTAATGTTTAATTCTGTATGGTGTTTTTAATATTCTGTTGGGAGCCACCCAACAGAAAAGGTTCTTTGCTATTCACTTGTGTTCCTCTCCCCCCTCCACCTCTCTCCCCCTTTTCTTCCTAATGTCTCAACAAACAAAACTGATCTGTAGGAAGGACTGTAGGTGAGAGTGAGGGCCTGGGCCACACCCCCTGGGCCAGTTGGAAAAGGCCCTGGAAGGGAGCAGGCCTTGCAGTCCTCACCACAGCCGATGGGCTGCTTGTTCTTCTTTGATTGACATAAGCAATACAGGGTCTTTTAGCATCCTTCTGATAAACCAAAGATTCATATCATATAGCATTCAGCTGCCACACTGGCAAATCAGGTGCTCATAAATGGTAAGCCCAGAATGGGAAGGACTGTAGGTAGAGCATCTGCTTTGCATTCAGAAGGTCCCAGTTTCAATCCCTGGCATCTCCAGGTATGACTGAGAAAGAACCCTGTCTGAAATCCAAATAGACCAGTTTCTAACTCATATTCATAGGTTGAACTATACACATACAAGCATTGTTGCTACTGGTTAAGAATTTAAGTGAACTGACAATAAAAAAAAATTGAAGAAGAAAAAATCATTACTGCAGTCATTTTAGGATGTCAAGGCTAGCTCAAACAGAGATCTATTCCTAGAGCATGCTTTTGGCACTGAAAATTAGCATCCATCTGGGTGGGTGGCTAAGATAGCCTTAAAATGTTCATAAATGCCCTCCATCACCATCAATTCCAACAGCAGATTAACCGTGCGACAACTGCTCTCTTCTTTAATTCGATAAGAGACACCTTAGAAAATAGGTTTATTGAGCTAAATCATTTCAATATACATTTAGGAAGAGGTTTCCTTTAATGGGAGGCAAGATTAAAATGTGTGATGAATTTGGAGACCAACTGGCTTGCAAGCAGTTTGGATGGAGAAATGCCTCATCGTTGCACTAGGTGCCAAAAACATTTGTATTTATGGTAACTAAAATTTGCTCAGCCATTTGTTGCTAGCAATTTGTAGCCTTGCAGGTGCTGACCGGTGGTTGGAAATACACACACACACACACACACACACACACACACATATATTTTATTCAGGATTTTCTTGTTTTACAGAAGTGTAGTGCCTCGTTTTTGGTTTTTTTCCATGTAACATTTTTACAAATCCGTTTCATTTGTTGAGGCATTAGGGGGAGAAGAAAAGAAAAAAGAAAGGGAGGGTGGAGAGAGGGAAGATGGATAGGGGTGGGGTCGGCTGGCGGTGTTTAGGATATTGGAGCACTTCCATTTCAGAACACCGCAGACACCAACTTGGAAAGATCTCACTCACAGGTAAATCTTTCTCTAGTTGTTAGTAGTTCCACAATGGTGGTGGTTGGGAATACAGATGTCACCACTGTTGCTGTGGGATGGGTGAATCTGTCTTTTTTAAGATTCTCAGTTTTTTGTATTTCCAGTCTTAAGCTTAGTTCTCCAGATGTTAGCACCAGTTTGCAAATTGCTTTTTTAAAATCTCATGGAAATGCATTAGCATTTTTGTGTGAATTTCTTTTAATGTATTTTGTGTGTGTGTGCCACACAACCTGATATACACAATTTTGCAAAGCCATCTTCCCTAGCACAAAACCCTTTGCATGTTATTTTTACAAATATATGCAAAAAAATTGCACACTTTTTTCCAGTATATGCATTTTGAACTTTTAGTGATTTTCTAAGCCATTTTATTCTGATCATAGAATCACAGAATTGTATATTTGGAAGGGTTCACAATGGTCATCTAGTCCAGCCCCTTGCAATACTTTACAATAACAGGTAATGCAAGGATGGAGAAGCTCTAGCCCTTCAGATGTGGTTGGACTTCTACTGCCATCACTCCCAGCCTGAATGATCAATAGGCAGAGATTATGGGATATGTAGTCCAGCAGTTTCCTTCTTGGCAGGGGGTTGGACTAGATGGCCCTTGTGGTCTCTTCCAACCCTATGATTCTATGATTCTAACATATGGAGGATCACACATACCACATCTCTGACTTATAGATACACCAGAGGTATAGATACACCAGAGAAGTCAGAAGCCATGTAGGTGTGGGTGACAAGCAGTGGAGAGAGATGTGATGTTAAAATAGGAGCAATAGGCAATAACCATAATCCATGGCTCATTTAGTCAACTATCTGGAGAATCTGAGCATCTGTTGTCTCCACCACAGGATCATGTGTCTTACAATGATACGTTGAAACAATTTAAAAGATATATCAAGCACAAAAAGAACTCAACACAGTGGGTGTGGGTGGGTGGGTGTTTGTGTCTCTGTGTATATACACATGCACACACATAGTCTGCTCTGATAAGAAACTAATCAGCAGGCGAAACACCAACAGTTCCATCTTGCAAACATCACCAGTTTACCAAGTAGCTGTTTGCTACACATTAACTTTTATACACAACTGCTTGGAGGTTTGAAGGACAGAAAGGCCAAAGAGCAGGAAGAAAGGTCAAGCCAGATAAGTAAAAGTCCATATTTCATAGAATTACTGATTTACTTATCACTTTTCCTTGTGGTTTGACAGGCATCCAAGTGATTAGGTTAACTCCTTCAAATAGATTTATAGGCTCCGGAGAATTTTTATTCAATTTACCCTTGGGGAAAAGTCTTGGCATAATGTCTTTATTGCTGGTGGTTGTGATTTTTTAAAGGTCTCAAGGAATAATGAGGAGCAGAGAGTGATGTCAAAGGCATTTGGTTACATTCAGGGATTCAGTAAGAAATATTTACAGCTGCAGAAGCATTTGAATGAGAGACACATTGCCGTCTGACTCCTTTGCTCCACCAGCGCACACAATTAATGCTGTTGTCTCAAAAACCAAGTGTGTGTATCAATATAACCTTGCATACACTTACGCTTCCTTTGCTGATCACTGTGACATCAATGTGAATCATCAAGCCAAACAAAAGGGCAATCAAACCTCAGATGGTTAATCCAATTGAAAATAAATTGCAGCATTGTTCCTTCAAAAATAGAAAACCATAGTATAGACTCAACTAGTGTTCACTTTCCATTTGGATATAAAGCTAAGCTTCTCCTAGACAAGTCTCTTTTCAGGGTTGCTGAGGGAAAACAAGATATCACCCATGATCTCGCATTTGATTCCAGGGCATACATGGAAAGAAAGCTAAAAGGCTCAGTTTTTAAGAGAGAGAAACACCTGATAATAAAACTGATAAATGTTTGTAGCCTGTGTGTCGTTCCAAATTGTTGTTGTTGTTTAGTCATTTAGTCGTGTCCGACTCTTCGTGACCCCATGGACCAGAGCACGCCAGGCACTCCTGTCTTCCACTGCCTCCAGCAGTTTTGTCAGACTCATGTTTGTTTGTCATTCCAAATAAAGGTCACTTAATCCAGAACAGATTTGGTATGTGCTTCAGTTGTGACAACCCATGGGTTACTAGGAATGAAGCCCAAATAGTACCTTCAATTGTCTGGCTTCTCCTTTTTCAAGTGGTCTGACAGGTCACACTCTAGCCTTGTAGACTTGCCATGGACAAATTTAACGATGTTTGGAATTCATTAGTCTTGTTTATAAAAGTACTACATAATTTCTCTTTATTCCTGTTACTTACCTACCAGGAATATATGTCCATTTCACCTAAGGGTGGCGACAGAAATGAGTAACAGCTAGTTGTTGTCTTTGATGAGATTGAGGCCTCAGCCCAGGAGGTGGTGGTGTTACATGAAACCTACAAGCATCTCCTTTCACAATGCCTACTAGCTCATCCCAGCCTGTCATCTTAAAATTTACCAGATTCAGTCTTCGGCGGCCAACAGTATTCCCCCCTTGCCCACCTTAAAATAATAATAATAAAAAAAATCATCTAACTTGATGAAGAGTTCTGGATAGCTCTAAAACTTGTACACTATATTGTGATATTTCAGTTGGTCTTATAAAGATATTGCCCTAATATGGACATTTATATTTATTTTTAATGAGCCAATGCAGCCAGTTTAATTCTTTCCATTTGCTGAATATCATCATCTACTCATTTATTCCCCAGCCCTCCTTAATCTGTTATATGTACCTTTCCCTTCCCGATCTACTCATCTCACCCACTGTCAAGATTTAGACTGTATGTTTCTCATATTACACTGCAAAGCACTATGTACATTGACAGAATAGTAATAGGTGTCCTGCCCAGTTCCACAAGATCTGCCAAGGCACAGGAGAGTGATGAACAAGCTTCAGGATACAATTCAGGCTCTCCTCTCTCCCTACTTCCAGTATGTAAGGAGGCATACAAAAAAAATATTAACTGGATACAAGCTTCATTTTGTAGTCTGGATTTATTTATTTTTGGGAAATCACACATTACCCCAACAGAAAGAAATGGTACTAGGAAACCAGTGCTTCCAAAATTATGATTCCCCCTTTAATCTTTTCCTGTCACCTTTGATGATGTGTACAGATCTGAGTGCTATTTGTCCTTCATTGTGCCGGCTTGCAAGCTGGAAACCCAATTCGTAGCCTCGGGTGCCTACAAACAATAAGGTGTTTGCTGTCGATATGTTTTGTTGATTCACCAGGGCGAGCTAAGCTATGTGATGGGAACTCAGCTGAAGTGCTTCAGTGCTGTGGGATTTCATAAAACCCTGCAATAGACAAGGAGGACATCAACACACACTGCAGTCCTCTTTTGAACTGCAGAGGCTCTGATCTGCTAGGGGAGTGCGACAAGGCAGAGTGTCTCTCCAGCTTGATCCAAAGAGACTGACTATTAGCTAACATCCAGACAATTGGCTGTTATTAAACCCAACACACATACACCCCGCAAGTATCCCCAGCCGTGCTTAATGTGAGCTACAGTTAACCAGTCAGCAGGAACTAAAACAATTATGGATAATTTCATTGTACGAAAGACCTGCATTGGGGAAAACAAAAAAACACACAGCAAACTTCAGGGTTAATGGCAGGGGCTGCAGCTCTGGGGAGGTGGAATGGTGAACTTGGACTTTTAAAAGACAAAAAGAAGGGAACAAATGAAAACGAAAAGGTCAAGGATTGAACTATGTTTTTATGCGATATGAAATTTAAGAAGCTGAAGCCATGGTTCTGATTGTTTGAGAGGTTGGGATTTTTTTTATAACGGAAATGTTTTTTGCTGCTCCGACTCAAACTTTTCAGTTCTTCTTTCGATAACTTTCAAATTGAAATAAATCATTCAGATGGGGCTAAAGTCTGCTTCTTCCTCACATTAACCATAAAGGTACACTACAGAGGGTGTCTGCAGTGTATAATAGCTACAGATTATGCACCAGCAGAGCAAGGACGTGCATGTTCATACCTGAATGTGAGCCTTTAGACTATGTTCTCCAGCTTTTACTGAGATCAGTGCTATGAGAAGAGAGACTTCAAATTGGCAGCAGACAGCATAGTGGGGCATCCCAAACTTCCACCCTAAGTCCCCCTTCCCCTGAAAATGTTTGTGTTTTCTGCAAGTCTTTGGTTCTTCTAGGCATGCTGATTGCTCCCTTATGTATGTTAACAGTGTCATTTGGTCTACATAAAGAGAAATAATTTTACATTTAACACAGTGTTTCACCTAATCTACATTATAGATGAGCATTTTCCACATTGATCAAACAACACAAAAACAAAGATACACACAGAGAGAGATAGCATAAATTTTAGTGATAATAAAGAACATATGTATTTAGCATGGCATTTTGCCAGCCACAAGAGTACGTGTGTATCAGTGAATCACTACACAGACACACACAAAGAATATTCATGTAATCAATATGTAAGTATGATCACATTAAGATAGCTGCTTCTGCAGTGTTTGGCTTGCATCCAACAATCTTTCTTTCTTCTTTCTTTCTTTGGCTATCACTCGTAGCCGAGTAAGATTGTCTTCCATAAACACAGTTTCAATAATGGGTCAGTAAGTGACTGCGGAGGCCAATTCTGGATCCACACGTCCTTCCACAGTGGAGCCATTGGTTTCCAGGTGGGAGTTGATCATGGTGTGGATTTGCCAAGCGTGCCTTCCTCTTAGCACATTTCTTCCTTGGTCCTGAGTTCGAGTGTCTTCAAAGCCCATGACACCTTTGGTAAATGCTGTTCTCCAATTGGAGCACTCGCAGGCAAGTGTTTCCCAATTGTTGGTGTTTATATTACATTTTTTTTAGATTTGCCTTGAGACAGTTTTTAAACTTCTTTTGTTGACCACCAGCAGTACGCTTTCCATTTTTACATTTGGAATAGAGTAGTTGCTTTGGAAGATGATAATCAGGCATCCGTACAACATGACCAGTCCAATGAAGCTGATGTTGAAGAATCATTGCTTCAACACTAGTGATCTTTGCTTCTTCCAGTACACTGGTATTAGTTCGCCTGTCTTCCCAAGTAATGTGTAAAAATTTTCGGAGACACCGTTGATGGACTCTTTCGAGGAGTTGGAGATGGCATTTATAAGTGGTCCATGTTTCACAAGCATACGGTAAGCTTGGTAGTACAATAGTTTTGTAAACAAGCATTTTGGTTTTCCTGCGAATGTCCCGGTCCTCAAACACTCTGCACTTCAATTGGCAGAAATCAGTTATGATTCCTTCCCCAGAGCTGAAAGTTCTGTCATTTGGCTTAGTAGTAGAGTGCATCTGCCTAGGACTGACAAATGTTCCTGCCTGAAGCTCTGGAGAGCCACTGCCAGTCAGAGTAGTGTCATGAGGTGGGTGGGTGGGTAGGCTCTATTCCTGATTCCCACAGGGCATGCTTCCTCAACCTTGACCCTCCAGATGTTTTTGGCCTACAACTCCCATGATCCGTAGCTAGCAGGACCAGTGGTCAGGGATGATGGGAATTGTAGACTTGAAACATCTAGAGGGCCGGACTTCCGGGTTGGCGCCATCGCCGAATGGCGGACTCCCTCCAAGCTCCGGGGGGAGTCAGCTCGGCAGGGGCTGGGTCCTACCGCGCCGTCGACGCGGGGACCCTTAAAAACCACGGACACGGAGTCCGTGGACATGGGTGACTCGGCTGGCACCATTAGCACCCTCCCGACTCGTGAAGTAGCCTTTTTAAAGGCTACGGATCGGGTGCCGGGGAGTGGCGTGGTGCTGTGAGTCCTCTGCTTTCCCTGCCGAGCGAAGCCACATGCCATTCGACGGAGAGCGCTGGCTTCTTCTATTGGAAATTCGGACTATCAACAACAACCCGTGAGTAATTCGGAAGCCGGGTTTAAAAGGAGAAAAAAAAATTTTTTTCGGATTCGGTACGAGCGGGGGTGATCTAAAAAGGAAGTCAGTCCCCCCCCCTATTGTATACATTCTAAAACAAGGACTGGGCAACCAAGGTCAAGAGAGAATCGTATTTTGGATAAAAATTATAAATTCCACGATGGGAAACTACAAGAACTGTGCTGGAGGAAAAGAGCGGAGGGTGAGAAGGAAAATGTAACCCCCCCTGGGAACCGGGGCGATACGGGAAGAGCCTGGTGGAGAGAGAGACGGAGACTTTGACAGCTGTCAAAGTAGCTGTCAAAGTTGGAGAATATAAAGAGGACTTTGTCATGAGGACTTTGCTGGCTAATTTTGTTATAATTTGTTACAATTTGGATATAAACTGTTGAAAATAAGGAACAACAATTTGACTTTTGGATCAGAGGAAACAAAGTTACTACAATCCCCCTAGAGGGGTTTCGGGATATTACAAGAATGGTCGTAAGTGGAAAAATACTCCGGGAACTGCACAGGACTGGTTATCTCCTGGGAAGGCTGCAAAACTGAAACAGTATTTCGTCTACAGAGGTGTTTATATTAAAGGAGACAATAGAATTCTCTATTGAAGAAAGGAAGGGACTGGACGTAAGTTTTTGTTCCTGAACAACAAAAACCTCTGTAGAGGCATTAAATTTCTGAATTAGAACGTTTTGACAGCGGAACAGGACAAGAAAGCGAGAAAAAAGAACAAAGGACTGATTACGACATGGAAAGAACAATGGGGGGAGCGTCAAAGATCAAGGAAACTAAAAGCCCTTTGGGGCCTCTTTTGGACTGGACGTTTGAAGTTAAATATCTAAAATAAATAAATTTAAAAAAAACCGGCAAGGTGGAACTGGGGAAAAATCGGGCTATGGACTTGAGATTTCCAGGCTGACAATAGATAGATTGAGGGATATGGGGAATTCAAACCGGGGGGGGGGGGGGAGATCTGGAATCCAAAGGCTGTGTAACTATCTTTTGAATCTTTTTCTTTTTTTTCTTACTATTAATAATGAGGGATTGTTTAAATTAAAATTGAATATTGGGTTAAACAAATTAAGTTTTTAAATTGGGAGTGAGAGCTTGTAGAACCAAATTAATGAAAGGGGAATACAGTTGGGAGGGGGATGGGGGAGTCCCAGAAAGTTGGTAATGAAAATAAGGTTTTAAGTGTATTGTATTTTCTTTTTCTTTTTTTCTTTCTGTATTTTTTTTGGAAACTCTAATAAATATGATTTTTTTAAAAAAAGAAACATCTAGAGGGCCGAGGTTGAGGAAGCCTGCCAAAGGGGATAAAATCTAAGCAAGGATTCAAATTGTTGAAATAGCCAGACAAGTTTCTTGGTAAAAGGTAAAGGACCCCTGGATTGTTAAGTCCATTCAAAGGCAACTATGGGGTTGTGGTGCTCATCTTTCAGGCTGAGGGACCTGGTGTTTGTCCATAGGCAGCTTTCCAGGTCATTTGGCCAGCATGACTAAACCGCTTCTGGTGCAATAGAATACCGTGATGAGTGCCAGAGCGCACGGAAATGCCGTTTACCTTCCCACCACAGTGGTATCTATTTATCTACTTGCACAGGTGTGCTTTCAAACTGTTAGGTTGGCAGGAGCTGGGACAGAGCAACAGGAGCTCACCCCATCACAGGAATTTGAACTGCCAGCCTTCTGATCAGCAAGCCCAAGAGGCTCAGTGGTTTAGACCACAGCACCACCTTGGTAGTGGCCCATTAAGGTGGAAAAAGGAAGTGGTTTGTGCCAGGTGACAAATGGGTGCCCCCCCCCGCTCTCCTTCAACTCACTGGTGGTTAGAAAGACAAAGGCCACAATTGAGAGCTGAGTGTGTGAGCCAGAAACTAGAAATAAGATTGCAATTTGAGCAGCTGGGAGAAGGAGAAAGATACCTGATTTCTGCTGGGATCCAAGGCTGTGGTGTGGCTATGGGAGAAGCAAGATCTTCTTGGGGTGTAAAAGCAGTGAGCCCCTCCATCATAGGCTCAGGTTGCATATATGTGCAAATAAATTGTATATCCTAAAGACACCCCAGTCTCCACTGTCCCTCATTTCAAAGAAACTGAACCCTGGGTAAGAGGCTGGAACCCCTGAAATTTCGCACTGCTCAGAGATCGTGGTTGCGTGCAACTGTAGACAATGCTGAGGAAGCTTCCTACATTCCTATGTGAAAACAGCTTCCTTTGTTTGACTGGCTAACAATTTTCATGCAGATGATTGCTCCCCCCCCCCCACCCACAAGTGATGCTCCCAAGCTACATTCGTAGGTGTAAATGAATTGCAGAATAGAATTGGTGCATATATCCACAAAAGCACAAGAAGTGAAGATTTATTATTATCTAACGTGCACATTTTAGAATCCCCGTCACTTTATTCATGTTGGACCCTCCAGGATGAAATCACCTGCTGTGGAGGAAAATATCAGGTGTGCAACAAAGCTCCTGCTAAGTCGATGTCATCATTTTTCACAGAAACAACACACAGCTCCCCTACCTCTAACAAGCTATAATTTAGGACACCAAGCCTGTCTTCAACCTAATCCCCAGAACTCGGCCCCTTCAATTATTTAGTCCACTGGCAGACAGTTTCATTAACCCCCTCCTGTGCCATAATTTGCTCTGTCACACGAGAGGGAGGGGGCCAACTGCATTTCCAGCTGCTCTATAAAGTGGCCACAGTAAACTGAATTTTAAAAGGAGGCTATTGGTAGGCAGTCAAAGTCAACCAGGAGGTGAACTATGAACCTCCATGCCCTCAGGCTTGCCTGGTAGGTAGCAGTGTTGGGGGAAAGGAACAGGGATGAATGCTCTCTATTTGCTGGCTTTCAAGTTGAACCGAGAGGCAAATTAATTGCCAAATGCCACTGCAAGGAGGAACACTTCTGTGCCTAAGGCAGTTGAAGGACGTTACAGGCCTTCTGGTAACCTTCTGCTCATATGAGCCCTTGACACTTGTAGATAAGTAGAGCATTAAGCTTATACTATTTAATACTTGCTATGTAATAACACTGTTACATCTTAAGTATCATTAATCACAAATAAATATAGCAATTCTAGCCATAGCAAGACTAAGACAGAGACAGCTGGCTTAGTTTGTTGCAGAGAAAACAACAAAGGATTTTACCAACATTAGTTATATGCAGTGTAGAGCCATTAACATTAATGGAGATTACTAACTTAGGTCCTATAATACTGGTGTGTTGGCTATAACCCAAAGAGTCTTGTGTTGGCTATAACCCAAATAGTATTGAGGGGAAAGGGAATGCACCATATACCGGTACTTAATTAGAGTTTAAAAAATCCCATTTGAACATTATCCCTCACCCTAAATTGATCTGGGACCAATGGTCTCTGGGTCAGCAAGGGGTGGGTGAGCATGGTGCAGGGACTTCCTATCGGTGTTCCAAGCAGGTGAGGAGGCATGCACAGCCCTAAGAATTACTATCGCTTAAATGGAAATACATATCAACATAGTAGGTATGACTTGTGTGCCTGCTCGATCTGTTGACCAGGTATTGCTAACCAGGGCTTTCCCCTCACTAGAACTCAGTTCCGGCACCTCTCAGGTGGGCACCATTGCCATTATAAGAGAACAAAGGAAGTGTACATGGTGAGTTGCAGCACCTCTTTTTCTAGAAAAACAGTACTGCTGCTGATGACCAACTGTTGTCCCCAGTGCAATCAGTGGCATGTGGTGACATTTTTCATAGGGGAACAATAAGGGCCGGAAGCTCCAGCTTGTGAGGGTGATGGGGGGGGGGGGAGCTGATGTCCTGTGTGGAAGCATCACAACTCCCTTCCTAAGCCAGGCAGAAGTTTCCCAGGATTTGGGAAGGAGGTGCCAGGCTTTAATACTTCAATTTACCAGGAACATGTAAGGGACTAGCCTAGTCCCCCATGTCCACTGAACACCCTACTGATTGCAAAAGTGCAATAATAGACATCTCTCCACACATGAACATGTGCATGCACACATGTTCCATAAAAAAATCCAATTGATCTTTGTGTATTTGTTCCATATCTCACTTCAATCCATTTATTTCTATGGGTCTACTTTTCACATGGCTTAGTTGCTTATTTTCTCATCTAGCTGCAGCTTTGAGTTGGTATTAAATGCCAGTATAAAGGATCCTAGTATTTAGGGGTGGCTTTGGGGAAAGGTGGGACATGATTGGCGCTGTGGTCTAAACCACTGAACCTAGGGCTTGCCGACCAGAAGGTCAGTGGTTTGAATCCCAGCGACGGGGTGAGCTCCCATTGCTCCCAGCTCCTGCCAACCTAGCAGTTCAAAAGCATGTCAAAGTGCAAGTAGATAAATAGGTACCACTCCCACAGGAAGGTAAACGGTGTTTCCATGCGCTGCTCTGGTTTTTCCAGAAGTGGCTTAGTCATGCTGGCCACATGACCCAGAAAAACTGTCTGCGGACAAACGTCGGTTCCCTCAGCCAGTAAAGCAAGATGAGTGCCGCAACCCCAGAGTTGTTTGTGACTGGACTTAACTGTCAGGGGTCCTTTACCTTTACCTTTGGGGAAAGGTTGCCATGGAAAGAGGGCCCTGAAACTTTCTGCTGTACACAATGGAAGGTCATGTGCTGTCCTTCAAAAAGTTGTCCCAAGCTTATAATACTCACATGGTCATCATGTATGTAGGCTCCCTTCCACATCAGCTCTACCCCTGACCCTGGATTCACCAGAAAGCTAGGTACTGGAATAGTACTGTATCAGGCACTCTGGGTATTATGGGAAATTTAAAGTAGTTCTTAGTAACTTGCTGGGCTCACCAAGATACTGGTGCGTAGCAAATGCTGAGAGTGCTGGGTCTTGATACTTTTCATGACCCAAATCATTTGACATGACGTGAAACTGCTTTTCACCAAAGAATCCTGAAACCTACTGAATGGCTTTCCAAACATTGTCAATTTACTGGAGACATAGAGAAATAAATAACCACTGTCTAATCATATAGCAGGAAGCAGGCTTTCTTAATAGTTCAAAACACTGCGGGGTAAACCACAGTCAAAATGACCAATAGAAAAACGATTATTCTGATTTATTTATTTATTTAAGAAAAGATGCTTAATCATAAGCTTTGATAATGTTACACGCAAGAGAATAATAGTACTTTGGCCAATGACTGCACAGCCCCAGAGAGTTTTGAACAAAGCATTTAAGCAATTAAAGGGTGGAGGGGGAGATTGTAGTTTGAATTGTGGAGGATGTCAGTATGGACATTAAGTGTCCCAAGCTTTAAAATCTGTTTGGCTTCCTGTTGTGGAAAGAAATAGGAGTGCTTGAGATCAGCATTCAAGTGAGTAATGTTCTGGAAAATATAAAGAGAGACATTCACTAGCCGAAGAAAAACCAATGTGCCCTTCAGGGGGAGAAAAAGTCCCTAGTCTCTACCATTTATCTGAAAATCTAAGACATACATTATTATAGCCTACAGGTGAGGTATGTTTCTGGAAGGGCCACAACAGCTCAAATACTTGTGCAGCAGGTGATTGTGGAGAGAGAGAGAGAATGAATATGGCTGCATACGCACAGTAGTTTATTCAGCTTTCCTGATGTTTCCCTAACTGTTAATTTCCACAGAGTACAGCATAAACATAGCACTCATTTCTGTGCTTTTTGCAAACAGAGAGCTTAACTTGCACTATATTCTGCTATATTTTCAGAAGTGGTTTTTATGTTGTTTGAAAGATCAAATATAATGCAGCAAATAAGAATTGTACAAACATCCAGAAAATGAAATAAACTGCTATATGAACACAGTGTATGGATTTCAGAATTCGTGGAGCAGTTCTGTAACTGCAATACTCCCCAGTCTTCCTTGTGTAGAGACAGAATTAATTTTTCCTCCATGCCGCAGGATAGAGATCCTGTAGCCCTCTAGATGTTATTAGACTCTGAATCTCATCAGCCTCAGCCAACATGACCAATGGCCAGGGATGATGGGAGTCAGAATCCCTACAACTTCTGGATGGTTGTGGGTAGGGATGTGGGGAATTCAATTCAGTTCTCATTTAAAGGTGAATTTGCCAAATTTGAAATTTCTGAAACAAGCCAACTGCTGTGGCTTAGGGACACTGTTAATCCCTTGCATTGCTCCAACCCTCATTTCCAGAACACTTGAAAGCATGTGGGTCCCAGTCCTGCAGAGTCTCCAACCCTTCCACAATCCTTCCTATGGCTCTGTACTCACACATTCAACATTCCCACTGAAATCAATAGACCTACTCAAAAGTATGCTCATGTACTGCTGCAGCTAGAATAAGCCATTCCTTGCTTAATTGCAGAGGAAAGAGCTAATAAAGTGAGCAATGAAATCCTTACATCTCGAAAGGGGGATCTGTTTAACCTGTACTTTAAACATTTTAAGGATGCAAGCTCATGCTTCTCCATGAAGCTTCAGAGCCATAAATTGCATTAGACATTCTGTAACTTTTGAGAGAGAACAAAAAACATATTTGTAGGGGCTAGGAGATCATTGACTATTCATGCGGCATTGTGGAAAAAAACACCCCACATTGAAATAAATCACTTTTATCTTAATTTTATTGATTATAATTGTGAAATATGTTCCCCAAGAACACGAGCATGGAACAGATGTTGAAGGCTTAATTTTTAGTATTATTGTATTCCATTAAAATCCATTCTTTTGGCAATTCTGCATTGTAACAGGAGTTTAGTGCACTGGGAATTGTTTTATTAACCACTAAGATCTATTATAAAAAAGAGTTCAAACTTTTTGGAGAGAAATACAATGTCTCCATGGAGACTGTATACTTTCTAAAAACTCTTGTGCTTGTCTACTTCAAGAAGGCTGGGCAGATTTCATTATGTCTTTTTGTTTGTATTTGCTTGAGCTTGTTCCATTTTTAATTGGAAACTCATTATATAACAAGATGAGACCCGAACTTGTTTTTAATTTCCTGTGTGTTTTGTCATCTTAATTTGGGTTACCTTGCATCATGTTATAGTAATCAGGCGCAATAAGAAATAAACACAAAATGGCATAATGTTGAGAGAGAAGATGGGAAAGAAAGAGAGAAAGTAATAGTCTTACTAAAAATTGATGTGGTAGTGCCTCTACCACAATTGTTTTGAGGCATATCTTGGTATATTAAAGAGAGACAGAGACTGAAAAGCATTTATACTAGAATATCTTAGATGTAGGAGCAGAAAACTTTCAGAACCAGCAATTCTGTGAGGCTCACACAATGTGGTAATGCAGGCCACAATCAGTGAGGGATGGTGAGATTATTTGGACTGCTGAGATACAAAGCTGAGAGTCCAACAGTTGGTGAAGCCAGAGCCAATTTCAGGCAGTGCCAGCTATTTCTAAGTTTGTCCCCAACCTTGTCCCCACTGAGTTGTGCAACATTGAGACTAAGGAGGCGAAAGCTGACAGCCAGGCTAATCTCTGGAATGGTTGTAAGCAGGAAGGCAAACAAATGGTGGCTGGCTGAGTGAAGACTGATGTTAGTGGGGCAGTGCCCCATTTGCCCCACTGGCCCATTCTCTACTCACCACAATTTTGTATCATAGGGGATGATGTTACTCTAGCAGAGGGGAGAGGTACAGGTGGGTGGCAACTGCTGACATATTACAGGAAGGGCTATGCCAGCACAAGATGGGGAAATTTGAGAGAATGACACAGACAGTGTGGCTTGACTTTTAATCTTTCCCATCTTGTACTGACAGATCCCCACCAGTGCTACACCTCCAATCACCTTACATCTGTGCAAGGGTTTTACTAATCTCACTCAAGATCTGGTTCAACAACTAGGTGTAGCGCTGTACTTTCTCTAGTGCTGCCCAACAGTCTGCCCTCAAATTAAAGTTGTCTTTCCCTGTGAAGGAGGCTCACAATTTCTTTGCCCAGGAAGACTCCCTGAGTGAGTGCTTGTGGGCCCTGCTTTGGCCACTTACCATCTGGCTTGGGGCGGGGCCTGGGGCCTCATAAGGACTGCGTGCTGCTTGCGGCCTGCTGCCCAGGAAGACTCCCTGAGTGAGTGCTTGTGGGCCCTGCTTTTGCCACTTACCATCTGGCTTGAGGCGGGGCCTGGGGCCTCACAAGGACTGCGTGCTACTTGCTGCCTGCTGCCCAGGAAGACTCCCTGAGTGAGTGCTTGTGGGCCCTGCTTTTGCCACTTACCATCTGGCTTGAGGCGGGGCCTGGGGCCTCACAAGGACTGCGTGCTGCTTGCTGCCTGCTGCCCAGGAAGACTCCCTGAGTGAGTGCTTGTGGGCCCTGCTTTTGCCACTTACCATCTGGCTTGAGGCGGGGCCTGGGGCCTCATAAGGACTGCGTGCTGCTTGCTGCCTGCTGCCCAGGAAGACTCCCTGAGTGAGTGCTTGTGGGCCCTGCTTTTGCCACTTACCATCTGGCTTGGGGCGGGGCCTGGGGCCTCATAAGGACTGCGTGCTGCTTGCTGCCTGCTGCCCAGGAAGACTCCCTGAGGGAGTGCTTGTGGGCCCTGCTTTTGCCACTTACCATCTGGCTTGGGGCGGGGCCTGGGGCCTCATAAGGACTGCGTGCTGCTTGCGGCCTGCTGCCCAGGAAGACTCCCTGAGTGAGTGCTTGTGGGCCCTGCTTTTGCCACTTACCATCTGGCTTGGGGCGGGGCCTGGGGCCTCATAAGGACTGCGTGCTGCTTGCGGCCTGCTGCCCAGGAAGACTCCCTGAGTGAGTGCTTGTGGGCCCTGCTTTGGCCACTTACCATCTGGCTTGAGGCGGGGCCTGGGGCCTCATAAGGACTGCGTGCTGCTTGCTGCCTGCTGCCCAGGAAGACTCCCTGAGTGAGTGCTTGTGGGCCCTGCTTTTGCCACTTACCATCTGGCTTGGGGCGGGGCCTGGGGCCTCATAAGGACTGCGTGCTGCTTGCGGCCTGCTGCCCAGGAAGACTCCCTGAGTGAGTGCTTGTGGGCCCTGCTTTTGCCACTTACCATCTGGCTTGGGGCGGGGCCTGGGGCCTCACAAGGACTGCGTGCTGCTTGCGGCCTGCTGCCCAGGAAGACTCCCTGAGTGAGTGCTTGTGGGCCCAGCTTTTGCCACTTACCATCTGGCCTGGGGCGGGGCCTGAAGCCTCACAAGGACTGCGTGCTGCTTGCTGCTTGCTGCCTGCTGCCCAGGAGGAGTCCCCTGAGTGAGTGCCTGAGGGCCCTGCTCCTCCCTGCCACTTACCACCTGGCCCGGGGCGGGGCCTGACAGGCCTCACTAGGACAGTTGTTACTGCCGGAGGGGCACAGAGTGTTTTTAAAATGTTTTTAAAAAATTTTCTTTGGATTTTTTGTATGTGGGGGGTGGGGGTGGGATGGATGTTTGGTTGGGCTTGGGGAATTATTATTTTTTTTATTTTGATGTTTTTGTAATTTTTACATTTTTTTGTTTGTATTGTTTTATTGGTTTTGTTTGTTTGTTTAAGGTGTTATTTTGTTTTTAGGGGGAGGGTTCAGGGCTGCCGGGGAGTGGGCCCCAGCCCACAAAATGGCTGGGGCATGTTCCACAGGGGGGGATGCACTGGGACAACCGATCTCAGTGATCACGGGTAGGAGGAGGAGTTACGCTAAGACCAGACCATGTCATTACAGAGGAGGCAGGTTTAGTCGTTGTCTGAGGACTATCCCTGCCTCCGGGTCTGGTCCTGTCCGGATGGATACTAGAATCAGCAAGGGATACCCACGTGACCTGAAGGTGCTGCTGTGCAATGCCAGGTCAATGATTCGTAAGACCACTGCCATCCATGACTTGATCATGGATGGAGGATTTGACCTGGCATGTGTAACAGAGACTTGGTTGGATGAAGCAGATGGGCCTGTCCTTGCCGCTGCTTGTCCACCAGGTTTCTCTTACGCACAGCAACCCAGGTCACGTGGGCGGGGAGGGGGGGTTGCAGTGATTTTTAGGAAGTCATTAGTTTGCACCAGGCGTCCTATTGGGAAGACCCAGTTTTCTGAGTGCATGTTCTGGAAGTTGGGCAATAGGGGCAGTACAGGATTCCTTTTGGTGTACCGACCTCCCCGCTGCACCAAGGATTCCCTGCCCGAGCTGCTTCAGGTCGTGGCGGATGTTCTCCTGGAGACACCTAGCCTGGTCGTCCTAGGGGATTTTAACATCCATGCCGACACGACCTTACAAGGGGCCGCTCGGGACTTCGTGGAAAGCATGGCCTCCATGGGGCTGTCCCTGAATAAGTCTGGCCCAACCCATAGCCGTGGACATGCCTTGGACCTGGTGTTTACCTCTATGGATGTTGGTGATCTGACACTAAGTAAAAGCGAAATGAAAGAAGTGCCATGGTCAGATCACTTCCTGGTGCAACTGGACTTCTCTGCGACCCATCCCCTCTGCAGGGAGGTGGGACCAATTCGGATGGTCCGCCCCCGCCACTTAATGGATCCAAATGGTTTCCAGAGAGTGGTAGGGGATGCTTTATCCCATGTTGATGGCCTTTCAGCCGATTCCCTGGTGGCCCGCTGGAATGTGGAGTTAACCAGGGCTATTGACTGTTTGGCTCCGAAGCGCCCTCTCCGATTGCATGGAGCCCGGACAGCCCCGTGGTTTTCCACGGATCTGAGGGCAATGAAACAATCGTTGAGACGGCTAGAGCGCCGGTGGCGGATAACTCATTCCGAATCTGACCGGACACAGGTTAGAGCTCAACGTCGAGCCTACCAAGTGGCGATAGCGACGGCGAAGAAGAATTTCTTCACCGCCTCTATTGCATCTGCAGAAAACAGCAGCAGGAGACTTTTTCAGGTGGTTCACAATTTAGCGGAACCACCTGCAACATCGGGGCCCAGTACGGGCCACATGTTCTCCTGCAATGATTTTGCAAAGTTTTTTGCAGATAAAATCGCCCAGATTCGGGAAGAAGTAGACTCCACCGTGGGAGCAGGGCCGGGGCGGGAGAGTGCTAGAGTTCTGTCTAGTCAAGTTGAGTGGGATCAATTTCAACCTGTTACCTCCGAGGATGTGGACAGGCTGCTTGGACGAGTGAAACCAACCACCTGTCTCCTGGATCCTTGCCCATCCTGGCTTATAAAAGCTAGCCGGGAAGGACTGGGCGATGGGCTTCGTGGGGTGGTGAATGCTTCCCTCCGTGAGGGAGCCTTCCCAGACCCGCTGAAAGAGGCGGTTATTAAACCGCTTCTTAAAAAACCATCTTTAGATGCGGCCACGATGGCCAACTATCGCCCAGTCTCAAATCTTCCATTCCTGGGCAAGGTGATTGAGCGAGTGGTTGCTGAACAACTCCAGGCACGCCTGGAAGAAGCGGACCATTTGGATCCCTTCCAGTCGGGATTCAGGCCTCATCATGGGACTGAAACTGCCTTGGTCGCACTGGTTGATGATCTCCGGCGGGCTAGGGACAAAGGTGAGAGCTGTTTCCTAGTTCTGCTGGATCTCTCAGCGGCGTTTGATACCATCGACCATAGCATCCTTCTGGACCGTCTTGAGGGGCTGGGAGCTGGGGGCACTGTTATACAGTGGTTCCGCTCCTTCCTCCTGGGCCGTGTTCAGAAAGTGGTGGTGGGGGATGAGTGTTCAGACCCTTGGGCCCTCACTTGTGGGGTGCCTCAGGGTTCTGTCCTCTCCCCCATGCTTTTTAACATCTATATGAAGCCGCTGGGAGAGATCATCAGGAGGTTTGGGCTGGGTGTTCATCAGTATGCGGATGACACCCAGCTCTACCTCTCTTTTAAATCAGAACCAGTGAAGGCGGTGAAGGTCCTGTGTGAGTGTCTGGAGGCGGTTGGAGGATGGATGGCGGCTAACAGATTGAGGTTGAATCCTGACAAGACAGAAGTACTGTTTTTGGGGGACAGGAGGCGGGCAGGTGTGGAGGATTCCCTGGTCCTGAATGGGGTAACTGTGCCCCTGAAGGACCAGGTGCGCAGCCTGGGAGTCATTTTGGACTCACAGCTGTCCATGGAGGCACAGGTCAAATCTGTGTCCAGGGCAGCTGTTTACCAGCTCCATCTGGTACGTAGGCTGAGACCCTATCTGCCTGCGGACTGTCTCGCCAGAGTGGTGCATGCTCTGGTTATCTCCCGCTTGGACTACTGCAATGCGCTCTACGTGGGGCTACCTTTGAAGGTGACGCGGAAACTACAACTAATCCAGAATGCGGCAGCTAGACTGGTGACTGGGAGCGGCCGCCGAGACCATATAACACCGGTCCTGAAAGACCTGCATTGGCTCCCAGTACGTTTCCGAGCACAATTCAAAGTGTTGGTGCTGACCTTTAAAGCCCTAAACGGCCTCGGTCCAGTATACCTGAAGGAGCGTCTCCACCCCCATCAGTCTGCCCGGACGCTGAGGTCCAGCGCCGAGGGCCTTCTGGCGGTTCCCTCACTGCGAGAAGCAAAGCTACAGGGAACCAGGCAGAGGGCCTTCTCGGTAGTGGCGCCCGCCCTGTGGAACGCCCTTCCAGCAGATGTCAAAGCGATAAACAACTATCTGACATTCAGGAGACATCTTAAGGCAGCCCTGTTCAGGGAAGTTTTTAACGTGTGACATTTTACTGTATTTCTGGTTTTTATGGAAGCCGCCCAGAGTGGCTGGGGAGGCCCAGCCAGATGGGCGGGGTATAAATAATAAATTATTATTATTATTATTATTATTATTTGCCCCAAACTCAGGGCACATGGGAGTTTATTTAGCATGTCTCTGGCAATTTGGTGTGTGTGTTTTGCTTCTGACCTTACATTTATAATTGTGAAATAAATGAGGGTGGTGCGTATGTTTTCTTTTCATATAAAGTAGACAAAAATATCATTAAAGTTGCAAAGGTGTGCATTTCAGCAAGGCTTATGAAGAACCATATGGCACAAAAATAATTGTTATTGTACTGAAGAATGCTTTAAGCAGTTGACAACAACTGGCTTCCAGATAAGGTCCTATTTCAAAAATCTTCTTTAGATGAGAAGACCTGAAAAGTATTTCAATGTTCTGAATGCAGTTTTCGCAACTGGGAACGCTTAAGGAATGTTTATCTGCCCAAAGAAGTTACTAGACTCCGAGAAGATAATGACACTGACAGGGTATCATTTGAGGGAGGTACCTCAATCTACCCTCCAATTTTGTTCTTGATCAGTCACTGCTAGTTTAGACCCTCGTTTGGGTGCTAGAGTTTGTGGGTGCAAGGCACCCATAATTCCTGGATTTAGTCAGTGTTAGAATTTAATTGAGAGGTTGTGGACTTTCCTTCCTTGGAGGTTTTTAAGCCGAGGTTGGATGGCCATCTGTCATTAGCTGAGTTTCCTGCATTGCAGCAGCTTGGACTAGATGGCCCTTGGGGTCCTTTTCAGCTCTACAACTCTATGATTCTAGGATGGGCTCCTGTGAGATACTGGATTTAGCATGTTAAAATAGAGGTCAACCCAGCTTTCCATGTCAGGCAATTGCCTGGGGAGATGGACCATTGAAACAGAACAAAGGGAATAGGCACAGCTATCAAGAAAGTGATTGACAAAGCATAGATTCTCTACCAGCCAGCAGATGGATGGAGCCCCACCCTGAGCTCATAGATAGTGAGTCAGAAGATAATTCCAAGGTTTTTCTCAGGGGAAAGTCTTAGGATTCCAGTTGTCACAATTGTGGGGGAAATGTATCAGTCTGTCAAATGTAGCAGTGGGCTAAGTGTTTGAATCAGAGGCTGCAGAAATGTGTATCACTTTGGATTTACTTACATTTTATTTGGAGACATCATTTTTGAGTTCCTTGTAATCTTTTTATTTTAACCACTCTGAACAATATTGTATCATCAGTAAACTTAGCTATCTCCCTGCTTACCCCTATTTTCATAGTTTATGCACAAGGCAAGTTCACTTTCTACATGCTTCCTGTAGGATAACTTTCCATTTATTCCTGCTCTCTGCTTCCTGTTTCTTAAACAGTTGCGGGTGCATAAGAGGAAATCTCTTACTCCATACCTACTAAGCTTACTCAGGAGGCTTTGGTGAGGGACTTTGGGTCAACTTCACCACCTCTGTCCACAAGCTTTTTGACACCCAAGGAACTCTAAAAAGTTAGTGAAGCCTTGTGGAGGCCTTGTAGAAGCCATACTGAGTTTTGCTTCAGCAAGATTTGTTCTTCTGTATACTTGCTAATTCCTGCCAACCTACCAGTTCGAAAGCACATCAAAGTGCAAGCAGATAAATAAGTACCACTCCGGCGGGAAGGTAAATGGCATTTCTGTGCGCTGCTCTGGTTCACCAGAAGCGGCTTAGTCATGCTGGCCACATGACCCAGAAGCTCCCTCGACCAATAAAGCAAGATGAGTGCCGCAACCCCAGAGCCGGTCAAGACTGGACCTAATGGTCAGGAGTCCCTTTACCTTTACTTTTATACAGTGGTACCTCGGGTTAAGTACTTAATTCATTCTGGAGGTCCGTACTCAACCTGAAACTGTTCTTAACCTGAAGCACAACTTTAGCCTACAGGGCCTCCTACTGCTGCCGCACCACCAGAGCACAATTGCTGTTCTCATCCTGAAACAAAGTTCTTAACCTGAAGCACTATTTCTGGGTTAGCGGAGTCTGTAACCTGAAGCGTATGTAACCTGAAGCGTATGTAACCCGAGGTACCACTGTACTTGCTAATACTATGTTTAATAATGCTTTGAACCAGTTTTCCTGTAATAGACGTTAAGCTAGCATGCCTTAATATATTAGATTCCCTCTGGATACTCATAATGGAGATTTCCTCCATGTTTCAGTGTATTCTAGAATACAAAAGAGAAAGGCAAGATCATATCTTCTTTCATCACCGAATCTCTCTTCAAAAGAAAGGATGAACTTCGGACCTTACTAAAGTTTAGCCCTTCTGTACTAGAAACCCTATTGACTTCTGTCAAATATAATAATCTTCCCCATGCACTCCACCAGAGGAGAAACCATTGAAATATGGTTTGCTATCTTTTTTTCTTTTATTTTTATTTTTTGAAATGTCATTGCTAACTTTACTTAGCCTTTATTTACCAATGTAAGTCTTTGGAAGAGAGGAAAATAGCCATTTTGCATCCATGTTGAACATACTCATTTTCCAGTTTGTTGATCCTTGAACCCCATTGTTCCATCTCACATATGGTCTCCAAAGTACCGTGGTACCTTGGTTCTAAAACTTAATCCATTCTGGGAGTCCGTTCCAAAACCAAAGCATTCCAAAACCAAGGTGCGCTTTCCCATAGAAAGTAATGCAAAATGGATTAATCCATTCCAGACTTTTAAAAACAACCCCTAAAACAACAATTTAACATGAATTTTACTATCTAAAGAGACCATTGATCCATAAAATGAAAGCAATAAACAATGTACTGCAGTCACACAATCAATCAGTAGCTGAACTGGGTTCCACACAGTCACAAAAAAAAAAAAATAGCCACAAAAACAGAAACACAAAATAAATAGCCAAAACAGACAGAACTCAGCATAGCATTCAAAATGGAAGTGTGGCACTCAAATCAGAAGTGTAACACTCTAATCAGAAGTGTAGTACTCAAAACGGAGCACGTTCGGCTTCCAAAAAAGTTCGCAAACCAGAACACTTCCAGGTTTGCAGTGTTTGGGTTCCACCTTGTTTGAGTACCAAGGTGTTTGAGAACCAGGGTACCACTGTAGTAGATCAGTATTGAACAAGTCTGTTTCTATCCAACATACATTTGTTTGAAAGTATGTGCTCAGGATAATTGTAACCGGAATCTTGAACTTAATTGTACTCTCTGGAGCTTGTGCATGGCAAGTTAGAGACACATTAAAATATCATTATTTGAAGTGCTTCTGAAACTCTGACCTCTTGAACTGACCTACAGACATTTTCAATACTTGTAGATGCATTAATAATGTCTGCAGCAGAAGGCGTCAATTTTGCTCGTCAGCCCAACAGAAAAGATGGCAATGTGAAAAGCCGTGTGACTGATCAAGTGATAGAGTGGTACCTTATAATGCTTCCATTAAGGATTGTGAAATGCCCATTATGCCTCTATGAAGAAATGATCTTTCAACCCTTTAGCAACAAAGGGTAATACTGCTGGAATGGCATTGAGATTCCAGGATGGTCATGGTTCTAGCTAAGACTGGAATAATTTTAGACCATTTTTAGTGGCATCATTTTGCAGGGGTGAAAATATGAAGAGCTTCCCACTTGGCTTGCTTTTTAACCTTTTAATAGGACCTGTGAAGCCAGTGGAAGCTGTCCTCCCACCACCACAACCACTGCACATGCTTAGGACAAAAGCCACAAGACATACATAGGATAGAGAGAGATGTAGGCTGGAGACGTTTTTTGCTTTAGATAAGTACCATGGAAGAGGAAAGGTGTCACCATCCTTCACATGCAATGAGGCATGAAATTCCTGAGCATGAAATTATTATACGATAGGTCCTTACAAGATTTCTGCCTTCAGGCAGAATCATGAGAATCGAAAGGGGAGGGATATTGTAAAGGGGTAGTCATGCCTGTCTATTACAGCAACCACTCAAAAAAGGAATCGTGATACATCATCTTATGTATGTATTTCCTTTCATCAACTACAATTTGATATGGAGAAAGAAACATCTGGTCTTGACTGAGTCCTATATACATAGAAACAAACTTACGGATAAATTCTAGAAAATTTATACTCATGAGTTATTTTGCGTGGACAGGCGGAGTCCCCAGATCCTGCACGGTCCCCCCGTCATGTGGAATAACGACTCAAGACAACGTGCTATGGGATTAAATTGGCCACAACTTTATTAAATTTCAAATGTGGGTAGACCTTGGCTCAGGCATTGGGCGTTCTCCCTCCCCGGTCCCCAGCCGGGGACCTAGGGAGCATCAGGGTTATCCAGTATGTGTGTGGGGGATGGGCCGGCTCTGGAGAACATATGTTCAAGCAGAGATGGCTGCCCCCGTAACGCCGCCGCCGCAGGAGAGAGCAATGACGACCTTTCGGTGTACGGCCAAAGCCTCCCTTCAGAAAACCCCTTTAATGGGGAACCCTGGTATCGCCGCCGCAAGAGGAAGATGGACAAAAGGATTCCGCCCAAGGCCTGATACCGCCAAAGTTGTGACGTTTTGCTACGGGAAAGGCGAAACCTGCCAATGCAGGGAAATTCCTTTCCGGCCCTTTAACAGCGACCTTAACGTAGCAGCGCCCGCATACCTGTGAAGAAAAGTTAACCTGCAAAACCTGTGAAGAAAAGTTAACCTGCAAAATAAGACATTAACTGAGGGTGGGTAGGGTGGGAGAAGCTCTGGAGCCAAGTGAGGATTCCTAGGTAAGATCCTCCCTCTATTGTGTGGGCAGGTAATCCCTCCCCTACCTGGCCTGGTCTCCTTGGCAACGCTTCCCCCAGGTGGGATTGGACAACTGACTGAGGTAGGCGGAGACCTCCAGGTATCACACCTGAGGGAAGGCAAAGCCAAGCCTATGCTGTTGGGGCCGCTCCAGATCTAGGGGCTGCACGCGCCCCCGCAAAGGGCGCCCCCCGTTTTAAGCGGGGAGCGGTCATTATCAAAGAATTGTAACTTTTAAAAGTTTCTCATAACTCAAAATTAGACCTTTTCCTTAAAAAACAACCCTACAATGTTCTGGGTATTGCAAGGGATTTTCCACCTGAGTAAAGAGTCTTAACTTCACATCATTCCAGAGTTTTTAAAAAACACAAAAAACTAACCCTCAGTGTCAGCAGAAGCAGCATTAATGAAACATGAACAGTCAACATTAATTAGTGGTAATGGAAAATTAAAACTTGATTATAATTGCCATGAATCTGCGACACTGTGCCCTCTGTAGAAATATATAAGGAAACTAATTAATTAGTATAGTGTTACATTATTTTTACAATAATTTCATTAAACATTAAAATCTAAAAAGGGGTAAAAAAGGAGTCGGGTGGCATTAAGCCATTAAAATTTAGAGAAAGAAATTTGGGATACATGCTCAATTTGTTTTTGAGTTGTTATGGGATAGAAAATTATGGGACCTTTTTAGGGTGGGTGGGTGTGTTTATTTGTCACAGTTTTTGCCTGTAATTCCTCCTAAGCAGCAGTGGTTGGCAAGGCATCTCAGTAGATGAATTGCCAGAAACAGCTTTTTACTCAGCTCATTATGGGATGGAGATGAATCTGTATGCATGGTGAAGGTGAACATCCTAGACAGCAACAGAGTGGAATGGAAGCAAACTCTGGCCAAGAAAAATCTGGCTCATGGCTTAAGCAGGCCTGAATGTCTGTTTTAAGGGCAGAAATGTTTTCCTGGACCCTGCTGGAACATGAGAAACTTAAAAGTTTGTGAAAGTTCCAGAAGATAATATAGAAAGCTGTATGTGTCTTTAATTAAGGGACGCCTGTGAGAGCAGCTGATTCTGCACATGCTCAGTTCTTACAGTATCTGTATTTTTAAAAAGGCTGTGTTGAGTCATTTCACAGTTGATTCTGTAAGGTGCTTTGGGAGCAGGGCTGACCCATCCATGAGACAAGGTAAGGTGACTGCCTCAGGCAGAAAGATGCACAGGGGCAGCAGATCCTAATGTAGATATTAACTCCTGCCTTGTTCCCGGTGTAGCTCTTCACTCACCCCTTCTTCTTTGGTGGAGAGGGACGTGGCATGTTGTGGTTCTCCTCAGGTGCCAAAAAGCCTTGGGCTGGCACTGTTTGGGAAACTCTTTGGGCTGAAGGGTGCTGGGGTAACAAAGGCTTTAAATCAATTATAGTAAATAAAAAAATAAGCAAATGTCCTGGAGTGGTGCTTTTCCAGGGCATTCCAAGGCATTGTGGTAAATTTAAAATGCAGATTCCCTGACCCAGCTTGAAAGTGACACAAGGACAAGAATGAGCCCTGGTGGGTCCTGCTGCTGGAGGTCATAACCTGAGAATGCTAATGCAGGTGTGTTTCCATGCATATCTCCACAGCCATAACAGCTAAATGCCTGCTTGTAAAAAGAAAAGAAAAAAGCTCAGAAATATGGATGCAGCTCCCAACATCCCCAATATGATAGTCTGGTCTTATAAGGGTCTCTAAAAATCCATGACAATGCACAGACCTGTTTTCAAATGGTTAGATGCTGACTTTGTATGATTGTGGAAGTTGGGATAACATCTTATAGATAACTCTTGGCTTAATAAGTGCACTGCTGTCAGACCACACAAAGGTGGTCAACGGAATGAATAAAACAGTAGACTGAAAATCTATCAGGAGTCTAGGGATATTAATGTCACCGTCAGACTCAAATAAAATTCTGCACTCTGGCATGTCTCCTCCAAACTAGAATGCACAATAGAAAACTGAGGGCGGGGATGGAAGGAGAAGAATCTCTGTTTGGTTCATTGTAACCTTCGTTCACATTGAGTGTAGCTTAATTGCTTTTTATCATTTTTGTAGTATTTCTTGTGTCCCTTCCCTACCTTGTGAATGGATTAAGCCAGGTAAACCACTGTCTTGTGGATTTGTGCCAATCTCAGGCTCATAGGAACATAAGAATCTGCCTCAGAACATAATAAGATCCTGCTGGATCTAGTCCAGATTCCTCTTTTTACAGTGACTGACCAGGTGCCTGTGGGAAACTGCAAGCCTTTAGGCTGAGGGAGGCATATCTCAGGATTGCCCATACTGACTGCATGTGGTTTTCCAGGGTTTCAGATGGGGTTCTCTCTCAACCCTATCTGGAGGTGTCAGGGATAGAAGCTGGGGAATTTTGCATGCGATGAAGATGCTCTACTATGCAGATGAAGGAGATGGACAGTCTGTGAATGGACAGTCTTTGAATAAGAGTGTCCATGAAAGATTTAGCTGCACTCCTCCCCATTGACACACGTGTGTGTGTGTGTGTGTGTGTGATAGGGGGTATGCAACAACTGAAGACAATGTTTTCACCCATGTTTGTGTTCCATAGGTTGATGTGTGATTTGTTTGCAACTAAGGATGGATAAATCTGTCCATTTCAGTTCTCCAAGTTGCTCAGTTTTTTCCAGTCTTAAATTCAGTTCTCCACATTTCCACAACTTGGATTTCAAACAAACAAACACCACATTTTTTAAATTTAGGATTTTAATGATTTTATTTTTAAAAAATAATAATAATATTTATTACTGGATTTTAATGATTTTAAAGGGATTTTTAAATCCTATTTTTTCAGTATTTTAGTACTAACTTCATCTAATAAACATGATTTTATAAACAGTTTTGCTTAATATACACATTTTTGCAAGCATTTCTCCTTAACAGAATATATTTTGTACGTAATTTGACTAATATGTGCATTTTTATGCACATTTTACCCTAGTGTATACATTTTTGTACAGACTAGTACAAAAAAGAGAGAGAGAGGTGTGAATTTCAAGGGGTAGCTGTGTTTCAGTTCTCTTACAAACATTGTATAGTTATCTGACTGATTGTTGTTAGCATACTGGATGTGGTGGCCTGATCCAGCCAACTGATACAGGTTTTCAGTGCCATAACAATGAGAATGGAAATCATAAAATAAGGCATTGTTGGCAGAGTCTGTTTCAGTTTTAGGAAACCTTCATTCTCAGATGTGCCTGTACTGGCACCTGTTCTTATTTCTCCCCTTTGACACAGCTATGGCACCAGATTTCTCAAACAATAACTTCGTTTGCTTGGCTAGTGCATTTGGCTAGTGATTTGCAGTTTTGCTTTTTTTTAAAGGAATTTGCCAAAAGAAACCAGGAGAGTGCACACAAAATGTGTGTGTATAATAACTGAGAAACATTGTCTTGGCAGTCTTCAGTTCTGGGACAGAAGGCTGGTCATTTGATGTTCCACACCAAAGCTTTCTAGGCTAACATGCAGTCTATTAAATTCTGTTTCATTCAGATTCATGGCTACCATGGAAACAGAAGTGCATATGAAATGTTCTGAAAACAGAGAGTCAATACAGAATGTCCAACATACCCTCAGTCGATTGCAGCATCCCTCCAGCCACCACAAACAGACCATGACTGTTGCTTGTGTGCACAACCCTGATCTCCATTCTTATAAAGTGTACATGAGGGATGCTTTCCTGCCTATCTGATCTCCAGTCACTTATCCCAGGGATCTTTTGTTCTCTCAAATTCATCACCCGGAAATATCTTTTGCACAAACTGGAATGGGGAAAAATAAGTTGATAGGTACCTTGCAGGTCATCTAGCTTAATGCAGAAACTGCCAGTCTCTGCTTTCTTGCCATTTTCATTCCTTCTGTCCTCTTGAGCATCTCAGAGGGCTCTTTATCTGGAACCGCATGATTTGCAACCAGACATTGGACTGTTCAGCCCTAAGCCCCACTTCAACATGCATACCTTCTACATGTGAGTAGCATGTTAAGATGTCTTGAATCTACTGTGAATTTAAGAACTTCTGACCTTGTGCACTTCTGGGATCCTGCTCCAAACTGGCTATAACATATTCTGTGTTCTTTGGAGGAAACAGAAGTTATTAGGATGATGAATAAATATGCTGATAAGCCGGGATGTAGCCTAGGAAGTTCATGCCACGTTGCATCTGGTTAGCCTTTCCAATGCCGCAGGTCTCTTCATTGGTCTTGCTACAATCAATTAAGAAAGCTCTTCTTGCAGTTTTCATTATTACAACCTTGCCAGCATAGTGAGATGTAAAGAGCCTGGAAGTCAAGTTGTGCTACTTCGCCTTGCCATCAGGTTGTACCTACAGCAAAAACACTGAGGTAATGTCCAGACAGAACCACCAACAAATTTATTGCTTAGCCAAAAATAGTTTGTATAACACGAGCAAAATTTCCCAGGAGTTTTCACTCATCCTTAATTTTTCATTGCGGTGACTATTCTGCCATTCCAGGATAAATCCTGCATAGGCTTACTTGCAAACAGGAAAAGGATCTCAAAGAGACCCACAGATAACTCACTTTGAACCTGGATACATAATAAAGTTGAATGCCTCTCGGACATTATTCCCTGAACTGTGTAGGGAGGAGAAGACACCATACTTCAGTTGGGATGGGAAGAATTTGGATTCAGCCTGAATTTTAAGAACTCGGAAAGCTGCCTTATACTGAGTCAGACCTTTGCTCCATCTAGCTCAGTATTGTCTAGTGACTGGCAGTGGACCTCACACCCATGTTCCTTTTCCCTGTTGGCTAAAAGCAATGGTCCAAAATCTATTGGAGACTATTTCCATATATCATAATTGTTGCAAACCTGTTGACATCTATTGGTATCAGTACAGTAATAATAATCACTGTGCTTCTTGCTGCCCAGATAATTCCAAGAGATAGACAAGACAAAGGGCATTTCTCTTTTCTTCAATTGACTAACAGTGTGGGACATAGGGAAACACCTTCTACTGAGTCAGACACTGGTCCATCCAACTCATAGTGTTGTCTACCCTGACTGGCTGCAGTCTCTTTGAGCTCTACCCAGGATCTTTTGCATACAAATCAGATACTTTACATCTAAGCTATGACCCTTCCTTAAATTCCCACCGTAAATGCAAAGTGTTTGAAACACAACCCACAAATTCATTGCTTCTTCAATTTCAGATGCTCTCCCACTGAGCAAGGATCATGGGTTAGTGAGAGTGATTGTACTTCCAAAACAGTATGTGAGACAGAATACAGGCAAATGTGATAAAAAACATGCATATTAATGAAAATAACTTACAAAAATGCATTATATTAGGAGATGTCACTTGCAAAAATCAATAGATTATACAAAATGTGTATTCTATGAGCAATATAAACTAAAATAAACTAAACCTTGAACATAAGGTTGGGAAAATGAGCTCTTTTTATGTTCATAAACTGCTATAGAGACACACTGGTGCACCTTATTTACTACTCAAGATGGACTGCCTAGTTGTCATGGACTACCCAAGGTGTCATACCTGAACACCCCACCTCCTGCAATGTGGTATTGATTGAAGAGAGGAGAAGAAACTCTTATTCTAGAAGGCTGACTGGAGCAAGCAGGCAGAGCTCACAGAATATGCCACCTGAAAGAGTTATATTTTACTGCTTCTATTTCCATACCTTACAAGACACTCATCAGAAGCCGAACAGTTCGTTTATTACCCTGCTGCCAGCATGCTCACATTAAAGCGATATGTCAGTTCTTTGCCCACCAGGTGCACTTAAGTGTTCCAGATTATTTATTTAAATAGGAGGTTGTGTTTTTTCCCCCGGCAGGATGCTGATGCGGCCAGACTGCTTTCCTAGTTCCTAAATATGTTAAACTGCTCGTTTGATGAAACTACTCACACAGTGTTGGCACTTACATGGAAGGAATGCATGCCCTTGCTTGCCGATTCCGAACCAAATATGATTCTTAACTATGCTGCGGAGAGGGCAACACTTTTATTTTCTTCAATTATGTTGAACTGACAGGCTCCATAGGTTGACAAAGTGTTTAAGATTGGTTAGCATTAGAAAGCCACAGGTGGAATAATAATAGTTATTTTTAACTTCAGAAGTTTACTCACTTATAATGAATACTTTTCTTAAATAAACAGTAACTTCTTTATTTCCTCCCTTAAAAACCCACACACACATATTCACACTTTAAGCACCCTGTCATTTTCATGGCTAAAGGGAGATTTAGTGCAGTGTTTCCCAACCTTTTTTGGGCAAAGGCACACTTGTTTGATGAAAAAAATCTCGAGGCACACCACCATTACAGCCCCGTGACGTCAGCGCGCAGCGTCACACCGGGAGGGACGCACGAAAGTGTAAGTTTCAATTTTTTTCCCTCCCCCTTGCTGGGGAACCTCCAAGCTTTGGGGGTGGGGGGGGGAGGAGGCAGCAAAGCGAGGCAGGAAGGAGAGCGCGGCTTGGCTGGGTGAGCTTTGGCAGGGGCAGGGAATGAGAGCCGTGAGGCGGGCGCTGCAGACGGAGGCGCTGCCCGCCGAGCTCGCAGGCAGCCAGGCAGGCAGACGGAGAGAGCCCCGCGCTGGGCGGCCTCTCCTCGCCGCCGCCGCCGCCGCCCCGCCTCTCGCCGCCCGACTCGCCCGCCTCCCTCCAGGCAACATCTCGCAGCACACCAGGCAACATCTCGCGGCACACTAGTGTGCCGCGGAACAGTGGTTGGGAAACACTGATAGTGGACAGAATAACAGTGGAAGATCTTGGGGTCTCAAATTTCAGCTGCACCCTGTGTGATGCCAACATTCTGTGGAACTTTTTTTTAAAAAAAACCTGAGGGACACACCCCAAAGTCAAATTTGACAGAGCAGACTTCCGTGGGCCAAGTGTCAGTGGTGGGTGAGGCCAGGGACAAAAGTGGACATTAACAACAGGGGAAAATGTTACCTTGCAATGGAGGAATCACATAGTTGTTGACGTCCCATGTGGGAAACCAAGTGGAGTTTGAGAACAAAAACACAAAAGGGGAGCAGGAAGCAGGGATAGTGAGGGATGTGGCCCAGGGGAAAGGATGCGGCTGAGGAGGATGTGAGGATTCCTGAGGGATCTGTGAAAGTGAAAGGGAATATTCCTTTCAGAAGTGAAAACGGTACTCTGCAGTGCTCCTTTTCATTTATATATTTATTTATTTATCTGAGCATTTCCAACACAGTTCGGACCCTCTTTTATCCATTTTAGCGAGTTTGCTGGGCACCATACACCACCTATAAACCATCTTTAGTCTATTCTCGAATAGCAAGCTGAGAAATTTATCGTTTTATTCCATCGCTTTTCCCAAACTGAAATTTCAGTGTTGATGCCCATACTTGATGCCCAGTGTATCATTGCTGCCTTAACTAATTTGTTTTAATCCTCCTATTTTAGCAGTATTCTGTATGTTCTAGAAATTAGTTTTGTTGTTGTTTCCTAGTATATTTTCTTCTAGGAAGTAGGACAGTCTGATCTTGCAGCATTCAGTTCTGGAGTTCCCATAAAATTGTCATCTGTGCCCACAAGAACTGAGATTCTTCTTGTGTTTGTTGAGCAGGGGTATGATGTGAGCAGGGGCTGGTGCTGTCTCCTGGTCTGTGAATTTCAAAGGGTGGCTATATATCAGTTTGCATATTGTTTGGGAGAGGTGCAAATGAAATAGACTCACCTTGAAATGTGAACTGTGTCAAATTTGTCCCCCTTTCCTAGCAGGTCCCACTTGCACTCATGATATATAACTGCAAGTAAGCATAGTTAAGAGCTTTTTCACATTTCTCCATGCTTGTAATAAAGCATGACTTTATTCAAAACGGCACTAGTTAACTTGACAATAATTAGCAGTGTGTTTCTTTCAGAATAGGCTTAGTGCCAAGAAAGGGCAGTGTGTCCTTACCAGAGATTATTCCCTGCAGATGGGAGGAGGGGAAGAATGCAGCCTTTTAGCCAGCAAACAATGTTTATTTGGGATCAAAGCCTTCAGATTTAAAGAGTTTGAAATGACTATGCCAGCAGTGGTGCCGGAGTCTCTCTGCCAGATAGGGTGCTGCAGTGAGCACATCGAAGTTGAAATAGAGGAGAACAGTGTGACAAAAGAGTGGTGAAATCAATTTAACCTTGCTATAGCATAAGCTCTAGCTGGGAACGATAATTTGAACTTTGAAGGAAACAGAAACACCCCACTCCAATAGAATAATAGAATTGTAGAGTTGGAAAGTACACAAGGTTCATTTAGTTCAACCCACTGCAATGAAGGAATGAACATTTGGCCCATATGGAGATTGAACCCATGACTTTGGCATTATCAGCACCATGGTCTAACCCAGGCTTCTTCAACCTCAGCCCTCCAGATGTTTTGAGACTACAATTCCCATCATCCCTGACCACTGGTCCAGCTAGCTAGGGATCATGGGAGTTACAGGTCAAAAACATCTGGAGGGCCAAGGTTGAGGAAGCCTGGTCTAACCAACTGAGCTAGCCAGCAACATTAGATTCTCAAGGTATGTAAGGTCTTATTTTACATTGGCTATGATATCCACCGACACCTGTATAAACCCAAGGACCAAATTCTGTGTGATTTATGTTAAAGGGAAGAAACAGATCTTCATGTGGATTCCTCTTTGCATCCATACCTGCTAAATCAGGGCTGGGGAGATGGAGAATCTGTGGCCCATCAGGTGTTGTTGGTCATCAACACCTCTTCTCATCTATAACATATCACAAATTTAGGATTAGAATTGCCCAAGAATGATGTTAGACTGTTTTTGTATGCCACTACAGCAGCAAGACTCTTATTAGCCAAAAATTGGAAATTGCAAGAAATACCGACAATAGAACAATGGCAGGTGAAGATGATGGGCTTTTTGGAGCTGGCAGACCTGACTGGAAGAATCCGTGACCAGAAAGAGGAGGAAACACAAGAAGATTGGAAGAAATTTTAAAAATATTTGGCTAGATATTGTAATATAAGATAACAAAAAAATTATTGGAAGTAACAAATCAGGCCTAGGGATAGAAAAATAATAGTAATAGTGAACATTATGGATTATAATAGAAAGTAAAGATAAGAAGTTTGTAACTGAAAGAAGATATTTGTGTTATAAATATGAAATTGGAAACTGTTAAATATGTGATACAATGAAATTCAGATTGGAGGGTGTCAAGGAAGTCATTTAGCAATGTACTTTAACCAGGAAACAAGAAGAAACAATTCTTTTATTTTAATTTTTTGTTGCTGTGATGTTTTTATGTGGTTTTAAGTGTAATGTTTTTTCTTTGTGTGGATGTCTATGTTCTATAAGAGAAAATTAATATTTCTTTGGAAAAAATAATAATATAGCATATCGGAAATTACATAATAGAGTCAAAACAAGCATCATCAAATCAGACAAAAGTTCCAACACAGCCACCATGCAAACTCAAAGTCTTGGTGACAACACAAGGTCACCAAGGAAATGATAGATTAGGAAATGATCTTTCTGGAGAGATTCACCAGGCTATTATTAGATGATTGGAAAGGGTGGAAGAAGCATGCTGTGGGCTAAACTCCTGCAAGCTCCTTGTCCACACCCTTAGTCTTCACCAGCTGAGACCAATCGCACAATAATGGTCAAGATGTTATGTTGGACAGCCCACTTGGCTCTGCAACAATGATCACATTCAATTCCACATAGTGATTAGACCATTTTCTGCTGAAAAAGACGGTGCATGGGTACTAGTCTTCATGGCTATGAACTACCACCACTGCTGGAGGCAGTATGCTTCAGAATGTCAGTTGCTGGAAATCAATGTAGGGGAAGTGGTGTTGTGTTTCTGTGCTGTTTGTGGTCTTCCCATAGGTATACGGCTGGCTACCGCGAGAGGAGGAGGCTGGTCTAGATGGCCATTGGTCTAATCTAGCAAGGGCTCTTATAGGTATCTTACATTTCCCCAGATTAAAGATAGGTTTGTCATGATCAGATGTCTGTTTTTGAAGGAAAAATAGCAACTCTAAGGCTAGTTCAGACACAATAGCTGTCATCAATGGTTCTTAGATTCACATGTTTCTCCCCTCCACCTCATATATTCTGATTTTCTGATCCCTCATTCTTTCCCTTGAATAAGCAAACCATAATTTGCCATGACATCAAAACTGGGCAGTATGGTGCCACAAACCATAATTTGCCTTCAAGCCACAATAGGAAACTATATTTTGAAGTTAATTTCACTTTGGAGGCAAAGTATGGATGGTGCAAATTTATTGTACCAAGAAGGCAGAGAGGGAATAAGAGTGTATGACAGAAAAGAGAGTGAGAACTGGGACCACACTAGCCCAAAGTCCAAATTGTAATTTGGCTTCTCCACCTGGAGCAGGTCTGTAACTCATGTTCATGGAATCAGTTTCGTAGTTCTTTAGACTCTTATTTGTACAGAGCATGAGATTGTGGGGGAAATAGCTTTAAAAGTTTAAAAAAGAAACTAAAGAAAATTTGAAATCTAATTTATGATGAAGCATTCTAATTAACTACTGGTCCCTTGTAGCAGCAATGAACTTGTCAGCTGGAGGAATAAATATTTCACTATTTGAGGCTGAGCATATTGACAACATAAGCAAAACATTTGCAGTTCTTCCATGGGCAGGTTCTTATTGACCTTTTGACGTGACTTATCTGCTGTCGTCATGCTAGTGAACAGTTGTCTCATTGTGGCTTTCCTCTTTTATATACAAAAAGCAACTAATTTGTCAGCTTCCAGCTTTAACTATACGAGATGAAGTTAAGCTAATTTAATAGGAACTGTTCAATAGCTTCGACCCACCTGACACTGTCAGTTAAGATGGCTCGACAGTGCTCTGTCTTTCATTATTTCAAGCTGCTCCTTCAGAATACTTGAACGCTAAGTCAAACAGCATGCACAAGTCAATAGGCCTGACTTTCCCCTCAAGGACATTCTTTTTGGTGCCAGAAGCTGTCAACTAGGAAAACACACTGTGAAGGTAAAATGATGCTAATTAAATACACATTGTTTGGGCCAAAGAAGCATGAGGCACAGATAGACTTAAAGCCCCAGGTACCACTTGGTGGAGATTATGACCTTTTGCCTGCCCCTAAGCTGCTGTCGTGGTATAATATGATTGAACAAGCTTTGCCACCCTGAAGAGAATCAAAAGGGAACCACATGAGCATTGTGATAAGTGGGTGGTTGCTGGCCCAGCCCAAGACATTTTGGAACCTGAGGCAAACCACAAAATGGCACTCCCATCCACCAGGGAATGCAGGCAATGCATTCCTTGGAGGCTGGATCCTGCCCCTGTGGATCCTGCCACCTGATCTGGTCACCTCACCTTACTTCATGGGTAGGACAGCCCTGGGTGGGTGCAACATGTGCTTGCTTAAAATTTGGTTGAAATACTCCATTGCCTGAATACTAGAGGCTTTATTCAGGGCTGGTGCTACCATAAGGCACAGTAGTGCAGCTGCCTTAGGTTACAGTTAGGGGTGGGGTGGAAAGTGGCAGTGAAGTCTTGAAGGACAGAACCATATGTGCCCTGTCCTATGTAGGGGTATATATGTGGACAAATGCCTGCTCCCTAGGCCTGAAAAGTGAAATGAGTGTCACACCCCATATTCACCTTTGGCTAGACTTAACCATTCCAGGGGTCCTTTACCTTTTTACCTTTACTGGCCACAGGGTTTGGTGTGGATCCTAATTCAACACCTTGGAAAACAGCTTGCTCTGCGTGAGTCTTCTTGATATGGCTTCATTCTCTCCACCAAAAAAACCCCCAACTTTATGAAAAAGAAATGTTTTTAATTTTTAGAGAAAGCAGAATTGAATGATATTTGCACATAACATCACTCTATCTGAGGGCATGAATCCTGCTAAATTTCATAATGATAGTTTGCAGTGGTTTTCCTGCAGGGACAGCAATTAGGGCAGCAATTAGTTTTAGGGTGAGCTGGGGGTTACATTATTTCCATTAGCATTTAGTTGACCATTGGTATGAAAACTGAACATGTGAGAACCCTGCCAAGCTGAAGGCAAATATGTTCAGGGGCTTTTGTACTGGGGACCTTTAAAGCTGATTTTGGGATGAGAAGAACTAAAAGCTGAAAAGGAGCTCACAGTCCACACAATTACCAATGAATTTGTCCAAAAGTAAAATTTGAAAGTAGGAATTTCTAATTAATTAATTAATTTAATGTAATAAATTACTGGTAAATTATAAATTTCAAGCAATTAATACTAAATTTATCAGTGTGCATTCACACACCTCTCAGTTTAAGAGAGGGAGACAAGCTCTTTTGAGTAAAACATCTAGCCCAACATTATGTTCTCACAGTGGCCAACCAGGTATCTAAGGGAATCACACAAGCAAGATTTGAGTGGAATAGCACTTTTCTGCCTGTGTTTCCCAGAAACTATTTTTCACTGACATAGAATCATAGAATCATAGAGTTGGAATAGACCACAAGGGCCATCGAGTCCAACCCCCTGCCAAGCAGGAAACACCATCAGAGCACTCCTGACATATGGTTGTCAAGCCTCTGCTTAAAGACCTCCAAAGTAGGAGACTCCACCACACTCCTTGGCAGCAAATTCCACTGTCAAACAGCTCTTACTGTCAGGAAGTTCTTCCTAATGTTTAGGTGGAATCTTCTTTCTTGTACTTTGGATCCATTGCTCCGTGTCCGCTTCTCTGGAGCAGCAGAAAACAACCTTTCTCCCTCCTCTATATGACATCCTTTTATATATTTGAACATGGCTATCATATCACCCCTTAACCTCCTCTTCTCCAGGCTAAACATGCCCAGCTCCCTTAGCTGTTCCTCATAAGGCATCGTTTCCAGGCCTTTGACCATTTTGGTTGCCCTCCTCTGGACACGTTCCAGTTTGTCAGTGTCCTTCTTGAACTGTGGTGCCCAGAACTGGACACAGTACTCCAGGTGAGGTCTGACCAGAGCAGAATACAGTGGCACTATTACTTCCCTTGATCTAGATGCTATACTCCTATTGATGCAGCCCAGAATTGCATTGGCTTTTTTAGCTGCCGTGTCACACTGTTGGCTCATGTCAAGTTTGTGGGCAACCAAGACTCCTAGATCCCTTTCACATGTACTGCTCTCAAGCCAGTTGTCACCCATCTTGTATTTGTGCCTCTCATTTTTTTGCCCAAGTGCAATACTTTACATTTCTCCCTGTTAAAGTTCATCTTGTTTGTTTTGGCCCAGTTCTCTGTCAAGGTCGTTTTGAAGTGTGATCCTGTCCTCTGGGGTGTTAGCCACCCCTCCCAGTTTGGTGTCATCTGCAAATTTGATCAGGATGGCCTTGAGTCCATCATCCAAGTCGTTGATAAAGAGGTTGAATAAGACCGGGCCCAAGACAGAACCCTGTGGCACCCCACTAGTCACTCTTCTCCAGGATGAAGAGGAACCATTGATGAGCACCCTTTGGGTTCGGTCAGTCAGCCAGTTACAAATCCACTGAGTGGTAGCATAGTCAAGACCGCATTTTACCAGCTTCTTTACAAGAATATCATGGGGCACCTTGTCAAATGCCTTGCTGAAATCAAGGTAGGCTACATCCACTGCGTTCCCTTCATCTACCAGGCTTGTAATTCTGTCAAAAAATGAGATCAGGTTAGTCTGACATGACTTATTTCTCAGAAATCCATGCTGACTATTGGTGATCACAGCATTCCTTTCTAGGTGCTCACAAACTATTTGCTTAATGATCTGCTCCAGAATCTTCCCTGGTATTGATGTCAGACTGACTAGGCGATAATTATTTGGGTCCTCTCTTTTCCCCTTTTTGAAAATAGGGACAACGAGCATTTGAAACTGGATATAATATATGGAACAAGAATGGAAAGCCACTGATATAGAGGCTGCACACACAAACATTTGTGGAACAAATAGGTAGGTTTTTTTCTGTATAGGATTCTTCATGCTACTTCCAATCTAGATTGATTACAGATCCTGCTGTCCAGACTGGTGGGTATGGTTACTTGATATGTGTTTGAAAACCCACCCCTTCCCCCAGGCCTTTGGCTAATTAAACAATCTATTGCCTTTTAAATGGAGGCGGATAATTGTTTTCATTTGTTACTATGTTATGCATTTTTGTGTTTTTATATTATAAACAGCCCTGTGATCCTTGGGTGAAGGGAGATATAGAAACAAACAAAGAGACAAACAAATAAATAAAGTATTTGAAAACTATCCCCTTGCATTCTTGCTATATGGCCAGCCACAATGTCATTCGGCAGGTGTAATAGCACACCTTTTTCTTGGGAAAGGCTACATCTGATTTTAAATGGACAGTAGAGAGTAATTCAGAATCAATCTGCAAAGAGCCACTGTGTTTTGAACGAATCCAATTTTCAAAATGCGCTTTTGAGAGGCAAAAATATGCCATAGGTCTAGGTTATGTGCCGACCAGGTAAAAAAGAAGTCTCCACTGATTCTTGAATAATGTGCCATGTCTACACGGCTGGAATAGAAATATATAGATTGGTGATATATAGGAATGAAATATGTGTTAAGAAAAGTGATCATACAGTAGACTGTATGTACCTAGGAACGTAGGAACAATGGCTGTATATTGTATGGAAATATCCAGAATTTTCTGGAAATGCTTCAGCTTTTTCCAAAGACAGATTCACAATTAGTTCACCTCAGGCACTGACCCTCTTTAGTGGGGGGAAATTACAGAAACCCAAAACTTAATTTGAGTGCCTTCAATCACTTCATGGAGACTTGGGTGACAGTTTTTGTATAGTGTTATATAATAAAATAAAATAAAAAGCAAGCAACAAAGGGCAGCATTATTAATAAAGAGAGAAGTCATCCAGTTCTCTTCACAAGTCACAGGAATGGAGAAATAGATTTTCTTGGGGCTAATGAATACAGTATTTTCTGTTAAGCTCTGGATTCTGCGATAGATATGTCATGAAATATTAAAGTTAATTTGAAAAAAAACACCACACTTGTAATCTGTAGATTAAAGTAGTATGGGTTGGACGATGATGGAAGGCCTTTTCAGCCATTTGCTTTCACACAATCCCCACTGTATGAGGGTGGAGAACAAGGACACATGTGCAACTCCACCCCATATGTTGGATCCCTTAGGAATTTTGGAAGCGGCATTATACAGAGTCAGACCACTAGCCTATCCCACTTGATTTCCGTGCAATTGTTAGATGTGATTTCTTCGTGCAATTTTGTGTGACTTATAGATTGCTCATTTGCTTCCCCTGTATAGAACTGCACTCTCCCTGAAGGAGCAGGCACTCAGTCTGAGGGTGATTATGGATGCAGACACCTGTTCTCTCTACAGACCTATAGGAATTATAGGAGTGGTTTGACAATCCCTCTTCCCAGGGAACTCTGGGAACTGTATCTTTGTGCAGGGAATAGGAGACTCCTAACAACACTCAGCACCCTTTATAAGCTACACTTCCCAGGAATTTCTGGAGGAAGACATGACTGTTTAAAGAGAGATGGTACTGCTTTAAATTGGGCGTTAAATGTGAATTAGATAAGGTATACCTTATGTCAGGGATGAGGCATCTGTGCCCTTTTAGATGTTGTTGGACTTCACTTGCCAACATCTCTGAGAATAAACCATGCTGTCTTTGATTCATGGTCGCTGGAGTCCAACAATATTTGAAGAGCCACAGGTTTCCTATCCCTTTCTTATGTCTCAAGAGATTGAGAGTATCAGTTCATGTTTTGTACTCTTAAAATTCTTCAATGTCCACTGAGACTTGAGAAAGCAAACCACACAGGACTGAAGTCAGCCTTGCGTTAAGGAATTAAGACTCCAATCCTATGTACACACTTAGGTTTTGGTTTATGAAATTTGTACACTGCTTCAAACTAAAAAGTCCTGAAGTGATTTTCAATCACAATTAAAGGGCATTTAAAAAAAAAAATCACTCCTTGAATCTGGGGAGTGATATGTTGAACATTTTCCTTTTTTATCATTCTCCATTAATTGCATTGAAAAATTATCAAAGTGGAGGAAGGAAATGGCAAAATTATAATGGGTGGAGTTCATGATAGGTTTTTGATGGGCTACCCTTATTTTCATAGTGACCAAATGAGTTCCTTTTACAAGCAGTCTCTCCAGTGGTCTGCATTCTTCAGCCGCCTTTGATGTCCACAATTCTTGAAAGCCCTATAAGCTCCTCAGCTGGCTTTTCATGTGAGTAAGACAAGACCCAATGGCTCTTCCATGCCCCTGGAAACTGTTTATTGTTATGTTAAAAAACCTTTTAAAAAAATTAGGAAATCAATACGGATGTATTTATTTTTTTTATGCAAAAGCAAGAACTTCCCTTAGAAACAAGACCAGTGAGTGCTCCAATCTCATGTGCTTGGTAGCCAGTCTCTGAAGCCCTTTAATAAAAACACTGGGAAAAGCACCATGAAAAGGGTCTTCAGGGTCTTCAGAGCACTGGGGAAATATGTAACGGAAAGAAACACACACATCACACCACCCTTTGCCAACCCACATAAGTAAAGCACAACCCCACCCCACCCCCCTCAGATGAGAAAGAAATTCTAGTGTGCCCTGGGAACAAGTGAGAGAAACAAAAGCTTCCTTTTTTGGGTGCAGAAGACAATTTGTTTCAGTTTAGCACTGTGCAACTGGGCTCATACGAAATTATGAGATCTAGACACATATAGAAAACGCTGTGAAAATGCTTTTTTAAAAAAAAGCGTTTTAAAATATATATTGAATTTTCCATACACTCACAATCACCACTTAAAACGTTATATTTGCAGCTATATAGCTAAGTACCAAGCCTGTGTATGTTTTCTTTTTCTTCTTTCACGATCACTCATAGCCAAGTGTCTTTCATGAACACGGTCTTAATGGTGTGTTCATAGGGGACAGTGGAGGCCAATTCTGGATCCACATGTCCTTCCACAGTGGGGACATAAGTTTCCAGGCGGGAGTTGATTCCATGGTGAGGGTTTGCCAAATGTGTCTTCCTCTTAGCTCGTTTTCCTCTTTCGTCCTGAGTTCAAGTGTCGTCAAAGTCCACGACACCTTTGGTAAAGGCTGTTCTCCAATCGGAGTGCTCATAGGCCAGTGTTTCCCAACTGTCAGTGTTTATGCTACATTTATTTTAGATTTGTCCTATGAAGCTGATGTTAAAGAATCATTGTTTCAACACTGGTGACCTTTGCTTCTTTCAGTACACTGGCATTAGTTCACCTGTCTTCCCAAGTGATCTGTAAAAATTTTCAGAGACACTGTTGATGGAATCTTTCAAGGAGTTGGAGATGGCCTTTATAAGTGGTCCATGTTTCACAAGCGTACAGTAAGGTTGATAGTACAATGGTTTTGTAAACAAGCACTTTAGCACAAATGCCATCTCAAGAATCCTGGGAACGATAGTTCAACACCCAAAAATCTACAAGCCCCAGCACACCTAGCAAACTATAGCCACCAGGATTCTTGTAGGGAGGGGTATGCTCTACACAGCCCAACAGCAACTATGAGTCCATCTAGCTCAGCACTGCCAGCACCGACTGTCACTTGTGTTGCATTTTATGGTACTCGGCATATTTCCCAGTGCCAGCAGTCGTAAATCAGCAGAGCGACGTGCAACGTCAAAGTGTTCAGGAGTTCTGACCCAGCCAAACAAAGGCAATATCTCACAGAGGCCATTAAGTACAGACAGAAGTATTTTACTCCCGGGTTAGAAAAACCTCATAGTTTCCATTTACAGAGTCCATTTGCAGAAAAGTCTTTTCCTGAGGAGGTCCAGGCTTTGCATTTGCAAGCAACAAAGCCTTCTCTTCTCTCTCCTACATTCTGTGGGCTTGCCAGGAGATTGCTTGGTGAAGTGCTGACTCAACACAATCTTTTATAAACAGCTACTGTAAGAACTGAACATGTGAAGATTCAGCTGCTCTCAGGTGTCCTAAGACTAGCATACAGCTTTCTAACAGCTTCTAGCAATTTCTGGAACCTTCTGGAACTTTCAAGAACTTTCAGTGAGTTCTGGACAGAATGAACACTCCCACACATCCCCTAACAAGTTGTTCTCCAGTGTTTAAGGCAGGCATTTTTCCAAGGTTTGCTGGAGATGCCAAAATTGAACCTGGTGTTAGTTGAGGTCTTGGTTGGTGGGATACATGTGTGGATCATTGTTTGTCAAACTTCATATAAAACAGTGACAAAGCACAATCAGTTTGACTTGTGGCTCAGCAATGCTGATTTAATGTTAATGTTTCAACTCTCTCTCCCCACCAACTCTCTGCACCAACCCCTTATGCCGAAGTGCAGTTTACTCCTTTCAATTTGCGGGAATGTTCTTGTTTTTCCACACTTCTTTAGATGCCGCATTGTTAACATAATTAATGTAATTTCATCTAATTATGTAATTAGTGTAAATACATGTAATTGGTAATTATAATGTGTAATTATGTAATTTTGATGTTTACTGATGTAAAAAAAAAAAACACCTTACAAAGCTTCAGGAAGGTAAAATTAAACTTGGCATGTGTTGCATGCAATTACAGAAGTTTAATATTTTCTGATATAGTACTCCCCCACACCTTTCACACACTGAAAGGAAATTAGTTTATATTATGAACTAAATGGGTACAAAAATATGGCTTTTAAAAAAATAAATGAATTATTTAATTAGAGAAGTCTTTGCGTTTTTCTTCTTTTATCTATTCCATATAGGAGAGCCCTAATGGATGACTGGTATAATCAGAGAGCTTAATCTTTTCATTGACAAGAGGAACAAAAACATTGTCTGTATTAAACAGTGGAACTGTGAGAACTATAGCTTGATGTGGGATTGGTATATGTTATGGAGGCAAGGAAACACAATTATTACATTTTTGTCAGTAATGTGCTCTCTCTCTCACTCTCTCTCTCTCACACACACAAAACACACACACACAGAGAGAGAGAGAGCAACTATATTTAGCTTTGCTCAGAAGTTCTTCCCTGAATGTTTAAAATAACTGAAACCCCTACCTTAATTAAATCATTGCTGATTCTCCAGACAACCTATTTACTGAGCAATCAACCTGACTGGCGGACACAAAGTTTACAGTCAGGGTGGGTGGATCTGTTAATTTTGCTTCTCTCTACTTCTCATTTTTCCAATCTGAAATTCAGTTCTTCTGTGGCAATCTGTGATTCATTGTAAAGAAAAATGAAGATTTGACAAATTCATGGAAGATAAGGCTATGAATGGCTATGCTCTGCCTTCAAGTTTGGAGGCATTAATGCTTCTGAGTACCAATTGCTCTTGTGCCCAGGTTTTGTTCCCAGAAGAGGATGCTGGGCTAAATGGATCACTGGCGTGAACCAGCAGGACTTTCCTATGTCCTAAGGTTGCTTTAACTACATTGACCCTCAGACTGAAGTCTGTCAAGGGCACAAACTCATAAACGTCAGCTCTCTGTGTGACTGCCCTGTACAAAGAGCCAATGAACTGCATATTGCAGCATCTGCCTAGGCAGCTCAGTATCCTTAAGCCCCCAACTGACCCAGCCAGCCAGGCTGGTATTGGATCTTCCTGGACAGGAAAGACCATTAGATGCCTCCAGTTCCAACTGAGCCATATTTGAGCAAGAAGTTTGTTTTGAACTGTGGGGTGTTCTTGGTCGCCCTTTGGTTCTGATTTCCAGCTTCTCAAACCTGCTTCCTGCTTTGTCCTTCTTGGTCCTGATTATTGGCTTCATCATCCCATGACTTCTGGTCAGGGCCAAGTGGCAAAGTGAGGTGGATCCTTGAAGAGGAGGAGGAGGAGGAGGAGGAGGAAGAGAAGGAGTTTGGATTTGATATCCCACTTCATCACTACCCTAAGGAGTCTCAAAGCAGCTAACAATCTCATTTCGCTTCCTCCCCCACAACAGACACTCTGTGAGGTGAGTGGGGCTGAGAGACTTCAGAGAAGTGTGACTGGCCCAAGGTCACCCAGCAGCTGCATGTGGAGGAGCGGGGAAGAGAACCTGGTTCACCAGATTACGAGTCCAATGCTCTTAACCACTACACCACAGTGGCTCTTACACACACTGGGAGCTGGCGATCTGGCCTGCAAGGAATGCTCTTGGAAAATAAGATGCACTGCTGGTCTTCTCCCACTTATTGTGTGGTTTGCCTCAGGTCCCAAAATGTCTTGGGTCAGCCCTGCTTCTGGTGTCTGGCTAATATGGCTACCTCATGCTTCCTTCTTTCTTTCTGTTCTGCCTTGCTCTTCAGTACCAACTTCTCACTTACTCATAGTTTGTCCTTCAGTCCTGACATACTCTTTGATCTCAACTAATTAGTATTTTTGTCCCAAGGCTCCAAGTTCCCAGAACACCTGTCCTTGTGCAAGAAAAAAAGGGGGGGCTTTTTAATGTATTCAGCACAGTTGCCATTTACAGATCCTGCACCATAAGACTTGGATTTCACTTCCCTAATTATTCTGGTCTCCTCTTAGTTCTTAATTAGTGAGTGACCCTGGAGGTTTAATGGAGTTGTGAATGACTATACAAAATGTATGGAATCTTAGGTCTCAGTGTTGATTATTTCTGTGATCACATGTACCTAAATGCCACATCTGTGCCACAATGATCCACTGCAAGTATTTCTCTCCATTCATGTATACTCAGGAAAGAGTGGCTAGAATAACATTATTTTAAAGTCAAGTTTCTAAACCCAAGCTGTTCATTGTAGTTTTACTGCAGCTGAATTGTTCTTCAGCTGCATGATGCTAACATATAAGAGTTAACTTCCTTAAACATTTAACTTGCTAAGTTCTGAATTTTCAGTAAGGAGTTTTGTGAACGGGGTGTTAACATGAGCTTGCCACAAGTCAAGTGGGAAATGTTACAGTTAAGAATGTGTTTTTTGGCTTATCATCTGATTGTCTACTGTCCAAACAAGGTAAAGGTAAAGGGACCCCTGACCATTAGGTCCAGTTGTGACCGACTCTGGGGTTGCGATGCTCATCTCGCTTTATTGGCCGAGGGAGCCGGTGTACAGCTTCCGGGTCATGTGGCCAGCATGACTAAGTTGCTTCTGGCGAACCAGAGCAGCACACAGAAACACTGTTTACCTTCCCGCTGGAGTGGTACCTATTTATCTACTTGCACTTTGACGTGCTTTTGAACTGCTAGGTTAGCAGGAGCAGGGACCGAGCAACAGGAGCTCACCCCGTCGCGGGGATTCAAACTGCCAACCTTCTGATCTGCAAGTCCTAGGCTCTGTGGTTTAACCCACAGCACCACCCGCGTCCCTTAACAAACAAACACATCCTTAAATGTCCAAACAAACACATCCTTAAATCTTACCCATAGTTTTGACTTTTTCTGTATCTACTCAGACAACTCCTGACATGATCAAATTTTGCTCTTTGTAACACTATATAATGTTTGTGTGTATGATCAGGTCCCCCATGCTGTATTTTATTGTCAGCCCATGCTGTTAGGCATACTTGAGGAATTCATTATTTGCAAGTTTCAACAAGGACTGACCTGATCTGTACCTCCAAGACAAAACTGCAGAACTGGGCTAAGTTATACTCTGGTTTTCACACTTCCTGAATGTTTGATGCAATTCTTGGCTCACAAAAAGTATCATTAGAAATGTGTATTTTAAGAGAAAATGCATTTAGAAATGCATATTTTAAAACCTACTTAAGTGGGAATTTTAGGTCAGGTTAAAACACCCGAAAAACACAAACACAAAAATGGGATGGAACAAATTTATGAGTTAACACATGTGGAAGTGAGTGGACTGGAAATATACAGATTCATCCATCCCATGAAATATACCATTCCTCGCCTGACATGCACTGTTTTATACTGGATTCTCCATTTTGGTTGCTGAACAACTCCAGTGGTTGCTGAACAACTCCAGGCACGCCTGGAGGATGTGGACCATTTGGATCCCTTCCAATCAGGATTCAGGCCTCACTATGGGACTGAAACTGCCTTGGTCGTGCTGGTTGATGATCTCCGGCAAGCTAGGGACAAAGGTGAGAGTTGTTTCCTGGTTCTGCTGGATCTCCCAGCAGCCTTTGATACAATCGACCATAACATCCTTCTGAACCGTCTAGAGGGGCTGGGAGCTGGGGGCACTGTTATACAGTGGTTTCGCTCCTTCCTCCTGGGCCGTGTTCAGAAAGTGGTGGGGGGGGATGAGTGTTCAGACCCCTGGGCTCTCACTTGTGGGGTGCCTCAGGGTTCCGTCCTCTCCCCCATGCTTTTTAACATCTATATGAAGCCACTGGGAGAGATCATCAGGGGGTTTGGACTGGGTGTCCATCAATATGCAGATGATACCCAGCTCTACCTCTCTTTCAAATCAAAACCAATGAGGGTGGTGAAGGTCCTGTGTGAGTGCCTGGAGGCGGTTGGAGGATGGATGGTGGCTAATGGATTGAAGTTGAATCCTGACAAGACAGAAGTACTGTTTTTGGGGGACAGGGGGCAGGCTGGTGTGGAGGACTCCCTCGTCCTGAATAGGGCAACTGTGCCCCCGAAGGACCAGGTGCGCAGCCTGGGAGTCATTTTGGACTCACAGCTGTCCATGGAGGCGCAGGTCAATTCTGTATCCAGGGCAGCTGTCTACCAACTCCACCTGGTACGCAGGCTGAGACCCTACCTGCCCGCGGACTATCTCGCCAGAGTGGTCCATGCTCTAGTTATCTCCTGCTTGGACTACTGCAATGCGCTATACGTGGGGCTACCTTTGAAGGTGACTCAGAAACTACAACTAATCCAGAATGCGGCATCTAGACTGGTGACTGGGGGCGGCCGCCAAGACCACATAACACTGGTCTTGAAAGACCTACATTGGCTCCCAGTACGTTTCCGAGCACAATTCAAAGTGCTGGTGTTGACCTTTAAAGCCCTAAACGGCCTCGGCCCATTATACCTGAAGGAGCGTCTCCACCCCCATCGTTCTGCCCAGACGCTGAGGTCCAGCGCCGAGGGCCTTCTGGTGGTTCCCTCATTGCGAGAAGCAAAGCTACAGGGAACCAGGCAGAGGGCCTTCCCGGTAGTGGCGCCCGCCCTGTGGAACGCCCTCCCATCAGATGTCAAAGCGATAAATAACTACCTGACATTCAGAAGACATCTTAAGGCAGCCCTGTTCAGGGAAGTTTTTAATCTGTGATATTTTAGTGTATTTTTGGTTTCTATGAAAGCCGCCCAGAGTGGCTGGGGAAACTCAGTCAGATGGACGGGGTACAAATAATAAATTATTATTATTATTATTATTATTATTATTATTATTATTATTATTATTATTATTTCCCTTGCTCAACAATGAAACCCAGAAGGCCAAAAAAACTTTCATTCTCCCAGGTTCAAGATCCAATTTTTGCCTTCTTTTTGCCAGTGTTCTCCCCTGAGAGTTAATTAAGGTTAACAGCTTAATGTGAATGGGGCTGACACACTGATAACATATGTGAGGCTCCCTCATCACCATGTCCAGGGTGACTCTGAAATATACAGTGGTGCCTCGCAAGACGAAATTAATTCGTTCTGCGAGTTTTTTTGTCTTGCGAAGCACGGTGTCGGAAAAGTTTTGGAAAAGCTTCAAAAATCGCCAAAAACCTCAAAAAAGGCTACCACACCGCGTTCTATGAGTTGCTCCTCAAAGTCAAGTCGCAACTGTATTAACAGTGTTAAGAAAAAGGGAACAAACTTGCAAAAAACACAAGATGTTTTCGTCTTGCAAAGCAAGCCCATAGGGGAATTCGTCTTGCGAAGCAGCTCAAAAACCGCAAAACCCTTTTGTCTAGCGAGTACTGTACTGCTCTGCTCCTGGAATTGATGGAGGTGAAAGAATGCTCCAAAGGTTTCCAGTTATCTGGAAACAGGGAGTATAACATTATAGTCTATCCAAATTGCCCTTTAGGGGCCGGACTGAATGATTTGCTATCTTGGTGAAGGACAAGATGGTGCTCGCGCACCCCACCCCACAGTCCACATACAAAAGCCAACCTAAAGCTGACTCCAACTCCAACCCAATATCCTCCACTATGCTTGAATGAGCTAGATTTGGGAGCATGTGACTAAAGAACACAATCACATAAGAGCAGTGCTGGTTCAGGCCTAAGGTCTATCTAGCCAAGGATCTTGGCAAAACTATGAGAATCCCATCAGCAGGACCTAAATGCAACAGGGCTCTCCTACTTGTGATTCCTGACAGCAAGTATGCAGAAACATGCTGTCTCTGGCAGTGGTGTTAGGACATAGCCACCATGGCTAGTAACCACTGGTAGGTTTAGCCATCGCTATCTCTCATGGGAGAGAATTCCTGAGATCCTCCTTTCTCTGTCTAATCATAGAGGCAGCCTGTCTGGGGTGTCTTCTGCACTGCTGGAGTGTTCATTTGCTCCCATTTGCACTCAGTGTTTTAAACCTGTCTATAAAGTAGATATTGCAAAGACAGTTTAAGTCTCCAGCACTCTCTTTCATCCAAAAGAAACAAAAGCCCCTGGAACCTCTTTCTGCTCAAGGAAGTGGAGCGTATGTCCCTTTATAATCTGCTTCATTCTATCCAGGCATCAATGCAGGACAATACCTTTATCCAATCTAATTTCGTTTATTCAGAGAATTAATAGAAACCATTTAAGGGAGGGAAATAAGGCTTTGGCTTTGCAATTCAGACAAATCATGGCAGTGCTAATTACAGGAGGCACCCTATGGCTTCATCCCATTTTATATGTTAGGAAGTGAAGTTCTTATCCCCCCGAAAGAAAGCAATTTGTACAATATTTTCTTCCCTCTTCATTAATGCCCAGAATATTGAAACAATTTGTATTTAATTCACTAATTGAAGAAATTAGAGATTAGTCAGCAGGCTGGAGGATGTCATAATGCACATTGCCTTACCCCAGCAGTGACTCACAACCCTGCTCCTTCACACAATTAGGAGATGTTGGCTAAATGCAATGGTCCAACACCTATTGATGCCAGTATAATAATGATTACATGCTTCTTGCATTGCAGTTCATGTTGAACTGCCACAACAATCCCAAAGAGTAGCTAAGACAAGGTGCTTATGCCTTCCGCTGGGCTAACAGCATTGGGCATAGGAAGTCACCTTCTACTGAGCCTGATCATTCGTCCATCTAGTTCAATATTGTCTATACTGACTGGCAACAGTTACCCACAATTTCAGACCAGGGTCTCTCCCAGCACTTCCTGGAGATGTCAGGGACTGAACTTGGGAACTTCTGCATGCAAAGCAGATGTTCTATCACTGAGCTACACCATTAGCCTAGAGATCCAACTTAGTGGGTTGCCTGGCAAGGCCCCCAAACCAGCCCCTCATTAGAATAAAATTCACACTGACACAGAATTTTGGTTTAAGGTTATTGGGCAGAATTTTAGGCCACAACTTTATTGATTACAGAAATGTGAGTGGTATTGGCTTAGGCATTGGCAAAGGACTATATCGGACTCCTGCCCCCTTTGCAGGAAGTCAGTAAGGGTAAACCACCCAAAGAGGAAGCCACATCGAGGGGAACCTGCCTGTAGCTCTCTTCAGTGTCCCCAGAGGCCTGGCATGGCCCTAGCCCCTCAAGCAGACTTTGGACAGGATCCAGACCCTGGATTCCTTTAACGAATACCCTTGGTCAATGGAGGGGCAAGCAATGGCTGACCTCCCCTCCCCCACAAATCAATGAGCCAATGCCTAACCGCCAAACCTTACAAAGTTGTGACGATTCACTTTTATATCCCCCCATGATCACCCCACACAAAAGTGATTGGCCAAGAAGCCGGGGTGATCATGGTGCCACCCTGGCATGACAGCATTATTCTGCCCATGCCAGGGGGGGAGGAACCGGCCTGGGGGCCTGCCCACAACCAGGACCATCCTTAAAGAGGATCCCACCTAAATGAACAAAAAGTCTGAAGTGGCACAGGGAAGTTTCCTACAACATACCAACTAAGTTAAAAAGATGGGTCAAGTCCCTGACAAGATTTTGAATTTGCAGTAACACAGATAATGTTTGGACCTGAAGGTTTATCACGGTAGCCTCCAAGTCCACTTATTGATTTATGGAATTTATTCCCCATCCTTCCTCCCAAAGGAAGCCAGAACAGGAAAGAACATGGATGATGATGATGATGATGATGATGCTAATCTTTAAAACATCCTAAGAACAATCCCGTAGAGATGCAGACCGGGAAGAAGCAGGTGCCAAAAAGACAACAGAGATGCTGCCTGTCTAATATTATGCAGGAGGAGGGGATACCTTGGGGTAGGTGTCACAACACTAAAGCTCTGTTTGCTACATTGTGTGGAATAGCCCTCTTGCACACTTGGTAAGATGGTATCTGTAAGAGGCTCTTGCCTGCAAAGCACAATGATTGCTTGATCTTCCAGGTATCCTGGTCCCAAGTTGCATAGAATAATACACCCCCACCCAAATAGCACCTTGAACTTAGCCTAGTTAATTGGCAGCTATTGCAATGCTTTCAACAGTCTGGCAACACGTTGGCAACATCCTGCCCTAGTGAGTAGAATGTTTTGAACCAGCTACAGCTTTTGAACCAATCTCAAGGCCAGCCCCACAGAGTGTGTGGGGGTCAGCAGCACGATGATAATCACTTATCACTCTTGTGTCAGCCAGGCTTGTAGCTCTGAAAAAATAATACACTGCTAATTATCAAGCTACAAATGCTAATGAAAATGACGTTTTAAAAATTCAGAGGATGATTTACTAACTGCACATAATTTAACTAGTTGATTTAGCAGGGGCATGGCAATCAGTAGTGAAGTCCTTGCATCCTGAATCTGGGCAAAACTCCAAAGACCTCCCTGTCTCAAAATTAATTCAGTTTGCCACTAGTGTTTTGGATGGGTCCAAAAGACACTTGCAATGCAATCCTATGCATTGAACTAAATGTGACTTACAGGTATATGTGTATAAGCCTGCAGTGTAATGCTTAAATGGAGCTAAAGATCTGCAAATGCAACAGAATAAAACATAAGAGTTTCAGAATGTTAATAATGGTAGAGCTATACCACTTTTAGCTGTGTGCAGAATCACATTTTTAACTGCCTCCTTGCGTAAAATCACTACCACCACAAAAGTAAAAACTAACAGTTCAGAGAGGGATGAGCTACATTAGCCTTCCTCAGTCTGGTGCCCTTTATATACTTTAAATTGCAGCTCTCATCATGGCAAGTGACCAGAGAATATTGATGGTTACAATTCAAAACATTTCTTAGTCAAGAAAGACTGAGCTAGACCTTTCCTCTTTTTTCATCATCATCATCATCATCATCATATGAAGGAGGTCATGTTTATGCAATCTAGATTCAGGTAGGTATCCGTGTTGGTCTGACAAGGTCGAAATAAATTTTAAAAAAATTAAAAATTGTCCAATAGCACCTTAAAGACCAACTAAATTTGCTCTGGGTATAAACTTTTGTGTGCATGCACTTTTCTTCAGATACACTGAAACAGAAGTCACCATATATATATAAGGGTCTGGTGGCTTCTGTGTATCTGAAGTATCTGTTTTTCTGAAGAAGTGTGCATGCACACAAAAGCTTATACCCAGAGCAAACTTGGTTGGTATCTAAGGTGCTACTGGACATTTTTTTGTTTTTTTTTTTAATTTATGTTTATGCAGTATTTTTGCTCAGATGCTGAAAACAAATGGCCAGGTAGCCTTAATAAAGAGTATTCCAAGATGAAGGAATAACAATGGAAAAGTGCTTAAATGAAAGTTGGACCCTACCACCTTGTTATTTTGTTCATGTGTGGACCAGGCCTGAATTTGAAAGACGAAAACAAAAAGGTCATATTTATTTATCAATGAGATCCTTTTGCAGATTTGCCACTGCAAGTACATTCAGCAGGGAACCACAATCAGTCCTGGTTCTCTTACGACCATATCTGTTTGATACATGATACACTCAAAACTAAGTTTGTTCCCATTTGTTGTTCAAACTGACATTTTCAGTGTGTGCACTTATGAAACCTGTGGTATGTGCACTGACCTGGCTGGTGAAGGAAAAATAACAACACGAGTCCTATTGCAGGAAACCTCAGAGACAATGGTACATGTGTATAGCTTTGACATGTGAATTAGAAAGTGATTATTGGTTATTTCTAAAATTAATTGGTACGTAGGCCACTCTCCCTTCATATTTCTTTCTTTTCTTTTTTTAGGGTAGATATTAAATTTACAGCACACTATAACCTAAGGGAAAACACCATGACGATGTTATGCAGATGACACCATAATCCTTTAAAACTTGCTAAAATGTATAAAGGAAGATCACCAACTTGTTGGAGATGTAAAAAAGATGTGGGGGTCATACTAACACATGTGGTGGACTTGTGCAGTTATTGGTGAATACTGGAATAGTATCTACAATGAATTTAAGAAACTATTGAAATTAACCTTTAAAAAAAACCCAGAGATTTTTCTTTTAGGTATACTACCACTAGAAATTAAAAAATATATAAGACCAATGTTCATGTATGCAATTACAGCAGCGAGAATTCTTGTGGCGAGGAACTGGAAAAGTGAAATACTACCAACGATAACAGATTGGCATATACTCATGATAGAATATTTACAACTAGCAAAACTGACGGGAAGAGTTAGAGGAGTCTTAAATCAGAAAATGCATGGAGAATGGATAATATTTAAGGATTACTTAAGATTATATTGTACTAATCCTACCATATTAGCAGAACTTGAATGCTACTTGTAAGTGAAAACAGGTAACAAATATTTTTCTGACTAGATGGAAATGATATAAAAGAATATAAAACTGTGCGAAAAAATTAATGACAGTACAAACAGTATAATGAGAACGATTGGAAGTTTTACATCCAGAATGTTTATTTAAGTGTTATTCAAGAAGATATCTTTCTTTTTTTGTACATAGCTCTTTCTTTCTCTTTCTATCTTTCTTTCTTTCTTTCTTAGTTGGTTCTTTTTCTTCCTTTTTGACTTCTTCTTTCTTTACTTTCATTTCTGTTGTCATTTCTGTCTCTTTTACCTTCATTTCTGTTGTAATGATTTTGTATATTTTTGCATATTTTTGTATTTTAAATAAAAAAAGAATAAAAGAAAGAGATTATTGTTTATTTCTGTCCACTGAAATATGAATCCACAGTAGGGAATGGGAAAACCCTGAGCCAAATCAAGCCTTTCTACCTATACTAACACTATCTTCTGAAATAGGAACATAGTAAGCTGCCTTATATTGAGTCAGGCCATTTTGCATCTAACTCAGTACAGTCTACACTGATTGGCAGTGGTTCTCCAGGACTCTCCCGGTGCTACACAGAGATGCTGCAGATTGAAGCTGAGGCCTTCTGCAACCAAGGCAGATGCTCTACTAGGGAACGTTGACCCTTCCTCAAATATACCAACTATTAATTTGTTTTAAAAAGAAAATAAACTAAACTGACCAGACATTTCTCATGCAGAATTGTTATGGGTGGTTAGCATAATTTCTGAAAGTGTGTATGTAAGTTCAAATGATATTCATGGATGTTCTCTGTGTGAACATACAGTGGTACCTCTGGATGTGAATGGGATCCGTTCTGGAGCCCTGTTCGCATCCTGAAGCAAACGCACCCCGCGTCTGCGTGTGCACGGGTCGCGATTCACCACTTCCGTGCATGCGCGTGACATCATTTTGAGTGTCTGCGCATGTGCGAGCAGCAAAACCCAGAAGTAACGTGTTGTGTTATTTCCAAGTCACAATGGAGCATAACCTGAAAATGTTCAATCCGAAGCTACTTCAACCCGAGGTATGACTGTATGCTATTTGTATGGTATTTGTGGGAAAGAGGAAAAGAGAGAGGGAGAGAGAGAGAATAATGAGTATCAACCAACCCTCCCCTCCCCTTCCCTCCGTTTTCAAAAGGAGAGTGTTGATTTTATGCTGATATCAAGCAGGGCTGGATTTAGGTTTGATGAGGCCCTAAGCTACTGAAGGTAATGGGGTCCTTTATATGTCCAGCTGTCCTTTGTCAACAACAAATTGTCACTGTTTTTTGTGTTGAATATATGCTATATGGTAATTTATGGACCTAATAGGTATCTAAAGCCATTCGCATGTAACAAAATATGTGATCTTTTGGGGAGCAGGCTAGCAGGCCGGGCCCATTACTTACATCATAGGAGCCTACGCAACACAAAACACTGTTGCTATATGTAGATTTTATTTTATTTGTTTTTTTATCTTATATTTTGGAAATGTACACCCAGTTTTTTCCCCCTTTACATTTTTTGGGGGGCTCCAATAGAGTGGGGCCCTAACCTATAGCTTGTTTAGCTTAAACGTAAATCCAGCACCGATATCAAGGAAGGGGAAAGTCTTATGGACATCCTTCTATCTCAGCCTCAAGGAAATGTGAGAAATATTCCATGGGGAGAATGTTTTGTAGTGTTGTGTTGTCATGTGTCTGGGTTTCCCTGGACATGTCCTCTTTGGGTGGGCCAACATGCCCATCCGGGTGGATATTTTTTACATGTTATAGGAAATGTCCATGTTTGGGGAGGGTTATTTATTTATTTATTTCACTGTGCCTTGGAAGCAGAAGTTGTCAATTTGGCTGGAGGTGAGGGTGAGCATGTGCAAGGCCCATGTACCACCTGCATGGTTGCCTGGCCCGCACACCTCTTTCTCAGGTTGGGCTGGCAGTAGCTGCTAAGTAAACTTCTGCAGCCACTTCTGCTTCCCCTTCCTGTTCTGTTCCAGCCTCCTGGAGCCTGAAGTCTGTGAGGGGTGGTGAGGCTGGGAACACTGGAGGTGGCAGCAGGAGGCTCTTGACAAGAGACCTGTGTGGCGGCAACAGCCTTCGGGAGCCGTGCTGAGACTGGAGGCAGAAGCAACTGTACAAAGTGTGAAGCATGGAGCTGGACGGGCCACTGAGAGTGTCCCTCAGGAGCGTCCCTCGGGAGCCACCACTGTCACTTCTTCCCTATCAGCTGTGCAGCTGCGCTTGACCCCCTGCAGCTCTGAGTCCTTCCCTAGCTGTGGCCTCCTCCTTGCCAGCTCCCAAGACATGCCACTGCTGGACACCATGAGCCAAGCTGTGGCAGCTGGTGCCACCGATATGGTGGTGCTGCCCCCACCACTGCCCCCTCCAGTTGGAACAGGGTGAACCTCCCTCTCATTTGTTGCTATTGTTGTTTGTGTGGCTTTGCTCTTGGGAATATGGCAACTGTAGGTCAATGTCAGGGAGGGGGCGAGCAACAGAGATGCAGAATGGTGGTGTGTGCACCTTGAATGTTTCCAGGGTTTTGCTCTTTGGAATATGGCAACCCTTTCGTAGTGGATGCTGCAACATATTACCTATAAAGGGGGGGTACATGAACACTGCATAAAATATGAGTTAAACCAACTCCCCCAAAATTCTCCAAATGCTGCAACATCCAATTTCCTAACAATAATTCAGTGTAAAAATATTATAATATATGAACAGTCTTCTTGAGACCATTGTATCATCATATTAGAATAGAATAGAATAGAATAGATTCTTTATTGTCATTACACAAGTGCAACATTGTACAAAGTGCAACGAAATTGGATGCCATCCCTTAAAACATCAAAAGCAAAACAACAACAACAACCAAACAAACCACATTCCAGCCACACCCACACCACACCCATCAAACTCCCAGGTCACACTATCGAGTTACAGCATTCAAAAAGGCCACAGCTCTTGGATAGAAACTGTTTTTCAGTCTATTTGTCTTTGACTTGATGTTTCTATATCTCCTGCCAGAAGGCAGTAGTGCAAACAGACCGTGTCCCGGGTGAGATGAATCCTGCAGGATGTTATTTGCTTTCCTAAGACAACGGGAACCGTACAGTTCTTCCAAAGATGGGAGAGGATGACCAATAATCCTTTGGGCTGTGGTTATGACCTTCTGGAGCACCTTCCTCTCCCTAGCTGTACAACTGGAGAACCAAGCACAAATACAGTATGTAAGAATGCTCTCTATGGAGCCTCGGTAGAAGCACACCAGCAGTCTCTCACTCAGATTGTTCTTCTTTAAAAGTCTGAGGAAATAAATTCTCTGCTGGGCCTTCTTCACCAGAGCAGTGGTATGTGCGCTCCAAGTCATGCCCTGATCGATAGCTACTCCCAAAAACCTGAATTCCGCCACCCTCTCCACCCGTTCCCCGTTGATATACAAGGGCTGAATGTCCGCCTTTTTTTCCCTGTAATCCACCACCAATTCCTTGGTCTTAGCCGTATTAAGAGCCAGATTGTTCTCTCCACACCAAACACAGAGCCGCTCCACCTCGTCCCGATAGGCGGACTCATCCCCTCCTGAAATGAGCCCTACCACCGTAGTGTCATCAGCAAACTTGATGATTTTGTTGCTGGAATAGATGGCTGTACAGTCATACGTATAGAGAGTGTAGAGCAGGGGACTCAACACACAACCCTGTGGTGAGCCGGTGTTAAGGCTAAGGGCTGTGGACATGTGTGACCCTACTCTAACCCTCTGAGAACGTTCTGACAAAAAATCCAAAACCCAGAGACAGGTGGAGTTGGAGAGTCCAATCGCCTCTAGCTTGGACACCAGTCTATGGGGGAGGATAGTGTTAAAAGCAGAGCTAAAGTCCACAAACAGCAGCCTCACATAACTCCCCGGCTGCTCCAGATGGGACAGAGCAGCATGGAGAGTGGTATTGATGGCGTCTTCTGTGGATCTATTTGCTCTGTATGCAAACTGGTAGTTGTCAAAAGTTGATGGAAGACAGGAAATAATGTGACGGCGCACCAGTTTCTCAAAACACTTCATGATGATTGGAGTCAGTGCAACTGGTCTATAGTCATTCAAACTACTGATTGTGGATATTGTCCAAGAAGGTATGAGATATGAATCTACAGAAAGAGGAGAAACCAGCTCCCCCCCCCCCCGCTTCAATTAGTCATCAAGTCACTGTCAAAATATCACCAGTGTATTTCCTGGACATAATGCAATCACCAACCAGATATTTGCAATTGTAATTGTTTCTCTTTATGTACTCTTTTTCTGATGAGACAGATGATATATTACAGAGGGGGGAAAGTTACATTGGGTAGGTGATTTGCAGGATTCAAGTTATGTGCTCTGGAGACTGACTTTAATAACAACACTGAAAAGGACCAGAGTTGTACTTGAAAAAGAAAGTTTTAATGTAAGATTCTCTCAACTGTGACAAGAAAGTGATGATGTCTCTTTGTAACACCTTAGTTTTTTCACTGCTCAGATGAAATCTCATTCTCCCTTGCACAAACACACACGCACAAAGACAATATTCAAGTGAGGCCAACTACAGGAGGGATGAGGAACCTATGCTCCTTCACATAGTGCTGGAATACATCTCCACTTGCTGCACCACCAGCCACAGTGGTTGGGGCTGGTGGGAGCTGGAGCCAAGCAATAACTTCCCACCCTTGAGCTATGGGAATATTGTACAAGATTCTCTGCCACACTTGCCTATCATTGAGAGACACAGTCTCTGATGTCACCTGCTATGGCAAAAATTCTGGTATCTGTGCAAAAGGCCGATTTGCCTGTGAAAATGCAGGTGAACAACAGCAGTTCAAGGGGGAAACCATGCAAAGCTCCTTCTTCCATTTGAAAGGAAAACATTGGAAATCCTTGTGGCACGATGACCTTAGCAACCATCTCTCAATGTTGTTCTAACTGCCACAGGTTATCATACTGGGATGCTGTACTGGGAGCCTTGTGCTGATGGAAACATTCCCAGTTCATACACAAAGTTGATAGGATATGGGTGTAGAAATTGCCACTGTCTTTCTCTATAATCAACACTTCTCTCTGACTGACAAGAGACTCTTCAGCCAGGTGTCTCTCACATTGCCTTCTCTTTTAGAAGATGAGACACCAGGAACAGAACATCTAGCCTTTTTCATGCAAAACAGATGCTCCACTCACAGAACAATGAAACTGCAAGGAAAATTTGAATATTTCTTCTTGAAAAAATCATCTGAGAAGTTCTAAAGGAAAGCAAAGAGAGCTTCTAGGAGATTAGCAAAATTTCTCCAGTGGGGTTCTAACCATCTCAAACCCACAGGCTTCTGTGAAAGCAATAAATTAGTTTAAAATTAAAAATAAATCAATCCACAGGCCTAAAATACTAGTGCCAATTTATTTAAAGCTGAATCGCCAGCAGTTGCATTTAGCATTTTGGTTCTAAGTGAAAACAAATGATAGTGTGATGTGCAGTGTTCAAAAAGAGGTCAACCACATGTAATCAAAGTATTAGCCAGATGGGCAGTTGCAGTTGCAACAGAAGGGAAAAAGGAACTGTCTGGTGTTCAAGGAGATGTTGCATGGACCATCTGTTGAACAAGAAAGTATAAAGCAACCACAAGATTTCTGCTAAGATGAAACTTTCCTATGAATATGGAGATGAGATAACATGCTGTACAGGAATTTTTAAGGGAATTTTGATAAGGCCTTCAAATCCCACACAACTAGTTCTAACTTGTGTGGTAAAACTATCTGGGCTGTACTACCTTAAACTAAATGGCAACCAAAATGATCATGGGGATGGAATGAATGACTCTCCTACGAAGAAAGGTTGCAGCATTGGGGACTTTTTTAGTTTAGAGAAAATGCAAGAGGTGGCATGATAGAATCTTAAAAAATTATGCATAGCATAAAATGGGCAGAGAAAAGCTTTTCTCCCTTTCTCAAAACACTAGAACTCATAGACAGCCAATGAAGCTGAATGTTGCAAGATTCATAACAGATAATAGTATATAGCTAAGCTATGGAACTTGTTACCATAGGGGGCAGTAATGTCCACCAACTTGGCTAGATAACTTTAAAAGAGAACTAAACAAATTCTGGAGGTTGAAGCTACAGTGATTAAAATCCATGATGGCTATGCTCTTCCTGCAAGGTTGGAGGCAATAATGTTTCTGAATATCAGTTGCTGAATACCACAGGAGGGGTGAGAGCTCTGGTTCTTGGATCTTGCTTACCAGCTTCCTACTGTTTGGCCACTGTGAGAACAGGACACTATACTAGATGGGCCATTGGTCTGATTCAGCAGGTTCTTCTTAGAATCATAGAATCATAGAGTTGGAAGAGACCACAAGGGCCATTGAGTCCAACCCCCTGCCAAGCAGGAAACACCATCAGAGCACTCCTGACATATGGTTGTCAAGCCTCTGCTTAAAGACCTCCAAAGAAGGAGACTCCACCACACTCCTTGGCAGCAAATTCCACTGTCAAACAGCTCTTACTGTCAGGAAGTTCTTCCTAATGTTTAGGTGGAATCTTCTTTCCTGTAGTTTTTTTATTTTATTTTATAAATATTTTTTATTCCATTTTTCAGATACAGATAAAGAATCAGATACAAGAAAGAAATAACAGAAAACACAGAAAAAAAGAAAAAGAAATCCGACATTTCATGACATTTTTCCATAACCAACCGGACTTCCCCGCATCTCCCTCACCCTGCATTCTTTACAATAAAGATATCAGCAAATTATTACCTTGTTTCATGCATTCCTTTGTACTTTTCAAATATTATATTTTAAGTTTAAGATACCTATTTTCAATCTACTTATACCTTAAATTAGATATAATATCACTTTAAACTTTGACCCTTTCATACTTATAGCTTAAATTCCTGTATCAAATCCTGATTGCTGAAGCCAGATTTTCCAAATCCTGCAAACTTCTTAACATTCATATAACTTGCAATATTTTTGTAGGTAGTCCTTAAATTTTTTCCAGTCCTCTTCCATTGTTTCTTCTCCCAAGTCTCGGATTCTGCCAGTCATTTCAGCCAGTTCCATATAGTCCATCAATTGCGTCTGCCACTCTTCCAGTGTGGGCAAATCTTGTGTCTTCCAATATTTTGCAATGAGTATTCTTGCTGCTGTGGTTGCATACATAAAAAAGGTTCTGTCCTTCTTTAACACTTTCTGGCCGACAATGCCCAAGAGGAAGGCCTCTGGTTTCTTAGGGAAGGTATACTTAAATACCTTTTTTAACTCGTTATAGATCATTTCCCAGAAGGCCTTCACTCTTGGACAAGTCCACCAGAGGTGAAAGAATGTCCCTTCAGCCTCCTTACATTTCCAACATTTACTATCAGACAGGTGATATATTTTTGCAAGCTTGACTGGGGTCATGTACCACCTATATATCATTTTCATAATATTTTCCTTCAGGGCATTACATGCCGTGAATTTCATTCCGGTGGTCCATAACCTTTCCCAGTCCTCAAACATAATGTTATACCCAATATCCTGAGCCCATTTTATCATGGCTGATTTGACTGTCTCATCTTGAGTGTTCCATTTAAGCAGCAAGTTATACATTCTCGAAAGTACCTTAGTCTTTGGTTCAAGCAGTTCTGTCTCTAGTTTCGATTTTTCCACCTGGAACCCTACTTTTTTGTCCAGTTTAAAAACCTCTTGAATTTGAGCATAGTGTAACCAATCTCGCACTTTATTCTTTAATTTCTCTAATTTCCCAATATTTCGGCCAGCCGGCTTCCATATTGGGGTTTTTTCGGGCCTTAGCCTCCATTGGTGATAACCATCTCGGGGTCTTATTTTCCAATAAGTCTTTGTATTTGGTCCAGACAATAAATATTGATTTCCTGACAATATGGTTTTTGAACATTTTGTGAGTCTTTACCTTGTCGTACCACAAATATGCATGCCATCCTAAGGAATTATTAAACCCTTCCAGATCTAGGACATCAGTGTTTTCTAAAAGTATCCAATCCTTCATCCAGCAGAAGGCTGCAGCTTCATAATATAACCTTAAGTCCGGCAGGGCAAATCCCCCTCTTTCTTTTGCATCAGTTAGAATTTTAAACTTTATCCTGGGCTTTTTGCCCTGCCAGACAAACTTAGATATATCCTTCTGCCACTTTCCAAAACATTCCACTCTGTCCACAATCTGTAGGGTTTGAAACAAAAACAACATCTTTGGCAATACATTCATTTTTATAGCTGCAATTCAACCCAACAAGGAAAGTTTCAGTCTTGACCAAATTTCTAAATCCTTTTTGACTTCTGACCAACATTTTTCATAATTATCCTTAAATAAATTCAAATTTTTGGATGACAAATTAACTAACCCCCAGGTATTTCACTTTTTTAACCACATTTAATTCTGTTTCCTTCCGAAACCCATCTGTTTCTAAAGGTGTCAAGTTTTTTGCCCAAAACCTTGGTTTTTTGCTTATTCAACTTAAATCCCGCCACCCGACCAAACTCATGAATCAATTCTAAAACTCTTTTTGTACTAGATACTGGCTCCTGTAATGTTAAAACCAAATCATCTGCAAAGGCTTTCAGTTTGTATTGTTTCACTCCGACCTGTATTCTTTGCACCAACCGGTCCTCCCTAATCATGTTCAAAAGCACCTCCAGGACTGAAATAAATAAAAGGGGGGGATAGAGGGCACCCTTGTTGTGTTCCTTTTTCAATTTTAAACTCTTCTGTCACCACATTGTTCACTATCAATTTAGCTTTTTGCTCTGAATATATTGCTTCTATTCCATTTTCAAACCCCCGTCCCACTCCCATCCCTTCCAAATTTTTCTTCATAAACTTCCAAGAAATGTTGTCAAAGGCAACATTTTCTTTCTTGTAGTTTGGATCCATTGCTCCGTGTCCGCTTCTCTGGAGCAGCAGAAAACAACCTTTCTCCCTCCTCTATATGACATCCTTTTATATATTTGAACATGGCTATCATATCACTCCTTAACCTCCTCTTCTCCAGGCTAAACATGCCCAGCTTCCTTAGCTGTTCCTCATAAGGCATCGTTTCCAGGCCTTTGACCGTTTTGGTTGCCCTCCTCTGGACACGTTCCAGTTTGTCAGTGTCCTTCTTGAACTGTGGTGCCCAGAATTGAACACAGTACTCCAGGTGAGGTCTGACCAGAGCAGAATACAGTGACACTATTACTTCCCTTGATCTAGATGCTATACTCCTATTGATGCAGCCCAGAATTGCATTGGCTTTTTTAGCTGCCACGTCACACTGTTGGCTTATGTCAAGTTTGTGGTCAACCAAGACTCCTAGATCCTTTTCACATGTACTGCTCTCAAGCCAGGTGTCACCCATCTTGTATTTGTGCCTCTCATTTTTTTGCCCAAGTGCAATACTTTACATTTCTCCCTGTTAAAGTTCATCTTGTTTGTTTTGGCCCAGTTCTCTAATCTGTCAAGGTCATTTTGAAGTGTGATCCTGTCCTCTGGGGTGTTAGCCACCCCTCCCAGTTTGGTGTCATCTGCAAATTTGATCAGGATGCCCTTGAGTCCATCATCCAAGTCGTTGATAAAGATGTTGAATAAGACCGGGCCCAAGGCAGAACCCTGTGGCACCCCACTAGTCACTCTTCTCCAGGATGAAGAGGAACCATTGATGAGCACCCTTTGGGTTCGGTCAGTCAGCCAGTTACAAATCCAGTCAGTTACAATGTTATGTAACTGTTATGTAACTCTTATGTTGTAATGTTTTTTCCCAATCAACAGCCTGAGTAGAACAGCTCCATGGAAGGTTTATTAACTCAATGAGAAATACGCCCAAATTGCAGCAAAGGTTCACTTACAAGGAGAAAGTGGAAAGGGAGATCCTCTCTCCTAACAAGAAAACTTGGGGCTACCCAATGAAACTAAATGACAGGTGATCAGGACAGATCAAAGTAGTAACTTCTTCACAAAGCCCATAAGCTATGAAGCTCCCTACCCAAATATGTGGTGGTGTTCATCAACTAGGGTAGTGTTGAAAGGTGATTAGACAAATGCTGGAAGATAAATAATGATTGCTACGGCAACTGCAGTATCAGAGGCAGTATGCCTGTTAATATTGGTTGCTGGGGACCACGAGGAAAAGGGTACCTGTGTTCTGCTTGTGGGCTTCCTCTAGATATTTGGTTGGCCACTGTGAGAACAGAATGCTGGACTAGATGGGCCTTTGGTCTGAACCAGCAAGGCTGCTATTCTGGATTGTTAATGTTGAACAAACAAATGAATTTGAAAAGCAAAATACTTTAATGTGCAGTGTGTAAGCAACTGCTAAGCTCAAGTAAATGCCAGTGAACATGTCTGCTTCAACTTCTTTAAAACTCAAACCATTTATATAAAGATACATTCTTTCTGTGCCCTACTGAGGACCTGCTTTTTCCCCTCTATCAGGTCGCAGTGCAAAGTCTGTCTCAGAACAATTAGGCTGCAGTGTGGAATTGAAAATTTCATTGCCTGAAAGTTATTGCAAAAAAAAAAGTTTCTTCTTTAACTTCAATATCAAGAAATAAAGGTAAAATGCAACACATGACTCTACTTGAACTCTTGAGAGGTGTCAAACCAAGCCTTTCTGCATCCTTTCACAGTTGAAAGAGGGGGTCAGAAAGGAGTCACCGATTTAACAACTCTCCAAGGAAAGTAGAACGGGGTCTGCTTTCAGGCATTAACGATTAGATAAACTTTAACTCAGGCTTTGTGACAGGTGCCGATCATGATGCATACTTCTTCACTCCAGACAAGGATGGAAAAGAAGCAAGAGGGTGAAGCTGTGAGGCTCATCATATTGTTTTTCTATGTGGCAGTCAAAGGCAGATCAAGTGGCAATGGAAAGAGACCTCTTGTTTTGTTTCCAATAAGCATGGCATTGTTAGATGCCTTCGTCCACCAGTTCATATCCAACAATAACAATAAAGTCCAAAACCAATCTCACAAAACTCCTTTGTCCAAAGGTTGACTGGAGTTTAGCCACCAAATGTATTTATAGACTAATGTTGGCATTCAAGTGTAAAAGAAGTGACAAAATGGTCATGCACTTTACAGTAACTAAATTGCAATGCTATGCACGCTTATCTGAGAGAGTAAAATGAAAGATCTGCTGTATCAGTATTAGAGAACCCATGAACCACCAGATAGCTGGTCTATCTAATCCAGGAGTCTTCCCTCCTTCCACATAGAAACAGTGGCCAAACCAGTGGCGTAGCGTGGGTTGTCAGCACCCGGGGCAAGGCAAGTAATTTGCGCCCCCTAACCCGTGGATTTGCGCCCCCTAACCCTAACCCCCAGATGTTGCGCCCGGTGCGGCCGGCCCCCCCTGCACCCCCCACGCTACGCCACTGGGCCAAACCAGGTGCCCATGAGAAGCCCACAAGCAGGAAATGAGCACAATAGCACTCTCCCACTCATGTAACCTAGCAACTGCTTTCCACCCCCAGTGTTCAGCCCCACTGAGGTCCAGCTCTGAGGGCCTTCTGGTGGTTCCCTCGTTGTGAGAAGTGAAGTTACAGGGAAACAGGCCTTCTCAGTAGTCATGCCCACCCTGTGGAACACCCTCTCACCAGAGGTCAAAAAGTTAAATAATTATATGACATTTCGTAGACAGGTGAAGGCAACCCTGTGTCAGGAATCTTTTAATGTTTGATGATTTGTTTTGTCCCTTTATATTTTGTTGGAAGCCGCCCAGAGAAGCTGGGGCAACACAGTCAGATGGGCAAGGTACAATAAATAAATGATTATCATGATGATGATATACACTAGTCAGGGGGGTCCTGCGGGGCGGTTCGTGTGGATGGTGCCCTCCCTCTTCCCAGCAGCCACCCAGCTTCTGGGCTCCCGGGTGGCAACTGGGACTTGGGTGCATAGATGGTGCCCTGCAGTGGGGGCCCCATAACATTGGGGGGCACAGCCCCTGTCCCAAAATATGGGGGGCTGAAGCCCCTTGCACCCCATATATCTGGCACCCCTGACAGTAGTATAGAATAAATAGCCATCACCAGCCATTAATAGCTTTTTCTGTAATTAGTTTGGACATCAGTGTAGCTTGTAGTAACAAATTCCAGACTTAAGCTACGTGCTGTGGAAATAAGTGTTTTCCTTTTGTTGTCCTGAATTTCCCACCATTCATCTTTATTGGGTGACTCAGTTTCTAGAATTACTTTCTCTGTTCCATGTACACTTTTATAAACCATATCTCCCCATATTCACCTTTTAAATAGTCTTAATAGCTCAAAACATTGTAACCATTCCTCACAGCTGTGATACTCCAGGCCACTGGTAATTTTCGTTACCTCTGTCTGCACCGCAATATCCTTTTCAAGATGTTGTGACTCATTCAGCATGACCATCCATCAGGGATGAAGGCAGTTGCAGTCCAACAAACATCTTGAGCAGGGTTTCCCAAACATGGGAATCCAGCTGTTCTTGGAGTACAATTCCCATCATCCCAGACCACTGTTCCTGCTAGCTAGGGGTGATGGGAGTTGTTCTCCAAAAACAGCTGGACACCCAAATTTGGGAAATCCTGATCTAGAGGACCACAAATTTCCCTGTAAGTATCATATTATTTGAATAACGTTTCTTAAACTTCCTCTTAACAGAGGAAGAAGAAACAAAATTCAAGGCTGAGGGACTTCCGGTTGAGCCCAATCCCAGTGCAAGTGGGGATTTTTCCCCTGGGAGAATCCTGTTCTTTCCGAAGGAATTGGGGGTACTACAGGGCGCAGTAGACCCCGAAAATACTCTCTGGAGGGTGTCCAGGAGTTCTGGTTCCCGCTGATGCCAAAACACCGACCGTCTGGCCGTCAGGTAACTCTGGTTTGGAGGGAAGAGAACGGCGGGCGGGGAAAGCGGGCTGAGGGGAAGCCATTGCTGCCTTCGGAAAGAGAAGCCCTGAGCTTGCCGGGAAAGTGCTTAATTCTCAAAATATAAGAAATTCGGACCCTGATTTGATTAAAAAGGAAATATTGGGATTTAAGGAAGGCTTCGGATCAAAAAGATAAAATTACGGAGGTCAGCTGTCTTCTGGAATCAACTTAGACGCAGCACCGTAAGCAGAGCTGGAAACGGGAAGTGAGCTGCCGCCAGCAGCTTTTATCTTTCTCCCTCTTTTGAAGTGTTTAAAAGTAACTTTCTGACAAGTAGCAGTGAAAAATAACAAAGTAAAAAGGGGGAAGAGGGTTTGGACTCTGGAAGCCCTCGTAGAGACAAAGTGTCGAATTATAAGGAACTTAAGAACAACTTAGCTTCGTTTTTGAAACATCCGTGCAACGGAGCTTCAGACTCCATTGTCATCTTTATCAAACTTGTGTTTTTTGTTTAAAACAGAAGAAGAGAAAGTAATATTTGTCTGCTATTTCGGTTGGTTTTCTTTATTTCTTTCAAAGAACTGAATTTGACAACTACTATTGATTTGGAATAGAGGAAAATTTAAATAAAAATCTCTAAAAAACAAAAACTTTAATTACGATTATAACTGGGATTTTAGAGCCCGGTGGCCAAATAGGGAACTACAATTTGTTTTTCACTGTCTGGGCTATTTTCTTTCTGACTGCCTTATCGGCTGCTGGGTTTAAGGTGGCTGGCAGGGACATTAATTGCTGTTTTTTTCTTACTATTTCTTACTATTTTTTCTAATTATTTCTTATTGGAAATTTTTGGATACAAGTGGACATAACGTATCAAATCCGAGACTCTCAGTTTAAGGAATATATTTCCTCTAAATTTCGAAATTGTGAAAACTCTTTTTATTTGGATCTCTAATTTTTTCTTTTCATATTCTCTGCAAATTTGGACGTATCCTGGACTGATATATTTTGAAATTATTTTGGATTCACCTCGGCAAGAGACTTACATGTGGCGTATAACACCCCTCTATTTCTTTTTTATGCCCAGATTTTTCTCCTCTCTTTCCTTTCGGGAGTTCGGACTTATATTTTTGGACTAATTTTGGAGGGAAGTTTTTGTGAGTTATAATTGGATTACAATTATTTTAATTGGATTGAAAGTGGATTACAATCTGCACAAGTGGACTATAATCTTCATAATTTGTTATGAATTTTCTTTAAATGTGACCTCTTTATTCTGGGTCTATTTTGGATTTTTTGCTATTTGTATGTCAAATGGGAATAGCCTAATTGGTGGCAGAAGATATTACTAAGGAGCAGCCCAATTGGGGGCAAGAAGACTATACGGCCTTTCGTTGGTGTTCCTCCTACTTTCATCTCCTTTTAATTGGGAACTGTTTTATAACCTCTATTTACTTTCGGGTTTGGTTTGCTGCCTTATTCCTTATCTCTTTTTTCAACCCTTGGATGGTGAGAATGTAATTATACTTGTGCTATCTGTTATAATTTGAAACTTTCAAAGTGTTATTGGTTATAATTTGGAATTAGTGTTTTCTCTTTCCGGTTACAAATCGATAACATCAGGAAAGAAGATGGAAAAAACGGGTGAAGGAACACCAGCCGATAGGAAAGGATCGAAACAAGAGTTAGAATTTAAAGCTGACATTTTGAGAATATTTGCAGAAATCAAACAAAGTGAAAAGAATTTAGAAAATAAATTAGAACATGTGGATAATAGAATTGGAAAAATGGACAAAAAATAGATGAAACAGTTAACGAACGAAAAGGGCAATTAAAAGAGGTATCTAAAAGGACACAAAAAGGAAGACGAAAGCGGAAATGAAGGAGATGAAAAGAGAGGAAGAGAAAATGAGAACAGGTATGTCAGAGATTAACAAATCTCAGGAAGAAGTTTTGGACATGATTGCAATGAATGAACTGAGGCGGAGAGAAGGTAATTTACGGCTGAGAGCCATACCGGAGACACAGGGAGAGAACATCAAGGAGAAACTAATAAAAGAACTGGCACAATGGTTAGAGCTTGAACCAGAAGAGGTTGCAAAGACAGTTCAAAGTGCATTTAGAATGAAAGTAAGGTCAACTAAAACATGAAAATTTCCAGGTGACTGTTTAATATCATTCAAGGATAGAGATATGAGAAATTTGATATTACAAAAGAACAGAGAAAAAAGGAGGCTTCCGGGTTGGCGTGATCGGCAAATGGCGGATTCCCTCCGAGCTCCGGAGGGAATCGGCTTTGTAGAAGACGGGTCCTGCCGCGGCGGCGACGCGGGGACCCTTAGAAACCACAGGCGCGGAAGCCTGTGGACCTGGTAACTCGGCGGGCACCATTGGCGCCCTCCCCGACCAGCGAAGAAGCCTTTTTAAAGGCTTCAGAGCCTGTGACAGAGAGTGGCGTGGTGCTGTGAGTGGACCGCTTCTTCTATAGAGTGAAGCCGCGAGCCATGGCCGGAGAGCGCTGACTTCTTCCTTGAACATTTGGGCACCAAAAGTAACAACCCGTGAGTAATACGGAAATCGGACTAAAAATTTTTATTCTGAATTTGGTACGACCGGGGGATGCGTTAAAAGGAAGTCCGCCCCCCCGTGTTTTGCAGACAATTTAAAGCAAGATTAGGATAACTAAGGTCGAGAGACCACCTTTCTCTTTGTGAGATAAAAGTTTTTAATTCCACGAATTGGCAATATAAGTACTTTGCTGGAGGATAAGAATGGATTTTGATGACCTGAGATGCAATCCCCCGGGATCCGGGAGTGATCCGCGAGAGAGCCTGCTGAGAAGGAATAGAGTTTGACAGCTGTCAAACGAGCTGTCAAAGTTACAAGAACTGGCTTTTTGTTACTTCTGCTGGTTATTTTCGCTACATTTAATTCAAGACTGTTGAAAATAAAGGGAAAATAAAAACAAAGTAATCAGACTGTTGGAGAAGAATATTAAGTAACCAGAACCCCTCTAGAGGGGGTTCTGTGACATAACAATGGCTGCAGATGGAAAATTACAGGCCGAGCTAGACAAGATGCTCATTCTCGTGGGAAAATTGCAAGACCAGAGTGCAGCTATGGCTGAGGATGTTTTGACTTTGAAATTGAAAGTAAATAACTTTGTTGATGGTGTCAAGGACTTGACTCAAGAGAATTCTGCAGTCGAACAGAAAGAGATATATTCAGACTTGGAGGATAGGGAAGGAGAAGCTGTAATGTTCCAGGTGAAAAAGGACAACCAGCGGCCTGTAAGGATGGAATATAAAGAATGCAAGACCTGGATGATGAAAATTTGGATTGAGCTTGAGAATGAAGATTGGAGGAATCTCCCCATGGGGAGAGTGGAAGACCTATGGGTTACAAATTTGATCAAGGTGAAAAGTGGAGCTATTGGGACATTTGGGACTTTTGGACTTAAAAGGAACAAGAAACATCATTTGGGCTCCACTTTTGACTTTGGAGGTCTGGCTGGAAGGAATATAGACCCAAATGGGTTAGAGCTTCTCCGAGATTGGATGTCCAGTATAAAAGACTATCAACAAAACTGGCAGAGAGAGACTGAGAGAGACTTAAGAGCCTCGGACGTGAGAGATCCGGGCTGAGAGTTGATTGTTTGATGGACATTTGTTGAGGATTGAGGCCGGAAAAGGGGGGGGGCGAGAGTTTGGGAATCCAAAGGGTGATTAAATATATGCTGTCTTTTGTTATTTTGTTTTGTGAATAATATAATAATTGGGAAATTTGTGGAAAGGGAATGGGATCGTCCTTAGAAAAGTATGTTAAGGATGGGTATTTTGGTTCAAATTGAGGGTTGGTTAACTAAGAAGGAATAAGTAAAATATTAATAAGGTAAAAGAGGGAATAAGAACTTGCTGAGTAAAATATTGAAGTGGGAATGCAGGAGGGGGAGGTGTGGGGAAGTCCAGGAAAGTGGTCAAGAAATTAGGGAGTTGAAATTATATGTGTTTGTATTTGTGTTTGTATGTTTGTGTTGTGTAATGTCTGTGTGGGTGTGTAAACTTTGAAAACTTAATAAAAAATTTAAAAAAAGAAAAAGAAAAAAGACTAAACATTGACGGAAGTTTTATAATTATCTTTAAAGACATTCCAATAAGACTTTTGAAATGAAGAGACCCGTATAAAGCATTTGTCCAAGTTCTCAAGAAAAACAACATAGAATTCAGATGGGAATTTCCCGAAGGAATTTCCTTCTTTTATAAAAGCAAGAAGCATAGACTGACAAGTCCAGAAGAGACAAGCAAATTTCTGAGGAAATACAAAGAATTAAAATCAGAAGAGGAAGAAGAAAAGGGAGCCGTGGGAGGAGTAGGAGCTTTTGGAGGATCGGAGCTGAAAAATGATGAAGAAGAGAATGGAAAAAGGACAGACGAAGAAGAGGAAGAGGAGCAGGAAGTAGTAGTAGAAGAAGAAGGAAGACCATAATTAATAAAAAACTTTTATTTAATCAGGAGGTCATAATGGCATTAAAAATTTTGAATTGGAATATTAATGGAATGAATGATAGGGAAAAAAGGAATAAAATTGAACATTGTTTAAAAAGGAGAAATTTGGATATAATGTTTACAGGAAACCCATGTGGCGAGAAAACATAGAAAAGTTTTGATTAATAAAAGATTGGGAAACAAATTCATATCTTCTGACAAGAATAAAAAGAGAGGAGTAGTACTATATATAAAAAACAAAATTGAAGCTCAGCAAATCTTTAAAGATGAAGAAGGAAGAATCATAGCAGTTCAGATCAAATGGCAAGGCGAAAAAATAATAATTGTTGGGATCTATGCACCAAATGGAAACAAAACAGACTTTTTCAAAAACTTGGAAGAAAATCTGTTCGATTATATGGATCAAAAGATTATAATAATGGGAGATATGAACGGTGTGGTGGCAACGGAAATGGATAGACTAAGAGCATCAGGGATGAGCAAAGAAGGGAAATTACCAAAGTCGTTCTTTTCAATGATAAAAAACTGTAACTTGATTGATATTTGGAGACTGAGACACCCATTGGAAAAACAATTTACATCCCAACAGGAAAAAAAGATAGGCTGAATGCCCCAATAGAAATTGATGAAATAAAAGAGACTATAAAAGAACTCAAAAAAGGGAAGGCTCCAGGACCAGATGGATTTACAGCAAGTTACTATAAGGAAATGAGACACATCCTGTCAACACCACTGAAAGAAGTTATGGACAATATTCTTAAGGAAAGAGAAATTCTGGAAACGTGGAAAGAAGCTTTTATTACATTTATCCCAAAACAAGATTCAGATTTAACGCAAGTCAAAAATTACAGGCCTATTTCGCTACTAAATACAGACTATAAAATCTTCACAAGTATTTTAGCAAAGAGGATTAAAAAGATATTACAAGAAATAATTCATAAGGATCAAGCGGGTTTCCTACTTGGCAGGCAGATGAAAGATAATGTAAGGAATATAATTAATATTTTGGAATATCTGACTGCCAGGAATGAGAAACAAGCCATGTTAATATTTGTTGATGCAGAAAAGGCCTTTGATAATATATCTTGGGATTTTATGTTAAAAAACTTAGAATACATGGAGGTGGGGAAGGAATTTCTCAATGGAATAGAGGCAATATATACTGAAGAGTAGGCTAAATTGATTGTAAATAATATGATTATGGAAGAAATTGGGATAACTAAGGGTACAAGACAGGGGTGTCCACTTTCACCATTGTTATTCATTATGGTACTGGAAGTCTTTTTAAAATCTATAAGGGAAAATGAGGCAATAAAAGGGGTTACAGTAGGCTGGAATGAATATAAGGTTAAAGCCTTTGCCGATGATCTGGTCTTAACGGTTGAAGAACCTTTGGAAAGTGTAAAAAATATACTTGCAGAGGTAGAAAGATTTGGTCAAGTGGCTTTTATTGAATAAGAAAAAGACAAATATAATCGCTAAGAACATGGATCAAGATACGTTAGGAACAATGCAACAACAAACAGGTATAGAAATGGTGAAGAAAGTGAAATATCTGGGTGTCAGGGAACTGACATCAGAGCAGAGGGGAGAGGCGAGGCTCCCAGATTCTGCAGGAGAGGGAACGAGTAAGGGAAGAGAGAGAACGTCATCTGGGGAAGGAAGTCCAGGTGACACCAGGAAGAAGGGAGAGGGAGAGAGCATCTCGGAGTTGAGGCTCCGAGACTCTTCCAGTGAAGTCAGTGAGGAGGGTGGAGGACCACCACTCGGCACGCCCACTCTGCGCAGAAGGCTTCCGTGCAGAGAGGCGAGGCGGAGGTTGTCCGTTAAGGAATTCTTATGCTGGAGGAAATTTAGGAGACGCCCACTCACGGATTCTGCGAGCGACTGAGCAGCAGTGCCAAGGGCTGCTCAGTCAGGGGAAGACACAACCACCCCATAAGCAGCTTGGAACAGCTGGAGGTTTACACACAAGCAACCCCAATTCCCTTGACAGCAATCCGTGAGTCACTTACGTTGCTTGTGTGCAAGAGAACCGGGGTACAGTCATGAGTCAAACCGGAGGAGCCGGCACAGGAGAAGGGGCCAAAGGCGGACAGAGTCTGGAGGAGAGAAATCGAGACTTGGAGCAGCAACTGGCTCTACTAGCGGCGCGGCTGGATGAAAGGAGGACACATGATGCCCAGGGGAAGATTACCCCCATCGCAAGAAAGGTACCGGGACCTGTGCAGAAGTTTGGGGGGAACCCCAGAGGTTATAACGCTTTTAAGACAGAAGTGCAGTATGCGCTGGATCTGCAGTACGATGACTTTGCCGATGATGGGGAAAGAGTCGCTTTCGTGGTGGGGCACCTGGAGGGGCGGGCCAGAGACTGGGTTCAACCCTTAATGGCGGCGGAGAACGAGACTTTGAAGGACCTGAGAAAGTTTTTTAGCGCGATGGATCACATGTTCTCGAGCGATGTTGAACAGAGTGTGACTCGGAAAGAACTGATGGGGTGCAAACAAGGAAACCAGTCAGTGAGAGAGTACTGGTCGAGATTTGCTATGCTGATCCATAAACTTGGGTGGGATCTGAGTTCTGAACCAGTACAAATGTTATTTGAGGAGGGCTTGTCCTCTTGGGTGAGAGACGAACTTTCCCGCTCACCCCACCCGGAATCGATGGACCAGCTGACCAAGTTGGCGCTCGCTGTAGGAGTCTGACAAGAGACGCGCGCTCTGGAAAGGCGGGAAGGGAGAGCAGAGCATTGGCATGACAACCGCATTCCAGACATGCCAGCGTCTACTGTGCCACCCGAGGAGCCAATGGAGATTGGAGGAGCGAGCGCGGGTTTTCAAACTCCAGCGAGCTGCGTAAGAAGGAGGGGAAAACCAGTAAGAGGTGTTTCCTATGCCAGCAGCCGGGACATTTTGCCAGAGCATGCCCTCAGAAGAAGGCGTGGCAAGGAATGGTGGGGGCAGTGGGGAGTGAGGAGGAAAAGAAAGAGGCGCCGGGAAACGGCAGTGCTTGGCTGCAGGAAGGCGGGCACAGCAGCCAGGCGAGCAACCAGTAGAAGTGCCCAAACCAGACCCTCCCCGAGCAGCCATCGCCATAGAGGTGGTGCTAGAACTCCCAAACGGACACCCCATCAAAGTAAAGGCGCTGCTGGATTCAGGCAGCTCGTGCAACTTCTTTAGCAAGGATTTTGCGCTAGAACACCAGCTACAGGTGGTGCCTCTAGAACATCCCCTGCAAGTAACCACTATTGATGGGAGAGAACTTTTGGGAGGGGAAGTGACCCACCAGACCCCGCCCATGAAAATGACAGTTTCTAGACACACTGAGGCAATTGCCTTTCATGTAGCCACCTTAGCAGGACCACCTATCATACTGGGAATGAGTTGGCTGGCACTGCACGACCCAGTAGTAGGGTGGCACCAGCGGACAGTCACCTTTGGGTCAGCTCACTGCGTAGAGCACTGCCACGAAGGGGAAAGCCCGAGGATGGCAGTAGCCAGGGTGGCAGGGATGGCGGTGGGAGAAAAGGTGAGAGTACACCTCATTATGCAGACCTGGAAGAAGTCTTCAGCGAGAGAGAGGCGGATAGACTACCCCCTCACCGGCCCTTTGACTGTCAGATCAACCTACTCCCAGGGGCTCAGTTACCAGTGGGTAAGCTGTATGCCATGTCAGACAGGGAGATGCAGGAGTTGCGGAAGTTCATTGACAAGAATCTGAAGAGGGGCTTTATACGTGAATCAAGGGCGGTGGGGGGCAGTCCAGTGTTCTTTGTGGACAAAAGAGACTCCAAAGAGCCCCGCTTGGTCGTAGATTACAGGTCCGTCAACCGGGTGTCGGAACCGGTGACCTTCCCAATACCCAGGATTGATGACATTTTGGCCAGGGTAAGGAAAGGGAAGGTTTTTACTAAGTTGGACCTTCGAGGGGCGTACAATTTGATAAGGATGAGGGAGGGGGATGAATGGAAAACCATGATGTTCACCCCTCTGGGGGCCTTTGAGTATCTCGTTATGCCCTTCGGATTACAATCGGGATCCAGCACATTTCAAGCATTCATGCATCACGTGCTGGGGTCCCTGCTGTACAAGAATTGTGTGGCCTTCCTGGACGACGTGCTTATCTACTCTGAGAACGAGGAGCAGCATGTGAAAGATGTCAGGGAAGTGCTGAAAAGGCTGCAGGCGCACCAGCTGTGGGTTAAACTGGAGAAATGCCAATTCCATGCCCGAGAGGTGGAGTTCCTGGGCTACAGGTTGTCAGACAAAGGGCTGGCAATGGACCCAGGCAAGGTGCAGGCCGTGCTAGAATGGAAGCCTCCCAGGAACAGGAAGGACGTGCAGAGGTTCTTGGGGTTTGCGAATTTCTACAGGAAGTTCATCAAGAACTTCGCCCATCTAACGGCACCCATAACAGATTGTCTCAGCAGTAAGAAGAAGTTCAAATGGACGGAAGAGGCCCAGCGTTCCTTTGAAAAGCTTAAGAGGGCTTTCGCGTCAGAAGAGCAGCTCCTACATGTGGATCTGCGGAAGCCGATGAGGCTAGAGACGGACGCGTCAGACAGAGCTGTAGGAGGCATATTGCTCCAGCAGGGAAAGGGGGAGTGGAAGCCATGTGCCTTCTTTTCCAGGAAGCTGAACAAGTCAGAGCAAAACTATACAGTGTACGATCGGGAACTGCTGGCAATTCATAAGGCCTTTCGACGATGGAGACATTTTCTCATAGGCGCACAGCACAAAGTCCAGGTGTGTACTGACCACAAGAACCTGGAATATTGGAGAACGGCGAGAGTGCTGAACCAACGACAGGTGCGGTGGGCTCAGGAGTTCTCCAAGTTTAATTTTGAGATTAGGTACGTGCCTGGGAAGGAAAATGTCAGAGCAGACGCCCTCTCCCACAAGCCCGAATACGAGGAAGGGGAGGTAGAGCCAGAAGCGCGTTATGTCATACCCGAGGACAAATGGGTGTGTGTGGGAGTGTTCGTAGGGAGGCAAGAGCTGGCCGGTTTGACGAGGGATGATCAGTATGCACAAACCAAGATCAGGGAAATTGGTATTACTGGGGAAACTCAGGGGGGGGGGTTGAAGTAAAGGACGGGGCATTGTACTATAAGGGTGCATTGTACATACCTGAGGGGGATTTGAGGAGCAGAATACTCAAACAACTGCATGACAACCCCACGGCAGGACATTTTGGCCAACATAAGACAATGCTACTGGTCACCAGGCAGTTTTGGTGGCCACGGGTGAGGGAAGATGTGAAGGAATATGTACGCGGGTGCCAGTGCTGCCAGAGAGCGAAGGGGGAGAGGACAGCACCTGCGGGGTTACTGGAGCCCTTACCGACACCAGAGAGGCCATGGGAGGTGGTATCAATTGATTTTATGACGGATTTACCCAAAGCCAGGGGGGAAACGGCAGTAATGGTGGTAGTTGACTTGATGACCAAAATGTGCCATTTTATTGCGTGCTTGCATGCGGTGACTGCAGAAGAAACAGCAAAGCTGTTTGTAGAGCATGTTTTCAGGTTGCATGGCGCCCCCTTGAGGATTTTATCCGGCAGAGGCCAGCAATTCATGTCCAGATTCTGGAGGAAGCTTATGAGTCTGCTGGACGTCGAGGTTAGGTTCTCAACGGCCAGACATCCAGAAACCAACGGACAAGCAGAGAGAGCTAACAGCATACTTCAACAATATCTACGCTGCTACATCAACGAGAGGGAGAATGATTGGGTGGACAAATTAGCGCTGGCTGAGTTTGCATACAATAACGCAGAACATGTGTCCACAGGGATGAGTCCGTTTATGGCGAATTACGGGTGTCACCCCAGGGCTTTCCCAGGGGAAGGGGAGGGAAGTTGGAGTGTTCCCGCAGCTGAAAAATTTGTGGAAGAGATGGAGGCTTTACACCAACAGCTTAAGTTAAACCTGGAAAGGGCCAAGGAAGAGTACAAGAGGCAGGCAGACAAGCACCGGAGAGGCAGAAACCATAAGAGTGGGGGACCAGGTGTGGTTGTCTACCAAAGGGTTACCGTTCAAAGGAGGGTGCAAGAAGCTACGGCCAAAGAGACTGGGACCGTTCGAAGTAGCCCAGCAAGTTAATCCGGTGGCCTTTAGGCTCAAATTGCCATCTCACATGAAACTGCACCCCGTGTTCCACAGGTCCTTACTCTCACTGGTCAGGGAGGGGAGGGAATTTCTGGGTCAGCAAAGTGAAACACCCTTGCATCCACAGATGGAGGAAAGGGAACTCAGTGGCCATGCAGCTGAAATTCTCGATTCCAGGTGGAGAGGGGGGCGAGTGGAATATTTGGTGGCGTGGGAGGGGGAGCCAGAAGAGGAAAACGCATGGGTCCCAGCAGAAGAGATTAGGGATGAGTATCTGCAGGAGGAGTTTCATAGCAGGTATCCGAGAAAGCCCAAACCACCAGAGAGGTTCTGGGGGGAGCAATTTGGCACCACCGATGACGAGGAAGAATTTGCGGGTTTTCCCGCCTCCGAGGAGGAGGAAGGGGAATTGTCCGAAGAAGAATCCGACTGGGGAGATTGGGGAGAGAGAAGAGACAACAGCAAATGGAGAGGGGTGTTTGAATCATCAGATGGAGGGGAGAGTTCCTTCCGGGGGTTTCCTGCATCACCGTCCAAGGAAAGGACGGGGGGGTGGAGGGCCCTGGGAGGGAGGTGGATGTCAGGGAACTGACATCAGAACAGAGGGGAGAGGCAAGGCTCCCAGATTCTGCAGGAGAGGGAACGAGTAAGGGAAGAGAGAGAACGTCATCTGGGGAAGGAAGTCCAGGTGACACCAGGAAGAAGGGAGAGGGAGAGAGCATCTCGGAGTTGAGGCTCCGAGACTCTTCCAGTGAAGTCAGTGAGGAGGGTGGAGGAATATGGATTTGCAGAGAAAGATTCAAAATTTCAAACAGAAATAATAAATAATGAATACAAAATTTTATCTAAAATGTATAGGATACTGCGGGAATGGCATACAAAGGATGAAGAAGTCAAATCAGTAATGATACAATGGGCAAGAGATTTTGGACATAATATACAATTTAATGATTGGTTAAAACTATGGAATGAAAATATTAAATTTACTGCATGTACTGTAGTAAAAGAAAATGTTATGAAAATGATTTACAGATGGTATATTACACCCGTAAAACTTGCAAAAATGAATAAAACATGTAAGAAATGTTGGAAATGTAAAGAGAAGGATGGTACTTTTTATCATATGTGGTGGGAATGTAAGAAAGTTAAGCGCTTCTGGGAGTTGATTTATAATGAATTGGAAAAAATGTTGAAATATACATTTGTTAAGAAGCCAGAGGCCTTTCTTTTAGGAATTATAGGGAATGAGATAAATAGAAAGGACTGTAAACTTTTTCAATATGCAGTAACAGCAGCAAGAATATTACTCGCCCAGAAATGGAAACAGGAACAATTACTAACATTGGAGGAGTGGAGAATGAAGCTGATGGACTATGCAGAACTTGATAAACTGACAGAGAAGATTAGATATCGACGAGATCAAAAATTCATCAAGGACTGGGGAAAGTTTGTTGAGTATTGGGAAGTTACAAGTGATAAAGAAATAACGCTAGTGGCATTTAAAGAAGCTCTGTAAAGGTCTAAGAAATATTGTAAAAAAGGAAAATAGATATGGTAGGGTGTGTTAAAAGGCAATAGCAAATTTAAGATATGTGTAAACAGGGGAAAATTTGGATGATTGTCAGAGAGGCTGAAGGAAGTCTAAAAATGTGAAAATTTGTGAAAGGTGTAATGTGGTGAGATACGAATTTTTTACTGATGGAAAATTAATAAAAATATTATTTTAAAAAAAATCAAGGCTAGAACATGCATACACGGAACTGGAGCTTTGCAGATAGAACTAGTTCACTTCAACATGACTATACCATGGGCAGTTGTGTTAACCAGTCCTATGCAGTATAATATCTACTGCTGGCATCATTCCAAAGATGCTCAAGGAACATTTATTTTTACCATTTATTAATTTAATTTAATAGTTGCCCTTTTTTGCTATAGCTTAAAATATTTTAAGCAAACAAATGCTTACATTAAAACAAGCAAAACGAACAAACAAAATCTACATTAGAATATCACATCTATGCATAAAGGCTATATATATTTTAAACCCAAATACCTGAATTTTTTTTATTTAAAAAATGGTTTTGTTTGGTTATATGACAATGGCATCAGGGAAACCACCCCAGGAAGGGTATTCCACAAGCAGGGTGCCACCACTGAAAAGGGCTGTTCTCTTGTTGCCACCCTCCAAATCTCTTGTGTAGGGGGCAAACAAAGAAGGGCCTCAGATGATGATTGCATGGTCTGGGTTAGTTAGAGGTGGTCCTGGAGGGATTGTGACCCTGAGCCATATAAGACTTTATAGGTCAAATCCAGCACTCTGAATTGGGCCCAAGCAGTCCTCTCTGCACGCACCCACATCAACAAACTCCCAAATGAATGTGTAGTTTCTTTCTCATTGAAAACATCTGAGAGAAGCAAAAGGATGCAAGCAGGTGTGCAAGAAAATGTCACTTTTAAAACTCAGATGAGTGGCAGAGAGACAAAGCATTATGTGCTATTCAGAAAATGACCACATCTATGCTGTGTATGCAACATACTTGACACTTACATAATGGGGGTTTATTGGACTGTAGCAATGCAGAAAAATGGCGGGGGGGGGATATGGCAAGCTGCATTGTCTGCAAATGTACAGGTACTCTAGAGTCCTGCAGTATGATGAGGACGCCTAGGTAACTTTCATTGAAGAACATTAATAGTTTATAACTGTGGATGCATCTGCTGAGTTGGCTGTGATGCCAGAACCTGTGTGTGTGTGTTATCTTTTGCCAAACACATTCTAAATACCTCAGTGCTTAAGTTAAAGGGAGAAATAAACCTGATGTTAAACGTCTTGGCTGATTTGGTAAGAGGAAAAATATAGATATGATATATAATAAGGGTAATTCCCTGGATGCCAAATCCAGGTTTGGTACCAGTACTCTTTGGTGAGAGAGCCCCAGCCAAGATTGAAAATCACAAAACATGCAGCAAAGTAAACCATGGAAATATGGGCTATTAGACCTTTCAAATATCCCATTCTCAGCTGCTTCCAAAGTATCCTACTTCCTTTAGCATAAAAAGAGACCACACTTTTGGTAAGTTGAATATTGTTTCTTTACAAATCTTTCAAAGGTCATATTCTTGTGCATTTCCATACAGCAACAAGAAAAGACAGACAGTAAAACTTTGGTTCCAAATTGGTAAATGTTTCTTTAAAAAAATGTATAGAAAAAATAACTATGGCTTGCTTAAGCCACATGTTATAAACTTGGAGCACCCAGCTTAGACCTCCTTACTGGTAGGGTTCACATGGTGGAATGGAAGAACAAAGCATTTGGTAACTCCTCTTGGTATCTCTGCTGCATATAAACCTGCATCAGGAATTGTTATAAATAAATATTCATCTACTGTTTCAAAAAGGTGAACAATATTTTCAGACAACTTAGACTACATAATGAACCATAGTTCATTATGAGCTTTTGGAGACAAACATTTGCACTGAAACTTCTCCACTATATGTGTGGCAAACCAAAGCTTCATACAATGTGTCAGTGACCAGCACACAGGGCCAGAGCCCTAGAGCATTCTAGAGCAGGAATGAGGGACTTCTTTCAGTGCAAGGGCCACATTCCTTCCTAGCAACATTCTGAGAGCCACATGCCAACAGTGGGTAGGGCCAAAGTAAAAAAAGAGAGTGCAACATCTTCCTTGCCACTGCAGCCAGTTAGTAGCCAAAGGCCTGCCAGAACAAAAACGTCTGCCAGTGAAAGGAAAACAGAGAAGGGACCAGCAAGATTAGAGTCAAGTAACTTAGACTCAAATGATGTTTGGTCTTCAGCTTTGGGCACAGTCTTGTCAAGGTATGCTGATATCCTCACTACTAGTTCCTCCTCTTACTAGTCACCAGCTGCATCTTTCCTGATCTGATTTAGTGTGGTAACTTTTATGGTACCTTCCAACTCTGTGGGGCTGTATCCAATGTTATCTGTCCTCTAGCACAAAGACTCTTGCACTAGAGGATAGGTGTGTTTTGTACAGCCTGTTGCCAGCAACTTGCTTATGCATTCTCTTGTACAGCAATGTTCTACTAGGACAGTGTTTCCCAAACTTGGGTCTTCAGCTGTTTTGGACTAGTTCCCATCATCCCTGATCACTGGTCTTGCTAGCTAGGGATGGTGAGAGTTGTAGTCCAAAAACAGCTGAAGACCCAAGTTTGGAAAACACTGTGCTAGGGCAAAACATTTCAGCAGCAGAACATGCATACCACTAAGTGACTTGCTTAGTGCCATTTTGGATACAAATCCATGATTCTATTGTTCTAACTTGTATTCAGTGAATTGTCTTTAGATACATGATTGGCTGGATCAGATCAAAGGTCCATCAAGACTAGCATCTTGCTTCCCCCAGTGGACAAGCAGTTCCCTCTAGGAAGCATATTAGTGGTGAAAGGGCAATAAAAACTCTCAGTCTGTTCTCTAGTATTGAGTGGCATAATGCTTCTGAGCTTAGAATGATATGTAACCTGTCCAGACAAGCAGGTACTTCTGAGTCTCAAATGGCCATTCTAGAATTCAACAGATTCTGGAAGTTGTAGATACAAAAACAAACTTTTCCATCCATATTTATTACATTCCATATTGGTTTTCCAGTAGTGTATCTACAGAGACAACAAAATATTTCAGGAGGAACTCAACAGGCCAACTTAAAAAATAAGCCATGTTATATGCTTTATGCTATATACAAGAAAATGACTCTTGTGAAGTTTTCGGCCATAATAAGCCAGCTAGTGTCAAAGGCACAGCTATAATCTGTGTCATCTTCCTGGAACTTTTTAGAACATTTTTCTCTTATACCTGATGAAGTTCTCCATGTGATGTCCCTATAAATGTATGACTACTGTGTAATAGCAATTTGGACAATCTGACCTGCTTGAGCTGAATCCTAAGAGTGGCAAACATCGCAGTGGGAAGCAAAATACAGTAAACAGCACATGGCAGTAAACACTTTATCATTTAGCAGGGCAGAAGACAATAGCCATCTCTTCCCTCCTAGCCATGTGCTAATTAAATACAGCTGGAGACTGCACCAAAAGGGGGGGGGGAGAGAATTTCAATTAATTAATTGGCAACCTGCTGACACTGTAATTAAGTTATGAAAATGCAACCCCCTTACACCAGATATTAAAAATTAGTCAATTACATTCATTGGGAAAGTTCCCTTTGCACCCTTATCACAAGCTGCAAGAAAGAACATGACTTTGTTTGAGCCCCCACTCCTTGATTATAAATGGGTGACTTATGAGTGATGGAGTAAAACAATGATTACAGACAAGGGTTGCTTTCCAATGCTAGTTCTACTCAGAGTAGAGCCACTGAAATTAATGGGCATAACTCACTTGTCTATTAATTTCAGTGGGCCTACACTAGTTAGAACATAGTTCGATATGACTTAATATGTCTCATTGGCTGCAAGCAACATTGTTTAAATGTTAGAGCACTGCCACAGTCATGGTCCTCACCAAAACCAGTAAACTGCAGATAAAATATGCTTTTCCCTTGCTAAGAGCACTGGCCTGCATAGCTACCAATGCATTCAAGCCAAGGCAAAAGACTCAGGCGCATTATACATTTTCCAAGGTCCACAATCTCTGATATATTTCTGTGGCAGAGTTCTAGATATGAGAAAGGCAAGGAGCCAATAAGAGCTAGTGTAGTGTATTTGGAGTGTTGGCCTAGGGACTCAGGTTCAAATCCCCACATAGCCATAAAGCTCATAAGATGAATGTTAGGGATGGGGGACAGATTCAGTGCAATTTGCAATTAAAGGTGAACTTGTTTAATTTGCACTTTCCAAAACAATGCACAGACTGAAACACAGCCATCCTTTGAAACTGATTTTTTTCTTTGTATTTTGTTTTGCAGTTCTCCCGCAAAGTAATGGATCCAATATATGCATAATAGGGTAAAATGTGTGCCTACAAATGCATTACTTACTGAAAGCAATATGCAAGAATGCATTGCCTCAGGAAAATACACTTTGCAAAAATTACATTCCAAAATGTATGTTAGGAGAAATTCCCACTAAAGTTCTGGTGATTTTTTTGTGATGACTTTTCAAAAATATACCACAAAGTGATGTGGAAATGTGATGAACTAAAGTTAAGATTTGAAAAATGAGAAACTGAGAGAAATTGAAATTTATACATTCACCCCATCCCTGGTGACCACAGGCCAGCCACCATGTCTAAGTCTACTCTATTGGGGATTAGATAGATGCTGATAACCTTATATATTGCTTTGAGCTCCTTGGAATCAAAATGGAGTGTTTGGAGAGAGAGAGAGTGAGAGTTTTCTACCAACATCTTCCCAAATGACACAACCACTAAGTGGGGAGTAAAAAGGTGGAGGGGCAAGTTTCAGATGCTTCAAAGGGGTGGGGGTCATGGTTGGTGCCGCAGGAGGGCAGGGAGGCAAGCACCCCAAAAGGCAAGGAGCTTGTCCACCTCCAGCCCTCTCCTTAACATATATATTGACTCCCTTCGTTAACATATATTGTTATTTTGCATGTGCAACACAGCTTGCCATCCTAGAAATACACTTTTCCCTTCCTTGCCTACCTATATATATATTTTCTGGTGCTGCCACTGATAGGGTGTAATGCTGGCATGGAAGGAGATTGAACCTATCACACCTTAGGTGATGCTATCAGGAACATGTTCCTGTCTAAATTCAGTGCTGGTTGCGGGGAGGGAGCTATTTTCAGTTTTTGTTTTTGGGTTGCTTGCCTGGTTTACAGAAAACATATAGCCTAATTCTGAACTGAGTATGAACATACTGATCACAAGTCCCTAATCATACTTTGAAGAGACAGATCAGGCAAAACACTTGCTAGAATGAAAAGCCTGATGTGACCTGGATGTGGAGACCTCATAAAAGATATTATCAGAGTGGGTGGGACCTGAGCAGAAGGGGGAGGAGAAGTGGTCCAGACTTGCTCCCTGTATGAAACAGAGTGGAGATGATGGGATGCTCATTGATGTAGTTTAAATAGATAAAATGGGGAAGTCTCCGGTTTTCAGCCATTTCCCCCAACACTTTATGTGAGCCTTTATGTGAGGCTTGGTATAAATGCCCACTTAAATGTTCTGACAGTTAAAACAAGTTTTAACAAGAGGAATTTGTACTTTCCCCATGTTTCACTGCCTAATGGAGCAATACTAGTGCTTCAGCTGAGTGGACATTAATGGAAACCATCTGGCGCGTACTCTCATTCCCTTTCAAAAAGTCATTTTCCCCTCTCCTCCTCTCGCCATGTCCCTTGAAACTACTAGTTGCAAATAATGCCTTAATAGGTTTCCTCAAGCTTTTGAGCCACTATGCAAAATTTACACTGACCCTAATTGGCACGCAGGTCCCTTGTTAGGCCTATGCACAAAGCAGTGGCAATACACTGCAAAGGAAATGTGTTTCAGAGTGATGGCTGCTTCCTAAAATGTTGTGTTTTTAGCATTAACAATGTGAACAGTGGCAATAGTAATGTCCAAAGCAATTGTTTGAACCAGGTTCTCTAAGGGACCACCTCCTTGTATATAATTCAACCTGTAAGCTTAAACCATCAGGGAAAGACCTGCTCTCTGTCACATCCCCAGCTGAGGAGGGCTTGCAAGAAAGTCTTCTCAGCAGTGATGCTTCACTCTGGGATTTGAGTCCTTGGGATATTTCTATACCCCAATAGATTCATTCCCCTTTTCTACCCACCCTTTGACAATAAGTGAAAATACTGCTCAATCAAGTGCTTGTTTAATGTGATCTGTAATAAGCTGAACCAAGTTCTTCTGTGCCTTCTTCTGTGACTGTTGCAATTCAAGGACTTGAGAACTGTGGTCCTTCAGATGGCTGGTCCACCCATGAGGCCAGGTAAGGTGACCACTCAGACAGCAGGATTCCTAGGGGAACAAATTCCCCATCCCTCCACTAAAGAACATCCATTTCTAGGGTAACCAATACAGAAAGCACTCCAGCTATTAGATGTGCATGACCACTGAATGGTCCAATTCCATGCTATCAGAGCCAAGTGGCATAAAACATTGGGAAATTAATAGGTCTTCAGCAATTGACATTGGATGAATACAGACCTCTAGTTTTCCATCACAATTAATCATCATCTTGTTCCCTTTCTAGCTCTTGGGGCTACAAAATATACTCAGGCAATTAAGGAGAATCTAAGCAGTGATGCTGAGTCACCATGTTTAGCTACAAGGTAATGATAGCAATTAGCAACAAAAGGCTGCTGTGTCTGTCAGTCTTCATTTTTCACCTTTGGGGGGGGATAAATGCCCCAAACAACCACATACATCTTACAGATTTTAGTATTAGAAGAAGAAAGTAGTCACATGATTCCTCATGTAGCCAATGTGTCATGGTCAAGGGCAGCAATACTGGAAGAATCCAGTCCTAAAGTGAAGGAGTAGAAGACAATAGAGACCTCTGCTTCTTCCTTTGCCCTAGGCAGAAGCAACTGTCACTGGGATCCAGCCTCCCAAAATTGGCTCACCAGTGGTCTGACATCTTGCAGCTTTCTAAAGAGCTCACAACCTCATCAGCATATGACACCTGTGCTCAGACATCTGCACTGGTTGCCTATTTGCTGCCAGTCCAGGTTCAAGTTGTTACTATTATTAGTATATAAAACCCTTAACAATTTGGGATCAGTTTACATACGTGATCACCTTACCCCGCATGTGCCCACTCAACCGATTCAATCAGTGGAATTGGCACTACAAGAGGTACCTCACAATACTCACTCCAGTTCGGGCAAAAAAATCCATTCTTTAGTGTGGCAACCTGCCCATTGCGACCAAGCAGGCACCTTCACTGTACACTTCTCTCGGTGACTGCGAAACACATTCCTGTTTAGTCAAGCCTGCCCAGGTGCTTAGAAAGTTGAGGTAATTTTAATCTGTTTTAGTATTTTAACTTTTGTATGTTTTAGAATTGTAATTTCCCCCCTGGTTTTAAAGTTTAACTGCTTTGAGGTTTCTTACAATCAAGCGGTGTATAAATTTTATGAAATTTATATATAAATATATATATTACCCAGCACTCCTTCCAGGCATTCAATTCACAAGGACTAAAGGCATGAACAGAGTTGGCAGTACATAGACCTTTTTCATCAACCTGGCTGGTACCATTTGTCACTGGAATCCTCTCTTCAGTGATGCTGATCCTCATTTGAGTCCAACTGGAAAGGAAAGAGCCCAGTATCATTGATAGGCATAGCTGTCAACGTTTCCCTTTTTTTAAGGGAAATTCCCTTATTCCGAATAGGGTTCCTCGCAAGAAAAGGGAAAAGTTGACAGCTATGTTGATAGGGCATTAGAACATTGGAACCTCACCCATATTTAGTCAGGCTCTGTATTGTCCACACAGTGACTCTCCAGGTTTTCAGGCAGAGGACCCTCTACATCCTACCTGGAGATGGTGCAGAGGGAACCAGGAACCTGCTGACCTGCAGTTCTTCCCCTTCGCCTTAGGTTACAATCCTTGCAGCATTGCCACCTTGACAAAACAGGAGCCTGAGAAATCATATGTTGGTCCCAGGGCTGGTGCATGCCATTTTACTGCTTGAGGTGGAATGGGAGGTAGCACTTTGCCCTGCTGCTGCCACCCCTCCTGCCCCAGCTACCTGCTCCTGCTACCATCACCTGCTCTGTTACTTCTGTGTGCCCTGCCACATGCCCTGCTGGCAGAGAAGTGGTGCCACCATTGGCACTGATTTGGGGCAAGATTTTGTGTGAGATCTTGCAGAAAATGAAGGCAAAGTTGCCCAAAATCGGCACCAATGGCAGCAGCACTTTTCAGCCACTGGCAGAGACAGTGGAGCAGATGAGGTTCCTACGGGCATGCAACCTGGGGGCTTCTGCCACCTGAAGCAGTGGCCTCACTCTGCCTAATGGCTGGGCTGGCTCTGGTTGGTCCTCTAATGCTAACAATGCCCCCGGACTGCCAAGAGAGAAACATGAATCAGCATTCCACCATATTTTAACTCTGAATATGATCATTCTGTCCCCTCCACTGTCCAGCTTTTCCTTTTCCACCTTGGATATTAGATTGTAAGTCACTATGGAAGACAGTGGGCTGTTTTGATTCTTTCTATAGCGCTCAGTAGAATTTTAAAATGATAACAACCAACAAAAACAATATGAGTCCCAGGAAGATTGATGGCTAAACTAAAGATTCTAAGAAAGAGGCATAGGCGGAATAAGCTGGGAGTGCTGATCACAAAACTGGACAAGCCTGCTCAAGAAAGGGACTGATTCCCCCCCCCCCACTTGCTTAGATTTTGTATTTTCTACAGCCAAACCTTCAACACCTCTGCATGAGACAGTGCTTAACATCTCCTGAGTTGGTACACATATGCTAATGATCACTCTTGTGCACCTGTTTACACCTTCCCTGCTGTTTAGACCTCTCAATTACCATGCCAGATCTGTTTATATATTTTCCCCCTCTGTGGTACTTAAAGACCTGATCAGAATCAGATGCATAGGCTGTCTTTCTACTTGTGTTGTTTGGTTTTAGATCCTCATTGGCTCTGTGAAAAATCAATAAGTATTTGTTTTGTGTAGTTCTTTTTTAAAAAAGGTTAAAATATAAGAGCACACAAAAGCATCCACTATGAACTCTTAAATAAAAACTGCATGGTTAAGTTTGCATTCCTTTTTTTTTTTAATATATTTTTATTGCTTTTTTCCAGATATAAATATAATGTCAGATAACAAAAGAGAAAAGAAGAAAAGAAAAACAAAAGAAATCCAACTTTCCATTACATCTTTCCATAACCGACTGGACTTACCCACGTCTCCCTCACCCTGCTTTCTTTACAATAAAAATATCAGCAAATTAATATCTTGTTTCATGTGTTATTGATACTTTCAAATAATTCTCTTTTGGGTTCAAAATACTTATTATCAATTTACTTTGCCCTAAAATAAACACAATATTATTTTAAACTTTAGTCCTTTCATAGTCATATCTTAATTTCCAATATACAAAATCTTATTGCTGGAGCTTAATTTTTCAATTCATGCAAATTATTGGCATTCATATAACTTATAATGTTTTTGTAAATAGTCCTTAAATTTTTTCCAATCCTCCTCCATTGTTTCTTCTCCCAAATCCCGGATTCTGCCAGTCATTTCAGCCAGTTCCATATAGTCCATCAATTGCATATGCCATTCCTCCAGTGTGGGCAAATCTTGTGTCTTCCAGTGCTTTGCGATAAGTATTCTTGCTGCTGTTGTTGCATACATAAAAAATGTTCTATCCTTCTTTAACACATTCTGGCCGACAATGCCCAAAAGGAAGGCCTCTGGTTTCTTGGGAAAGGTATACTTAAATACCTTTTTTAACTCGTTGTAGATCATTTCCCAGAAGGCCTTCACCCTTGGACATGTCCACCAGAGGTGAAAGAATGTCCCTTCAGCCTCCTTACATTTCCAACATTTATTATCAGACAAATGGTATATTTTAGCAAGCTTGACTGGGGTCATGTACCACCTATATATCATTTTCATAATATTTTCTTTCAAGGCATTACATGCTGTGAATTTCATACCGGTGGTCCATAACCTTTCCCAGTCTTCAAACATGATGTTGTACCCAATGTCCTGAGCCCATTTTATCATGGCTGATTTAACAGTCTCATCCTGAGTGTTCCATTTAAGCAGCAAGTTGTACATTCTCGAGAGTACCTTAGTCTTTGGTTCTAACAATTCTGTCTCTAATTTCGATTTTTCCACCTGGAATCCTGTTTTTTTGTCCATCTTAAAAACGTCTTGAATTTGAGCATAATGAAACCAGTCTTGCACCTTATGCTTTAATTTTTCATAGCTCTGTAACCTCCAATTATCGCCTATTTTTTCTATTATTTCCCCATATTTCAGCCAACCGGCTTCCATATTGGGGTTTTTTCGGGCCTTGGCCTCCACTGGTGATAGCCACCTCGGGGTCTTACTTTCTAGTAAGTCTTTGTATTTTGTCCAGACCATAAATATTGCTTTTCTGACAATATGGTTTTTGAACATTTTGTGAGTCTTTACCTTGTCGTACCACAGATATGCATGCCATCCTAGAGAGTTATTGAACCCTTCCAGATCTAGGACATCAGTGTTCTCTAAAAGTAACCAATCTTTCATCCAGCAGAAGGCTGCAGCTTCATAATATAACCTTAAGTCTGGCAGGGCAAACCCCCCTCTTTCTTTTGCATCAGTTAGTATTTTAAATTTTATTCAGGGCTTTTTGCCCTGCCAAACAAACTTCGAAATATCCTTCTGCCATTTACCAAAACATTCCACTCTGTCCACAATCTGAAGGGTTTGAAACAAGAACAACATCTTTGGCAATACATTCATTTTTACTGCTGCAATTCTACCCAACAAGGAAAGTTTCAGTCTTGACCAAATTTCTAAATCCTTTTTAACTTCTAACCAACATTTTTCATAATTGTCCTTGAATAAATTCAAATTTTTGGAATACAAATTGACCCCCAGGTATTTCACTTTTTTAACCACAGTTAATTCTGTTTCCTTCTGGAACTCATCTGTTTCTAAAGGTGTCAAGTTTTTACCCAGAACCTTGGTTTTTTGCTTATTCAACTTGAATCCCGCCACCCGACCAAACTCATTAATCAGTTCTAAAACTCTTTTTGTACTAGATTCTGGCTCCTGTAATGTTAAAACCAAATCATCTGCAAAAGCTTTCAGTTTATATTGTTTCGCTCCGACCTGTATTCCTTGTATCGACCGGTCCTCCCTTATCATGCTCAAAAGCACCTCCAGGACTGAAATAAATAAAAGAGGGGATAAGGGACACCCGTTAAGTTTGCATTCCAAGGCAACCAAGCCTCTGGAGTAAGACCCACTAAACACTAGAACTTATTTCCAGTTGAATATGCACATGAATACATGACCACTGCATAAAGCTCCTGCATGCTTGATCAGGAGTAGGTGTGGATGAATTTATTTATTTCTGGTCTATGTCATTTCCCCATGTATTCACTAAGAAGTCCACTTTGCCTCATGTCTTTTCTTTCTTTTTTAATCTGCCTAAGATTTGCATTTAAAACTGAATTCTTTTCTAAAACCATATTTTATATCAAACACGTATTCAAAAATTTGGAGAGCATTTAAGTGTGTGGATTTCTAATTTCTGATTTGCACATTGGTCCAGGAAGAACAGATGAAGTTACTTTGCATCATAATTAAACAAGGCTCTAATTCTTCAACCATTCTGACTCTGCTGTAAACCCCACTGGGTGCAATTTCAGTGTCTGAAATGAACTACTCTGGATTAATTAAGTTTACTGAATTAGTTCAAAAATCTCTGAACTACACTTGGAAGCAGTTCCCACAATTGCTGGGTGAACTGAATGTCAAGTGCAGTTTTATCAACGTGCACATGTGAACTGGGGAAATAAAGAGTTGCCATTTAAGTGAAGGACCTCGAGGGTGTGACAGACTGTGTATGTACAAATTCTATAATTTTAGAAATTATCCTCATTAAGGAAGTGGAACACAGCAGGGCCACTTAAGAAGAACTCTGCTGGATTAGATCAAAGGTTTATCACATCCAGAATTCTGTTCTCACAGTGACCAACCAGATGCCTTTTTGGAGGCTCATAAACAAACATGAATGCAGTAGTACTCTCCTGCTCATGATCTTCAGCAATTGTTATTTAGAGGCATGCTGCCTACAATACTAGAGGTAGCACACACACCAAACTTCCTATCTGTTTTCTCCACAGCACAAGTGAAATTATGCATTGTTTGGAGAACCTGCAAAGGGAGAAGCTTATTTCTCCCTTACTGGAGCCTGGGGTTAAGGGACACGAGTGGCGCTGTGGTCTAAACCACTGGCCTCTTGGGCTTGCCGATCAGAAGGTCAGCAGTTCGAATCCCCACGACGGGGTGAGCTCCCATTGCTCAGTCCCAGCTCCTGCCAACTTAACAGTTCGAAAGCACGCCAAAAAGTGCAAGTAGATAAATAGGTACTGCTCCGACGGGAAGGTAAATGGCGTTTCTATGCACTGCTCTAGTTTCAGTGTTCTGTTGCCCCAGAAGCGACTTAGTCATGCTGGCCCTCTGACCTGTAAAAACTGTCTGTGGACAAACGCTTGTTCTCTCGGCCTGTAAAGTGAGATGAGCGCCGCAACCCCAGAGTCGTCTGCGACTGGACCTTTACCTTTAGAGCCTGGGGTTATCTTATGAAGCTAAACAGTGGAAGATTCAGGGCAGCAAAAAAGGAGGCATCTCTTCACATAGTACATAGTTAAACTTTGACTGCGTGATTTGTTTCCCCTTAGGTGCACAAAAATAGCATACGTGGCAGCAACTGGATCAGGCACCTCACATAGGAGTAGGGAGATTTGGGCTCCCAGCTGAAGTCTGAGTCTAGATTCACAGGCTGATGACTGCAATTTTGCTCAGGGTGATGGTGGTGGTGGAAGCTTCTATTTGTGTTCAATAACTGAAGTGTGTGTGTGTGTGTATATATATATATATATATATGCTTTCGTAGATTTTCACGGGTACAGGAATGCAGGTTTTGGTGTCTTCGGGTATCTTCCCGTGTAAGAGTTGGGGTGTCTAGGCGACGTTTCGACGAGGTCTCACTCGTCATCTTCAGGCTGGTGCTTTCGGCTTCTTGTTACTAGAACAGAGCAGGATCTCAGTGTTTGAGTTCCTATAAATACTGTTGAGGGGGTGTGGTGTATAGCCTCCAACGTTCTGGGCAGAGAGGAAGTTCCCAGGTTATTGTGCCTTTTCTTCTTTTGTTCATTAATTACTTGAGGGATATCTTGAGTGATTTCTTGAGTGATATTCTGAGTACCACTTAGGAGGGTCATTAGGTGTGGATTAGTTGCTAAAGCTTTCGTGTCTTGACCTCTTGAGCTAGTGAAGAGTTTTTCTGAGAAGATGGCTGTACTGCACTTAGTTGTGCTCTGGCTTGGCTTCGTGTATAGGGGCGAGCTGTGGTTTTGTGCCCTGTGCCAGCCAGATCTGTGTAGGGATTGCAGGGGGGTGCAGCATCCGGAGGTGCCACTATGGTTTGGCTACTGGATGGTGTCTGTAATTTATCTGTGGAGAGGGTCTGGGTTTGGGTCTGGTGTGGTTGATTGGAGATGGCGTTCTGTGTGCCTCTGGTTCTGGTGTCGGTTTTTGTGGGGAGGGCTAATTTCCAGATGTCTGGCAGGCGGGACGTGTCGTCACGCTTGTTCATGTTGTGAGGGTGTTTCTCTATCTCGATGGCTTCCATGATTATTCTCTTGTGGTGATGTTCCATGTTAAAGAGCAATTTGGAATCTGCAAAATTAATTTCGTGTCCTGTTTCTTTCATGTGTTGGTAAAGAGAGGAAGTTTTTTCTTCTTTTTTGACGGCATTCTTGTGTTCTGCGATACGTGCATTTATTCGTCTGTTTGTTTGTCCAATGTACGTGGCTGGGCAGACTTTGCAGGGTATTTCATAGACCCCTTGGTTTTCTAACTGGATTTTATCTTTTGGGTTTCTGAGGATATTGGCTATTTTTTGGTTGGTGCAAAAGGCTGTTTTGATATTGTGTTTATGGAGGATTTTGCTAATTTTATCTGTAGTGCCCTTGATATAAGGAAGGAGGGCCATGCCATTGTTTTCTTCTGTGTCTTGGTTTTTGGGGGGTGTTTCTTTTTGGATTAGCTTCGTAACCCTGTTTTGCTGGTATCCGTTGGCGATTAACACATTTGAGAGATTCTGTAACTCAGTTGTCAAGTGGTCTTTGTCAGCCAGGCGTTTGGTTCTGGAGATGAGAGTCTTGGCTACGGAGTTTATTTGTGCAGGGTGGTGGTGTGATTGTGCATGTAAGTAGCGGTTGGTGTGTGTTTTTTTCCGGTAGATAGTGTGTCCTAGGGAGCCATCAGGTTTTTTGTAGATTAGGACGTCAAGGAAGGGAAGTTGGTTGTTGGCTTCTATTTCCATAGTGAATTGTATTTTGGGGTGTAGGCTGTTGAGATGTGTGAGGAAGCTATCTAGTTTTTCCTTCCCGTGTGGCCAAATTACAAAGGTGTCGTCAACATATCTGAGCCAAAGTTTGTGTTTGTGTTCTGACTTGTCTAAAGCATTGGTTTCAAAGTGTTCCATGTACAGATTTGCGATGACCGGTGAGAGGGGTGATCCCATAGGTGCTCCTTCTATCTGTTTGTATCTTTGTCCATTGTGGATGAAGTACGTGTTGGTTAGGCAGTGGTTGGTCAGGTCCAGGATGTATTCGGGGGGATTGTATTTGTTTTGAATGGCTGTCAAGGCTTCATTAATGGGCACTTGTGTGAAGAGAGATACAACATCGAAGCTCACAAGTAGGTCATCGGGATGTAGGTTTTGCTTCTTTATTGTTTCTATGAACTGGAAGGAGTTTGTAACGTGTGAAGCGATAGATTCTGCATAGGGCTGAAGTTGCTTAGCGAGAAATTTAGCGAGATTTTGTAGAGGTGAGCCTATGGAGCTGACTATTGGTCTGAGTGGTGTTCCTTCTTTGTGTATCTTGGGGAGACCGTAGAGTTTGGGGCATCTGGATGATTTTTCTCTGGGGATGATTCTTAGCTGGATTTCTTCACTGATAGGAGAGGCTTTTATTTTGGATTTGGTGGTTTTTTCCAGATAGGTGGTGGGATCTGTTTTTATAGGTTGGTAGGTAGGGTCTTGGAGTAGATTTGATAGTTTTGCTTGGTAGTCCGATGTGTTCATCACAACAGTGGCATTACCTTTGTCTGCTGGGAGAATGATTATGTTGTTGTCTTTCCTCAGGTTGGTGAGTGCTTTCTGTTCTTCTTTGTGTAAATTGCTTCTGGGTGGTTTGCTGGAGCAGAGGATGTTGGTGACTTCAAGTCTGATTTTATTGGCTTCATCTGGGTTGATTTTGGTTAGGCTAGCTTCGACTCCGCATATGATGTTTTCCGTGGGGATGCGTCTCGGGGCGACTGCGAAGTTGAAACCTTTGGAGAGTACTTTGGTTTCAGTTGAGGTGAGGATCCTGTCTGATATGTTATGTACTGTTTGTTTCATGGGTTGTTGTGGAGGGTGGCTGGGCTTCTGGCGTTTCTCTAGTTTGTGGAGTTTGTTGGTGTGTGTGTCTGTCTTATGTGAGGACTCTGTTTCAGCTCTCCAAACGGCTAGTTGTTTGCATTTGTCCCAGAGTGCAGGGTGAATTTTGTTACAAAGTTTGAGGTGAAGAGTGAGCAGATCTTTGTTGGTTTGGTTTAGTAGGTATCTTTTCCTATGTAGTTCGTTTCTGATTAGGGATAGTTCAGTTCGTTTCAGGATCCTTTCGGTAGCTGGGGTTTTAGAGTGGAATTTAAGTTGGAAGCATGTGGGAATTAAGTTGTTGTCTCGGCAGTTGCGTAGGAACAAGAGATCACATAAGATGGTGGCTCTTCGGATTTCTAGTTTCTCGTAGGTTCTTGTCAGCTGGAAGACCCAAACCCAGACCCTCTCCACCAGACCCAAACCCAGACCCTCTCCACAGATAAATTACAGACACCATCCAGTAGCCAAACCATAGTGGCACCTCCGGATGCTGCACCCCCCTGCAATCCCTACACAGATCTGGCTGGCACAGGGCACAAAACCACAGCTCGCCCCTATACACGAAGCCAAGCCAGAGCACAACTAAGTGCAGTACAGCCATCTTCTCAGAAAAACTCTTCACTAGCTCAAGAGGTCAAGACACGAAAGCTTTAGCAACTAATCCACACCTAATGACCCTCCTAAGTGGTACTCAGAATATCACTCAAGAAATCACTCAAGATATCCCTCAAGTAATTAATGAACAAAAGAAGAAAAGGCACAATAACCTGGGAACTTCCTCTCTGCCCAGAACGTTGGAGGCTATACACCACACCCCCTCAACAGTATTTATAGGAACTCAAACACTGAGATCCTGCTCTGTTCTAGTAACAAGAAGCCGAAAGCACCAGCCTGAAGATGACGAGTGAGACCTCGTCGAAACGTCGCCTAGACACCCCAACTCTTACACGGGAAGATACCCGAAGACACCAAAACCTGCATTCCTGTACCCGTGAAAATCTACGAAAGCAAATATCTCACCTCTACGGGGAGGAAACCTTCCAGCTGACAAGAACCTACGAGAAACTAGAAATCCGAAGAGCCACCATCTTATGTGATCTCTTGTTCCTACGCAACTGCCGAGACAACAACTTAATTCCCACATGCTTCCAACTTAAATTCCACTCTAAAACCCCAGCTACCGAAAGGATCCTGAAACGAACTGAACTATCCCTAATCAGAAACGAACTACATAGGAAAAGATACCTACTAAACCAAACCAACAAAGATCTGCTCACTCTTCACCTCAAACTTTGTAACAAAATTCACCCTGCACTCTGGGACAAATGCAAACAACTAGCCGTTTGGAGAGCTGAAACAGAGTCCTCACATAAGACAGACACACACACCAACAAACTCCACAAACTAGAGAAACGCCAGAAGCCCAGCCACCCTCCACAACAACCCATGAAACAAACAGTACATAACATATCAGACAGGATCCTCACCTCAACTGAAACCAAAGTACTCTCCAAAGGTTTCAACTTCGCAGTCGCCCCGAGACGCATCCCCACGGAAAACATCATATGCGGAGTCGAAGCTAGCCTAACCAAAATCAACCCAGATGAAGCCAATAAAATCAGACTTGAAGTCACCAACATCCTCTGCTCCAGCAAACCACCCAGAAGCAATTTACACAAAGAAGAACAGAAAGCACTCACCAACCTGAGGAAAGACAACAACATAATCATTCTCCCAGCAGACAAAGGTAATGCCACTGTTGTGATGAACACATCGGACTACCAAGCAAAACTATCAAATCTACTCCAAGACCCTACCTACCAACCTATAAAAACAGATCCCACCACCTATCTGGAAAAAACCACCAAATCCAAAATAAAAGCCTCTCCTATCAGTGAAGAAATCCAGCTAAGAATCATCCCCAGAGAAAAATCATCCAGATGCCCCAAACTCTACGGTCTCCCCAAGATACACAAAGAAGGAACACCACTCAGACCAATAGTCAGCTCCATAGGCTCACCTCTACAAAATCTCGCTAAATTTCTCGCTAAGCAACTTCAGCCCTATGCAGAATCTATCGCTTCACACGTTACAAACTCCTTCCAGTTCATAGAAACAATAAAGAAGCAAAACCTACATCCCGATGACCTACTTGTGAGCTTCGATGTTGTATCTCTCTTCACACAAGTGCCCATTAATGAAGCCTTGACAGCCATTCAAAACAAATACAATCCCCCCGAATACATCCTGGACCTGACCAACCACTGCCTAACCAACACGTACTTCATCCACAATGGACAAAGATACAAACAGATAGAAGGAGCACCTATGGGATCACCCCTCTCACCGGTCATCGCAAATCTGTACATGGAACACTTTGAAACCAATGCTTTAGACAAGTCAGAACACAAACACAAACTTTGGCTCAGATATGTTGACGACACCTTTGTAATTTGGCCACACGGGAAGGAAAAACTAGATAGCTTCCTCACACATCTCAACAGCCTACACCCCAAAATACAATTCACTATGGAAATAGAAGCCAACAACCAACTTCCCTTCCTTGACGTCCTAATCTACAAAAAACCTGATGGCTCCCTAGGACACACTATCTACCGGAAAAAAACACACACCAACCGCTACTTACATGCACAATCACACCACCACCCTGCACAAATAAACTCCGTAGCCAAGACTCTCATCTCCAGAACCAAACGCCTGGCTGACAAAGACCACTTGACAACTGAGTTACAGAATCTCTCAAATGTGTTAATCGCCAACGGATACCAGCAAAACAGGGTTACGAAGCTAATCCAAAAAGAAACACCCCCCAAAAACCAAGACACAGAAGAAAACAATGGCATGGCCCTCCTTCCTTATATCAAGGGCACTACAGATAAAATTAGCAAAATCCTCCATAAACACAATATCAAAACAGCCTTTTGCACCAACCAAAAAATAGCCAATATCCTCAGAAACCCAAAAGATAAAATCCAGTTAGAAAACCAAGGGGTCTATGAAATACCCTGCAAAGTCTGCCCAGCCACGTACATTGGACAAACAAACAGACGAATAAATGCACGTATCGCAGAACACAAGAATGCCGTCAAAAAAGAAGAAAAAACTTCCTCTCTTTACCAACACATGAAAGAAACAGGACACGAAATTAATTTTGCAGATTCCAAATTGCTCTTTAACATGGAACATCACCACAAGAGAATAATCATGGAAGCCATCGAGATAGAGAAACACCCTCACAACATGAACAAGCGTGACGACACGTCCCGCCTGCCAGACATCTGGAAATTAGCCCTCCCCACAAAAACCGACACCAGAACCAGAGGCACACAGAACGCCATCTCCAATCAACCACACCAGACCCAAACCCAGACCCTCTCCACAGATAAATTACAGACACCATCCAGTAGCCAAACCATAGTGGCACCTCCGGATGCTGCACCCCCCTGCAATCCCTACACAGATCTGGCTGGCACAGGGCACAAAACCACAGCTCGCCCCTATACACGAAGCCAAGCCAGAGCACAACTAAGTGCAGTACAGCCATCTTCTCAGAAAAACTCTTCACTAGCTCAAGAGGTCAAGACACGAAAGCTTTAGCAACTAATCCACACCTAATGACCCTCCTAAGTGGTACTCAGAATATCACTCAAGAAATCACTCAAGATATCCCTCAAGTAATTAATGAACAAAAGAAGAAAAGGCACAATAACCTGGGAACTTCCTCTCTGCCCAGAACGTTGGAGGCTATACACCACACCCCCTCAACAGTATTTATAGGAACTCAAACACTGAGATCCTGCTCTGTTCTAGTAACAAGAAGCCGAAAGCACCAGCCTGAAGATGACGAGTGAGACCTCGTCGAAACGTCGCCTAGACACCCCAACTCTTACACGGGAAGATACCCGAAGACACCAAAACCTGCATATATATATATATATATATATATATATATATATATATATATATATATATAATCCTAACATTAAAAAGGGGGGAAATGATAGAAGTTAAGATTCTACATGTAAAATTTATAATGCATGCATTTAGTAGCTAGCCAGAACATGAGTATGCTGACAAACTCTATTGAGTTTGGTTGACAATGTGTTGTTCTTAAGCACTGTATTCTCTTGGCGATCATTCCAGCCATTTTAAGTAGGAACACTTGGTGTGCTTTATGGGCTGACAGAAGGCTATGAAATCCCAACAAGTCAAAACATTGTAAGACCTAATGAAAGGTCCATATATAATATTTCTCACAGTGTCTGTTTATTTCCTCCCTGCTGTTACATTGCTAAAGAATAAATATAAAATAAAGTAAGAAAACATGTTTGTTAGAAGACAAAATAAGCACTCACACCCCAGTAAAAAAGAAACAACAGAATTTGTGAAAATGTTTAGTTTAACTCTCTTTTTGCCATAAGAAGGCTGCAATCCCATGCACATTTGTTTGGGAGTGAACCCTCTTGAACTTTGGGGAGCTTATGTTTTAGTAGATATGCCTTAGATTGCGCTATGTGGGAAATAAAGTCTCTGTGCCTTTAACACACCATGATTCCCAGGATTCTATGGGAAGGACCCAAGGCTGTTTAAAGTGGCATGAAACTGCTTTAAAAGCATTGTGCAGATAGATCCTTACATTTGCCCTTTTATGGCATCCAAAATCAGATGCCACACTTTGCCTCATGATAGGCCCCTCCCAATCACTGTTGAATAAATTGCTGGATTTCTGATGGGAAGCAGCAAAAAGTTGCAGAATAAACCATATAATATAATGTTGATGTTAATAACTGGTCTAAACCACAGAGCCTAGGGCTTGCCGATCAGAAGGTCGGCGGTTCGAATCCCCGCGATAGAGTGAGCTCCCGTTGCTCAGTCCCAGCTCCTGCCCACCTAGCAGTTCGAAAGCACGTCAAAGTGCAAGTAAATAAATAGGAACTGCTCTGATGGGAAGGTAAACGGCGTTTCCGTGTGCTGCTCTGGTTTTTCCAGAAGCGGCTTAGTCATGCTGGCCACATGTCCCGGAAGCTGTATGCCGGCTCCCTCTGCCAATAAAGTGAGATGAGTGCTGCAATCCCAGAGTTGTCCGCAACTGGACCTAACAGCCAGGGGTCCCTTTATCTTTACCTTTATGCTTCCTTACTAACCATTACTTTTGTGCTCTTTTTTGTTAATCACTGCTTCCACCCACTTGCCTGCCAGGCAGAGAGCCAATCAGCAAACAGACTGTGGTATCTACTGTTCTGCATCTCTACCATCACCGTTGTCTGGGCTGGAGCACGAAATGAGTGAACAAGGAGGCTGCAATGGTTAAGAGAAAGAGCAGGTCCAGGAAGGATTTTGTCCATTTACCCATTGCTAGGCTTTCAGCAGATGCTCCTGTCCTGATGATTTAATGGCCTGTTGTTGTTTCAGTGTTAATCTGTTTCTTGTCATAACTTTGGTAGATTGAGTAGTATGGATATCAAGAAGTCTTCTAAATCAGAGAGCTTTGGATGCTGTGCTTGAGTGCTGTCCATAGTCAGGTAAAGAACAACCCCACTCTTATGAGGCTGAGTGGCCTCTGTAATAAGGTTGCTGTCTAGGATGCTGACGTAGGTGTTACCCTGCAGAGCTAGGCAGCTGGTTTTTGGATTTTTCCCTGCTTGCTTATCTAGCAGGCAAAGGTATAGGTAGATCTGACTGTTAATAAGAATGGAGATGGAAAATCTACTGCCCTTCAGATGTTATTGGACTCCATATCCCATCAGCCTCCATCAGAATAGCAAATAATAAGGGATGAGTGGAGTTGTAATTCAACAGTTTATGGAAGGTCACAAGTTCTCCATCCCTGAATTAAAGAGTTAAGGCATGAGTTGGGAATAAGGCATCATAGATTGGTTAAGAATGCCTATTCCCCTGGGCTACGTGTTATAATTTAAGAATTCCCAGCTTCACAGTGACCTTTGCTTCTTGCTGTTATCTGTGTCATTGTTGTTTAATAAAGTTGTCTCCTAATTAACTTCTTATTTAATGCCCATCTCTATTTCACCTCTGCAAATGCCCAGTTTATACTGTAAGCATTTCTTGTTTGAGCAAAACAAGTCCATCATCTATGACAATATGGAAGATTTTAGCAAAAACAGTTGTCCTATTTCCTTCTGGGTTTTTTTTATTATTTAAAAAACTGATTTCCCACTGCATATGAAGAAAAGAGATGCTCTTTCATGATTTTGTAGAACCACACAAATAAAGCCTGAAATGCAACTGTGGAGATAACTCAGGAATCAATGGAAGCCCAGCAGCTAATCGATGGGCAGTTTCATCAGTGATTATTTTATGTATGGTCAGCCTCCCACAGGCCTTTGATTTACAATCCTATTGTCAATAAGAAACAACTAGAGTTAGTCTGAAAAGATCTGTGTAGAGCTTACCAAGACAGAGGAGGGGGGAATCCGTGAATGTTATCTTACACATCCATACAAAGGCAGGGGGAACATACACATTGGCATGAAATATTTGCTGAGCAATATAATGCCTCATCTTTAAAAGGGAGATCAGACTACCAGGGAAACATGCTTAACAACAAAGGGCTGTATCCAGTGTTCTGTGTCCACTAGCACAAAGGCACTTGTGCCTGGATGAATTTTAATGTTGTGCAACACAGGAATCCAACACATTGGTTGTGCTGGTGGAAACTCATTGTGCAATTTATTGCACGGCAAAGGTACCGGCAACCTGTTTATGTATCCTGTTGTGAAAAATATCAAGAGAGTAAGATGGTAAAATAGAAATAAAAAACTTGGTAGAAGTTTATGCAGCAGAAACATACATCCGTGAGGTCAACTATTGTTAAGTGTGTGTGTGTGTGTGTGTGTGTGTGTGTGTGTGTGTTCTAGAAAGTAGGCTCGGGACATGGTATCAGATTCTAGTATACTAACTATTGCAGATATTAATACTGCACAGCTTGAAGTGACTGGGTGCATAAAAACTGTCTCCTTTTGGAAATAAAACATTGTCCATACCCATTATATTGTTAAAACTGTACTTGAAGTACTTTTTTCAAAACAGAACAAAAACAGCAAATGATACATCCAAACATTCCATAAGACGTATGCCAGTCCAAGGCATAGACTCAGCATCTCACAAAAATAAGAAATAACTCCAGGCAGAGGTCTGTCTCTCCCCACAGCCTGCATTCCAGCCAGAGGCTTCATGCTCCTGGAGAACTTCATTTACATCCTTACACACACAGAGTCTGAGAACAAAGGACTTCAGCCACCACCCTTCCAAGAAGGTAAATTTGCAATTCAATATCTCTCATGTGATCTAAGGTGAAAACATCATGTCAGAGCTACCTGAGAAGAATAACAGTTAATTTTCTACCAGTTAAAGGAGCTCAGTTGCTCTTCTTACTTTTCTAAAGCTTCAGTGGAATCTTCCAGTTGAACCTTTCACCAAAGCATACAGGCATTCCCATTTTAGTGTGAATTAAACCAATTATATTCGACACTAACAGCAGTCAGGGCTATGATATTGGGGCAAAAAATGAGATACCTGAGATCACTGAATGGGAAATGGAAGAACAATCTATAATCACATTTTGCCAAAACTGGAGATACTCTGCTGCTATGTCAGTGGAAGGGTAACTGCATGCAATGAATGTTCAGCTTAGTGGAATGCAGGGCAGGAGAAAGTCAACCACAAAATCCAAAAGCACTGTAAAAACAGCACACATGTATCCCCTGATAAACCATCGAAGCTTGCCAATCAGCAGCTGCGCTAGTCATGAGATGAACACTCTGAAAATACACAGAGGCAGCCAATGAATTCACCATGATGAATGAACAGATTAGTACAAGGGCACACACCCAGCATCTCCAACAGACACACAAACAGGGAAGGACTGTAGTTCAATGGTAGAGTATCTGCTTTGCATGCAGAAGGTCTCATACAGTCTCCAACTACTCCAGGAAAGGTTTGGAACAGTCTTCACCGAAACCCTTGGAGAACCATTGCAAGTCAGTATGAAAAGCAAGGCTGCTTTTCAGGATGACCTGCCCTGTTCCAACCCACAGGGAATCAACTGTCCCTGTTCCCAAAGCAATTTGGGATGTGTGGCTTAGGGGGTTTAAAACTCAACTATCAACATATGGATGGGAGAGGGCAGTTGGAGGAGGAGACATTGTATCTCCTCCTCCTCCCACAACCAAGAGCAGGTGAGTTTGATCCAGTGTGGTAGTACTCCTTCATGAGTGGCTTCCTTGCACACAGGGAAGACACTCACAAAGGAGAAGCAACCATCCAACAAACAAACTCTTTGTTTACCAGCTGCTAAGCAGGGGGATTTGATCCTGTATAGGGCTGCTTCCAGGTGCATGATAGGTAAAATAGGTATGTTTGTCTCTGTGGCAAATAAATTGTTTGTGTTATTATTGTTATTTTGTTGTTGAAAGAACATTGCTACTAGCACTATATCACAACTTCTGTAGCCTACATATAGTATGGGTATTTAAAATGAGAGTCGTTGTAGCGATCCGTAGTTATATGTGTCCTCTTTTTTGCTCTTCAAAATATGGCAACCCTATGATGGTTTCATTCAGTATGAGGCAACTTCCTATGTTCTTATAGACCACCTGGCCCACACTTTCCTGGAATCAGAATTGGAACTGAGTTTTAAGCAATAACTTAGAATTCAAGAGGATGTCCTTTATATTGATGTTTAGAATACATATTTGAGCTGTCAAGAGGAATTGATTCATTCAGCCACATTGCCATATGCTTTGTCAAGCTTTGCAAGTGATTATTATGAAGAAAAACATATAATTATGTTATATTGCTGAGGTTAAATGCATGTGCTCTGCATGCTGCCTGCATGGGAAACCCAAGGGATTGAAGGACAAGCTGCTGCCTAAAACCAGTCTGAAAAGCATCCAAGCCTATGACAAGTAAACCTGGGTATGAGCAGTGGCTGACTTTGCGCTCTCAAATTTCAGCAGTGCCTATATGACCCTAAAATTTGGTGCCCCACCTCTTGTGCTATGTTCAGCATAGCATTGTGGTTGTGGTGCGCCCAGCGGTGCTGGTGCCAAGTGCAGCCGAACTGGTCACTTAGACTAAGGAACTAGCTTGGTTGGAGAGCTTTCATAAGGTCTGCTGCATCTCCACTGGCTTCATGCTGCAAGGTCAGCTGACAGGATTCAGGCCACTACTGCATCTTAGAGGTGCTTTTGATCTATAGGGCTTAGTCTACTTGTATATGTACTTGAGGAGCCAGAGAACTGATTACACAGGGACAAAGCACTGAAGTCTAGCTGCCAGTTAAGTCCTAGTTCAAGACCCCTCTAGCAGCTGCTGTAGGTTTTGTAGAGGAAGAACCAGGATGTAATAAATAAAAAAACAGTCTTCCAAACATAATAAAGCTCTTGTTAGCATCCTGACAAATCCCATACAAAATACAATATGGTCTCCTTTCCTCTTGATTGCCAGGACACATTTGAAAATATGGCAGCCAGATCTCTGGAAGGCTTGCAAACAGAAACAAATGGAAAGGTGATATAATTTATCTATTTCAAAAAAATAATAATCTGTGTTTTTGAAGCCTGTGTATCAAAAATATTCAGGGTCTGACTCAAGGCTTCTCACATTGGAAAGTACCTGTTTCTGATGAAGCATTGTGAGAAAGTTAGGACAGATTGCCTCTAAAATATAGTCTGGCATCTGCCAGATTTCCAAAAAAATGCTGCGCAAATGTGGTTAATTGTGGGCAACTCAGTAGGCAATTAGCTGTGCTACTCTGGCTCATGATGTATTTCCAGCATGGCTGTGCTGCTGAACAAGATGTCCACCCCTCTGTTACGATGTTCCATATGTCCCTCCATTTACAGAAACAGTTGGTGACTATTTATATCAATTACTTTTGTCATTAATTCATTTACACTCCTGATTCATGCACATTGTATCTGTCACTGCCACACCTTGAAAGTTGTGCACATATCAGGAATCCCACCCTGACCACCTATTTTTCTACTTTAGACAAGGGCTCTACAGTATTTCTTCCCAAAATTAAGAATGGTATATAAATTTTAATACTAGTAAGTGATGCTGATGGTAGCAATACTGTCACCACCACAGCCAGAACTATCATGATGACCTGAATAACCTCATAGTGCCAGATCTGAATTGTGTCAAAAAATCAGAATCTGCATTAACTTGAACATTTTCAGAATTTGGTTTCTGGTATTATTTTTAAATGCAAAGTATCCCTCAAACAATTGCTCAACACAAAAAGGCTTGATGTCTTCTAATTACATCATTTATCCAATAGTATGCAGTAATATATCAAATCCACAATTTCTATTTATTTTTGGGGAATTCTGAGTCCAATTCATTCCAACATATTTAGAGTTTCTAGACAATTTGTCCCACCACAACTGCTCTTCCTTTTGATGAAATGTCAGCTTGATACACATACCTAAAGGGCAACTCTCTGAGCACAGTTCTATACTGAAGATATGTGAAGTATAGGACTATGAGACATGGCAAAAACTCTGTAGCATGGATTGCAGGATGGAACATAAGAATCTCTTTTATATCAGGTCAAAAAATCGGGCCAAGTCTCAAACAAAATAAAGCTGATTTTTTTTTGGGGGGGGGAATCTGAGCATAGGTGGAGACAACTGCAAATCAACACATATCAGATTGTGTGGCCCAGAGCAATCCAGAGCTGTCAGGGGATAGGGCTTAGGAAGGAGAGACAGATATGGACAAGAAAAAAAAAGGAAATCACACAAAGGAGGGACTTACCGTATTTACCTGAATGTAATGCATACATTTTTTGGCCGAATTATGTTGCGAAAATTTGGGTGTGCATTAGATTTGAAGGTGAATTTACATTTGCTAGCAAATACTTTTTTAGTTTCAAGGCTTTGAAAATAGAGGTGCACATTAGATTCAATGGTGTGTTAGATTTGCATAATACGGTACCAGCAAGGGCAGACTTTGGGAATCTTTCATAATATGGCTCCCGGTGCAAGGCCAAAATTTGGTGCCCCCACATGGATCTTCTTAGTTATAGATCTTCTTAATTTTGCACCCCCTTGGCCAAGGAACCGCCCTAAATCTGGCACTGATACTAATTAGCTGCATCTTCATAGGAGAAGGCGGAGTGTGGGTGGCTGGATGCTTTCCCCCCGCCAACCATTTCTTATTCGTACACCTGGAAGCATCACTATACAGAATCAAAGCCCCCTGCTTAGCAGCTGGTAAACAAAGGGCTTGTTTGTTGGCTTCTCCTTTGTGAGTACCTTCCCTGTGTGCAAGGAAGCCACTCATGAAGGAGTACTACCACACTGGATCAAACTCACCTGCTGCCTTCTTCCTTCCCCTTCCCCCCAAAAGAAATGGGGACCACCATCAGCCATCTAGCACTGGAGAAAGTGGCTGTAGGGTGTGCAGGGGGCCCTGCCAACATAAACAACTTTGCAGAGCCCACAATCCTCCCGCGTCATGGACTTCCTGCCAGTGGGGGGGGGGGAGGTGAGGGGAAGAGACTACAGTGGTGCCCTGCAAGATGAATGCCTCGCAAGACGAAAAACTCGCTAGACGAAAGGGTTTTGCGGTTTTTGAGCTGCTTCGCAAGACGAATTTCCCTATGGGCTTGCTTCGCAAGACGGAAACGTCTTGCAAGTTTGTTTCCTTTTTCTTAACACCGTTAATACAGTTGCGACTTGACTTTGAGGAGCAACTCATAGAACGCGGTGTGGTAGCCTTTTTTTGAGGTTTTTGGTGATTTTTGAAGCTTTTCCAAAACTTTTCCGACACCGTGCTTCGCAAGACGAAAAATTCGCTAGACGAAAAAACTCGTGGAACGAATTAATTTTGTCTTGCGAGGCACCACTGTAGATGCTATTCCAGCCTCCTGCTTGCTCAGACAGAGGTTGAGCCCCACGGTGCTCAGTCCTTTCCCCTTTCACAAAGAACTGCTTGGTGAAATGGAAGAGTGCACATTGCCAAACCACCAATGGGACTAAAAAAGCAACCCGGGAATTTGGGCACATTTTAAAAATCCATCCGGACAGAAATCTTAAACCTGAAAAAGGGCATGTCCTGGGGAAACCAGATGTATGGCATCCCTACATTAGTTAGTACTGGCAGCAGCTCTTCTGTATGTATTTCAGTACCTAAGTATGTCAGAGACTGAAGCTGCAAAGCAGATGCTCAGCTACTGAGCTACAGCCCTTCTTTACCCCATTACTTATTTTTAGAGTTCCCCCCACCCTGGAGATTGGTGAGCCAATGGCAGTCTGTAACTTGTGGTTGGCAAGCTGTTGACCCAGTGAGTGCCATCTGTGAAAAGGGGCAATGCCATAGTAAGGGATCGTTAGAAGAGGAATTAAAAATAAAACTGATTATATCGCAACAGCATTATACAAATCGATAGTGTGACCACACTTGTAATATGCATATAATTCCAGTTGCCTCTCTTCAAAAATAGTATTATGGTGCTGGAAACTGTTCAGAAAAGGGCAGCCCAAATGATCATGTAGTTGGAGCAACTCTGTTATGATGAAGGGTTACAACTTTTGGAGTTTCTTAATTTAGAGAAAAGGTGAGTAAAAGGAGACATGATAGGGGTGTTAAAATTATTCATGATGTGGAAAAAGTGGATAGAAAAAAGGCTTCCTCTCCCCCCCCCCTTCCACTCTTATAACACTAGAACTCAGGAACATCCAATGTAGCTGAATGTTGAAATATTCAGGACAGATGACATAAAGTACTTCTTCGTGTAGGAATCTGCTCCCTTAAAACATAGTACTGACTACCAACTTGGATAACCTTCAAAGAGGATTAGACAAATCCATGGAGGATGAGGCTGTCCTCGTCTACTAGCCATGATGGCTGTGTTCTTTCTCCATTGCTGGAGAATCACCATTGGGGAAGACTGCTGTTGAGCTCAGATCCCGCTTTAGGGCTTCCTATAGGCATCTGGTTGGCCACTGTGAGAAAAGGATGATGGACTAGAAAAGCCATCGGTATGATTCTAGCAGGTTCTTCTTACATGGATATGTTCTATATTCATCTTGGCTAGTTATACCTTTTGCAGGCCCAATTAACACCATCTCCTTTCAGAGTCGAATTAAGGCAATTTTCATGAATACTGGTGATTATTTTGCAGCCCATTCAATGTTGAGATGCCAATGGAAGGTGTGCTAATTCAGGATTCCTTTTTCTTTCCTTCCACCAATATTATGTGACATAAATGACCAGGTCAAGCTACTTTTGCTGCTTTGGGAAGAAGGGTGGGATATAAATTTAACAAATGAAATTAAATAAGTGTTCATACATTTGGTCTAGTATTCTGACTAGCTGCAGCTCTTCAGAGTCCCAAGGAGAATTCTTTCTTCATACCTTATAGCTTATTCTTTTAACTAGAGAAGCTGGGGGCTGAACCTGTGGCTTTTTGCATACAAATGCCAAATGTTTCTTGCTAGTGAGTGGGGGAGTCAAATGCATCTTACCCACTTCCCCTAGATTGCAATCATCTCATGGTGAGAGTGAAACAATCCACTGATGGAAAAGAGAAAATGATCACATAAACTGGTCTTGTAGAGAAGAGAATAATTTTAGATAACCTTTATCACAAAAATGGTGGAATTCTAGACATATGTTATATAATAATAAGGCTTCCGTGCAACCTATTCCAGGCTTCTTAGTCACCTATTCTGATTTACTGGGGGGAAATGCCACCATTGACAATGGTACAATGTAATCAGATGATTAATCCGAAGCCTAAAATAAGTCCATGAGACACATATAATTCAATACCAATTTTCCCTACTGAGAGCTTGCCACTAAACTAGAAATTAAGGAAGAAAGATAAGTGGCAGGCCACCTCTCCTATGTTATTTATTCTGAATAATATCACATTCCGCCTGACTCCCCCACATTGAATTGCAAATGCCAAACACTCAACATTTTCATTCTAGGGTCCTTGTAGTAGCAGCTATAGTATGCACACAGAATGTCTCATACATACAAAGTCCTCTGCATTAACTGGATGTTCGGGATGGGATATAACAACCCCAACTTTCTGAACTATGGATTCACAAGCCAAGAAAGAGGGTGAAGACCCCAACCTCACCTCCTTCCATTGTGTATTGGCTTCAGTTCCAGTCTCTTTAGACCAGAATTGCCTGTTATGGATGATATTTAACTTTAGTCCTCAGGCCCGTACAGACCTTGTCTGAGGCCTAGTGCATGAGTCTTGTTAGAATAAACTTCTTGGCATGACAGCGTAAGTCTGGCAATACTCTCCTGGCACCCCCTGGCCAGCTTAGCCCTCTGAAGCCTGGGGTAAGTGTACCCAACTACACCCCACCTCTTCATGGGCTTGTTGGGCCTACACATAATAGACCCACTGAAATTAGTAGAGATGACTAACTTAGGTTCATGAATTTTAATGAGTCTACTCTGGATAGGACTTAGTTGAAAAGGACCCTACATGAGGGACACAGAACTCTAGCTTCATGGAAGTCTAATAACCAGGATTTTGACCTTAAGCCAGAGATCCACATTTTGGATGCTTTGAGAAAGTCTAGTTTAAAGAGGCTAATAGTGACATAGGTATGTAAAAGAGTAAAGAAGGAGCAATGAATGGGCCATGATGGCCCAATACTTGTTCTTGACTTTGATGGAGGGGACCTTAACTTGGGGAATGGCTGCCACTCAGCACTAGAGTATGTGCTTTGGCTATAGGCAAGCCTGAGAATTCGGAGCAAAATAGAAATGGGAATGGAAGTTGCTGATGTCTACTTATACCCTATCTGGAATAAAAATCAATCCAGAGAATATGATTTGCATGTTGATGTTGTTGTTGAGGTTGTTGTTGTTGTTGCTGCTGCTTTCAGTCCATAAATGGTTCAGAATTATGTTTCCTCCTCATTTGCATTGTGTATCCTTTGAATTGAAATGAATGGGGTGGAATAACATAATTAAGATGTAATTAATGTAATTTCATCATAGTGGACAGCAAGATGACTAATGTAGTTTTTGACAGAAGGTGACCTACAATGGAATGGAACAGGCTGCATGTTAAAAATACATGGTAGAACTGAAAAGTAGAAACATTCCCTTTTTCTTACAGAAAGTCCCATGTTCAATTCTCATCCTCTCCAGTTAGGGCTATAAATATCTGTGCATGGAAATTGGGAGAGTTGCTACTTGTCGGTGAAGACAATAATGAGATAGGTAGACTAATGGCCTGACTCAGCATGGGGTAGCTTTTTGTGTTCATGTGTGATTTGCAAAACCATGGTTTAGAAAGCTAGGATCATTATGTCAAAAAACGTCCATTTTCTTCAGTGCCAGGTATGAATCCACATCGGAAATTATCCTTTGTCGGGTCTGCATTTTCAAATGAATGTTCCTAAGTCACATTTCTTGATACATGGATGAGAATGCAATTATCCTTTGGATTTTTCATTCCTCTGAATTTCGTGATGCAGCTCTTGGCTAAAGGAGGAGGAGGTGGAGGAAGGAAGGAAGGAAGGAAGGAAGGGACAAAGTGCATAACACATGTGCATCTCAGGTTAAAAGACATGTTTATTTCTAAAGTTTACCATGACTGCCATTATTCCTGGCCTTTTGTACTGCTGGCTGGGGCTGATGGGAGATGCCAAGCCTAAGAACATGTGGAGGGGCACATGTTCCTCCATCCTATTTTCAGGAGTGCTCTTTTGCTTCCATTTATACTTTGCTTTTATCTTTGTAAGTGCAGTTCTTCTCCCAGCCAAGCTCTGACACCAGCTTTCCCATCAATTTGGGAACCTGTGTTTATTGTTGAATGTCTAAATTCTAGCCTCAGGCAACTATGCTTATTTCAATGTCCTCTCTTTACATGCTGCTACATTTTGGCATCAAAAATCCCCCCCCCCAAAGATGGGTTGCACAGCTCAAAACACACTGGGATTCTGATTATTCACTGAAACAATACATTTTATGTGCACCTGATATAATCTCCCTTGGGTCAGGATTTGGAGGCAGTCTCTCCTTTTTGTGACATTATAGGCCTTGAAGCAAGTTCTTGTGTTTAAAAAGGTGTCTGACATGCTGTGGTCCTTCCCTGCCATTACAGGGACGTACACTGCAACTTCATTTTCATCCCTTGTTCTCAGAAATGCATAGAAATGGATTCACCCAGTGGGCATAATACATGTTAAAAGAGAGCAGTCTGGGAGGAGATGTTGCATACCAAAATACACATTTGAAAAGGATTCCCTAGGAAAATGGCAGCAGTGCACTCGCATCCAAATGCTTCCCATGGCACTCTGCTTTCCCAAAGTTGGCATTCATTCTTTGATAAGTCATTAGAAGAGATGACATGTATATCTTGGCACAACTGGAACCCAGGGAGAAGCTGACAGATGTTAGAGTATAAATCAGTTGTGATGAGCAATGCTTAGCCTCTAGAGACATCTTCTGGTCTTCCACTAAAGGTTACTGAACCAGAGATAATACAAAGATGCAGATACAATTATACAGAAGAAAACACAAGGTGCTTTCTATCTCCACTTAGAAAAGCCTAATGTATGAATAATGTTCCATCTGTATGACAGCCAAATGCAAACAGAAATTGATTTTCTATGTACTAAGTTCAGCGTCACTGACTTAAAACAAGCTCCGTGACTTGAGGGACATTGTCAGGGATATGTACAAAATTCATGACATAAGATGGTTCTCTAAATGAGAAACTGGGACAACAGCGTGGACGGGGACAGTTTGGGAGGAGCGGCAAGTTGACATTGCATGAAACTTTTGTAGCATGTAATCCAAAATAATCAGGCACTGAAGGCATTTCAAGGAAGACTAACAAAGTTTCGTCAGATAAAATCTTTTCTAAAGCATTTGAAATGTGTCAATGCTGTTGTACGGCTATGTAGCCTGCTATTAACTTCTCTAGATGCACAAATAAGATGAAAGTAATGGGAAAGGAACAGTCGTCTCATTGCTAACAAGGTTGGGGAGATGGATTTTTCTGCCGGTGGCCTCAGCCATTCTATAGTCCGCTGCCATCTAAATCAAGACAGGAGCAAGGCCCACCTGCATCAGTGCCCGCTAATGTCATTCTCAAGATACTAGATGGTGATTCAAATGCCCCTGACAATTGAGCAGAGGAAGGAAACTATAATAGGCCAATGGTAAACCCTCCGTTATCAGTCATATAATGTCATTGATATATCAAATTTATATATAACATTTCAAATAATAAATTCATATAGCCAAGGAGAAAAACTGTCTTGACACCTAAGAGATTATGCTATAATAGTAATATTTGCATTAAAAGATATTGTCCAAATTTTGGTGATCACACACAAACTCTGATTTTTTTAAAAAAAATACATGTTGCCAGAGTTTGTTTTAGATTTCTTTCCCATCCGCTCCCTGAGCACAGTTTTAGCCACCATTATAAACTTACTGCCTAACGAGGACTGGTATCATTGTTGGCATCCATCTGTCCCAAGAGACAATGGAGTGCGCCTCCAGAGGGGGAAGTCAAACCATTGCATTAGCAACATGGAAGTGACCTCCCTGGATGCAAGCCTGGGTTGTGTTTCTGGAGGTCCTGGGCTGCCCAGCTGACAAGACCACCACCCTCCGGGTCTTGCTGATGTGGTCCAAAGGAAAGCACAGGAGTTTGGCTGCAGAAGTTGCCAGAAGGAGGTGTACAAGGTTTACTCATTATTATTTTTTCCCAAAGATATTCCAATCTCTCTCTCCCCTCTCCCCACTCCCTGTTTTCTTCCCAGAAATGGCTGCAGCTAAGCAACAAAACACAATCAAGTAAGGAAGTAGGCAATTTCCCACTGTTCAGGTATCTTAATCCATTTTTGTGTATGAGGTTGGGCCATTCTTCCCTTTGTATTCAGATAACTTAGATTTTGGATAATGATTGTTACAATAGTGGGATCGGTGTGTATTTGTGTATGGTATTTCACTTATATGTGTACCTTCGTACTTCCCATTATAACCACACTTTTGTTGGAGAACTCCATTTGCCCCATTTTAAAAACTCAGAGGGGTTCACAACAATTTTAAAACTAAAATAACCATAGGATTAAATTCCATCTCTCTCTCTCTCTCTCACACACACACACACACACAACCCTAAGTATGGCAGAAATTCAGGAGAAAGGATTGCAAAGAAGAGGTCTGAGTTTCCCTTCCTGCAGTGATGCTCTACCATTTTGAATACCATTTTGAATTTTATCCATGCATCAATTCAGTGCATACCACAAACTCTTTGGAAACTCACATCTTTTTTACTCTAAGGCAAAGGCAGCCCTCCAGATAACTAATATGTAAGAGTAACTCTCTCTCTCTTTTGTAGGAAGATAAATAAATTGTCAAGTAGGAACCCTTAACTTCATAGCTTTTATTTATTCAATTTCTCTCTCTCTATCCCATCAGAAATGGGCCACATTTTTTACTAGGAGTTGGGAGCACCTTTTCTCTCCAATCTTCTAAAGGTTTTTAAATATAGATTTATTCAAGTGGGGCTGCAGCAGCTTGGTAGATGGAGACTAATAAACACCAGCACAGTGTGAGACTGATTTTATGCACAGCAACTTGGCAGCCTCAGAGCATTTGCTGTAGAATATGGATATGCTAATGCACCTCCCTTGTGAGAAAACTCCATTGCCTGAGAAGAGTCAAAATTTCTGGGTAGTACACACAGAGGCATCTCCCACAGAATCTGCTTTCTAGAATCAAATCATTATCATCACTGTCATAATTAATAATAATAATTTGACTATTATGGACAATTTGGAAACCAATTACCAGCCTAGTCACAAAGCCCAAATGGGGATGGGGGTATATTTGGATATGGTAAGAGCGATAAACTTTGAAAAGGTGTTGTTTAGAAGACTCACAAACTAATGGGGTGTCTGTAGTTCATTTATAACATAAATGCATCAGCGTGTGGAATATTCAGAAGCAAAATATTCTGAAGGCAGTTTGGTAATGTTGATAACTAAAGGAACTTCCTGAGCCCTAAAATGATGAATGGTGGCTCTGCTTTAAATGGTTCCTTTACCTCAAGATGCCGGGTGGCTTCAGGGCAGAGGGTTCTTTTGGTGGTGCATTTTTGTTTATTCTACCATGCCTTTCAACATATTTTAACACAAGGATGAGGGACCTGTAACTAGGGATGCTGGAGAATTCTGTCAAAAATGGAAAAGGAATCAGAAAGCTACAGCTTATATGTGGACAGGAAAGGAAACCAGTCAAGCATACACAACTGGTATCTGTTCACATTGTTGTATTTAAGTTCACAAAAGATGCCTAATTACTGATTTTTTTTTAAAAAAAGGTCATTTTGACATTTCTTTTACATTGAAATGAATATGTTTTACAAATAGTTACATTAGTTATGCAACTGGCACAACATACATTAAATAGCAAACAGCAAGACAAGTAATGCAGTATTTTGTGCAAACCAAACTTCAGTGGACTGTAAACAGCACTGGTTGTGACAAATAAAGGTCAGAACAGAAATTGCTGTTGTCTTACATCCCTGCCTGTGACTGATCAGATGTTTGTGAACTTCAGCTTTCATAATCCTTGGCCTTTGGCCATGGTGAATAGGGCAGTGATGGGAGTTGAGGTTGAACAATATTGGGAGGGTCAAAAGTTCCTCACACCAACTTTAACATAATTTAAAGATTAATGATATTTATCTTTGCTTTTACAGCACTTGTTCTTACCCCTTAAGAAGATATTTTAGCTCTCTGTTATAATTATATGCTCTCTAGGTGATTGTGTTTGGCATTTTGATTTACATTCTATCCTGGTTTAATGTGAAGTGTGCTGCTGCACACTGCTGAAAAGTTCTTGCTCTCTACAGTACTTTCTTCTGTTGTGCCACTGAGTTGGGCTTGTTGTGACATCTGAGCACAGGCTCGTGTTTCTCGTCAAAGAAATGAGCAGTAACCATGGTTTGTTCTTAGGTTACTGCTTATGGTTTCTCTGGGGAAACAAACCAAGAGCCTGGGTTTTGATGTCATGATAACCCAGACTCTAGCTTGCTTCTTGGTGATACACCAGCAGCAGGAATGGAGGGGTGGAGTTGCAACTTATGAGCAACCTGAATGAGTTCATTCACATTGACACACTGCTTGTATTTAACCGTAGTTTAATGTGGCGTGTGAATTCAGACACTGAGAACTGCTTTAAAATGGATAGCTTTTATAACACTGAAGATCTTATGCATGAAAAAGCAGTCCAAAACATTTTTATTTAAAAAACCTAAAAAAACAAAAACGCTTAACATTTTGCATTAGGGCCAAATGAAGCTTTATGGGGTGGGAGTTCCCTAAAGCTTGACACTATCAATGCATATTGGCCTTGAGAATGACAGCTCCTGGCAATCATCGCCAAGCAAGTCTTGAAGAAAAACATGGTGGATTTCAAAAAAACATTTGCTTAAAATCCAGGGTGGCTGTCTACCAGCTCCATCTGGTACGCCAACTGAGAGGCTACTTGCCTACGCACTGTGTTGCCAACGTGGTACATGCGCTGATTATCTCCCACTTGGAATACTGCAATGAGCTCTATGTGGGGCTACATATGAAGGTGAATCAGAAGCTGAAATTAATCCAGAATCCAGCTAGACTGGTGACTGGGAGTGGCCGCCGGGACCACATAACACTGGTTCTGAGAGATCTGCATTGGCTCCAAGTATGTTTCCAAGCACAATTCAAAGTGTTGGTGCTGAGCTGACCTTTAAAGCCCTAAACAGACTCATTCCTGTATAGCTGAATGGGTGTCTCCACCCCCATTGTTCAGCCCGGACACTGAAGGCCTCTTCTGAGGGCCTTCTTGTGGTTCCCACACTGTGAGAGTGGAACTACAGGGAACCTGTAGTGGCACCCACCCTGTGAAATGCCCTCGCATCAGATGTTAAAGAGATGAGTAATTATATAACATTCAGGAAACATCTGAAGACAGTGCTGTATAGGGAAGCTTTTTATGGTTTAAGGTTTTACTATGATTTTATATATGCTGGAAGCCACCCAGAGTGGCTGGGACAACCCAGACTGATAGGTGGGCTACAAATAATTTAAAAAAATATCATTATCATTGTCATTATCATTATTATTATGCCTCAGCACTGCATGGCTGTAACAAGAGAGGAAGGGAACAAACTTCCTCTAGCATGCTAAACCATAATGAGTACAAAGCTTAGGATTGGTTTGGAAAAATATGGGGATGGGGAGAAGAGCTTGTACCATTCCTGAATTAATCCAAGGCAAGGTACCCATCTCTGCTGAGAAACAAATCAATATATATCTACCAAATACCAAAAAAAGTAAACAGTCTCTCTCTCTCTCTCTCTCTCTCTCTCTCTCTCTCTCTCTCTCTCTCTCTCACACACACACACACACACACACACAGAGAGAGAGAGAGAGAGAGAGAGAGAGAGAGAGAGAGAGAGAGAGACTTTTACAGTAATTAAAACATAGAGGCCAAACAAGCACATATATTTTTAATTAGTGCAAAGGGAGGACACATTTTCATGTTGTTTCAAGCAGCAGATTTGAGTAATTGATCCTCGCTCTTTGAAATTCAGTTGCTCATTTGATAGAATACAACTGTTAGATGATAATGTTTGTGCTGTGGCTTTTCCCTGAACTGTTAATTACTGAAGCAGATTGTTCACATTTAATAAGTAATGTCTAATTGGTGGCAAGTTGCTGAAAGAGTTCAATGCAAAATAAAGTAAAATAAAACAAAGTGACAGAGATTTCATGAATGGTTCAATTTAAATTTTGTATACCGTATATATTTTTCTGCTTTATTGTTGGTATCTGTCTGTCTCAAGAGACAATGGAAGAGAGTGCCACTACGGGTAAAGTCAAACCATTGGATAGTTACAGCACCTGCTGCAGCTGTAGAAACCAATATGGGAGAAACATGTTTTCTTGCAGGTGTGGCAGATGAAGACATCCAGTTTCACTGTTACAGGTGAACCATGGTGTTTCTTCTCTATGTGCTCCTCCCAGCAGTCATTCCTCCTCATGTCACTTCACAACATGAGTGTCTGACTCCAGGCACCACGGTCAGCTGCAAGGGATTCTTACATGGATGGGTAGGAATCCACACACCACACAAGCCCAACCTGCAGCTACAAAAATTTGAAGGGAATTTTAAAGCACCCAGAAGGGAAAAATAGAAGCTTCTTCAGATAGGGGAGGAAAGCTTTCAACAACAGCAGCAAGAATACTTATTGCAAAGTATTGGAAGACACAAGATCTACCCACCCTGGAAGAATGGCAGATGAAGGTGATTGACTACATGGAATTGGCAGAAATGACTGGCAGAATCCAAGACCAGGGAGAAAAGTCAGTGAAAGAAGACTGGAAGAAATTCAAAGACTACTTACAGAAACATTGTAAAATTAATGAATGTTAGAAGGATGTTGGATAGAAACTAAGCGGTTTCCAGCTGTAATGCTTTAAGAGATGTGAAAAAAAAGAGGTTTTACAAATGGGTAAAAGTTTAATGGTAAGGATTTGCCGAACTAACAAATCGAACTGGAATACAAAGAAGGGAGGTATGAGGAGGTCCGAGGAAATAAGTGTATGGAAGTTATGTTATTGAAAATTAATGTGTGTTTTTAACTGTTTTTTATTTTGTATGTTTATTTTTCTTTTTTCTTGTTATATCTTAAAAACTTTTAATAAATATCTTTTTTTTTTAAAAAAAGGAAAGCTTTCCAGAAACTGATGGAGAAGAGCTGGTGGGGAACAAGTGCTGGAAAAGCACAGGTCTTGTTGCAGCACTAGAACATAAGAAGAGGCTGCTGGTTCAGGCTAATCGCCCATTGAGTTCAGCATCCTTTTCTTACACCCATATTCCTATTAGGAAGTCAACGAGCAGAATTTGAGAACAAGAGTTAGATTTAACCAGTGCTTTTAACCCCTTAAAAATGTTTAGGAATGCTCTCATTTTGGCTGCTTCCCCTAGCCCCCTTCCTCCCCTCCAACCCCTGGATGAGGGACTCGATGCAGCAGTGGCAGTGCTGAGAGGACAGAAAGGCCCACCTTAACAGTGGGGTCAGCTTGAGCGAGGAGGGACAAGCACTCTCTGGCTAGCTCTTGACCTGCAGTGAAGTCAAAATGCAGAGTCTTCACAGTAAATGAATAAAACTTTACTGAGGCAAAACATATTTCTTTACAAACGCATAATGTAGGAGAGCAAGGTAAAACAGAAGGAGATTAGACTAGGCTAGAGATCACATTGAGCCCATTCTATTTATCCTTCCTGGGTCTGTGTGTCTTCCTGTAAAAGATACAATATTTGTACAGTGGTGCCCCGCAAGACGAATGCCTCGCAAGACGGAAAACTCGCTACACGAAAGGTTTTTCCGTTTTGGAGGTGCTTCACAAAACGAATCTCCTATGGGCTTGCTTCGCAAGACGACAATGTCTTGCGAGTTCCTGCTGGTTTTTTCCCCTTCCCCCCTTTTTCTAAGCCGCTAAGCCGCTTATCAGCTGATCTGATCAGCAGATAAGCCTCTAAAAGCCTCTAAAAGCCTGTAAAAGCCACTAATAGCACTAATCCACTAATCCTTCAATGGACTTGCTTCGCAAGACGAAAAAAACTGCTAGACAAAGAGAATCACAGAACGGATTCTTTTCGTCTTGCGAGGCACCACTGTACAAGGAATGAATCATCTAGAGGGTGAGTCAGAGTGAGTCAGCTAGCTCAATGAGCCTGCACTTTTCAGCATTCTTCAACACTTTCTACACTTTACTGCTTCTGCTCTCACAGACCTTTGTCACATGACAGATCTAGCCCAGCAAGAGAAGGAGGAGGAGGAGCATCGTTGCCTCCACCGCAGTCACCCCACACTCCACTCCCTGGGCACTGGCTGGAAGAAGGACGGAGCTCCAGTCCGTGCTGCTACTGCAGAGACAGCTGGCATGTCAGTCCATCTGTCTTGTCAGTTGGGGCAAAACAAAATGTTTAGGATGTGCATACCCCTGTGTCCCCACCCCCAAAAAAAGTACTGGAAGCAAGCCCCACTTCTGGGTAAATTTTCTTAACTGTGCAGCCTATTGACACAATCTAATTTCTTGCCATCTTGTATGCAGGATTCCACTACTGCTAACTCTTTTCCTATTGCCTCCCTGCTTCCACATGGATAAGGGCAACTGTGCAAGGCACACATATGCACATTTTTATATGCAAGGGGTGTTGCACATTTAGGCCCTTTTACAGAGCCAGTGTAGTGGCTAAAATTACGGGCTTGGGGATACTTGGGTTCCCAGCCTCAAAACTTGCTGGGTACCCTTGGGCAGAAGAACATGAGTTTGCTGGATCAGGCCAGTGTCCTATCTAGACCAGCATCCTCTGGCAGGGCCTGATCACAAGAACATCCTCCCCTCCTGTGGTTTCCAACAAATGGTATTCAGAAGCGTTGCTGTCTCTGCCGGTGGATGAAGGACATGGCAATAATAGTTAGTAGCCATTGATAACCTTATCTATGAATTTGTGCAATCTTCTTTTAAACCATCTGGATTGTTTAGCAACCTGCCTTACCTCACAGGTTTGTTAAGATAAGGGAACACATATACTGCTATGAGCTCCTTTGAGTAAAGGTGGGATAACTAAATAACATTAACAAAAAATAATGCAAGGATTGCAGTGAAATAAACTTCAAGCATTCCCACAGAACGTTAATATTCTCCATACTTTCTTTGTTTCCTCAGACTTTCCCATTAATGCTGAGTTTGTACTAAATTCAACATTTCTTTGCAGCAACAAGGTGAAAGAAAGAGAACACTATGGGATTAGTTTTTCTGCATGAGAGCTCAACCTGAAATCACCCTGTTTCCTTTTCTCTCTCTCTTTGCTCGAACATCTGTGTAGCATAATTATAATTAAGCATGTTTTGAATATTAATTGTTCTAATGTCATTGATATAGAGGCCTAGGATACAATGAGTCGTTGCTTTTCCAAAGTACTGTTTTATTTATGGATTTTGCCAGATGTTCTAATCATTTCACTTAGATTTTTCCACCAGGAAAACAGTTGCTGAGACTTGTGAAACTCTTCCCTTCACCAACTGTCAAGGAAATAATGCTGTCCCCAAACAGTAGGTGAAATCTCTAAGAACGCCCCCTCTTCTTCTTCTTTTCCAGTCTTGAAGTATCTGAAACATTTGCATTGCTGTTGACTGAGAAGGGATTTTGCTGAGAATTATGCAATTACTGTAATTATCAGTAACTATGTGCCTTTAGTTTAGTATTTGTTATAGAGGGAAAATACTGGAGAGCTGACTCATTTCCCCCCATTACATATTGCTGCACCTTCTGAGAGGATTCCAGTTGTAAATAGAATGTTGTTTCCTGTTCTTAGTGTGGGGGCGTGTTAACTTCCACTCCTTCCCTTGAGAAGATGGGAGGGAGTTGGAATGAGGGATTCACATGAGCTTTCAGGGCCAAGCAGAATAGGGTGCAATCCTGCTTCTATAAGCCAAATCCTCCCTAAGCCCTTATTCTGCTTGGTAGTTCTCTGCCTTCTTAATGCAGTATGGACTTTAGCTAGTTGTCTGTTAAAGAGGTTGAGTGGGAACTTTTAGGATAAAATGGGCCTTAGGATCATTTCCCCCCTCTACTTCACAGTAATAATTCATCCCTGATTGTAACTCATATGCCATAGAAAAATGACTGGGGCTGGTGAAGGGAGGTGGACTCCACGATCTGCAGAGTCACAAGTTTCCCACTCTTGGACAACACTCACTATCAGCAACTCTCCCATGTAGGGGTTTCCACCTCTGAGACCTACCTGAAGGTGCCAAGGATTGATCCTGTAACCTTCTGCATGCAAAGCATATGATCAACCACTGAGCTGCTATAATCTTTCTCCCTAACAAGTGATGATATAAAAAAATTCCTTCCAGTAGCACCTTAAAGACCAACTAAGTTAGCTCTTGGTATGAGCTTTCATGTGCATGCACACTTCTTCAGAGAGAAGGTATAGAAGGTATCTGAAGAAGTGTGCATGCACACGAAAGCTCATACCAAGAACTAACTTGGTTGGTCTTTAAGGTGCTACTGGAAGGAATTTTTTTATTTTGACTATGGAAGACCAACACGGCTACCTATCTGTAAGTGATGATATATTGATTTAGTTATTCTATGGAGAAATAGCATAGGGAATCATCAAGCCCTTTAGAGAATAATCTCTATAATTATTAGATAGGTAGCCGTGTTGGTCTGCCATAGTCAAAATAAAAAAAAATTCCTTCCAGTAGCACCTTAAAGACCAACTAAGTTAGTTCTTGGTATGAGCTTTCGTGTGCATGCACACTTCTTCAGATATAATTATTGTTATTGTTATTATTGTTCTTATTTGTACCCCACCCATCTGGCTGGGTTTCCCCAGCCACTCTAGGCCTGAGTGAAGAACTACAGGGTGCCATAGGTATGCACTGGGACAAATTATCCTTGTAGCGAAGTCTCTATGCACCCCAGTAACTGTCCTGGTGGCCAACTAGGAATGGAGGACCATACATTTCTTCACAACATTTTGAAAACTTTTCTTGAATTTGGAGCAGCAAACATTTCACTGAAAAATACTCATATACACATTGTAAAAAAATAAAAATTGTAACATTATCTTTTAAACTATCTCAGATGTTAAATCAAAGGGTGGTATAAATCCCACTAAATGCATTTTAGATCAGCAACTGCAACGTGAAGTTAATGTCATCTATTATCAAAGGTTGGGGAAATAACAGAAGTAGAGACTCTACTGCATCTACTCCATCTCCAAGTGCTTCATGGAAACAGAAAAATAATTTAGTGTCTTCATCTGGAAAAAGACTAAGAAGCATAAACAATACTGAAATAGCATAAAGCATAACTAATAGAGATGTTCTGCCCTAAACTCATTGCAGTGTCTGACAGGGTAGAGGGCATAAAATAGAAATATATCTGAGAAGGAGAAATAATTCTCATTTGGACACACATAGTTAGAGAGAGGGATCTGCAAGACAGGACAGAGCCCAAAAGTTAAAGCATGCAATTTTGAATAATTGAATACTAAAATCTGTTTACTGTGTAATTTAGAACAGCAAGTGCTAAAATCTATTTACAATCAACAAGTGGAAGCAGATTGCTTCTCCCAACCCATCCCCACTGGTCTGAATTTGGATTCTTCAAAGACTCTGGTCAAATTATTTTCAGCCTTAGTCAGCTCTATCAGCAGCTCTCCAAGGTTTCAGGCAAAGGTTTTTCTCTTCACCAGCTGCCTTTCAACTCATGATACCAGTAACTGAAATGGGGATCTATATGCAAAGCAGAAATTCAGTTTGGTTTGTGTATTAATCAAAGCTGTCAATTTTTTCTTTTTTTTAAGGGAAATTCCCTTCTTCTAAATAGGGTTCCTCGCAAGAAAAGGGGAAAGTTGGCAGCTATGGTATTAATGAAAACAGTAGTGGGCAGTATGGAGGTGCTGGTGGGGCTCTCCTGGCTAGGAAAGAAACAAAGTCCTACTCCTGAGAACTGCTGAATGCAAACCTGCCTAATTTGTGCTTCTTGAAGCAACACACAAACAGAAATGCAGCTGTCCTTTGAAATCTACACCACTGAGTTTTGTACCATAACCCCCCAAAAAGGTCTATTTTTAAATTCCAAAAATTGATAATTTTAGGGGAAACTGATTGCAAAAACATGTAGAATGGACAAAACATGCAGCAAATATTGATTAATTCTTGTGAGGACGTAAAACACACACACACACAAATCCCCATATGAGGCACAAAAGCAGGAAACTGAATTTGAGACTGGAGGAATGAGAAACTGAAGGTAACCACCACTTTCTTGCTTGCTTGTTTACTTGCTTATCTCTATCTCTGCACTGTCCAACACCAAGCAATCTTGAGGTGGATTACATACATACAACAAATAAAGCCTCACAAAGCCAACAATTAAATCCATCTTAAGTAATAGTCAAGACCAAAAACAGTACTGAAATGGAAGATGAGATCTGGATGTCCTCTATTTCCAAAGTTGTCTGAACAAAAATATGTGTCTTGGCCTGCTGTCAAAAACCTTGAGAAGGGAGGGGATTCCACAAACTAGAACTGACAGTTTCCTTCATTCCTAAAACAATAGGAATTTATCTTGCAGGACTGTGTGTTTGTGCATCTGGATTCATGTTCTCCATGGACATAGTAGTATTATCAACCAGATTAATTCATTTCCAGAACACAACATCTTATCTCTCATGATGCAATATGCATCTGATGCAATATAGAACTCACTCCCAATCCGTTGTCCTCTTTTGTACAGAGGCCCTTTGATGGCATCACCTCTAGGAGAGGATGTGGGTGAGGGGAATAAAGGTGTGCCTATATACAGGATGATATCTTGACAGCTAGCTCCTTTGGCAACACATCACTTGTACTTGGCCATCTCTTTAGTCCTATCCTCCCTATGGTGGTGATGGGGACAGAGCTGGTGGCAAGTTATCTCAATTGTCCCTGCTTTCTCTGCTCATTTACACTTGATGACAGCACCTGCAAAGTCCATATGTTGCATGGCAGTGAAACAACAGCAAACATATTATGGGTGGAAAGATTTGTTTCACATCCAATTAAAGCATGGGCAATGTCTGATCAAAGGTTCAAAGATGCTGACTGTTCTAAGCATAGGGGTGTGTGTGTGTTTTTCTCCACAGAACAAGCATAGTTAATAGTGAAGATTCCCCACAGGGTTTCTCTTGCTCTTTCCTGACCAGCTAATTTTGATTTGGCTGGTAATTCATGAGCAGCTGGAAATAAGCCAGCTCCTACTTTTACTTCTCCATCTTGTTACTAGAAGCTTTTAATTAAAATTAGAGGACTTGGCAGAATTCCTTTCCAGCACAGAAATAGTGATGTCCTTTTGAAAGTTTATGAAGCTAGGAAGAATGGGTACCGGTATGTGTGTACAACAACAACAACCCTAACTCAGCCATTTTTTCTTCCTGTGTTTTGGCTGCTTGTGAGCCAGGCAAAAGCTAGATTCTTGGCAGGTCTACATATTTGTTTAAAAAAGATGTGCATGTATTTTCCCTTTTTTACCAGAATCTTCAGGGCAGGTGATAACATCATTCCTTCCAACAGCAAACTCAGGTGGCAGAGTGCCAATCAATTTGGAAAGGAAACAGGACCACACAAAATAAGGGAATTGATTCTGCATGTTTAGTGAACTCACTAGATATGCTGTCACATATACAAGTTTATACATTAAACAAAAATAAATATGTTTGTTTACATAAGTGGACAAGAATTTGTGAGCTTAAGGAATGCTTACTGCAAGTGTAGAGCAGGGTGAGGAACTTCTGAACCACGGGTCACATTAGGCCCAACATAGTTCCCAGTTTGGCCCATGAGGCTGCTTCTGCATGTCTACCTATGCCACACCTGACATCATGTGTGACATCATGTATGAGACAGGTAATGTGGCTCAAGGAACAATCGGGAGCTTGAATGGACTAGTTGACAGAGCTCCAGTGGGATCAGCTGCACCAGGAAAACAGCCTTTAGGGCCAGACCCTGGACTCCCACAGTCACCTTCCCCTGAGCCCTAAAAACCAGATGCCACTCACCACATGTCACCAGACAGGGGGTGAAGGGAACACACCACGAGAGAAACCATGGAATGGAGGAGGAGTGCCTGTCCTCAGACCAGAGGTTTTGCCCTTTAAAGGAGTAGAGTTCTGTCTGGAGACAGAGGCTTAAAAAGCCTTAGTCTGCTCCCCAGTCTTCATCTGAGCTATACATGTGCCAGCAACTTGAGCCTGCAATGACTCTGACATGGTGCAGGCAGGCAGTTTGGAGCACCACAATGACTCTCCAGTGTGTTCATACCATGGCAGCCTCCCCATCACATTCACTGCCCAGTATGCTGTAGGTTTTGGAGGCTAGGTAAGCACCATCACCCTTCCCCACTGGCTGCTCCCAACAGGGATGTTTCAGAAAGAAGGGAACACAACATATTTCCCACTTTTTCACTATCTAGAACTGTGATGTTCATCCCTAACTAGCCAGCTCTAAAGTGCCTAGGATTGAGGCTTGCAGCCCTCTAATAGTATACAGCACAGCAGACACATTTTCAATTTCCTTTCCAGATTTCCAGATTTACTACACCAGGGAGCACACAGCCCTCTATTGTAATACTTATGAAAATCATTCCCCTTCAGCAAAAAGGAAGGGCGAGGAGTCAACTGCTGCACCAAAGATAATAGCATGTGAATTTAGGAGCCACAGGAAGTTGCCTTATATGAAGTCAGACTGTAGATCTACCTAGCTAAATCTATTCTCTAATAGTCTTACCTGACCTTCAAATGCTTTGAATAGACTATAGCTCTAATCAGCCTGGATGGTGTTAATGAGAACTGTTGCCCAGTGCATATTGACACCAGGCTGAGGAAGGCTGGTCTGCACTACCTGGTAACAGTTTGGACAAGACTCCTGTAGATGCAAGGGATTGAACCCAGAACCTGATGTATGCAAATTGTGTGCTCTGCTGCCTGTTGCCATGTCTTACCACAAATTGCCAGAGCCAATCTCTTGCAGGAGATATCCCCTTTCAAACACCCAGCCACCAATCTCGAGCAAGTAAGAAAGATTTAGCAGAGGGGCATTTCTGACAATGGAGGCCAATTGATACATTTTCCTTATTTCTGAAAGCTGGAACTGTACCCCAAATGGCAGTGTCACAACCTTTTTATTCTCCAGCTAATGCAAATTCACCCCACCCACCCCCACCCTGCACGCAAAATGACTTGGTTTTTACAAGCCTCATATTAGTATGGCATACTTCTGTATCAATTTGAAATGCATCCACAGATCTGGGTTGCTATTTTGTATTCTCAGAGGAAGCAACTCACTGATGTTCCTCATCTGCATTACAAGGCCTCTTAAGCTGGTAGGATCTCCAAGGGAATTCATAGACAAAAATACTCCCACTCTAATAATGAGGCACAAATGCTTAGATGTGGCATGGCCAGCAGAAACACAATAAGATATAAACCATCCAATTCCCAGTTGGTTTAATGTCCCTCTTTTTTGTTTTTGTTTTTTTACTTTCTGTTGAAAGGATGTCGAATTTTATGACTGCCGTTCATATTATCAGAACTGGCCTAACTATGGCACAATTCCAGCACAACTGTTTACTAGTGGTGCCACTGAATTTTTCCTAAAGTAAAATTTTGAGGGAAATTTAGAAGCTCATGCTTGGGGAAGGCATCCAGACTTTTTTGAAGAAAGACTGTGGGCCACTACTCAGGGCCAAGTTCTGGGAGTTATGCCCCCTCCCCTTTTTATGGCCTTAGACACAGTACAGGGCATAGCCCAGTATTTATTTAAAGTAACCCATCAATTGCAGCAGCAAATTAGTAACTTCGACAAAAACACAAAGATCTCCCAAGTTCAAAACTTCTCACATCTTACCTGGGTCTTGATGTCCCAATGAATGTCTATGTCCTTTAGCATTGCTCATGGTCCCTTGGGATTCTTTAGCCAATGTACAATCTGAAAACGTAGCAATACTGTTCCAGCAAATGGTATCAGCAAGCTCCGATAATTTCTCTAAAGTTGGGGGGAGCAACCAACAGGTGGCAGCAAAAAGGTTCATGCAGTTCATTTTTATACAATACGTATATACAACTTTAGCCAATAAGAACAGCAGACAAGGATCCCAGCTTTCAAAAGCCACTCATGGGTGACTCTAGACATTAAGAAAAGCAAGTTCCAACCTGCTGAGTAATTCAACTTGGTCACATCTGCACCATACATTTACAGGACTTTTATACCATTTTGACAGTCATGGCTTCCCACAAAGTACAGTGGTACCTCAGTTTATGAACTTAATTCATTCCAGAGGTCCGTTCTTAACTCAAAACCATTCTTAACCTAAGGTGTGCTTTTGCTAATGGGGCCTTCCGCTGCTGCCGCACCGCCGGCGTGCGATTTCTGTTCTCATCCTGGAGCAAAGTTCTCAACCCGAGGTACTACTTCCGGGTTAGTGGGGTTTGTAACTCGAAGTGTTTGTAACCTGAAGTGTTTGTAACTCAAGCTACCACTGTAATCTGAAAACCACAGTTTGCTAAGGGTGCTGGGAACTGTAGCTCTGTGAGGCAACAACTCTCAGAGCCATGAAATGTGGTTTTTTTTTTTATTCTGGACAGATGATGAAACACCAGCAGTTTCTGCTTCCACTTCCATTGGAATTATTTGACATCTCCACCCCCTCATGCTCCGAGTACTTCTCTTGTTAGCTAGGTTTTGCTTGTTTGCTTGCTTAAATGCTTTAAAAATCTGAGTCAACAGAACCAGTCAGGACTTTAGAAAGGTCCTGATCAACTTCAGATCCCTTGTTAATACTGCAATCTGAGTTGGGAATATGAACTCCTCTCTTGAATCATTCCTCTTTGCCTTGTAATTTGGCAACTACTCAGAGCCAATGGTACCCCTAGTAGTTTTCAAAGGGTTCAACTTTTGCTTCTGCTGCAGAAGACTTGCCTTGTATCACTTGCCTTGTATCACAGCAGCTGAAGCAGGTATATACAGACTGATTGTCCAAATGGCCTGATTAACAAATAAAACAACAACAAAAATGTCCTTTACAAGGCAAAGGGAAAATATTGCTCAAGAGGGGAAAAATATGTTTAATGAAGATAATGAAGACTGTTAAAGTCAAAGAGCTGGGGGGGGGGGATGAGCCAAGCTGGGAGACACAATCTAAGGCATGTGAACAAAAGTCCTTCAAGAATAAATCACAAATACAAAGTGATAAATACCTGTGATAGTAGGACTGACAGCCTGATAGTGCATACATCACAGTAATCCAAAATGAAAACAGTATCATTCAATCTTCTAGCGTCTAACAGGCCCCAAGCTATTATTAGGTGATTTGAAATCACTCTACAAGTTACTTTTTGGACAGAGTTTCTCTGGTCCACCCCCACCCTCCTCCAATCTCTGTTCTATAGAAATAAAAAAGGCATTAAATCCTGTAACTCAGTTATCAGGCGCTCAGCTTGGAAGCACAGAGGGATTTCGGCAGGGCTTGGAGCTATAAAGCATGTGGCAATACATGCTGGGTTCTCCTGAACCAACTGACCTCCCAGTATCAGAAAGGATTCCAGTCCATGGCATTTATCTCATGGGTGTGTGACCTCTAACTTAACCAGTGCTGCTTTTTAAAAAAAGAAAAAATAGGTGCTGTAACTCACCATGAACTCACCCTTGTCCTCTTATAATGGCAATGGCGCCCACCTGAGAGGTGCCGGAACTGAGTTCCAGTGAACTCAGCCCTGCTCTTAAGAAATTACACTCATTGTGTCAGCTGACCTTAATAAACCTTTGGTGGATTGAATTACCCCCATCTTGTTGCCTTCTTTCAAAGTTCCTTGTATGTTTTCCCTGGCAAACAACTCCATAAAACAGTTAAAATTTTACTGTAGAGCAATTTCTCATGACAATTTAAGGATATGTGTCCCTCTTGCCTGAAAAACAACTTACCATACTTTTCCGTGTATAAGACTAGGTATTTTGCCTAAAAAATCATGCTAAAAAGTGGGAGTTGTATTATACATGGGTAGTGCATAGGCTGGACATTTGAATGGTTGCTGCCATGGCTGTCAGCGGCTATTATGCATGTTATTGGTTGCTGCGTTGATGGGTGTTGATTGGCGGATGCTACAGCAATTGGGTGGATGGTGTGCAGCTTCTGCCTTTGAGGGGACAGGCGAGAGGCTGATTTTGTGTCATGTGCAGGTTAGTGATCTTTGGCATTCCCCCATAAAAAAAGCTCAACTTGGGGCAATCCTCCCCGAAAAAAGCTCAACAAATTGGTGCCATCTCCCCCCATTTTCTTAAATCTTAGTCCCCCAAAATAGGGGGCATCTTATACATGGGGGTGTCTTATACACAGAACAGTATGGTAGCTAATGAGCTGACTTGATAGAAACTCAGAGAGGCACTGTACAGAAATAAAATGACAATGTCCCAAACTCCAACTGCATTAGGAAGCTATGGATCAGAAAGGTTTGCTTCAGAACCTGGAACCCCTCTCCAAAATTCCTCAGGCATCCTTGCTTTATTAATTAGCAGATTATCTCCTTTTGCTTCTTTTTCAAATAGGTAAAATGCAAAACCTATATTACAATCTAATATATGTATTGGATATCTTGATACAATAATGAAGATTGATGTATTATGTACAGGTACAGAGAACAACAACAACAACAACAACAACAACAACAACAACAACAACAAACAACAACAACAAATTTTATTTATATCCCGCCCTCTACGGCCAAAGCCAGGCTCAGAGTGACTAACATCATACAAGTACAGTGGTACCTCTGGTTACGTACTTAATTCGTTCCAGAGGTCCGTTCTTAACCTGAAACTGTTCTTAACCTGAAGCACCACTTTAGCTAATGGGGCCTCCCGCTGCCGCCGCCCCACCGGAGCACAATTTCTGTTCTCATCCTGAAGCAAAGTTCTTAACCCGAGGTACTATTTCTGGGTTAGGGGAGTCTGTAACCTGAAGTGTATGTAACCTAAAGCATATGTAACCCGAGTTACCACTGTAAGGCAATGCATAAAAACAAGTGATCAATAAATTAAGATACATCCCACAATTAATTCAAACAAATTAAAATTAAAATTAATACTGGTCAAGTGGCAATCTTCAGGTTAAAATTGAAGGTGGTTGCCAACTCTTTCCACTGATATTAAAAGCAACTGTGAGTGGGCTGGGAACCTCCTTCGTGCTTGTTCCTATACAAGGAGAAAATAAGTCAGACTGAACCCTGACTAAAGGCTTGGTGGAACAGCTTCATCTTGCAGGCCATGCGGAAAGATGTCAAATCCCGCAGAGCCCTAGTCTTTTGTAAGAGAGCGTTCCACTAAGGCCCTGGCTCTGGTCAAGGCCAGTCTGATCTCTCTGGGGCCTGGAATCTTTAGGGTGTTGTTATTTGCAGACTGCAAGGTCCTCCGTGGGGCATACCAGGAGAGGCGTTCCCATAAGTATGAGGGTCCTAGGCCATATAGGGCTTTAAAGGTTAAAACCAATACCTTAAACCTGATACTCCACTGGGAGCCATCGTTTCCAGGCCTTTGACCATTTTGGTTGCCCTCCTCTGGACACATTCCAGTTTGTCAGTGTCCTTCTTGAATTGTGGTGCCCAGAACTGGACACAGTACTCCAGGTGAGGTCTGACCAGAGCGGAGATGAAAAAAAGCCGCCTTTGTTATAGCTGTAACCTGCGCCTCCATATAAAGGGAGGTGTCCAAACTCCTGACAGAAGGCACTGGTACTAATTGCGCCCCCGCAAGGGATGGGAGTTGGCCCCCCAACCCCATATCATCTCGACCCAGCCAAAGGACCTCTGTCTTCAAAGGATTTAACTTCAACCGGCTCCCACGTAACCATCCAGTCACGGCTTCCAAATACCTGAACAGTGTGTCTGGGGCTGAGTCAGGGTGGCCATCCATCAACAGATAAAGTTGGGTATAATCAGCATACTGATGGCAACCCAAACCAAAATTTTGGACAAGCTGTGGAAAGGGGTGCATATAGATGTTAAAAAGCACCAGGGAGAGAATTGCGCCCTGCAGCACCCCACACACTGAAGAGTAGCACAACAACAGCTCCCCCCCCCAGTGCCACCCTCTGTCCCCGACTAGAGAGGAATGAGTGCAGCCATTAAAGGACTGCGCCCTGAATCCCCACGTCAGCGAGACGGTGGTCTCGAAGTTTGTGATCAACCATGTTGAAGGCTGCTGACAGATCTAACAAAATCAGCAGCCCTGACCCTCCTTGATCCAGCTTCCTACGGAGATCATCTTTTAGGGCGACCAGAGCTGTCTCGGTCCCATGGCCAGAGCGAAAACCGGACTGGAATGGGTCCAAAGCTGATGTTTCATCCAGAAATCCACCAAGCTGTTCAGCAACTGCTCTCAATCACCTTACCCAGGAATGGAAGATTCGAAACTGGGCAGTAATTGGATAGATCTAAAGGATCTAATGATTTATTTACTTTTTAAGAGCAGACACACCACTGCCTCCTTCAATCCCCTGAGAATGTCCCTGTGCCAAGGGACAGATTGATGATCTCACCCAGGGGAGCCTGCACCTCTTCTGGACATGCTCTAATCAGCCAAGACAGGCACAGGATGAGAGGACAAGTGGTGGGCTTTCCAGCATGGAGGAGTCTGTCCATGTCTGCTGGGAGAATATGGTTAAAGCGGTCCAATACTGGACCCGAGGACAGTAGAGGAGCCTCCAGTTCCGTTATTGTATCCAAATTGGTGGGGAAGTCACGGCGGAGCAACATTCTTTTAGTCAAAACTAGACTTCAACCTCTACAATCCTTTTCAGGGGGGCCAGATCTAGGAAGTAACCCACATGATCTGTAAGATCTAACTTACAGAACATCTGTAAATATCCTATGTAAGAATTGAGTATTTCTTGTAGTTCCTCTCTTCCACTTCCTTTCCCTTTCTAAAATCCAAACGCATTGTATTTTTGTTCTTAGCATCCACACACACACACCAAAGCATGGTGCACATCTTTTTATACAAAGCTAAAGGCAATGGTAATATATCTCCACACACAAACACACACACATCTCATTTTCTTGTCAAAAGCATCACTATGACCTTATCAAACAAATTTATGTTGACAATTTCCTTGAACTGTATATTCCCCTGTGAGCTAAATTATCAGATGCAATTTGGAAATGTGTGAGGATGATTATTCATTAAGTTTGGAGTTTTTTCTCTCTCTACAAGAGTGTGATGTTGCACCAAAAACAAAAACCAACCCAGGAAGGAAGGAAGGAAGGAAGGAAGGTTGGTTTTCAGGTATGTCTATCAATACAACACACTAGGCGCTTCAAATATGCTGCTGTATAACTGTAAGGCTCTTTCACACTCAATGGACAGAATGGTCTTGATCAGTTCATGTCCCTTTCACACATGTTAATCAGAATGTCTATTCCATTGCATTTGCATTAAGATTTTTTTTATTCTTTAAAAAAGAAGGGTCCTAAAAATGTTACACACTTTTAGCATTTTTTACCCTGTTTATATGAAAGTGGTTCCAGGGCTTCTTTTTTCATTCATACTTTCAAGCTGTTTGGAGCAGCTAATATGTGCAGTGTCTTTCAAAGGTAAAATACTTTTTCTGATGCTTCAGGAAGTGGCTGTACATCACAGCATGCAGTCCCTTCCTGGGAAATTGGACTGAGAAAAAGATGCCTTCCCCCTCATACCTATTAGGGAAGCCATTTCATTCTCTGTACAACAGCACCAAAAGGCTACCTTGTAAGGGACTGCATGTTATGATGTATGGCTGCTTCCTGGAGCATCACACACACACACACACACACACAAGCATTTTATTTGCATGGGGTGGCGCTGTGGGTTAAACCACAGAGCCTAGGACTTGATGATCAGAAGGTCGACAGTTCAAATCCCAGCAACGAGGTGAGCTCCCGTTGCTCAGTCCCTGCTCCTGCCAACCTAGCAGTTCGAAAGCACGTCAAAGTGCAAGTAGACAAATAGCTATTGCTCCAGCGGGAAGGTAAATGGCGTTTCCGTGCGCTGCTCTGGTTCACCAGAAGCGGCCTAGTCATGCTGGCCACATGACCCAGAAGCTGTATGCTGGCTTCCTCGGCCAATAAAGCGAGATGAGCGCCACAACCCCAGAGTCAGTCATGACTGGACCTAATGGTCAGGGTTTTACCTTTACCTTTTACCTTTACATTACACTTACCAGCTGCATCAAACAGTTTGAATATGTGATGGAAGAAAGGAAGAAAAGGGTATAAACTGTGAGTTGTTTGGCTGTGTGCAGAAAGGTTCATATATATGTGGACTACCCTGCATAACAATATTCTAATCTATGCACAGGTCAAGGTAAAACAGGTAAATTGGTTCCAAAGTTCAAAGTGAACAAAATCTTTTCTCATCCCTTAACTACAACATACAGCAACAAACCCACCTTTGAGTTTATGCCAAAGGAGTTGCAACTAAACCTGACTCTGTTCAGCATACTTCTATGATACAGATCACTTCCATGTACCATTTGTCAGTGCCAGGGCAAATGGTCTAGCATAGACTTGATAGCCAAGCCAGAAAATAGGCAGGCAAGCACAGAGGTAGAGATGGGAAGAAATTTGATTCAGTGAGCATTTTAAGGCAAACCTACCCAATATGCACTCGTGAAAATACAGTCATTCTTCAAAATTCACACTTTTCAGATTTTGCAAGATAATTATCCAGCCAAGTAATCTCCCGTATCTCCAGAATTGCATATGGTAAACTAAAGCATGCAATTATGTATTTTTTTGGGGGGGGGGATATGCAAATGAATTGTTTGGATTGGAAATTGTTTGGGGGAAATTGGCAAAATTGTACAAAACTGTGTATATTAGGAGGAATTCTCACCAAAATGCTGATGAATTTTTATGAGGACATTTTTTCCCCCAAAAATTGATGCAAAACAATTTGTGGAGAACTGAATTTAAGATTGGAAGGGGGAGGGGGAAACCTGAGATCGACGTGACAAGATTTGTCCAGCTCGACATAGAGCATTTAGTGGCAACATTGGTCTTACTCTTTAAGTTTGCATAGGCCTCTTCCCTCAAGTGATAAAAGAAAGTGAGCATCTCCCTTCCTCTGTCATTGTCATCATGACACTCCACATGCTGCAGGTTAAACTTCAGCAGTGGATTGCCTTTCCTACTCATGCAGCCTCCCTCCACATTTCAGAAACCTGATTTTCCAGAGCTCTAAATTATCTAGAGAACATACACATAGGCTCACTATTTCAGAAGTTATCCTTCTAGCTCATGGAAGGTGTTGAGGATGTCAACAGAGTGTGGCGGTGGCAGCGGCAGGGGGGGGAGGTGTGATTGTGTAGCAGATCTAGTATGTTCCAGACATTACATAAAGGTAAAGGGACTCCTGACCATTAGGTCCAGTCGTGGCCGACTCTGGGGTTGCGGTGCTCATCTCGCTTTATTGGCCGAGGGAGCCGGCATACAGCTTCCGGGCCATGTGGCCAGCATGACTAAGCCGCTTCTGGCGAACCAGAGCAGCGCACGGAAACGCCTTTTACCTTCCCGCCGGAGTGGTACCTATTTATCTACTTGCACTTTGACGTGCTTTCGAACTGCTAGGTTGGCAGGAGCAGGGACCAAGCAACGGGAGCTCACCCCATCGCAGGGATTCAAACCGCCGACCTTCTGATCGGCAAGTCCTAGGCTCTGTGGTTTAACCCACAGCGCCACCCCAACAAATCATCCCATGCTGGCTGAGGCTGATGGGAGCTCGAGTCCAAGAGTATCCAGAAAGCCACAGGTTCTCCACCTCTACAATAAAGCAACCCCATCTTATTAAAACTAGCAATCTAACAAAAATAAATAAATAATACAGCATAATATAATCACTAAGAGCAGACCATGCAATCAAATCCCAGCAGTAATTAGTTCCTGTAAAAGTCATCTAAAAATATCCAAGGCTCAGGCCTTCCTCAAAGCACACAGCATAGTATTCCACAATTATGGGGCACTGCTGAAAAAATCCTGGTGCGTATGCTTGCCAGCCTAGCTTAATTTGCCTGTTTGGCATCTCATAAGGGCCTCCTATGGAGATCTTATAGTACTAGCAGACTTGTGTAGATCTAGGTGATCCCTTAAGTAATCTAGTCCCAAACCATTCAGACATTTACAGGTCATCATCAACATTTTATAATTGTGCCCAGAAGTGTGCTGGCCACCAGTGCAACTGGTACAATATGCTTTACTTACCTGGTTCCAATCAGGAGCTGAACAGCTGCATTTTTTACCAGCTGGAGTTTCTGAACCATCTTTATAGGAAGTCTAACAAAGAGTATGCAACAGCAGTCTAGTCTGGAAGCACAGGTGTCACTATTGAATGGGTAGCTGTGGTAAGAGGCCAGTTCTCTCTAGGTAGCATTGCAACTATTGTAACTAATTGATGAAAGGCACTCTTGCCTGTGACTGGCCCAGCCTCTCCAGTTTGCATTGAGCCCAGGAGTACTCTGAGCTGCCAACTTGATATTGCTACCCACATCCAAGACCAGATGAGGTTCCCCTACTCACAGCTCCTCTGCCTTATCTGGACTAAAGTTTATCCTGCTCACCCTCATCCAGCCTCCAGGTACTGCCTAAGTCAAGACTTCCAACAGTCTTCCTGGGTTAAGAAGATGTAAGAGAGAAGTACTACCCGTACATTGATGACAATTCAGCTCAATCTTCTGTGTGACTTCTCCAAGCAATTTTATGTAGCTTTCTACTTTAAGCTGCTGGTTCTTGGTAAATGACTGTCCCTGTTTTGTTTCAGTTTTCCTTTTAGAGGATATTTTCCTTCCAGTATATGAATAAATTGACCATAAAGAGGGAACTGCTTTGGTCAAACTACTAAAACTTTGGAAGTCAGTTCATCAGGTGCAGAGTTATTGCTTGAACTGCTGACATTTCAACCAATCCCTGTAGCTGTGCAATTAGCAGATTATGATACCATATACTCATATATCATGATTATATTCTGTTTAATTCTGGACTGAGACAATAATAGAAGAGGATCACATCCAATGGTGATCCTACTCAGAGTAGCCCCATTACAAGTAATAGACATTACTTAGCTCTATGAATATCAACAGTCTGAGAATAAAGTAGTTGGAAACAATCCCAAGCGTAGCAAGGGTAAAGCCACCATTATAAACTTTGTCTTGTATAATTCCATAGCATTGCAACCTTGAAAAATATGTATATTAAAGCGGGATACCCAGTTTCTACAGATTTATATTCCCAGCCTAATAAAGTTTTACAGCAGTACCTGTTGCCTACTATCAGCTTAGATCAGAGAATGGCCTTTTACTTTCTCCACTTTTGAATATTTCTTCTATATGCATTGAAGGCATCAAGGTCAATGAGTTTCTCTCTGTGAGGGGTGTGTGGCTTGCTGAATATTTTATATGGCAAGGCTGAAAGGTGACAGAATAATGCAGGGTACTTATGATTATAGATGCACAGAAATAAATAGTCAGTAGCAAAATAATGGATTCTCAATAATGTATTGGACCTGGCAGCTTTTAGGATGTCAGACATAAAACCTGCCTATATAAATGAGCTATCGAAGACGCTACTGCTGTCGAACAAGGTGGCCATTCTAACTAGTCAGAAATGTAGCAAGACTCCTAACGCCAGCCTCTCCTCCCCCCCTGCTCTCCACCAACTCCACAGAAGCAAAATGGCTTTTGATATTGAATCTTTCAAAGCTGAGCTTGTTACTGATAGCAGGCCATTCCCCTGCAGTAATAGAAGATTATAATGTCTCAGATAATGTCAGGGAGGGTGAAATGCACAGCATTAACCAACAGAGAAGCTACCAGCGGGAGGGAGATGCAGTTCCAAGTCTCATTCCCAACTCAGTTTTTCACAAACAGCTGCCACGTGTTTGGGACATCAAATACATTTAGGATTATTTATTGATCCCAAAGGACCTACCTTTGCCCCCTCAAGTACTTGATCAATCACAGAATCAAAAACATGAATGCTGCACTAGACATTTTAAGATATTCACACACACAAACACACACACACACATGTCAACAGCATCGGATGCTTCACATTGTGTTTATGTTCAACTGTTGACTTAAGTCTGCTGTTCCAGTTGCTGCTAAATGTCTAATGCATACAGTCTGCAATTCTCTGCCAGCTTACGTTTGTTTAAAACATTGTTTAAAACTTTGCTCTGCCAGCAAAGTTTGTTTAAAAAATAATAATTCAGAATAAGATAAGGTTTTTGTTTGCCCCAGACCCTCATATTTTCCAGGGCCATGTACAGCTGTCTTTCTCCAAGAGAAAAAAATTTTTTGTATATCATCTTACATTCAGTAACATTCTTACGCATTCTTTTGAATATTATAGCCCACTATATCCTTTTTTGTTCATTGCTTGACTGGAGAACTGCATTACAAAAAATTTAAAAATGTGAATTTTGAAGGAAGGCTGTGTTTTGGTTTGCATATTGCTTTGGAAAGTGTTAGCTTGGTATGTTTTACTGAATGAAATTTCTTCACCACCCCTAGCCAAAACATATTCTATATATATTCCATGGCTCTTTTTCTTTTGCATTTAGATTTGCAATTGGGGGTGGGGCAGGGTGAGCAGATTTGTCTGCCCATGTCAATAACTTTAATTGGGAACCTTCATGGAATTTAAAACTGATCAGAGGAATAGGTAAAGCCTGAAGATTAGATTCCACGTGGGAAATTAATCCACTTATCATCAGTTTGCCCTGTTCAAAATGGAGGGTGTTGTCAGGTCTGTAAACACTCTTCAATGAACAGAAAATTCAGTCTAAGGGCCAAGCTTGGCAATCAATCACGCCAAAACAAGATCCTGCACTTTCATACTGAGCAAACAGGAGGCAATTAGAACACCACCATTTGTGAGAGGGAAGGCAGAAAGAGAAAGATTAGCAAGAATTCTCTCTCCCTTGCCCTGATGTGTATCTGCCAATCTCTGTTTAGATTCTGTGTAATGATTAGCTCCTTTTATCTGGGGATGCAAGATAAATGTGTAAGATTGTCATTATTAAATGCTTCTGAAAGTAATTCTGAACCTTACAATTGCTCTACAGATTTATTAGAGCGCTGGTTAGCATTGCTAATTTGCAACTGGCTATTTTTTTTTTAATGACAAACTGATAAAGTGATATGTTAAGCTTGAGTGGGAAATTCAGCTGGTGTAATACGTTCACTTCTGCAGGATGCATTTGCATAAACATTTGGTAGGAGAAAATGAGTCCTCGGGCAGTTCAAAGCCCATTCTATTTGATGGGTTTTGAACAGGGGATCTGCAACTTGAGTGATTTCTGTTACAATACTTTCATCTGAAGTTTCACAGAGGATGAGGAACTTGAATGACTTCATGTTTGCAGATAGAGGAGCGTAATCTAAAATATGGCAAAGATTAGGAATCACACAGACTAGTTGTTCAGGAGTTCAGCATTTCATTTACTCGGTCAATTGCCTATGTACTAGAATGCTGAAAAAATGTAAATGTTGATCACTATTTTTAAAAATTAAATTCTGTACTATATTTTTTTAAAAGATATGTCTTGTTGGTAAGCTGTGCAGGAAAGTTTTTTCTGAATGATAGCCATATAAATAAAAAATAATAACCATCAAAGTTCAAATGTAGTCTATGGTGGGTATCTACCAGTGCATGTTTTCTAAAAAAATGTTTAGGGGTACTCTCATTTTGACTCAAGAAAATCACCATTTTATAGTTCAAATCAGGAAGAATAAATGCAGTAAATGGAAAAAAAGTACAAAGATTCACAAAATGTTTAGGGGTATGCGTACCCTTGCGTACTCCCCAGAAAAAAAGCACTGGTATCTACTATAAAGGCAGGTTTAAGGAACTTGAATTTATTTAAAAAGCCCTGAACAACTTAGGTCCAGGATACCTCAGGGATCACCTGAACCGTTATGTCCCTGCTTGATCACTGGGATCAACTGCAAGTTGTTCACCAGGTTGGTAAGGGTCGTCATGCAACAAGAAGAAACAGCCCAGTATTGTCAAATATTCTCTCAACACAGGTTCAGCAGGCACCTTCTGTTTCAACTTTTGCATGCCTTGTGGAAACTTTTCTATTCTGTCAGTCTTAAGCATGTGATTAAGAACACATCTTTCCATAATCGTTACCTGATTTCTGATCTTACCTTTTAATATATGGTTTTTATTGTATGGATTATATATAACTTGTAAACTGCTCTCATATTTTTCTTTATAAGAAATAGCAGTATAAAAAATTTATTTATTTATACCTCACTTTTTTGCTTGACAGGGATTCAAGACAGCTTATAGATAAAAATGATATTAACATCTGATATAGAAAATAAGGTCACATCTAAAAATTTAGGTGAGGGGAACCAATAATTAAAAAAACCCAATTAAACATTGATAGAATTAAAGCTATATACATGTGTTAAATCCATACAAATATTTTAATAAATAAACATACCCCAGAGAGTACTAGAACTACTGAATAATAGAGCTAGGATGGGCATGAAGTTCAATGTTCTGCTAGCAGCAGCAATCTTATATTAACCTATATACTCCTTCACACAGTATCTAGTTAAACTGTGGAAACTGCTACCTAAAGATGGGATGATTGCCGACAGCTTAGATGACTTTAAAAGGGGACTAAACACATGGAATATAAGACTATCAATGGCTATTAGTAATGATGGTAATATGCTGCCTACAGAACCAAAGATACCTACAGAACACCAGTAACTGGGCAACAGCAGTAGAGGGCTAATGCCCTCATGTCTTAGTCGTGAGTTTCACACAGACATCTGGTTGTCCACTATAGGAAACAAGATGGTGGACTAGATAGACCTTTGGTTTGATCCAGTGGGGCTCTTCTTCTGTTCTTATAAGTGGTAGACCACCACTTTCAAAATTAAACATAATTAAGGAGTAGTAGATCAACCACCTTCTCCTTTCTTGTGAAGCATATCTATCTAAACTTTTGCAACCTGTTCTTAAAGATTTCCAGTAATGAAGATTTAATCTCTTATACGTACCTACGTTCCTCTCATCTGCCTGTCAGTACTTGCAATGTAGTGTCCAGCGATGCATGTCAGAACCATTTGGTGCCTTTTCTGACACAACTTTGGTGCCTATAACATCTGCACAGCAGGCAGGCATTTAACAATCTCAAGGATAGAGGTAAATGGAATTGTCACTTTTAGAATTTTCAGCTGCTAACTTTGATGTCAGGTGTACAAGAGTTCTACTAGTTGTTGTTGTTGTTGTTGTTGTGGCTGTTGTTGTTCGAAAGTGGCAAACCTGCACACCATGGAGTGGTTCAAACCCTCACCAGTGTTTCTTGTACCTAACAGTAGAATGGGGGTGGGGAACTGTTTAGCTAAATGGCAGAGCACATGCTTTTCATTGTAAAAATCCAGAGTTCAATCCCTGGTGTTTTCTGGTACAACTGGAAAGACTGCTGTCTGAAACCCTGGAAAGCCACTGCCAATGTAGAGAATACTCAGCTATATGGGCTAATTATCTGGCTCATTGTAAGGTAGTTTCCCAGCAGTGCAGTTTTACGTTTTTTCCTGAAGTAAGTCCCAATTAAGACTCTCAAAATAGACCAGTAACACTTTTGGATGGGCTGCAGAAATGTAGAACAATGGTAGATCAAGATTAAAAAAATTAAAACCTTCTTGTACTTAAGATGGATTTGCGGCCCTATCATTCCAAAGAAGCATTGTAACAGGTACTATTGGATGGCAATGGAAAGCAGATAGGAGAGGACAGAAGTCTATATTTATGAATAAAGAATATGAGACAAAGATGATCACAGTTTGCCTGTAAATCAGATTACTCTGCAAAGACATCTTAATTTTCTGGCCTTATTGATCCAGACAATGAAATTGTAAAGACTTCTCTCACACTCTCTTCCAATTGATTTTTTATTCATTTGATGTGACCTATCACTCTAGTACAGCTTTATCAATCTATACAATCCTTTTTGTGAGGGTTTTTTTAACAAGAAAAATAAAATAAAGCTTAATGAACATACTCCAGAAAAATCAATGGATGCATGTTTCCTCATCAGAACGTTTAGAGTTTCTCATTAAGAAACACTACAGACTGAACTTCACTATTGCAGATATTCAATAAATTTGCAGTGGTGCCATTAAAACTCTTACTGTTGCTCAAAAACCTTTATTTAACATTGGCAGCTATTCACTTTTCTATTGCAGCACCTAGGTTTGAGCTAGGGAACCTATGGCATTATTCAAGGTCAAACATTAAGGAATTCATTAATTACATTTATAGCCTGCACAAATATGGAATTGTGCTTTGAAAATCAAGACCGTATTATTCCCAAATAGGAGTATTACTCCTGGGAACAACCATGCTGCATGATCTGATCTCTAACAATGGATAAGAAGACACAAACTATGATCTGGGCAACTAAGGCAAGGGAAGAATTTGTGTGAAATAGTAGCAGGATTTGGCGTGGTGGACAGTTATTCAAAACCCTGTTTAAACTAACAGTCGAGAGGGAGGGAAGGAGAGGCCCACCTACTTCTCCGCCCTGTCCCTGCTCCAGCTGCATGACCCTGAATTGATTTGGGACCAGGATCCAGGCTTTGGTAGCCCCATATTATCCCAGTTCATGTTGGGGCTGCTCCAAACCACTGGATTGGGCCATGAATTGGATTGGGGAGGAGCATGCACAGGCCTAACACCAAGCATGGTATCCCATCAGCAATCTGATCTCAACAAAGTCACTTCAGTTACCCATGCTACCTAAACAATCCAGAATCACCACCTCATTTCCCTATTCCATCAAACATCCTGTTAACCTCTGCACTCCTTAATCCGACATTTAATAACATCCTTCATTTTGCATGAGCCTGAAGACAAAGCGTGTTCTCATAGAAGAGAGAGCACGTGTTGCGGATGGGGCCAAACAAAACCCCCAGTTAGTGACCATCCCATTGAGGGCAATGGGATGGAGCAGATTGGTTAAAGCTGTTGCTGGGGCAAAATTGATGTTGCCAATTTAGGGGTGGGTTTAGTCCCCTTATATAAGCAGGGTCCACAGCTTTCTCTTTCTCTTTTGCTGTGGACATCGGATCTATCTACACCGTGTACCTTCAGCGAGAGTCTGGTTGTATTTTCCTGTGATTGTCCTTTTCCTTTGGCCCTTTCTTCTCTCCTTTTCCTTCTATTTTCCCCTTCCTTTTGATTTTCCTTTCTGGTTTGTTCGTAACCCTTCCGACTGGATAGGAGTGGCTCCCAGCCTTATAGCTACCTGAGGGGGGGGGACGAGGCCCCTGGCCCCGGGTGGCTGACGGCCCGGTTCTCGGCCGAGCCTGAAGGCCCGGGCCAGGTGGGGAACAGCCTCCTTCATCCCTCTGCCTCCTTCCCGGCTGGGGCCTCTGAGGCTTGGCCTGGTATCGGCCTGGTAGGCCGCGGCTGGGGCCGGGTGCCCGCGGCTTCGCGGGGCCTGCTCCCTTCAACCCCCTTTTGAGCCTTGGTCCCGGGGAGGCCTGATCCCCGGGAGCCGGGGGTTGTTGGCGCCGGGCAGCGCCTGCCCGTCGAGCGCGGGCCTACGGGCGCGGCGGCGGCGCGGCCTGGCCGGCTCGAGTGCGGCCTGCTTCCCCACTGCCCGGAGAGACTTGGGCCTTGGGCCTGCGGGGCTCGGGGCCTTTAGGAGCGGCGCGCAGCCGCCGCGAGCGGCGGGCTGCGCTGCGCCGGGCTTCCCGGCCTGCGGAGCGCAGGCCTGCGGGCGCCGCGGCGCGTCGCGGCCTGGTCGGCCCGGCTGCGGCTTGTCCGCTCCGCCCGCTGCCCCCGCGGAGCCCGTCGGGCCTTGTGAGGCCCTAGCGGTGCCCGGGCTCCCGTGTGCGGCGCGGGGCCGCCTCAATCGGCGGGCCGCGCTGCGCCGGGCCTCGCGGCTGGGGGCGCGCGGGCCTGCGGGCGCCGCGGCGCGTCGCGGCCTGGCTGCGGCCTCTGCTTCGCCTCGCCTGCGCCCCCCTGCCTTCTGGCCTTTTCCCGGGCCCGGGAGGCCCCGATCCGCGGGCGCAGCGCGCCTGGTAGGCCTCTTCGGCCGGTGGGAGTGCGGGACAGCGGCCTGGGGGGCCGGGGGGGTCCGGCTGGTGGCCCATCCACTGCCCTTGGGGGGCTTCTGGGGTGCCGGGGGTAGCAGCCGGGCTTGAGGTGACTCACCTGGCTTGGGTGGGTTCCCCAGGCTGCTTGCTCTCCAGGCTATTCCTGGCGGGAGCGCCATTTTGCCTCCTTTCGGTTTTGGCGCCATCTGGTGGTCAGTCCCGGTAGTGCAGGGTCTGACAAAAATAAATAAATAAAATTAAATAAAATTGAGTGGCGGCCTCCGGTGGCCGCAAGACGTATTGCAGGGAATTTCTTTACTAGGTGGCGGCCTCTGGTGGATACTGCCATATTGCATAGGCCGCATTGCCCGATACCGGTGCCTTGGGATATCGGCCTGGCTGTCTTCAGTGCCGCCACGCCGTTGTGATTTAGTGCTGGGCGGTTTGTTTCGCTACTACTGAGTACCTAATTTAATTGTTCATTTGTTTATTTAATTTTCTTTCTTTATTCTTTTGAACCCTTTTTCGTCAATTCAACAATAATCTGCCTATTTGGTCCGAATTTGTTTTCTCTCAATTTTATTTTATTTTAATTGAATTTTATTTCTTAGATCAGTAGTAGTGATGGCCCCAAAGAAGGCGACAAAGAAGTCTGGTCCGGCCTGCGCCACAAAGCGGCCTATAAAAGGCCCGTCTCAGGCCTTACGTTCCCCTGAACCGGGCCAGTCAGTGAGACGCCTTCAATCCATGGTCTCCAGTTTGGCTGGCGACCCGGTGGCTCTGGCAAGGATGGAGGCGGAGCTGGATGGTCTGATGCATCGCCACTCGACCCCTTCAACTTCTTCGGCCATGCCGGCTCCCCCTGTGGATGCTTCGTTTCCAACATCTTCATCCAGTGAAGAAGAGGGAGAGCCACTGCCAGCCGGTGGCTCCTTGCCTGACGTGCCTCAGGCTCGGCCCTCGGTGCCGCCCGTGCCGCAGGTTGCTGTGCCACGGGGTCGGGTTTCTACCCGGGCGGGGACTGGGAAGAGGGCACCTGCACGGGGTCTTGTCGTTCGGGGGTTACCTTTGCAGCCCGCGGGGGTGGGCACCTCGATCCCTGGTCACTCACAGGTTGTGTCTTTCCAGTCACTCCCAGCTACTTCGCAGCAGGGCGATGCATCAGAGTCATCGGTCGAGGATAGCCTCCCTCTTCCTCCGAGGGCATCCTCTGGTGGTCATCGCCGCCGTAAGAAAAGTTCGAGGAAGCGCGCCAAGAGGAGGCGTAGAGACACCTCGTCATCTTCATCAGGTGAGTCATCCCAGAGCGCGAGTAGTGACGAGGAGGCGCCCCTTAAGTTATACTGGGGTTATGGGGAAACCTCGGGGCTCCCAAAATGGGTTTGGGAACGGAGGGCGAATTCCCATAGAGCCAGGTATGGTGCAGTGCTAGACTCCCTTGATGGGGTCCTGGTGCCGGACGTAAAGGCCTCCACCAACTCGGCCAGGGACATCATTCCGGGGGCTCACCTGTCCGCCAAGTTGCGTTCCAGGATACTGGACGGCCGCTATGTTGATATATTTAGCCTAGCCCCCCCTTTGGAAGGCCAGGAGCCTCTGGACAAGGGCCTGCCCGCTCCAAAGAAGCGATTGATCATAGCCAAGGCTGACAGGACCTTTGAGCGTTGGCTAGATAGCTTTCAGGTTTTTGCTGGAGTTGTGTCCGCGGCCTACCCCAGGAGATCATTGCATCTTTGGGTGTATCTATCCATTGTCCGTTCCGCCTTCACAATGGCCGGAGAAACTGCTGCGCTAGCTTACGACCAGAATTTTAGGCGTAGGGCGGCTAAGATCCCTACGGCCCGCTGGGATCGAAAGGACTTAGATGTCTGGACCACTTATGTGGCCCCCCGAATAGAGAAGAAGGCCCCTGACTCCCAGAAGTTCAAGGCTGCCCCTACCAGATCGGGAAAAAAGTTTTTTTGCTGGGATTTTAATAAGGGTGCTTGCACACGGCAGTCTTGTAAATACGCACATGCGTGTGATAGGTGTTCAGGGAACCATTCCGGGTCCGCGTGCCAGTCTGGCCGCCGCCCCTTTCGGAAAGGGGGGGGCTCTCAACAGCCCCCAAAAACCGCAGCCCAAGCCCCTGCTGGAGGAGCAGGGAAGTAGCTTGATCTCCTCTTTAGCTTACAGCCCGGTAAGGCTACAGCCGCTGCTTTCCTTGTTGGAGTTGTACCCCGATGCCAAGGCGGCGTCTTATTTGCGCGAAGGTTTTTCTTTAGGTTTTAGAATCCCGGTGGTCTCTACCCCGGTTGCCAGAAACCCAGCCAACCAGAAATCGATTAGGGATATGCCAGAGGTGGCACGTAGAAAAATTGGTAAGGAACTAGCTTTACGTCGCATGGCCGGCCCATTTGCGGTCCCTCCGTTTCCCAATTTCCATATTTCACCTTTGGGCATAGTTCCCAAAAAAGCCCCGGGGGAATTTCGCCTAATACACAACCTCTCACATCCCAGAGGCACATCAGTAAATGATGTGATTCCCCCGGAGCTTTGTTCGGTGAGGTATGCTTCTTTGGATCACGCAATCAGGATGATCCGTAAATTTGGGCCAGGCGCCTTAATGGCAAAATGCGACATTGAATCAGCATTTCGGCTGCTTCCTATTCATCCCGATGATTTTTGGTTGCTGGGATTTCAGTTCTTAGGCAGTTTTTATTTCGATAAGGCTATGCCCATGGGTTGCTCAATTGCCTGTGCGGCCTTTGAGAGTTTTAGTTCGTTTTTGGAATGGGCTTTACGTGAAAAAACCGGTTTAAGCGGTGTCACGCATTATCTTGATGATTTTTTGGTCGCCTCTGCTGGCAATACAGGGGATTGTGTAGTTTTATTGCAAGCCTTCGCTTCCTTGACGGAAGAGCTGGGCGTCCCGTTAGCGGCTGAGAAGACCGAGGGTCCTTCTACCAAGCTGACTTACCTGGGTATTTTGCTAGATACCGTGGCTCAAACATCTAGCCTGCCGCCTGAAAAAATAACCAATTTAAGAATGGTCATTGAGGAGATGATTCCTTTAAAGAAGGTCTCCTTGCGGCAACTTCAGTCTTTGCTGGGCCACTTGAACTTTGCTTGCAGGGTGGTCGCTCCGGGGCGACCTTTCTGTTCACGCTTGGCCAGACTCACCTCGGGCTTGCAGGCCCCGCATCACAGGGTCCGCCTTCCTTCTCAGGTACGGGCTGACCTTGCTATTTGGCTGGAATTCTTGGAGGAATTCAACGGGGTGTCCTTGTGGCAGGACACTTTGAACCTCCACAACGACTTCCAAGTGCATTCGGATGCTGCGGGGTCCTTGGGGTTTGGCTTGTACTGGGATGGCAGGTGGTGCGCCGAGCGCTGGCCTCCTGCATGGCGGGGGCAGGCCATAACCAGGGACTTAACCTTTCTTGAGTTTTTCCCCATTGTAGTGGCAGTGCACTTGTGGGTCGAACAATTTAGGGATCACCGTGTTTGTTTCTGGACCGATAACCAGGCGGTGGTGAATGTACTGGCCAAGCAGTCTTCACGATCCCCTCGGGTATCTGCCCTTCTTCGGGCCTTCGTGTTGCATTGCTTGCGTTTTAACATTGTTTTTTCTGCCCGTTTTGTCCCAGGAATTTCTAACGAAATTGCTGATGCTCTGTCCCGTTTTCAGATGGAGCGTTTCAGGTCCCTGGTGCCAGTGGCTCGAGACCGTCCGGAAATTTTCCCGGATCATCTCTGGAACCTTGGCAGAACTTAGTCTTACAGGGAGTAGCTGCATCTGTTGCACCCTCTACCTTGAGGTCCTATAAGAAGGCCTGGGCGGACTTTTTGTTATTTAGTGGGCAGCCTTCTGGGGAGATTACCACCCCCCATTCCACCTCTCAGGTGCTCCGGTATCTGGCACATCTATTTCAGATGCGTCGGGCAGCTAGGACCCTACGCCTGCATTCAGCAGCAATTTCCTTTTTTAGTAAAGCATATTTTAATAAAGACCCGTGTGAGAAGTTTGTAGTGCGTAGGGCCCTGGAGGGATGGGGGCGACTCACTCCTTCCAGGCCCGTCTCCAGACGACCCATTACATTTGAATTGCTGGCGCAGATGCGGTCTAAGCTGCGGAGCATCTGTTGGTCGAAATTTGAGGTTCGGCTATTTTCAGCAGCCTTTTCGTTAACTTTTTTTGGGGCCCTGAGGGTTGGTGAAGTGGTCCTCGAGCCCAAGCAGGACGGAGGTTCTAGGGGTTTGTTGATGCAGGATGTGAGTGTGTCTTCAAGGGACCTCCAGGTTCACGTCAGGAATTCAAAGACGGACCAACTGGGCAGGGGCGCTGTCATTACACTTCCTGCGACGGGCGAAGGTGGCCCTTGCCCGGTGAAGGACCTGAAGAAGTATTTAGCCCTGCGCCCTGGTGGCGAAGGGCCCCTGTTCATACACGAAAATGGCCGCCCGTTGGTGAGACACCAGTTTGCGGGAGTGTTGCGAAAAGCTGTGGAGGCTTGTGGCCTCCCGGCTTCTGAGTTTGCCCCTCACTCGTTTAGGATTGGGGCAGCGACAACTGCCGCTCACTGGGGTTTGTCAGTTAAGAGGATAAAGGACCTGGGTCGATGGCGTTCGGATGCATTCAGAACCTACGTGAGGAGATAATGTTTTGTTGTACTTACATATGTGTGTTTTACCCTAGGTCGGGCTGCTATCCGTATTTGGATAGTTGGGCACAGTATTGTGCACTGGGCTGCGGACAGAGCTCGCCAGTCCGGACTGGGTGACAGCCTGGGATTCCCGCGCCACGTTCAGGTGTCCTGGATTTCCAGAAGGGGGATGCTGTGGAGGGAATTGTTACCTCTCATGCGAAGGCGTGTCTTCCAATGTGGCCCTCCTTCAGCGATCGTGGTGCAGCTCGGGGAGAACGATATGGTTTCCTCTTCCTGCTACGAGTTGCGTGCTACCATATTACAGGACCTTGGGGAATTGTCGGCACGGGTGCCGTCAACTAAGCTAATTTGGTCACAGCTGTTGCAACGCCGCATCTGGCGTGGTAGTCCTTGCCCAGTCGCCACTGAACGTGTAAGGAAGCGGATTAATTCCGCAGCAAGCAGGCTGGTGGTGAATCTGGGTGGGGCTGTAATCCCTCACCCTCTGATTTCATTCAAGGCGATTGAGTTTTACAGGGATGATGGGGTTCATCTCTCGCCATTGGGGAATGATGTGTGGCTGGATGCTCTAGTGTCTAGGCTGAGGGTGTGGTTTAATTTGTGAGTGGTTGGCGGCGAGCGTAAGGGCTCGAATGGCGGTTAGGCATTGGTTAAAATTGGTTGGTGGAGGGGTATGGATTGGCTGTGCCTGCCCCTCCAATGCTGCTGAGACGGGTTTTCCGTTAAAGGAATTCTGAAGCTTACCATCCCCCTCGTCCAAACCCTGACGGCAGGGTGCGGGCCGTGTAAGCTTCAAGGAACATGCGCGGAGCAGTGAGAGTCTGTGACGCAGCTCCATCTGACTCTGACCATGTTTCCTCCGGGACTGGCTAAGGAGTCAGTGCTGTCCCCCAAGGCGGGGGGGGACAGGTAGTCATAACCAATGCCTAAGCAACCACTCTCAATCTGTATATAAATAAAGTTGTGGCCAAAATTATGCCAAAAACCAAAACAAAAATTATGTGTGATGTCTGAGTTATTGGGGTAGGGGCTTTGTGGGACCTCAGCACGCAAAGCGTGTTCTCATAGAAGAGAGAGCACGTGTTGCGGATGGGGCCAAACAAAACCCCCAGTTAGTGACCATCCCATTGAGGGCAATGGGATGGAGCAGATTGGTTAAAGCTGTTGCTGGGGCAAAATTGATGTTGCCAATTTAGGGGTGGGTTTAGTCCCCTTATATAAGCAGGGTCCACAGCTTTCTCTTTCTCTTTTGCTGTGGACATCGGATCTCCCGCCCGCCCTCCCTTGTTTGGGCTTGCGCTTTGACCTTGCTTTGCCTGTCATGGGGTCGTTCGCCTTGGTGCGGGGGCCCAGTAGGAATTTTTCCAATTGGCTGATTAGTGCGTGCCTTTTGGGTTTTGCCTACTGCTTAGCAAATCGTCACAACTTGTAAGGTTGGCGGTTAGGCATTGGTTAAAATTGGTTGGTGGAGGGGTATGGATTGGCTGTGCCTGCCCCTCCAATGCTGCTGAGACGGGTTTTCCGTTAAAGGAATTCTGAAGCTTACCATCCCCCTCGTCCAAACCCTGACGGCAGGGTGCGGGCCGTGTAAGCTTCAAGGAACATGCGCGGAGCAGTGAGAGTCTGTGACGCAGCTCCATCTGACTCTGACCATGTTTCCTCCGGGACTGGCTAAGGAGTCAGTGCTGTCCCCCAAGGCGGGGGGGGACAGGTAGTCATAACCAATGCCTAAGCAACCACTCTCAATCTGTATATAAATAAAGTTGTGGCCAAAATTATGCCAAAAACCAAAACAAAAATTATGTGTGATGTCTGAGTTATTGGGGTAGGGGCTTTGTGGGACCTCAGCACGCAAATCCTTATACATATATCTAACTACCATGGTACCTCGGGTTAAGTACTTAATTCGTTCCGGAGGTCTGTTCTTAACCTGAAACTGTTCTTAACCTGAAGCACTACTTTAGCTAATGGGGCCTCCCACTGCCACCGCGCTGCCAGAGCACGATTTCTGTTCTCATCCTGAAGCAAAGTTCTTAACCTGAAGCACTATTTCTGGGTTAGCAGAGTCTGTAGCCTGAAGCGTATGTAACCTGAAGCATATGTAACCCGAGGTACCACTGTACTTCCTTAAGTGCCACATTAAGACCTCCACAATCCCTAGATGGAGTGGAATCAATGGCTACTATTCAAAGTGGTTATATAAGTGGTTATATATACTAGTTGCTGGGGATCACAACAGTCGAAGGAGGCTGTATTGCATTCAGATACAGCTTGCTGACTTCCCCTAGATAGCTGGCTGGCCACTGTGGCCACAGTGTTGAATTAGATGGGCCTTTTGTCTGATCCAGAAGGGATCTTCTCCTGTCCTTTAGGAAGGCAACAAAAAACAGCCCCTTCATGTAAAGGCAGTTATTTTCACCTGCCAGTATCATGCCCAGTAGAAATCAAACATTATAGATATCACCCATTCCAAAGTCACAATGGGAAAAGCAACACTGGTGAGTGAGGCAAGAATCTGACTAGAGATGCTTGATAATGGGAAACCTTGATTCGAATTCTAAAGAGCAAGTAAAGTGAAGTGGGCATTCCTTCCCTTCACCCCTACCCCCCACTCACAGGATGGGGGAGAAATTTGATTTTGTTCATATGTTGATGAGAAGCCACCTTATTTGCACTTTTCAGATCAATAAATGAACAGAAATACAATTATTGTTTGAAATTTGTACTTATCCAAATTTTGTGATGCAGTTGCCTAACCAAAGCGTATAAAATGCATATATTAGGGGAAAGTGTGCATCAAAATGCCTGCATACAAAATCTATTTTATTAGGGGAAACTGCTTATATACTTATATACAAGAATGTGTATATGTCAAAACTTCAAACAGGTATATATTAGGATAAATCCGCATGTTTAAATCCTGGTGAATTTTCATGAGGAACTTTTTTAAAATAAAAAGAAAAGGGAAACTTGAAAATTAATGCAGAAATGTGAAAAACTGAATTTCAAATTGGAAAAATGAGAAACTGAAACTGAGAATGGCAGATTCATCCATCCATAATCCTTGCCAAAAGCAGGCTATCATGAATTTCCCTTCACCTCTCCTCTACCTGTTAGAATGAGATTATTACTCCCCCTGCTGCCTTCTCTCTCTCCTTCTCTGTCTCTATCCCTTATCCCTTTTGTATCATTAGTATTAAACTGGAAGCCATTATTTTAAGCTATGAACCATCTTGAGTGCACTGGGAGAAAGGCAATTTATTATTTATTCTTGTATATGCTGCCATCTATGTGTATGCCACTTTGCAAAGTACATGAGGACAGTTACCTGCCTTCAGGGTTTTGCAATCTATAATTCAACACAGGGAAGATAACAGGGTAAAAAAGGGGGTGGAATGGAGCCCAATATATATAAATGTAGCAAATAAAATGAACGGTGGTTCGTATACTTTGTCCGCAGCTTCATTTGTGTCATAAGGACAAATTTAATGTCTTGGCCAACTACCAACTTCAAAGTAAAAGACTTGTCCTGAAATGCCCATTAGGTGACTCTCCAGTTAAAAAGCTAATACCATCCTGCCACATACTATAATCTTATTATTCCAGCATCTCCATTTTGTTGAAACATCAGCATTCACACTCATTCAAAATTCACAGGCCTTGTCAAAGGGTTTGCTTCCAGCCATCTTTGGTGTTGCAAAAATGTCCATGTTGCATCTAATGCAGTTTGAATTATCCCAATGGCCAGTGGTGAATCTTCGGGGCGTATCAAAATTGTTTGGCCATAAGTAGTGACTGCTTGACTTGGCTAATTAGCAAGAGCAGCCACCGCTGCATCTCATGGATACAAAGAAATCTTCTCAACTTGTCAGGAGCTTAAGAATAAATCAGTTGGAAATGACTAATTAACACAGTTTAAGAACAGCTAACGGACATTACGAAAGACAACTACAAGGAACTATTTTTGAGTTGTAGAAAGTAGTATGAAGGATACAACTTTGTCCTAGCTAAACATTTAGAAGTTCCCCTTCTTCTCCCTCTTTGTACCATAGGGCAGGGATGGGTGGGGACATTTTGGCCTTGAAGGAACATATCCATGGACACTTGGGAGCTGTACTGTCAAACCCACAAACATATTCCTACAGATGAGAGCTGTCTTTCTGTGATCAGTTCCTGAGCTATTTTTTTACATGATCCAACCACATGAATGAGACTGATTATGAAGGCCCTTCCTACAGAATTAGCACGTCCCTTTCCAGCGATGTGTTAGTTCATTTATTACTTTTTTAGGATCCACACATGCATCCTCCAAATGGAAAGCTCTGACGGGAAACAAAAAGAAGATTCCCATCTAGTTAAGGTAATCTCTTCCTCTCCTCATCATAGACACATACATGTCAGCATCCCATACATATTCCCTATAAAGCTAAGACAACTGCATGCAGCAAACTTGGCTTCATGAGGCATACAGGGAGGCAGGGTTTAAAAAGTTTCCAATGAACAAAAGATTGTTGTTACTACACTGCTATTATCAGTCTGGAGACAGCACTATCTTGGCTACATCAGAAATTCTGGGAGGACCTTTAAGCCCCTCCTCTCCCCACAGCACTTCCAATGCTGAAAGTTGCATGTATCATGCAGTTCGCAGGTTGCCAATCTGTTCCCTGGAGTGATTTGTACAGCTGGCAATCCTAATATATATGCTTTCATTCGTAGCAGAGAAGGCAACCCTAAATTGGAGAAGAGAAAGCTGGTTTCACCTCAAGAAAGGAAAAGTAAGTGTTCAGGCCTGGCATGCAGCAGAAAGAAATAAAGTAGTAGAGTGGACCATGTAGAGATAGAATCCCGTTTTTAAATGCTTCTCTGCTTGAAAAATCTCCCTGTACAGTGGTACCTCGGGTTAAGTACTTAATTCGTTCCGGAGGTCCGTTCTTAACCTGAAACTGTTCTTAACATGAAGCACCACTTTAGCTAATGGGGCCTCCTGCTACCGCTGCGCTGCCGGAGCCCAATTTCTGTACTTATCCTGAAGCAAAGTTCTTAACCTGAAGCACTATTTCTGGGTTAGCAGAGTGTGTAACCTGAAATGTATGTAATCCGAGGTACCACTGTATGTTGAAAACTAAACACAATTTCTAACAAATTGTGCTGGAAATACTCACACGCACCCAGCCGCTGCCCATGTTCACTTGCAATGACATTTTTAAAGAAAAAAGAAAAGAAAAGAGAAGCATTCAAAAATGGTGTTGCTCCTCCCAGCAATATACAGCCCATTGCCACCACTTCAGGATTCCTACTGCACATGTACACCTGAAGTCGGTGTCCTCCATTGGTAGAAGAGTGGCGCCTATCCATAATGGTTCCTATACTTTAGCAATTGCAAAATGATTGAGAACACTTCCCAATGACCAGGCTATTGAGCATTCATCCTGATCTGTTTACACAAAGTTTGCATGGAGAAGAGACAACACTGCCCTCCCCTCTTTTTTAGCATTCATTTTGAATTACCGTATTTTTCGCTCTATAAGACACACCAGACCACAAGACGCACCTAGTTTTTGGAGGAGGAAAACAAGAAAAAAAATATTCTGAATCTCAGAAGCCAGAACAGCAAGAGGGATTGCTGCGCAGTGAAAGCAGCAATCCCTCTTGCTGTTCTGGCTTCTGGGATAGCCGCGCAGCCTGCATTCACTCCATAAGACGCACACACATTTCCCCTTACTTTTTAGGAGGGAAAAAGTGAGTCTTATAGAGCAAAAAATACGATACTTGCAGGTAAAATAGGTGATAATGCATCAAGTAACGTCATCCCACACTTTGCAGCACATTTTCTGATTATGTTCCTTATCATGAAAAGTCCATTTAGGGGGAAATGGAGGTGGGGATAGAAAATAAGTATTGAATCCCTGTGTTCAATAGAGCAGCATCCATATTGGTCCACCCTAAACTGGACGGCTTTGCAGAGTGCTGAATGGTTGTCCCATAATAATCTTGTGGTAGGAACAGAACTTGCCTCTCCCATCACACATTGCAATACATCACAGAACAGGAAGGATTGTGAAAGCTTGCTAATGCTAATTGTTGTGTAGATCATGAGCAGTCAATGTGGAGCCCTTCAGATATTGTTGGACTACAATTCCTACCCTCCTTGTCCTGTGGGAAGAATTTCCGGAGATGGAGGGAGGCAAAGACTTCATCAAAGCCTGCTCCAGGATCACTTTGTCCTGCAGGGCAATCTATAGTTAACTGTCCTGATGACTGCATCCTTGATGCCTTTTTAATGCATCAAGATTTCTATATTGCATTTAAAAAAATTACTTCAATGATAATTGCATGCTGCCTTGAAAGGATTTGCAACCTGAGAAGTAGGATATAAGCAACTATAATAAATAAATCATATCCCTAAGATTGAGTCCCCTTGTACACACTGTTAGGAGGCAATCCTTACATGTGAGAAAATGCCACTCACAGAAAAAGTGGGCCTCACATCATAGCAAACATACATCAAGATTGAACTATTAGGCTGAAATTCTTTAGCCGTTTACCTGTGAGTAAGCATCATTAAACCACTGATATTTCCAAGTATTCATGCATATGACTGTATTTTTATAATGTTGGTTAGGGCTTTATTATTTTATGTACAACTTTAGGTGGTCATCTAATGTAAAACTGCAGGGCAGGAAGACCCCAGAAATGCATGGCAAACTTAGGAAGAGTCAGTAACCAACTCTGAATCCTGATTACCATGGGCTTTACCATTTAGCTGCAAACACGCTTTAAAACCTCTCAAGAGAATATATGGCTATGATTTAGCAAAGTGGCATCTGGATGCCCTACATAAATATAGAGGAAAGAACATTTTCCTGGCAGTTACAAGCCTGACTAGTAAAGTAAGCAGTTTCTCTATTGCAGCTTCAGGTGGCTCATTACAGCTCTATTGACAACTCAAATATTTTTTAGCTAAATCTCAAGATTGTTTTATGAAAAAACAACAGAAAACTTTCGGTACTCTGCAGAGATAGGAAGGAGCATAAGATGAAATGGAGGTTTGTTTCACAGCCAGATTCCAACAACATAGCTACTTCACTAAGTCTTTGTCATAACCCTTCTAACTTCACTTACAGTGTAGGAGGTCTGATATGGTTCTTCTTGAGGGCCTCTTGAGGAAACCGAGAAATGAGTAAATTAATAATATGGGGCTAACTGGAAAATACAAACAAGTGCGTCACCTGTAGATGTGTGAAATATTCCCTTACCAAGAAATGGCCGATGGTTACAGTAGTAGTTGGTAGGACACTTAGCTGATATCCCATAACCAGCATTGTTGTAGCCAGGAAGGAAGAGGCAGAGGGGCAAGACGGGGGCAAGGTCAGCATGGTGAAAATGCACTGGTGGAGCCAATTCAGCACTTCCCTTCAAAAAAGTAAATAAATCCTGCACTCCTACTGCTGTGTTTGCACCACATCAACTACAACACCACTAGCTTCCTCCTCTTTTTTCTGGTAGATCATAACGATGCTAATGATGAGAGATCAGGTAAGCAGGCATATTCAGCCACCTGCTACAGATTATTTATTAATTTACATATTTATAAACTGTTACAGTGGTGCCCCGCAAGACGAATGCCTCATAAGACGAAAAACTCGCTAGACGAAAGGGTTTTTCGGTTTTGCGTTGCTTCGCTAGACGAATTTCCCTATGGGCTTGCTTTGCAAGATGAAAATGTCTTGCGCTTTTTTCTTAAAGCCGCTTGAAGAGGTGCAGTTGCAACGGACCGTGCTTCGCAAGACGAAAAACATCGCAAGACGAAAAGACTCGCGGAACGAATTATTTTCGTCTTGCGAGGCACCACTGTATTTGAAAGCTCTAAACCAGGGGTTGTCAACCTGGTCCCTACTGCCCACTAGTGGGCGTTTCAGGATTCTAGGTGGGCGGTAGGGGGTTCTATGGCACAAGCTAATCCTCCCATCGAGCACTGGTGGGCGGTAAGGAAATTTCACCATCAAGAAAGATGCATTAGCGGACGGTAGGTATAAAAAGGTTGACTATCCCTGCTCTAAACAGTGTCGAATTAGTGAAGAGAGAATTGACTTGGATAAATAAATGGAAAGAGTTCACAGAAGGTAAGTTCCCTGTCTCCTTCACTCCCCTGAAACTGCCTGTACCTTTCTTCCAACAAAAAAAGTGCCCCTTTATGGATTTTCCCAAAGGCAGGGTGGAAGGGGGGAGTGCTGTTGGTGGAAGGGGGAATTCCTACAAATGGGGTGGAAGCATCTTTTGTAAATATTACAGACAGAGCCTCCAGGTTCAGCTCTGCTATGAGACAGAGTCTGGTGTCTGCCTTTGGTACCAGATGCTGGGGAGCAACAACAGAACCCCCCCCCAGCTGTTCCTTTCAAGCCCCTCAGCTATTTTGCTCTGTTGTCACATGGGTATGGTAAACTGACCTCCTGTTTTAAGCAAAGTAGGTTACAGAATCACATTACAAGTGCTGAACCAAGATTCAGTCATTGTTCAGAATGCCTGGTTTTTTTGAATGAGAAAGGGATGCCATCTTGTTTTCTGTCCCAAGGGGCAAAATACCTTGGCATGACCCTGAGTGCCTCTGCCACAAACCATACTGTTCAAAGTCCTCATGCTCCAGAAACATTTTTGGGGGTGGGATGGGGAGTGGCAAGGAAGTGGGAAATATAAGGAGTTTCCTTAAACAAACTTCCTTCTGTTCATTTGTCTTAGGAGCCAAATTTAAGTATTGATAAGAAAGAAACTATCATAACATAATTAAAATAAAGAGCATCAGCCCAAACAACCACATGCTTGCCAAAAAAGAAACATTATGCATCATCTTCTGAATCCCAACAAAGATGGAGATTTGTATACCTCCCCAGGGAGTAAGTTTCAAAATTTACAGGCCTCTGCTGTAATTGCCCTTATTCCATCTGCTTGAGGCTTCCAGGCTTCCTGTTCCACTCTCTTTGCACATTAAATTAAAATTCATTTTAAAATATGCATTTATATACAAAATTCAAAACACACATTATCCAAAAGCATGCCTTTCTGAAAATGTGAACTACAGTGTGAAAGTGTGAAATCTGGTGGATAACTAAGTTTCGAATATACACATAGTTCTTAGAGGTGCAGATCAGGTCTATTCAGATTGGAATTTGCAAAGATTGAGTTCCTCAAACGTCCCTTTGATACAAGTGTGGGGAACTTTTGGCCCTCCGTATGTTGCTGAGCTACAACTACCATAACCCCTGGCCACTGGCCATGCGGGCTGGGGCTGATAGAAGTTATAGTTCATCTGTTTCTAGGGGCCAAAGGTTCCCTGCACCACAATGATGCTACTGGGATTCTGTCAACCTGCCTTGAAAAACCAGAAAAGGTCCTAACTCTCAAAACTCACAAAAAATTAATAACCTTATATATAATTGTTTAAATTATCTTCAGTTATATAATTTTCAGTATGTTTATATAACTTATACTTTCTACATGATATCGAACTAAGCCATACTTAGAGTAGATGCAACAAAAATAATGAAAGGATGTCAAGAGATGCTAATGGGTCCAATCTGAGTATGACTCAGCCTTGGAGATCATCTTTTGTTCTTCCCTTTATTTGCAAAATATTTTCTGGAAGAAAGCCTTCTCTACAGTTAGTACCCTCCTCTCCTTTTTTTTTGAAAAAAAGAAACTTTGAGAAAATCTTATAAGTTCCTGCTCAGCTGTTGTGCGGGAAAGAGAAATGTCTAAAGCAGCAATGAAAGCATTTTAATATCAGTAGTTCAATAGCTCTGGGATATACCACACAAATCAATATAGTTAATAATATAACCACTTTGCTTTGCATAATTTCTGTACTGAGTACTTACATAATACATTGTTCCTTTGTGACACCCAGAAGCCACATCAGGATTTATGATGCTCCATTAAGCAATGCCCCCCCCCCCCGCACGCTCTACATTTTCCTTTCTCCATTACCTGTCTCTGCTGCTTCTGCTATCTGGTACCAATGTCCTGGTCATCCATGAAGGTTATTTATTATTTCTTAACATATACTGCTTGGGTTTTTCCAAATGTGTTGAAGTTTTTCTCCTGCTCTGGAGAGTAGGACTCAAACCAATGGTTTCAAGATACAAGTAAGGAGATTCTGACCAAGCTTCAGAACTTTCTGACAGTAAGAGCTGTTCAACAATGTAACGGACTCACTCTGGAGTTCATTGGGAGTTTTTAAGCAGAGGTTGGATAACCATCCGTCATGAGTGCTTTATTGGGATTCCTGCATTGCAGGGGATTGGGCTTTGTTGACCCTTGTGGTCCCTTCAAACTCTCTGATTCTGGGATTCTAAATTGCCTTATAACGTTGCAATCTGCATGGCCTCTTGGGTTTAGAGTAGGGAGGGAGCAGCAGCTCACTGCTGCTGCAAGATCTCAGAACATTTTCTTTGTTTTTATGGGTCTGACTTCAACAATATTTCCCCCTCCCTCTCCTCCTACCTGCACCCTGTTCCCTCACGAATCGCTCTGATGGTTCCAACAACCCCCTGGGGCATATCCATTGGAGTGGGGGTGGCCACAGAAAGAAGGAAATTTTGCATGAGGAGAACTTGTGTAATTATTTCCCTGGATTAAGGCCATGACAAATGACCAGTGGAGTGACTATTCTTTTTTGTTCATTTGTTTTGTTAGGAGCAATGCAGAAAGAAAGACATATATTCATTTGTAGGAGGTGATGGGGGAGGGAAACAGTAACTAAATCATAGAATCATAGAATCATAGAATCATAGAGTTGGAAGAGACCACAAGGGCCATCGAGTCCAACCCCCTGCCAAGCAGGAAACACCATCAGAGCACTCCTGACATATGGTTGTCAAGCCTCTGCTTAAAGACCTCCAAAGTAGGAGACTCCACCACACTCCTTGGCAGCAAATTCCACTGTCGAACAGCTCTTACTGTCAGGAAGTTCTTCCTAATGTTTAGGTGGAATCTTCTTTCTTGTAGTTTGGATCCATTGCTCCGTGTTCGCTTCTCTGGAGCAGCAGAAAACAACCTTTCTCCCTCCTCTATGTGACATCCTTTTATATATTTGAACATGGCTATCATATCACCCCTTAACCTCCTCTTCTCCAGGCTAAACATGCCCAGCTCCCTTAGCCGTTCCTCATAAGGCATCGTTTCCAGGCCTTTGACCATTTTGGTTGCCCTCCTCTGGACACGTTCCAGTTTGTCAGTGTCATTCTTGAATTGTGGTGCCCAGAACTGGACACAGTACTCCAGGTGTGGTCTGACCAGAGCAGAATACAGTGGCACTATTACTTCCCTTGATCTAGATGCTATACTCCTATTGATGCAGCCCAGAATTGCATTGGCTTTTTTCGCTGCCGCGTCACACTGTTGGCTCATGTCAAGTTTGTGGTCAACCAAGACTCCTAGATCCTTTTCACATGTACTGCTCTCAAGCCAGGTGTCACCCATCTTGTATTTGTGCCTCTCATTTTTTTTGCCCAAGTGCAATACTTTACATTTCTCCCTGATAAAATTCATTTTGTTTGTTTTTGCCCAGTTCTCTAATCTGTCAAGGTCGTTTTGAAGTGTGATCCTGTCCTCTGGGGTGTTAGCCACCCCTCCCAGTTTGGTGTCATCTGCAAATTTGATCAGGATGCCCTTGAGTCCATCATCCAAGTCGTTGATAAAGATGTTAAATAAGACCGGGCCCAAGACAGAACCCTGTGGCACCCCACTAGTCACTCTTCTCCAGGATGAAGAGGAACCATTGATGAGCACCCTTTGGGTTCGGTCAGTCAGCCAGTTACAAATCCACTGAGTGGTAGCAGAGTCAAGACCGCATTTTACCAGCTTCTTTACAAGAATATCATGGGGCACCTTGTCAAATGCCTTACTGAAATCAAGGTAGGCTATATCCACTGAGTTCCCTTCATCTACCAGGCTTGTAATTCTGTCAAAAAATGAGATCAGGTTAGTCTGACATGACTTATTTTTCAGAAATCCATGCTGACTATTGGTGATCACAGCATTCCTTTCTAGGTGCTCACAGACTGTTTGCTTAATGATCTGCTCCAGAATCTTCTCTGCTATTGATGTCAGACTGACTGGGCGGTAATTATTTGGGTCCTCTCTTTTCCCCTTTTTGAAAATAGGGACAACATTTGCCCTCCTCCAGTCTGCCGGGACTTCGCCTGTTCTCCAGGATTTCTCGAAGATGACTGCCAGTGGTTCTGAGATCACATCTGCCAGTTCTTTTAATACTCTTGGATGCAGTTCATCTGGCCCTGGAGACTTGAATACATCTAAACTAGCCAAATATTCTTGTACTGTCTCCTTAGTTATTCTGGGCTGTGTTTCCTTTGCTGAATCATTTGCTCCAAATTCTTCAGGTCGGGCATTGTTTTCTTTATCGGAGAAGACTGAGGCAAAGAAGGCATTGAGGAGTTCAGCCCTTTCTGTGTCCCCTGTTTGCATTTCACCATCTTCTCCTCTGAGTGACCCCACTGTTTCTTTGTTCTTCCTTTTGCTACGAGCATACCCATAAAAGCCTTTTTTGTTGCTTTTAACCTCTCTAGCAAGCCTGAGTTCATTCTGTGCTTTAGCTTTTCTGACTTTGTGTCTACACGTGCTGGCTATTTGTTTGAATTCCTCTTTGGTGGTTTCCCCCCTTTTCCATTTTTTGTACACATCCTTTTTTAATCTTAATTCATTTAAAAGTTCTTTAGATAGCCACCCTGGCTTCTTTAGGCACCTTCCATGTTTCCGTCTCATTGGTATTGCCTGACGTTGTGCTTTTACTATCTCCCTCTTAACAAACTCCCAGCCATCATGAACTCCCTTTCCTTTTAGTATTGCTGTCCATGGGATCTCACCCAGCACTTCCCTAAGTTTTATGAAGTCGGCTTTCTTAAAGTCAAGAAATTGAGTCCTAGTATGCTTGGCTGCTCCTTTCCGCTGTATAGTAAACTTCAGAAGAGCATGATCACTCGCGCCTAATGATCCTTCCACTTCTACCCCACTAACCAGGTCATCAACATTGGTTAGGACCAGATCTAAAATGGCTGTTCCTCTTGTTGCTTCTCCCACTTTCTGGACAATGAAGTTGTCTGCAAGGCCAGTGAGGAATCTGTTTGACCTTATGCTCTTGGCTGAGTTTGACGTCCAACAAATATCCGGGTAATTGAAGTCCCCCATTACTACTATCTCCCTTCCTTTTGCATGCTTGGCCATCTGTTCCAGGAAGGCATCATCTATGTCCTCCGTTTGGCTTGGGGGTCTATAGTAAACTCCCACAGTGAGGTCTCTGTTATTCTTCTCTCCCTTAATTTTGACCCAAATGCTCTCACATTGGCTTTGAGGTTCTAAATCTTGGATCTCTTCACAGGTATACACATCCCTGACATATAACGCCACTCCTCCTCCTTTCTTGTCTGGTCTGTTTCTCTGAAATAGATTGTATCCCCCCATTATTACATTCCAATCGTGGGACTTATCCCACCAGGTTTCAGTGATGCCTATTATGTCATATTTAGTTTGCTGTACCAAGAGCTCAAGCTCATCTTGTTTATTTCCCATGCTTTGCGCATTAGTGTACAGACATTGAAGTCCATTAATCATTCCCCCGTGTCTCTTATTTAAGGATTTTTTCCTCCCACCACTAGGTCCGCGTGCTGTTTGCTCCATTTGGTCTATGACATTTGGATGATCATCTTCATTAATTGATAGACTCCTACCTTCAGGAGCACTGTCTCCCTCCCCCACATTAGTCAGTTTAAAGCCCTCCTGATGAGGTTTCTGAGATTTTTGGCAAAAACATTCCTCCCAACCGTTGTGAGGTGCAGCCCATCACTTGCCAGAAGTCCATCTTCAAGAAACTGCAGTCCGTGATCTAAGAATCCAAACCGTTCCTGTTTACACCATTTGCGAAGCCAGCTGTTCACTTCCACTATTTTCCCCTCTCTCCCTGGGCCACGTCGTTCAACTGGGAGGACAGATGAGATGACAATTTGTGCATTTAGTTGCTTCAATTTCCTGCCGAGAGCCTCGTAGTCTCTTTTGATCTTCTGGAGGCTATTGCTTGCAGTGTCATTGGTTCCCACATGAACCAAGAGGAAGGGGTATTTGTCAGTGGGTTTTATGATTCCTTGCAGTCGTTCAGTTACATCTTGGATCTTAGCCCCGGGGAGACAGCACACTTCCCGAGACATCTTGTCAGGCCCACAGATCACTGCTTCTGTTCCCCTCAGTAGGGAATCCCCTATCACCACTACACGCCTCCTCTTGGGTTTGGTCGGGGTTCTTCCGTGAGCTGTCCGTTCCAAGATCGCCTGCACATTCCCTGAGGACTGACTTTGCTGCTCGTCTTCATATACCTGATCGACTGTAATGAGGGAGAGATCCTCAAATGGAGTCTGCTCTTCGTCTTCCATGCTAGGGGAGAGGACCTCAAAGCGATTGTGTATTTCTAAACAATCAGAGTGAACCCTGGGCCTCCTACTTCTTTGAGTCACGTTTCTCCATATATCTGGCTCCTGTGTTGATGAACTAGCCTCCTTCTCAGGGGAGTCCCCTGTCTCCTCCTTGGTGGGGACGGTGTGCTCTGTTGCTTCCAAGAAGAGCTCCAGCTCTCTAATTCTTTGGAGCGTAGCTACACGTTCCTCCAGTTGCTGGACTTTGTCTTTTAAAAGGGCAATCAACATGCAATTGCTGCAGGTGAAGCTGCCTGCAACCTTTGGCAAGATGGCAAACATTGCGCAGGAATCGCAGGCGACTGCAGCTGTTCCCTCCCCTTCCATCTTGAGATCGTGTTGTTGGGGGTGGCTACAGAGGTCCTCCATCATAAAAAGCTTGAAGACAGGACAAATAACTTCGCCCACAAAAAAAAACCTAGGTCTCCCCCAACAAACGTTTGAGACTAGCTCCCCTAAATCTAAAAGATGGATATAACTGCGCGCGCCGCTAGGCGCGCGCCGCTGCCCTACAAACTCTGATAAGCTCCTCCCACAGCTAATCCCCTGCCTCAACAGAAACCCTGCCCCCTCTGACCTTTACACAGGGAAAAGAGCTAATCAGCCACAAGAAACACACACACACACACAAGAAAACCCTTTTTGCTCCTTCTTCAACTGCTGCCCTACAAACTCTGAGAAGCTCCTCCCACAGCTAATCCCCTGCCTCAACAGAAACCCTGCCCCCTCTGACCTTTACACAGGGAAAAGAGCTAATCAGCCACAAGAAACACACACACACAAGAAAACCCTTTTTGCTCCTTCTTCAACTGCTGCCCTACAAACTCTAAATATCAGGTTAGGATAAAGTTTGGAGATAAAACATGGCATTGAAAGATTTTTGCACATTTGAATCTGTGTACACTGTCAAGTGCTGCAGGGTTTTGCACCCTCTTCTGCTTTCTTTGGTTGTTAGCACCAAGGAGGAAGGGCTGTGATGTAGACAATAGAGCAGATTTGTTTTCTGTCGCTCCAGAGGGCAGGATTAGAATCAAGGAATTAGAAATTGCAAGGAAGCAGATTTCAGCTACACATTAGAGAAGCGAAGAATGGAACAGACTGCCTTGGGAGATGGTGAGAGCTTGTATTTTAGCAGTTTCATTGCAGTTTCACTGCATTGAGCAGAAAGTTGAATTAGATGACATCCAAAGTCCTTTCTAGCTCTAACTCCCTGCACAGGTAAGAAGGTAAGAAGAGCCTGATGCTGCAGACCAATTGCTCATCTAATGCAACTTCCTTTTCTCACGCTGGCCAACAGATGTCTCCGGGAATCCCACAAATATGAGGGAGTAGTAGGGATGAGTACCTATTCTGGAGTTATGGAGGAGCCTACAACACAACAGAGCAAGGCAGACGGCTGCAACACTGAGAATAGCCCTTGGGGGCCTACTTGCTTTGATAAAGGAAGGATGTGAAGCCCTTTTAAGCCTCTGGCACCAGTCCGCTTTTCGTAGGTTATGTGTCCTTGAGAAGAAGTAGAGTCTCCTACAGTCATCCCTCTGGCCTGAAAATAGATTCTTCTGAATTATGTATCCTCCAAGTAGGTGTACTTTGTGCACCTCTGCTGATGTAATGTAGGAGGCACTTGATTCCTCAAGCCCATGAAGATTCTGTCTCCAATTCTGGTGCTGTGTACCTGCTTGCCAGACAGTTTCAGGACCAATAGTTTCCTGACCACCAGCATCAGGCTTAGAGCAGGAACTAGATTTATCTGTCTGCTTAGCTGGTAGAACTGTAGACTCCAGTTCTGTGTCCTAGTCACCACAGGACTCTGAAGGCATGACAGTGTGCACACTGGCTCTGCCACCAACCTCCCATCACCAACCTGTTGTTTTCCAACCTGTAGTGGATGGTGGAGCAGTGGCACTTGCCTAATTTCCCAGTAGGTGGGTCACTGCTGCTTACTATGTGGGATGGTGGAAGGATCAAGGTAATTGGGAGGTCAACACTGTGGAAACACACTGGCAGAATACCACTTGCCAGAAGGTGACATAAGCATCGTCACTTAACCCCATAATCCACTGGTACTTCCAATTTATGGAAGGTGACTGCTTGCATTTGAATCTATGGAACCTCTTGCATGCTTTAGAACCATGGAAAATCAGGGGACTTCGGAAATGATTGCCAGAGAGTGATATCTTCCTAAATGGGATTCTTCAAAGAGCATACCACAGACGCTTCATTTCTAATTTAAAGGTAAGCTGTGTAAGTAAGTGAAATCCATCCTGTATTCAGACAAAAAAAACCCCTCACTTTAATGTGATAGATATGGTAGAATCAATAACAGGTACAAAATACACATTCCATCACCATGATTCCTTGTTGCTTGAAGATTAAGAGAGGCATTTTGAGATTCGCAGTATGTTTTCTTCTTATGTAACAAGCAGTTGAGTTTTAAAATGCTGAAGAAAAAAATTAAGTCACAACATTACCTGAGTAAATTCAATTTGCTAAATCCCATTTAGTCAACTCCGGAGAGCTGTTTTCTGCCAACATCAGCTGCTTGGCTTGCAGTCAGTAATGAGATTACTACAGCAGATAATGGTTGTGACTAGTTACATTATGACTGGTGGGGTATTAGCAGCTACTGCAAATGTGTTCCTTAAGCAAAATGGCTCTTGAGTAGATTGAGGTAGCTCTTAATTCTTGAGCAAAAGGAAGCAATGAAATGGACATGTGTCAAGAACACCCAATCTCTTTGCTCAGTTTCATTGCCACCTTTCATCCTTCTTCGCCTGTACCCTGTTAATATCATTGGCTTGAGGAACGCAAGTGAGTGTTCTTCTACATTTTGTTTGTCAGGCACATTTCTCACCCTTCTTAGCTTAAGCACCTGGTGTAGTGTAGTGGTTAGAGTGTTGGACTAGGGCCTGCGAAAACAGGGTTCGAGTCACACTCAGCCACAGAGCCTACTGACCGGCCTTGGAACAGTCACCAGAAGTCATCCAGACCAACTGTGTAGGGGGTTGTGAAGGTAAGATGTGGAAAGGGAGAACCATGCACACCACCTTAAGTTTATTGGAGAAAATATGAGATATAATAATAATAGATAAATAAGCAGCAGTCCTCTAAGAATAATTTAGAGACTGAAATACTGACTTGCTCAAGGCCACTCAACAAGCTGCATGACTGGATGCATATTTGGAATGCAGCTCTTAAGAACAGCACTGTGGCCCATCTAGTCCAGGATCATGTTCCTGAAGGCATCTGGTTGACCACTGTGAGATACGATACCCACAAGCATGACCAGAGCACAAGGGCAGTTTCCCCTGCTGCGGTATCCAGCAGGTGGTATTCAGAAGCAATACTGCCCCCAACTGTGGGGGCAGAGTGCTAGTCATAAAGGCTAGGAGCCATTGATAGACCTATCACCCATGAATTTGTCTGATCCTATTTTGAAGCCAGCAGCAAGACTGGGAGTTCACACCTCCCATTGTTATGGAAAGCCATAATTTTGTCACTCAGGGAATGTACATTTCCAGGATTGATTTTAAATAAATACTCTCCTCTGCAGCAATTCTCATTTATATATAATAATATATACGAATTGTTGGAATATATATAAATGGAATACACACACACACACACACACACACACACACACACACAATTATTCAATCATAATTTTAAGATTTAAAACTCTAACTCTCTTCCCCCTCTTTATGTGATTCTTTACATTTCTTTTCATCTTCCTGCATACTCCAAATTACCTCTATATATCTATTCCCATATGTATCCAATATGTATATTGAAACTGCAGGTTTTTATATTATTCCTGCCAATGTCTTAGTCTGTTTACAGCTTGTTTGTAAATACTCAATAAACCATTTCCATTCCTTTCTTTAAAAATTGTTATCTTGATTTCTTATTCTCCCAATAAGTTTCACCATTTCTGCGTTGCCCATTAACTTCTGTATCCATTCTTCTCTCCTTGGCACCTCTTCTTCTTTCCATTTTTGGGCAAATAACATTCTTGCAGCTGTGGTTGCATACATAAATACATTTCTATACTGTTTAGGTGGTTCTGATCTCATAAGTCCCAAAAGAAAAGCTTCTGGTTTTTAAAATAAATATGACCTTAAACATACTTTTCAGTTCATAATATATCATTTTCCAGTAAACAGTAACCTCATAAGTCATATGAAAAAAGATACCTTCTTTCTCTTTACATTTCCAGCACATATTCAATTTGGATTTATATATTTTAGCCAATCTACTAGGTCAGGGGTCAGCAACCCGCGGCTCCGGAGTCGCATGTGGCTCTTTTACACCTTTGCCGTGGCTCCGGGGTGGATACTAGCGAGGGGAGGAGGCGCATTGTGCGCCCTGACACTCCCCACTGTGGCAGGCGCTGTACTGGCTGTGACGTCGCATGGGGGCGGTGCGTGCATTAGTCACGCACCGTCCCGACGTCACCTTCCCGCCCGCCCGCCCGCTACATTGTAAGGGGCATGTACGCTGGTCACTGAATTGAAAGGGGGCATGTACTCTGGTCACTGTTTTGAAGGGGAGTGAAGAAGACACACACAAAAAAGGTAACTTGTTAATTTAACGTTTATTTCTACGAGGAGGAGTAATTCTGAGGGGTCAAACAAACAAATAATAAAAAGTGAGAAAAAAGTTATTTTTATAATGACGAGTTTTGCGGCTCCCAGTTTTTTTTTCTTTCTTCAGAAATGGGTCCAAGTGGCTCTTTTTGTCTTAAAGGTTGCAGACCCCTGTACTAGGTGTTAGGTACCATCTATATAACATTTCCATATAGTTTTCTCTTAAACTATAAGATGCTGTAAATTTTATATCCACATTCCATAAATGTTCCCATGCATCCATTTCTAAATTATGCACTGGCAGAGGAAGAGGCGTGCGGGGGGAGCGCACCACCCCCGGCAGCAAGATCCTGGTGGGGTGCCATCGCAGCTGCCCCCTCCCGCCCACACAGGGCGCCACACCCCTACGGGCAGTGCGCCTCACCCCTGGGACACGTGCCAGCCTGCTCTCTGCTCCCTGGTGCTGGAGCATGAAGCTCCGCCACTGATGATATGACCAATATCTATTGCCCAGTGTATCATTAAAGATTTCACATGTTCATTCTTTGTCTACCATTCCAATAACATCTTATATATTTTAGATATCACTTTAACATTATAGTTTAACAGGTCACTTTCTAGTTGTGATGTTTGTTCCCAAACTCTCACTTTATATCCTTTTTAAATACTTCATTTACATGATCTTATTGTAACCATGTTGTTAACATCTCTGATAAATCCTTAAATTCTTTTAATTTAAATTCTCCACCTTCTTCTCTCAAGAAATATCTATAAGTTGCCCAATTTTCCATCATATTTTTCCTTTTCACTGCTATGGCTTCCAAAGGTGACCATCAATCTGAAGATTTTTCTGATAATGCATTTTTATTCCTCTGTCTTTAACTCTTTTAGAATTAAAAGTTACCATACCGTCACCTGGCAGCTTTTTGATTTTGTTTTTTTGTTTTTGCATACTTTGCTTTTACTCAAAAAATTTGTCCACACCTGTACTGACCTCATCTCCCAATTCAATCAAATTAGTAGGTTCTTTTATTATTGTTGTTTCACTCAATTCTACTGTCAAATCTTCTGGAATGCCTCTCAATCAAAGAACCAGTTATTTTGGATTTAATTCTAAAATGACCATTGCATCCAGTGTCTGTTCATGAACTACCTACCGCTTCCAAATCTTCTTTCATCCTTTCTTGCTCTCTCTTTGCTTCTCTTACCTCAATGTGTACTTTCTTAGAAGATTTTTCTAAATTTGAGGTTTTGAGCTTTAATTCTTGCACTGTTTTCTCCAATTCTAATGTTTTATGAGATAATTATTTAATATCTGTTGTTATATTTTCAACTGATGTGGTGTTATCAGCTTTCTTTAGATAGTGTCAGTCCCCCCCCCCCCAATAGTTCTAATCCTGGCACTTCCCAATATTAAAGTTCTAAAATCTATACTTGTGATATCTGTCTCTTGAATCACATGGAAATGGAAAGCAAAGGGAAAGGGGGGGGGGAGAGAGAGATATTCATAAACCTCAGTTGTATAAATAATAAAATCCAGGTCGTCTTTTCATCTTCCCACTGTTCAAAATAACTTTTCCAATTGCAGTTTGGTGGACTTAACAGAAGATACTTTCAAAAATAAAATGGGGGGAAAGCATCAAATTTTGTACAGTCTTAACTCAGTTCATTTACTGGTATTCTTGTGTTCAAACACATTAGCGGGTAGATATTTATTCTTTATTCTTTTGTTTCCACAGAAGATTTTATTTCATGCAGTTCTATACCTATGTCCGGGGAGGGTGGCTCCTTTTTTCCTCCCTGGTGTGGCTCAAATTATCTCATAATCAAAAAATTATATCCTTTTAACCTTTCGAATTGGTTCCTGATCCTTTTATTTTACAGAGGTCACCACTTTGATAATGGATCTCAAAGCTTTTTGCTGTGTGGTCTCGTTCTTGGCATGTGTCTATGTTCAATCCTGGAGCCCTTTCAGCTCCCTCCAGAGCTCTGAGTACTTCGTGAGAGGGTTCACCAACACTCCTGGATCCTCCAGAACCCAAACTAAAACCTTCAAGGAGAGTTTAGTAGGTGTGTTGCCTTCGCCACCTTCCCTTCTCCTCATAGCAATTGGGTTGGTCAAGATGACCGATCTCTGCCGTCCACCATTGCCTGCAGCAGACCCTGAAGTCCCTCTGGGGCACTTCAGACCATTGTGTGGAAATTTTGTCTAATATGTCCAAAGAATCATCAATATGTCTGCTGGTATAGCCCAAAAATTTCTGAATACATTCTCTCCCTCATACACACACTCATCAACATGGCAAAATAAAAACAACAAAATGTGAAATTTACACTTCTCATTTAAAGATAGATAGATAAACACCCACACACCATTTCCCCACATCTTATTTTAACTATACTGGCTGCATTGAATACTTTCAACTAAAGAGATAACATCAAACAAACATCAAAGTTATTCCTTTCTTTTAATAAGAAATTTTATTTCACTAGAAACAAAATGGTCAATTATCTTGCATATGAGTACAAGTTATTTTTGCACAAGACAAATGCCTTGCTTGATGAACGTTTCCCAAGATAGCAGTATATTTGTCTCCAGGAGAACAGTTGATACATGAGAAATTGCATTCCTTTTTTAAAAATAGTGTTTTATGTGATATAACAAAAAATATCACATAAAAATAACCATACCATAATCCTTAGATCAACTATATATACAATCCAGAACAACTCGCAAAGATGAGATTTCTAAAATTCCCTGACTTCCCTCCACTCCCCTTCTTGGTTCTTTTGTTTTAAATTTGTTCATGCACATCCATAATATCTTCAATTCACAATAATTTCCAATTTTATACATTATTCATCATATTACAAGTGTTTTTCAAAATCCCGCTAATATATAATAGTGTACACAGTGCTTTGGAAATATGCAATAAATATTTCTAATTTTTCAAATTATTGTCCTCTTATTTTGTTGGGTTTCTAATTAATTAATCAATTCTGCATAGACCATTAATTTGCTTTACCAATCTTCTTTATTTTCTTTGGTGGGAGCTTCTTCTTTTTCAAATTCTGGGATGATCATGGCCGAACAGCTGCTATCAGACACAGGAGGAAATTCTTTTGCTCTATGAAAACATTTAATCCTGGATAAACCAGTGTCTAGGCTTCCATTTTTTTAAACAAAGGTTATTTTAAGCATTTTCTTCAAATCATTATATATCATTATCCAAGCTTTTAAAATAACCTTACATTGCCACCACATATAGTAGCCTCTCAAATGAGTCACCCTCCTGTCCTGTTACATTTCCAAAATAGTCATAGCGCCCCAGAGCAATTCCCACAAGGTGCTGGTTTCATCTACCACCACCTTTTGTTCCCCCTGTATTTTCCTCAAACCTCGCGCCTCTTCTTGTTCCACCTCAGTGGTTGTAACATTCAGTTCTTTAAATTGTCCCATCACCTGTGTCAGTGAATTCACATTTTTCTCCATTTGAGAGGCTGTCATACTCAAAGTTTTTATTATCTGTTTAGTATGTTTTTCTTCTTCTTACACAGATGCTGTCTGCCTCATGTCAGATTTTTCTGCGTGGCTGGGACAAAAAGAGCAACCCAGAGCCTTGGAACAAGCTGGGACCCAATGACCAGTACAAAGTATGGTATGAAATACTTAACTAGGGTTATGATGCTGGTTATCCTATAGGCAAGGGATGGGGAGCCTGATGTCCAGCAGAGATTGTTGGGACTCCAACTTCCACCAGCCCCATCCCTGACATCTATGGATGAAGGGCAAATAATAATAATAATAATAATAATAATAATAATAATAATAATAATAAAGACCATTTGGTGGGAGGAATAATAAGCTTCAGCTTTGGAAGGCCTGGGGTATGTGATCACAGCATTTTGGGGTTGGACTAGATGACCCTCGGGTCCCTTCCATGATTCTTCACTCTACTCTCCAATCTTCTAAACTCTGACTGAATAAGCATGATAGATCCCTGAGTTTCTGCCATTGACTCATGATTCTTCCTGCAAAATGTCTTTTAAGCCCATTAAAGCTGAATGATTAGAGATCCTTTCCTTCTATTGAAGCAAAGGGGTAAAAACCTAAAACGGAGCACTTCACATGGACAGGATATAAATAAATTATTATTATTATTATTATTATTATTATTATTATTATTATTATTATCTTTCACAAAATTTTCTTTCATGTTCTCAGATGACTGAGACCTAAAGGAAAACAAAAGCTTCGTTTGGGCTTCAATGTTTAAATACTCAATGACCTGGCACTTCCTGTTTGTCTGCCATGACAATTGGCTGTGCCAATTACAAAGGAGCCCTTCCATGCTGGTAATTGAGGATAATATGGGAGTAATTATCCCTCCAACCCTCCCAGGGTTTGGGGGGGGCACTCCAACTGCAGATCGTCCTGATACCTGCTGTCTGTCCAGAAGGAAGAGGGGACAGGGGCAGCTGTGTGTAAGTCGCACAGTTGTGGCAACTCTCCAAAGCTGGCCCCATCAGCAAAGGACACCTATTTTTAAAGATAAAAATTTGGACTTAACGGGCATGCTCTGAACCAGCGGAGATAAAATAACTTGCTGATTGAATCAGCCACTGAGACGGATTTGATCTGGGGAAAGACTTTTGTCAAGACCAAAACAAAATGGCTTGAAATATGTAAGTGGATGCTATCTTAAATACGAAATGGACTGTGTGAAATTTTGACTATGATTCTGGTAATGATCATTAAGGGAAAGATGAAAGGAAATCCTGATGGAGCTATTGTTTCAGTGTGGAGGCATCATCTTATTAACAGCTGGAAGGAGAAATGATTTACGATTCATGATATTTATGAATCACGAATCACGATTTATGATTTGCGATTCATGATATTTATGAATTACGAATCATGAATTATGAATCACGATTTATGATTTGCGATTCATGATTTGCGATTCATTATATTTATGAATTATGATTTAGGATTCATGATTTAGGATTCATTATATTTATGAATTATGAATTGTGATTTATGAATTGTGATAAAAAGTTTTTTTCTTCCTGTACAGTTTCCAAGCGATTTGAATGGGGAAATCCTTTCAATTCCTCAATAATAAGAGGCAGTGAGGTGAGGGAGGCCAGGGCCACATCCACACCATTTAACACGCTATGAAGCCGCTTTAAACACTCATGGCTTCTTCTCACAAAGAATCTGGGAGCTATTTTGAAAAGGGTGCCGAGAGTTGTTAGGAGACCGCCTGTTCCCTGCCAAGGAAATACGTCCGTCTCATTAACATTTTACCATTCCACTTCCCATGTTAATCAGAATACAGGAAGACTCCCCTGTGTGAAGACTCCCCTGTGTGAGTGCCTGAGGGCCCTGCTCTTGCCACTTACCATCTGGCCTGGGGCGGGGCCTGAAGCCTCATAAGGACTGTGTGCCGCTTGCTGCCTGCTGCCCAGGAGGACTCCCCTGAGTGAGTGCTTGAGGGCCCTGCTCTTGCCACTTACCATCTGGCCTGGGGCGGGGCCTGAAGCCTCACAAGGACTGCTTGCTGCCTGCTGCCCAGGAAGACTCCCCTGTGTGAGTGCCTGAGGGCCCTGCTCTTGCCACTTACCATCTGGCCTGGGGCGGGGCCTGAAGCCTCATAAGGACTGTGTGCCGCTTGCTGCCTGCTGCCCAGGAGGACTCCCCTGAGTGAGTGCTTGAGGGCCCTGCTCTTGCCACTTACCATCTGGCCTGGGGCGGGGCCTGAAGCCTCACAAGGACTGCTTGCTGCCTGCTGCCCAGGAAGACTCCCCTGTGTGAGTGCCTGAGGGCCCTGCTCTTGCCACTTACCATCTGGCCTGGGGCGGGGCCTGAAGCCTCATAAGGACTGTGTGCTGCTTGCTGCCTGCTGCCCAGGAGGACTCCCCTGAGTGAGTGCTTGAGGGCCCTGCTCTTGCCACTTACCATCTGGCCTGAGGCGCGGCCTGAAGCCTCACAAGGACTGCTTGCTGCCTGCTGCCCAGGAAGACTCCCCTGTGTGAGTGCCTGAGGGCCCTGCTCTTGCCACTTACCATCTGGCCTGGGGCGGGGCCTGAAGCCTCACAAGGAGTGCTTGCTGCTTGCTGCCTGCTGTCCAGGAGGACTCCCCTGTGTGAGTGCCTGAGGGCCCTGCTCTTGCCACTTACCACCTGGCCCAGGGTGGGGCTTGACAGGCCTCACTAGGGCAGTTGCTGTTACTGCTGGAGGGGCACAGAGTGTTTTTAAAATGTTTTTTAAAAATTTCTTTTGAATTTTATGTATGTGGGGGGTGGGGGTGGGGTGGATGTTTGGTTGGGTTTGGGGAATTTTTTTGATTTTGTTGCTTTTGTAATTTTTACAGTTTTTTGTTTGTATTCTTTTATTGGTTTTGTTTGTTTGTTTGTTTAAGGTATTATTTTGTTCTTAAGGGGAGGGGTCAGGGCTGCCGGGGAGTGGGCCCCAGCCCACAAAATGGCTGGGGCATGTTCCACAGGGGGGGGGTGCACTGGGACAACCGATCTCAGTGATCACGGGTAGGAGGAGGAGTTATGCTAAGATTAGACCATGTCATTACAGAGGGGGCAGGTTTAGTCGTTGTCTGAGGACTATTCCTTCCTCCCGGTCTGGTCCTGACTGGATGGATACTAGAATCAGCAAGGATACTAGAATCAACCCACATGACCTGAAGGTGCTGCTGTGCAATGCCAGGTCAATGATTCATAAGACCACTGCCATCCATGACTTGATCATGGATGGAGGATTTGACCTGGCATGTGTGACAGAGACTTGGTTGGATGAAGCAGATGGGCCTGTCCTTGCTGCTGCTTGTCCACCAGGTTTCTCTTACGCACAGCAACCCAGGTCATGTGGGCGGAGAGGGGGGGTTACAATGATTTTTAGGAAGTCATTAGTTTGCACCAGGCGTCCTATTGGGAAGATCCAGTTTTCCGAGTGCATGTTCTGGAAGTTGGGCAATAGGGGCAGTACAGGATTCCTTTTGGTGTACCGACCTCCCCGCTGCACCAAGGATTCCCTGCCCGAGCTGCTTCAGGTCGTGGCGGATGTTCTCCTGGAGACACCTAGTTTGGTCGTCCTAGGGGATTTTAACATCCATGCCGACACGACCTTACAAGGGGCCGCTCAGGACTTCGTGGAAAGCATGGCCTCCATGGGGCTGTCCCCAAATAAGTCTGGCCCAACCCATAAACATGCCTTGGACCTGGTGTTTACCTCTATGGATGTTGGTGATCTGACACTAAGTAAAAGTGAAATGAAAGAAGTGCCATGGTCAGATCACTTCCTGGTGCAACTGGACTTCTCTGCGACCCATCCCCTCTGCAGGGAGGTGGGACCAATTCGGATGGTCTGCCCCCGCCACTTAACGTATCCAAATGGTTTCCAGAGAGTGGTAGGGGATGCTTTATCCCATGTTGATGGCCTTTCAGCTGATTCCCTGGTGGCCCGCTGGAATGTGGAGTTAACCAGGGCTATTGACTGTTTGGCTCCGAAGCGCCCTCTCTGATTGCATGGAGCCCGGACAGCCCCCTGGTTTTCCATGGATCTGAGGACAATGAAACAATCATTGAGACGGCTAGAGCGCCGGTGGCGGATAACTCATTCCGAATCTGACCGGACACAGGTTAGAGCTCAACGTCGAGCCTACCAAGTGGCGATAGCGACAGTGAAGAAGAATTTCTTCACCGCCTCTATTGCATCTGCAGAAAAAAGCAGCAGGAGACTTTTTCAGGTGGTTCACAATTTAGCGGAACCACCTGCAACATCGGGGCCCAGTACGGGCCACATGTTCTCCTGCAATGATTTTGCAAAGTTTTTTTGCAGATAAAATCGCTCAGATTCGGGAAGAAGTAGACTCCACCGTGGGAGCAGGGCCGGGGTGGGAGAGTGCTAGAGTCCTGTTTCGTTGTGTGGGATCAATTCCAATCTGTTACCTCCGAGGATGTGGACAGGCTGCTTGGACGAGTGAAGCCAACCACCTGTCTCCTGGATCCTTGCCCATCCTGGCTTATAAAAGCTAGCCGGGAAGGACTGGGCGATGGGCTTCGTGGGGTGGTGAATGCTTCCCTCTGTGAGGGAGCCTTCCCAGACCCGCTGAAAGAGGTGGTTATTAAACCGCTTCTTAAAAAACCATCTTTAGATGCGGCCACAATGGCCAACTATCGCCCAGTCTCAAATCTTCCGTTCTTGGGCAAGGTGATTGAGCGAGTGGTTGCTGAACAACTCCAGGCACGCCTGGAAGAAGCGGACCATTTGGATCCCATCCAGTCGGGATTCAGGCCTCATCATGGGACTGAAACTGCCTTGGTCGCACTGGTTGATGATCTCCGGCAAGCTAGGGACAAAGGTGAGAGCTGTTTCCTAGTTCTGCTGGATCTCTCAGGGGCGTTTTATACCATCGACCATAACATCCTTCTGGACCGTCTTGAGGGGCTGGGAGCTGGGGGCACTGTCATACAGTGGTTCCGCTCCTTCCTCCTGGGTCGTGTTCAGAAAGTGGTGGTGGGGGATGAGTGTTCAGACCCCTGGGCTATCACTTGTGGGGTGCCTCAGGGTTCTGTCCTCTCCCCCATGCTTTTCAACATTTACATGCAGCCGCTGGGAGAGATCATCAGGAGGTTTGGGCTGGGTGTTCATCAGTATGCAGATGATACCCAGCTCTACCTCTCTTTTAAATCAGAACCAGTGAAGGCGGTGAAGGTCCTGTGTGAGTGTCTGGAGGCGGTTGGAGGATGGATGGCGGCTAACAGATTGAGGCTGAATCCTGACAAGACAGAAGTACTGTTTTGGGGGGATAGGAGGCAGACGGGTGTGGAGGATTCCCTGGTCCTGAATGGGGTAACTGTGCCCCTGAAGGACCAGGTGCGCAGCCTGGGAGTCATTTTGGACTCACAGCTGTCCATGGAGGCACAGGTCAAATCTGTGTCCAGGGCAGCTGTTTACCAGCTCCATCTGGTACGTAGGCTGAGACCCTATCTGCCTGCGGACTGTCTCGCCAGAGTGGTGCATGCTTTGGTTATCTCCTGCTTGGACTACTGCAATGCGCTCTACGTGGGGCTACCTTTGAAGGTGACTCGGAAACTACAACTAATCCAGAATGCGGCAGCTAGACTGGTGACTGGGGGCGGCCACCAAGACCACATAACACCGGTCTTGAAAGACCTACATTGGCTCCCAGTACGTTTCCGAGCACAATTCAAAGTGTTGGTGCTGACCTTTAAAGCCCTAAATGGCCTCGGTCCAGTATACCTGAAGGAGCGTCTCCACCCCCATTGTTCTGCCCAGACGCTGAGGTCCAGCGCCGAGGACCTTCTGGCGGTTCCCTCATTGCGAGAAGCAAAGCTACAGGGAACCAGGCAGAGGGCCTTCTCGGTAGTGGCGCCCGCCTTGTGGAACCCCCTCCCACAAGATGTCAAAGCAATAAACAACTACCTGACGTTCAGAAGACATCTTAAGGCAGCCCTGTTCAGGGAAGTTTTTAACGTGTGATATTTTAGTGTATTTTTGGTTTCTATGGAAGCCGCCCAGAGTGGCTGGGGAGGCCCAGCCAGATGGGCGGGGTATAAATAATAAATTATTATTATTATTATTATTATTATTATTATTATTATTATTATACAATACAATACAAATATCTTTATTGGGATTTCAAGTTAAGACATGGCATGAAATACAAAGTCTTTCTTCTTCCTGTTTCCTGTTTCCAAGCGATTTGAATGGGGAAATCCTTTTGATTCTTCATTGATAAGAGGCAGTGGGGTGAGGGAGGTCAAGGCCACATCCACACCATTTAACGCGCTATGAAGCCGCTTTATACACTCATGGCTTCTTCCCCCAAAGAATCTGGGAGCTATAGTTGGAAAAGAGTGCCAAGAGGTGTTAGGAGACCCCGTTCCCTGCCAAGAAGGGAACCCTATCCCTACCCCTGAGTCTAACTCTAACTCTAACCCTAATGCTAACCCTTAACCCTAAACTAGTGCTACAATTCCCAGAGTTCCATGGCAAGAAGGGAACCCTAACCCTAACCCTGCCCCTTAAGTAGAGCTGCACTTCCCAGAGTTCCCTGGCAAGAAGGAACCCTACCCCTACCCTACCCCTACCCCTAACCCAACCACAACCCTAACTCTAACCCTAACCCTAATCCTAAACCACCCTTACAACCCTCCGTCCCCTTAACCACCTACAGTTCCCAGAATCCCTGAGGGGAAGCCATTCCTGTTTAAAGCGTCTTCATAGCACTTTCAATGAACGGTGCGCTTAATGTGGTCTAATGTTGCCTCCCTCATTTGCTTCTCTTCCCCCACTGCCCCATCACTTGCAGTACAGCAGATGTCCACCTGCAGTCTCCCTTCAAAGCTCCTTCTCTCAGCTCTGGCCACGGCCTTGTCCATTGCACACTGCCAGGATTTCATGTTCACTTCTCCAATGTAAATAGGGACGGCCTGCGGTTATCTTCATGATTTTGAAGGCTGGACTTGGGGAAACCCTCACCGGCTCCAGACATCCCTGTAAGGCAAAGGCAAACAGGTGAGTGGGATGGCCAACACCCGACAGCGTCCCCCCAGATTCCTCCTCTGTTTGGCTGCCTGTTAACAAACAAGGCTTCCAAACCAGTTTGCACCCATCTCAGCCAGCGTAGCCTCGCAACATCCACTAGCCTGAATGCAAATTCTTCCGACAACCATCCACCAGCTGCAACCTCTTCAGGACCATTGCCAGACATCAACCAGCTTCAGAGCTGAGTGTCAGTCACCTTCAAGTAGCAATCCCACCAGCAAGTAATCTTTGTACTTGCCTTCTCCTTGCTCCACAACATCCCAGCACCGGGCAATTGCCTCCTTCCGCTTGCCAGTTTGCCACCACGGGGCAGGAGACCACCAGGGCCACAGCATCCCATCACCGGGAAATTGCCTCCTTCCGCTTGCCAGCTTGCCACCACGGGGCAGGAGACCACCAGGGCCACAGCATCCCAGCACCGGGCAATTGCCTCCTTCCGCTTGCCAGCATGCCACCATGGGGCAGGAGGCCACCAGGGCCACAGCATCCCAGCACCGGGCGATTGCCTCCTTCCGCTTGGAAGCTTGCCACCACGGGGCAGGAGACCACCAGGGCCACAGCATCCCAGCACCGGGAAATTGCCTCCTTCCGCTTGCCAGCTTGCTGTCACGGGATAGGAGACCACCTGGGCTGAGTGCCACCGAGCTGCCCATTTCTCTCTGGGGAGGGCAACTGCTGAGGCTTGCGCCTTGGCCCACATTTATACCCGCACAGCAGCCAAATGTTTTTGTCACATCACAATCAACCCACGGACAATGTCAGCAGCTGGGGAGGCATCACATTCACTCCCTCAGCCCTCACAATGGTGAGCTCAGCTCAGCAGCCAACACACACACACACACACACACACACACACACACACACAAGTTGTGCCAATATCTGTGAAGGCCACACTGGAAACCCAAGTGGGCAGGAGGGGGACATTTTTAGGCCCAGTTCTTGCATTTCCCTCCCCACAACACTAGTCAAATGCACAGATGAACAGAGCAATGAAAGCAAGCCTTATCTTTGCACAGGAAGCTGTTCAAGGAATGACATGCAGAGAGAAAGTTAGCATCTCAGGAAAAAAGCACTTTTTCGTCAATCAATCAATCATTCATTTATTGTATTTGACTAAAAGCCATTACAAATCCAGTTACAAAAGCACCAAACCCAATGACCCAAACTTATGTTGTCCCCTGCTCCTTTCCCTGCAAGGGTTCAGGTGAGTGCAAAACGCCTTGGGGTGCAGCAAGCTTTGGGGAGGGGCTGGGGGGAGGATGCAATGCTAGGGATGTAATTCCTAGGGAAAGAAAGTGGCCACGTGTTCAGTTATGGAAAACTTAATATTTCATACAAAAATAAATAAATAAAATAAATACTCAATGACCTGCCTTTCAAGGAAGTGGAAATGAAGCAGCTGGTTGCCATGGTGAAATTATGATGACACTGTTACTCTGTAGTGGCAGTGCTGAAATCCTAAGTCAGATTCAAGGGGGGGGGATTTCCCCCCAAGGCCAAGCCTACCAGCTAACAGTGACCTTAAGTTTTCCATTAAAACATGAAATGGTGTACACGCTACATCTTGTTTGTGCGCTTATCAGGCATGTCCAAGGTCCATTTGGGGGCCTAATCCAGCCCACCGGTCAGTTTAATCCGGCCCCTGGGGCAGTTTATTTCCTGGGGTAAAATCCTAAAAAAACAAACCCTCAACAAATTCAACCCTTAAAAAAGGTTAACAACTTGGGTTGGCTGTTTCGGCGGCCCTCACAGCCCTTCACTTCATCAAATCTGACCCTCTTTGAAAAAAGATTGGACAGGGATACCGTCAAAGAGTTCGAGAGAAGCAGAGAAGCGGGTGCTGGATGTCCGGAGTTTCATTCTCTCCCGTGCTGCAGAGTGTGTGTGACTACTGGATCACATGCTCTGGGTGTTGAAGTTCCATTCTTTGGAAGCGAGGGAACAGAAGGAACTGTGCGCCACTTCCGTCTTCTTTCTTCTGTGTTCTGTTGTTCTCTCTCGGACGGCCCACCCCCCATGGTGCTTCCGTTGGAAAAGGGGTGTGGTTTAAGCAGCCCGGTTGCCCCACCCTTTCCCATTGTGCCCTGTCCCTTTCCCTGCAAGGGTTCAGGTGAGTGCAAAATGCCTACCATAAACGCATGCAGAAAGACAAACGTATTTTGCCACCCTACTTCCCATGGCAATCACAACACTATACAACACAATACAATAAAAATACCTTTATTGGCATTTCAAGTTCAGACCTTCCAAAATGGCTTGAGATACAAAGTCTTCTTTCTGTTTCCTGTTTCCGAGAGATTTGAATTGGGAAATCCTTTCGATTCTTCATTAATAAGAGGCAGTGGGGTGAGGGAGGCCATGGCCACATCCACACCATTTAAGGCGCTATGAAGCCGCTTTAAACACTCATGGCTTAAACAACCCCCAAAGACTCTGGGAGCTATAGTTGGAAAAGGGTGCCAAGAGTTGTTAGGGAGCCCCGTTCCCTGCCAAGAAGGGAACCCTACCTCTACCCCTACCCCCACCCCCACCCCTGACGCTAACCCTAACCCTAACGCTAACCCTTAAGCCTTAACTAGAACTACAATTGCCAGAGTTCCCTGACAAGAAGGGAACCCTTACCCTGCACCGTAACTACAGCTACAATTCCCAGAGTTCCCTGGCAAAAAGGGAACCCTAACCCTGCCCCCTAACTAGAGCTACAATTCCCAGAGTTCCCTGGCAAGAAGGGAACCCTACCCCCACCCCCACCCCACCCCTACCCTACCCCTAATCCTAATCCTAATACTTAACCACCGTAACAAGTCTCCGTCCCCTTAACCACCTACAGTTCCCAGAATCCCTGAGGGGAAGCCATGCCTGTTTAAAGTGACTTCATAGCAGTTCAGTGGTGCACCTAATGTGGCCTAATGTTGTCTCCCTCATTTTTTTCTCTCTCCCCACTGCCCCATCACTTGCAATGCAAAAGATGTCCGCCTGCAGTCTCCCTTCAAAGCTCATTCTCTCAGGTATGGCCACAGCCTTGTCCATTCCATTTCTGTTTCCTGTTTGCGAGAGATTTGAATTGGGAAATCCTTTCGATTCTTCATTAATAAGAGGCAGTGGAGTGAGGGAGGCCATGGCCACATCCACACCATTTAATGTGCTATGAAGCCGCTTTAAACACTCATGGCTTAAACAACCCCCAAAGACTCTGGGAGCTATAGTTGGAAAAGGGTGCCAAGAGTTGTTAGGGGGCCCCGTTCCCTGCCAAGAAGGGAACCCTACCTCTACCCCTACCCTTACCCCCACCCCTACCCCTGACGCTAACCCTAACTCTAGCCCTAACGCTAACCCTTAAGCCTTAACTAGAGCTACAATTCCCAGAGTTCCCTGGCAAAAAGGGAACCCTAACTCTGCCCCCTAACTAGAGCTACAATTCCCAGAGTTCCCTGGCAAGAAGGGAACCCTAACCCTGACCCCTAACTACAGCTACAATTCCCAGAGTTCCCTGGCATGAAGGGAACCCTACCCCTACCCCCACCCCACCCTACCCCTACCCCACCCTACCCCTAATCCTTATCCTAATACTTAAGCACCGTAACAAGTCTCCGTCCCCTTAACCACCTACAGTTCCCAGAATCCCTGAGGGGAAGCCATGCCTGTTTAAAGTGACTTCATAGGATTTCTGTGGTGCACCTAATGTAGCCTAATGTTCCCTCCCTCATTTTCTTCTCTCTCCCCACTGCCCCATCACTTGCAATGCAGCAGATGTCCGCCTGCAGTCGCCTTTCAAAGCTCCTTCTCTCAAGTATGGCCACAGCCTTGTCCATTCCTCACTGCCAGTATTTCACGTTCACTTCTCCGATGTAAATAGGGATGTCCTGTGGTTCTCTTGATGACTTTTAAGACTGGACTTGGGGAAAACCTCACCGGCTCCAGACATCCCTGTAAGGCAAAGGCAAACAGGTGAGTGGGATGGCCAACACCCGACAGCATCCCACCCCCCCAGATTCCTCCTCTGTTTGGCTGCCTGTTAACAAACAAGGCTTCCAAACCAGTTTGCACCCATCTCAGCCAGCGTAGCCTCGCAACATCCACTAGCCTGAATGCAAATTCTTCTGACAACCATCCACCAGCTGCAACCTCACCAGGTCCATTGCCAGACATCAACCAGCTTCAGAGCTGAGTGTCAGTCACCTTCAAGTAGCAATCCCAACAGCAAGTAATCTTTGTACTTGCCTTCTCCTTGCTCCACAGCATCCCAACACCGGGCGATTGCCTCCTTCCGCTTGCCAGCTTGCCACCACGGGGCAGGAGACCACCAGGGCCACAGCATCCCAGCACCGGGCAATTGTCTCCTTCCGCTTGCCAGCTTGCCACCACGGGGCAGGAGACCACCAGGGCCACAGCATCCCAGCGCCGGGCAATTGCCTCCTTCCGCTTGCCAGCTTGCCGCCACGGGACAGGAGACCACCTGGGCTGAGTGCCACTGAGCTGCCCATTTCTCTCTGGGGAGGGCAACTGCTGAGGCTTGCGCCTTGGCCCACATTTATACCCGCTCAGCAGCCAAATGTTTTTGTCACATCACAATCAACCCACGGACAATGTCAGCAGCTGGGGAGGCATCACAATCACTCCCTCAGCCCTCACAATGGTGAGCTCAGCTCAGCAGCCAACACACACAGACACACAAGTTGTGCCAATATCTGTGAAGGCCACACCGGAAACCCAAGTGGGCAGGAGGGGGACATTTTTAGGCCCAGTGGTTGCATTTCCCTCCCCACAACACTAGTCAAATGCACAAATGAACAGAGCAATGAAAGCAAGCCTTATCTTTGCACAGGAAGCTGTTCAAGGAATGACATGCAGAGAGAAAGTTAGCATCTCAGGAAAAAAGCACTTTTTCATCAATCAATCAATCAATCATTTATTGTATTTGACTAAAAGCCATTACAAATCCAGTTACAAAAGCACCAAACCCAATGACCCAAACTTATGTTGTCCCCTGCTCCTTTCCCTGCAAGGGTTCAGGTGAGTGCAAAACGCCTTGGGGTGCAGCAAGCTTTGGGGAGGGGCTGGGGGGAGGATGCAATGCTAGGGATGTAATTCCTAGGGAAAGAAAGTGGCCACGTGTTCAGTTATGGAAAACTTAATAAATATTTCATACAAAAATAAATAAATAAAATAAATACTCAATGACCTGCCTTTCAAGGAAGTGGAAATGAAGCAGCTGGTTGCCATGGTGAAATTATGATGACACTGTTACTCTGTAGTGGCAGTGCTGAAATCCTAAGTCAGATTCAAGGGGGGGGGGGTTTCCCCCCCAAGGCCAAGCCTACCAGCTAACAGTGACCTTAAGTTTTCCATTAAAACATGAAATGGTGCACACGCTACATCTTGTTTGTGCGCTTATCAGGCATGTCCAAGGTCCATTTGGGGGGCCTAATCCAGCCCACCGGTCAGTTTAATCTGGCCCCTGGGGCAGTTTATTTCCTGGGGTAAAATCCTAAAAAAACAAACCCTCAACAAATTCAACCCTAAAAAAAGGTTAACAACTTGGGTTGGCTGTTTCGGCGGCCCTCACAGCCCTTCACTTCATCAAATCTGGCCCTCTTTGAAAAAAGATTGGACATGGATACCGTCAAAGAGTTCGAGAGAAGCAGAGAAGCGGGTGCTGGATGTCAGGAGTTTCATTCCCTCCTGTGCTGCAGAGTGTGTGGGACTACTGGATCACATGCTCTGGGTGTTGACGTTCCATTCTTTGGAAGCGAGGGAAGAGAAGGAACTGTGCGCCACTTCCGTCTTCTTTCTTCTGTGTTCTGTTGTTCTCTCTCGGACGGCCCACCCCCCATGGTGCTTCCGTTGGAAAAGGGGTGTGGTTTAAGCAGCCCGGTTGCCCCACCCTTTCCCATTGTGCCCTGTCCCTTTCCCTGCAAGGGTTCAGGTGAGTGCAAAATGCCTACCATAAACGCATGCAGAAAGACAAACGTATTTTGCCACCCTACTTCCCATGGCAATCACAACACTATACAACACAATACAATAAAAATACCTTTATTGGCATTTCAAGTTCAGACCTTCCAAAATGGCTTGAGATACAAAGTCTTCTTTCTGTTTCCTGTTTCCGAGAGATTTGAATTGGGAAATCCTTTCGATTCTTCATTAATAAGAGGCAGTGGGGTGAGGGAGGCCATGGCCACATCCACACCATTTAAGGCGCTATGAAGCCGCTTTAAACACTCATGGCTTAAACAACCCCCAAAGACTCTGGGAGCTATAGTTGGAAAAGGGTGCCAAGAGTTGTTAGGGAGCCCCGTTCCCTGCCAAGAAGGGAACCCTACCTCTACCCCTACCCCCACCCCCACCCCTGACGCTAACCCTAACCCTAACGCTAACCCTTAAGCCTTAACTAGAACTACAATTGCCAGAGTTCCCTGACAAGAAGGGAACCCTTACCCTGCACCGTAACTACAGCTACAATTCCCAGAGTTCCCTGGCAAAAAGGGAAACCTAACCCTGCCCCCTAACTAGAGCTACAATTCCCAGAGTTCCCTGGCAAGAAGGGAACCCTACCCCCACCCCCACCCCACCCCTACCCTACCCCTAATCCTAATCCTAATACTTAACCACCGTAACAAGTCTCCGTCCCCTTAACCACCTACAGTTCCCAGAATCCCTGAGGGGAAGCCATGCCTGTTTAAAGTGACTTCATAGCAGTTCAGTGGTGCACCTAATGTGGCCTAATGTTGTCTCCCTCATTTTTTTCTCTCTCCCCACTGCCCCATCACTTGCAATGCAAAAGATGTCCGCCTGCAGTCTCCCTTCAAAGCTCATTCTCTCAGGTATGGCCACAGCCTTGTCCATTCCATTTCTGTTTCCTGTTTGCGAGAGATTTGAATTGGGAAATCCTTTCGATTCTTCATTAATAAGAGGCAGTGGAGTGAGGGAGGCCATGGCCACATCCACACCATTTAATGTGCTATGAAGCCGCTTTAAACACTCATGGCTTAAACAACCCCCAAAGACTCTGGGAGCTATAGTTGGAAAAGGGTGCCAAGAGTTGTTAGGGGGCCCCGTTCCCTGCCAAGAAGGGAACCCTACCTCTACCCCTACCCTTACCCCCACCCCTACCCCTGACGCTAACCCTAACTCTAGCCCTAACGCTAACCCTTAAGCCTTAACTAGAGCTACAATTCCCAGAGTTCCCTGGCAAGAAGGGAACCCTAACCCTGCCCCCTAACTACAGCTACAATTCCCAGAGTTCCCTGGCAAAAAGGGAACCCTAACTCTGCCCCCTAACTAGAGCTACAATTCCCAGAGTTCCCTGGCAAGAAGGGAACCCTAACCCTGACCCCTAACTACAGCTACAATTCCCAGAGTTCCCTGGCATGAAGGGAACCCTACCCCTACCCCCACCCCACCCTACCCCTACCCCACCCTACCCCTAATCCTAATCCTAATACTTAAGCACCGTAACAAGTCTCCGTCCCCTTAACCACCTACAGTTCCCAGAATCCCTGAGGGGAAGCCATGCCTGTTTAAAGTGACTTCATAGGATTTCTGTGGTGCACCTAATGTAGCCTAATGTTCCCTCCCTCATTTTCTTCTCTCTCCCCACTGCCCCATCACTTGCAATGCAGCAGATGTCCGCCTGCAGTCGCCTTTCAAAGCTCCTTCTCTCAAGTATGGCCACAGCCTTGTCCATTCCTCACTGCCAGTATTTCACGTTCACTTCTCCGATGTAAATAGGGATGTCCTGTGGTTCTCTTGATGACTTTTAAGACTGGACTTGGGGAAAACCTCACCGGCTCCAGACATCCCTGTAAGGCAAAGGCAAACAGGTGAGTGGGATGGCCAACACCCGACAGCGTCCCCCCCAGATTCTTCCTCTGTTTGGCTGCCTGTTAACAAACAAGGCTTCCAAACCAGTTTGCACCCATCTCAGCCAGCGTAGCCTCGCAACATCCACTAGCCTGAATGCAAATTCTTCTGACAACCATCCACCAGCTGCAACCTCACCAGGTCCATTGCCAGACATCAACCAGCTTCAGAGCTGAGTGTCAGTCACCTTCAAGTAGCAATCCCACCAGCAAGTTATCTTTGTACTTGCCTTCTCCTTGCTCCACAGCATCCCAACACTGGGCGATTGCCTCCTTCCACTTGCCAGCTTGCCACCACGGGGCAGGAGACCACCAGGGCCACAGCATCCCAGCGCCGGGCAATTGCCTCCTTCCGCTTGCCAGCTTGCCGCCACGGGACAGGAGACCACCTGGGCTGAGTGCCACTGAGCTGCCCATTTCTCTCTGGGGAGGGCAACTGCTGAGGCTCGCGCCTTGGCCCACATTTATACCCGCTCAGCAGCCAAATGTTTTTGTCACATCACAATCAACCCACGGACAATGTCAGCAGCTGGGGAGGCATCACAATCACTCCCTCAGCCCTCACAATGGTGAGCTCAGCTCAGCAGCCAACACACACACACACACAAGTTGTGCCAATATCTGTGAAGGCCACACCGGAAACCCAAGTGGGCAGGAGGGGGACATTTTTAGGCCCAGTGGTTGCATTTCCCTCCCCACAACACTAGTCAAATGCACAAATGAACAGAGCAATGAAAGCAAGCCTTATCTTTGCACAGGAAGCTGTTCAAGGAATGACATGCAGAGAGAAAGTTAGCATCTCAGGAAAAAAGCACTTTTTCGTCAATCAATCAATCAATCATTTATTGTATTTGACTAAAAGCCATTACAAATCCAGTTACAAAAGCACCAAACCCAATGACCCAAACTTATGTTGTCCCCTGCTCCTTTCCCTGCAAGGGTTCAGGTGAGTGCAAAACGCCTTGGGGTGCAGCAAGCTTTGGGGAGGGGCTGGGGGGAGGATGCAATGCTAGGGATGCAATTCCTAGGGAAAGAAAGTGGCCACGTGTTCAGTTATGGAAAACTTAATAAATATTTCATACAAAAATAAATAAATAAAATAAATACTCAATGACCTGCCTTTCAAGGAAGTGGAAATGAAGCAGCTGGTTGCCATGGTGAAATTATGATGACACTGTTACTCTGTAGTGGCAGTGCTGAAATCCTAAGTCAGATTCAAGGGGGGGGGGTTTCCCCCCCAAGGCCAAGCCTACCAGCTAACAGTGACCTTAAGTTTTCCATTAAAACATGAAATGGTGCACACGCTACATCTTGTTTGTGCGCTTATCAGGCATGTCCAAGGTCCATTTGGGGGGCCTAATCCAGCCCACCGGTCAGTTTAATCTGGCCCCTGGGGCAGTTTATTTCCTGGGGTAAAATCCTAAAAAAACAAACCCTCAACAAATTCAACCCTAAAAAAAGGATAACAACTTGGGTTGGCTGTTTCGGCGGCCCTCACAGCCCTTCACTTCATCAAATCTGGCCCTCTTTGAAAAAAGATTGGACATGGATACCGTCAGAGAGTTCGAGAGAAGCAGAGAAGCGGGTGCTGGATGTCAGGAGTTTCATTCCCTCCTGTGCTGCAGAGTGTGTGGGACTTCTGGATCACATGCTCTGGGTGTTGACGTTCCATTCTTTGGAAGCGAGGGAAGAGAAGGAACTGTGCGCCACTTCTGTCTTCTTTCTTCTGTGTTCTGTTGTTCTCTCTCGGACGGCCCACCCCCCATGGTGCTTCCGTTGGAAAAGGGGTGTGGTTTAAGCAGCCCGGTTGCCCCACCCTTTCCCATTGTGCCCTGTCCCTTTCCCTGCAAGGGTTCAGGTGAGTGCAAAATGCCTACCATAAACGCATGCAGAAAGACAAACGTATTTTGCCACCCTACTTCCCATGGCAATCACAACACTATACAACACAATACAATAAAAATACCTTTATTGGCATTTCAAGTTCAGACCTTCCAAAATGGCTTGAGATACAAAGTCTTCTTTCTGTTTCCTGTTTCCGAGAGATTTGAATTGGGAAATCCTTTCGATTCTTCATTAATAAGAGGCAGTGGGGTGAGGGAGGCCATGGCCACATCCACACCATTTAAGGCGCTATGAAGCCGCTTTAAACACTCATGGCTTAAACAACCCCCAAAGACTCTGGGAGCTATAGTTGGAAAAGGGTGCCAAGAGTTGTTAGGGAGCCCCGTTCCCTGCCAAGAAGGGAACCCTACCTCTACCCCTACCCCCACCCCCACCGCTAACCCTAACCCTAACGCTAACCCTTAAGCCTTAACTAGAACTACAATTGCCAGAGTTCCCTGACAAGAAGGGAACCCTTACCCTGCACCGTAACTACAGCTACAATTCCCAGAGTTCCCTGGCAAAAAGGGAACCCTAACCCTGCCCCCTAACTAGAGCTACAATTCCCAGAGTTCCCTGGCAAGAAGGGAACCCTACCCCCACCCCCACCCCACCCCTACCCTACCCCTAATCCTAATCCTAATACTTAACCACCGTAACAAGTCTCCGTCCCCTTAACCACCTACAGTTCCCAGAATCCCTGAGGGGAAGCCATGCCTGTTTAAAGTGACTTCATAGCAGTTCAGTGGTGCACCTAATGTGGCCTAATGTTGTCTCCCTCATTTTTTTCTCTCTCCCCACTGCCCCATCACTTGCAATGCAAAAGATGTCCGCCTGCAGTCTCCCTTCAAAGCTCATTCTCTCAGGTATGGCCACAGCCTTGTCCATTCCATTTCTGTTTCCTGTTTGCGAGAGATTTGAATTGGGAAATCCTTTCGATTCTTCATTAATAAGAGGCAGTGGAGTGAGGGAGGCCATGGCCACATCCACACCATTTAATGTGCTATGAAGCCGCTTTAAACACTCATGGCTTAAACAACCCCCAAAGACTCTGGGAGCTATAGTTGGAAAAGGGTGCCAAGAGTTGTTAGGGGGCCCCGTTTCCTGCCAAGAAGGGAACCCTACCTCTACCCCTACCCTTACCCCCACCCCTACCCCTGACGCTAACCCTAACTCTAGCCCTAACGCTAACCCTTAAGCCTTAACTAGAGCTACAATTCCCAGAGTTCCCTGGCAAGAAGGGAACCCTAACCCTGCCCCCTAACTACAGCTACAATTCCCAGAGTTCCCTGGCAAAAAGGGAACCCTAACTCTGCCCCCTAACTAGAGCTACAATTCCCAGAGTTCCCTGGCAAGAAGGGAACCCTAACCCTGACCCCTAACTACAGCTACAATTCCCAGAGTTCCCTGGCATGAAGGGAACCCTACCCCTACCCCCACCCCACCCTACCCTACCCCTACCCCACCCTACCCCTAATCCTAATCCTAATATTTAAGCACCGTAACAAGTCTCCGTCCCCTTAACCACCTACAGTTCCCAGAATCCCTGAGGGGAAGCCATGCCTGTTTAAAGTGACTTCATAGGATTTCTGTGGTGCACCTAATGTAGCCTAATGTTCCCTCCCTCATTTTCTTCTCTCTCCCCACTGCCCCATCACTTGCAATGCAGCAGATGTCCGCCTGCAGTCGCCTTTCAAAGCTCCTTCTCTCAAGTATGGCCACAGCCTTGTCCATTCCTCACTGCCAGTATTTCACGTTCACTTCTCCGATGTAAATAGGGATGTCCTGTGGTTCTCTTGATGACTTTTAAGACTGGACTTGGGGAAAACCTCACCGGCTCCAGACATCCCTGTAAGGCAAAGGCAAACAGGTGAGTGGGATGGCCAACACCCGACAGCATCCCACCCCCCCAGATTCCTCCTCTGTTTGGCTGCCTGTTAACAAACAAGGCTTCCAAACCAGTTTGCACCCATCTCAGCCAGCGTAGCCTTGCAACATCCACTAGCCTGAATGCAAATTCTTCTGACAACCATCCACCAGCTGCAACCTCACTAGGTCCATTGCCAGACATCAACCAGCTTCAGAGCTGAGTGTCAGTCACCTTCAAGTAGCAATCCCACCAGCAAGTAATCTTTGTACTTGCCTTCTCCTTGCTCCACAGCATCCCAGCACCGGGCGATTGCCTCCTTCCGCTTGCCAGCTTGCCACCACGGGGCAGGAGACCACCAGGGCCACAGCATCCCAGCACCGGGAAATTGTCTCCTTCCGCTTGCCAGCTTGCCACCACAGGGCAGGAGACCACCAGGGCCACAGCATCCCAGCGCCGGGCAATTGCCTCCTTCCGCTTGCCAGCTTGCCGCCACGGGACAGGAGACCACCTGGGCTGAGTGCCACTGAGCTGCCCATTTCTCTCTGGGGAGGGCAACTGCTGAGGCTTGCGCCTTGGCCCACATTTATACCCGCTCAGCAGCCAAATGTTTTTGTCACATCACAATCAACCCACGGACAATGTCAGCAGCTGGGGAGGCATCACAATCACTCCCTCAGCCCTCACAATGGTGAGCTCAGCTCAGCAGCCAACACACACACACACACAAGTTGTGCCAATATCTGTGAAGGCCACACCGGAAACCCAAGTGGGCAGGAGGGGGACATTTTTAGGCCCAGTGGTTGCATTTCCCTCCCCACAACACTAGTCAAATGCACAAATGAACAGAGCAATGAAAGCAAGCCTTATCTTTGCACAGGAAGCTGTTCAAGGAATGACATGCAGAGAGAAAGTTAGCATCTCAGGAAAAAAGCACTTTTTCGTCAATCAATCAATCAATCATTTATTGTATTTGACTAAAAGCCATTACAAATCCAGTTACAAAAGCACCAAACCCAATGACCCAAACTTATGTTGTCCCCTGCTCCTTTCCCTGCAAGGGTTCAGGTGAGTGCAAAACGCCTTGGGGTGCAGCAAGCTTTGGGGAGGGGCTGGGGGGAGGATGCAATGCTAGGGATGCAATTCCTAGGGAAAGAAAGTGGCCACGTGTTCAGTTATGGAAAACTTAATAAATATTTCATACAAAAATAAATAAATAAAATAAATACTCAATGACCTGCCTTTCAAGGAAGTGGAAATGAAGCAGCTGGTTGCCATGGTGAAATTATGATGACACTGTTACTCTGTAGTGGCAGTGCTGAAATCCTAAGTCAGATTCAAGGGGGGGGGTTTCCCCCCAAGGCCAAGCCTACCAGCTAACAGTGACCTTAAGTTTTCCATTAAAACATGAAATGGTGCACACGCTACATCTTGTTTGTGCGCTTATCAGGCATGTCCAAGGTCCATTTGGGGGGCCTAATCCAGCCCACCGGTCAGTTTAATCTGGCCCCTGGGGCAGTTTATTTCCTGGGGTAAAATCCTAAAAAAACAAACCCTCAACAAATTCAACCCTAAAAAAAGGTTAACAACTTGGGTTGGCTGTTTCGGCGGCCCTCACAGCCCTTCACTTCATCAAATCTGGCCCTCTTTGAAAAAAGATTGGACATGGATACCGTCAGAGAGTTCGAGAGAAGCAGAGAAGCGGGTGCTGGATGTCAGGAGTTTCATTCCCTCCTGTGCTGCAGAGTGTGTGGGACTACTGGATCACATGCTCTGGGTGTTGACGTTCCATTCTTTGGAAGCGAGGGAAGAGAAGGAACTGTGCGCCACTTCCGTCTTCTTTCTTCTGTGTTCTGTTGTTCTCTCTCGGACGGCCCACCCCCCATGGTGCTTCCGTTGGAAAAGGGGTGTGGTTTAAGCAGCCCGGTTGCCCCACCCTTTCCCATTGTGCCCTGTCCCTTTCCCTGCAAGGGTTCAGGTGAGTGCAAAATGCCTACCATAAACGCATGCAGAAAGACAAACGTATTTTGCCACCCTACTTCCCATGGCAATCACAACACTATACAACACAATACAATAAAAATACCTTTATTGGCATTTCAAGTTCAGACCTTCCAAAATGGCTTGAGATACAAAGTCTTCTTTCTGTTTCCTGTTTCCGAGAGATTTGAATTGGGAAATCCTTTCGATTCTTCATTAATAAGAGGCAGTGGGGTGAGGGAGGCCATGGCCACATCCACACCATTTAAGGCGCTATGAAGCCGCTTTAAACACTCATGGCTTAAACAACCCCCAAAGACTCTGGGAGCTATAGTTGGAAAAGGGTGCCAAGAGTTGTTAGGGAGCCCCGTTCCCTGCCAAGAAGGGAACCCTACTCCTACCCCTACCCCCACCCCCACCCCTGACGCTAACCCTAACCCTAACGCTAACCCTTAAGCCTTAACTAGAACTACAATTGCCAGAGTTCCCTGACAAGAAGGGAACCCTTACCCTGCACCGTAACTACAGCTACAATTCCCAGAGTTCCCTGGCAAAAAGGGAACCCTAACCCTGCCCCCTAACTAGAGCTACAATTCCCAGAGTTCCCTGGCAAGAAGGGAACCCTACCCCCACCCCCACCCCACCCCTACCCTACCCCTAATCCTAATCCTAATACTTAACCACCGTAACAAGTCTCCGTCCCCTTAACCACCTACAGTTCCCAGAATCCCTGAGGGGAAGCCATGCCTGTTTAAAGTGACTTCATAGCAGTTCAGTGGTGCACCTAATGTAGCCTAATGTTCCCTCCCTCATTTTCTTCTCTCTCCCCACTGCCCCATCACTTGCAATGCAAAAGATGTCCGCCTGCAGTCTCCCTTCAAAGCTCATTCTCTCAGGTATGGCCACAGCCTTGTCCATTCCATTTCTGTTTCCTGTTTGCGAGAGATTTGAATTGGGAAATCCTTTCGATTCTTCATTAATAAGAGGCAGTGGAGTGAGGGAGGCCATGGCCACATCCACACCATTTAATGTGCTATGAAGCCGCTTTAAACACTCATGGCTTAAACAACCCCCAAAGACTCTGGGAGCTATAGTTGGAAAAGGGTGCCAAGAGTTGTTAGGGGGCCCCGTTCCCTGCCAAGAAGGGAACCCTACCTCTACCCCTACCCTTACCCCCACCCCTACCCCTGACGCTAACCCTAACTCTAGCCCTAACGCTAACCCTTAAGCCTTAACTAGAGCTACAATTCCCAGAGTTCCCTGGCAAGAAGGGAACCCTAACCCTGCCCCCTAACTACAGCTACAATTCCCAGAGTTCCCTGGCAAAAAGGGAACCCTAACTCTGCCCCCTAACTAGAGCTACAATTCCCAGAGTTCCCTGGCAAGAAGGGAACCCTAACCCTGACCCCTAACTACAGCTACAATTCCCAGAGTTCCCTGGCATGAAGGGAACCCTACCCCTACCCCCACCCCACCCTACCCTACCCCTACCCCACCCTACCCCTAATCCTAATCCTAATACTTAAGCACCGTAACAAGTCTCCGTCCCCTTAACCACCTACAGTTCCCAGAATCCCTGAGGGGAAGCCATGCCTGTTTAAAGTGACTTCATAGGATTTCTGTGGTGCACCTAATGTAGCCTAATGTTCCCTCCCTCATTTTCTTCTCTCTCCCCACTGCCCCATCACTTGCAATGCAGCAGATGTCCGCCTGCAGTCGCCTTTCAAAGCTCCTTCTCTCAAGTATGGCCACAGCCTTGTCCATTCCTCACTGCCAGTATTTCACGTTCACTTCTCCGATGTAAATAGGGATGTCCTGTGGTTCTCTTGATGACTTTTAAGACTGGACTTGGGGAAAACCTCACCGGCTCCAGACATCCCTGTAAGGCAAAGGCAAACAGGTGAGTGGGATGGCCAACACCCGACAGCATCCCACCCCCCCAGATTCCTCCTCTGTTTGGCTGCCTGTTAACAAACAAGGCTTCCAAACCAGTTTGCACCCATCTCAGCCAGCGTAGCCTTGCAACATCCACTAGCCTGAATGCAAATTCTTCTGACAACCATCCACCAGCTGCAACCTCACTAGGTCCATTGCCAGACATCAACCAGCTTCAGAGCTGAGTGTCAGTCACCTTCAAGTAGCAATCCCACCAGCAAGTAATCTTTGTACTTGCCTTCTCCTTGCTCCACAGCATCCCAGCACCGGGCGATTGCCTCCTTCCGCTTGCCAGCTTGCCACCACGGGGCAGGAGACCACCAGGGCCACAGCATCCCAGCACCGGGAAATTGTCTCCTTCCGCTTGCCAGCTTGCCACCACGGGGCAGGAGACCACCAGGGCCACAGCATCCCAGCGCCGGGCAATTGCCTCCTTCCGCTTGCCAGCTTGCCGCCACGGGACAGGAGACCACCTGGGCTGAGTGCCACTGAGCTGCCCATTTCTCTCTGGGGAGGGCAACTGCTGAGGCTTGCGCCTTGGCCCACATTTATACCCGCTCAGCAGCCAAATGTTTTTGTCACATCACAATCAACCCACGGACAATGTCAGCAGCTGGGGAGGCATCACAATCACTCCCTCAGCCCTCACAATGGTGAGCTCAGCTCAGCAGCCAACACACACACACACACAAGTTGTGCCAATATCTGTGAAGGCCACACCGGAAACCCAAGTGGGCAGGAGGGGGACATTTTTAGGCCCAGTGGTTGCATTTCCCTCCCCACAACACTAGTCAAATGCACAAATGAACAGAGCAATGAAAGCAAGCCTTATCTTTGCACAGGAAGCTGTTCAAGGAATGACATGCAGAGAGAAAGTTAGCATCTCAGGAAAAAAGCACTTTTTCGTCAATCAATCAATCAATCATTTATTGTATTTGACTAAAAGCCATTACAAATCCAGTTACAAAAGCACCAAACCCAATGACCCAAACTTATGTTGTCCCCTGCTCCTTTCCCTGCAAGGGTTCAGGTGAGTGCAAAACGCCTTGGGGTGCAGCAAGCTTTGGAGAGGGGCTGGGGGAGCATGCAATGCTAGGGGTGTAATTCCTAGGGAAAGAAAGTGGCCACGTGTTCAGTTATGGAAAACTTAATAAATATTTCATACAAAAATAAATAAATAAAATAAATACTCAATGACCTGCCTTTCAAGGAAGTGGAAATGAAGCAGCTGGTTGCCATGGTGAAATTATGATGACACTGTTACTCTGTAGTGGCAGTGCTGAAATCCTAAGTCAGATTCAAGGGGGGGGGGGTTTCCCCCCAAGGCCAAGCCTACCAGCTAACAGTGACCTTAAGTTTTCCATTAAAACATGAAATGGTGCACACGCTACATCTTGTTTGTGCGCTTATCAGGCATGTCCAAGGTCCATTTGGGGGGCCTAATCCAGCCCACCGGTCAGTTTAATCTGGCCCCTGGGGCAGTTTATTTCCTGGGGTAAAATCCTAAAAAAACAAACCCTCAACAAATTCAACCCTAAAAAAAGGTTAACAACTTGGGTTGGCTGTTTCGGCGGCCCTCACAGCCCTTCACTTCATCAAATCTGGCCCTCTTTGAAAAAAGATTGGACATGGATACCGTCAGAGAGTTCGAGAGAAGCAGAGAAGCGGGTGCTGGATGTCAGGAGTTTCATTCCCTCCTGTGCTGCAGAGTGTGTGGGACTACTGGATCACATGCTCTGGGTGTTGACGTTCCATTCTTTGGAAGCGAGGGAAGAGAAGGAACTGTGCGCCACTTCCGTCTTCTTTCTTCTGTGTTCTGTTGTTCTCTCTCGGACGGCCCACCCCCCATGGTGCTTCCGTTGGAAAAGGGGTGTGGTTTAAGCAGCCCGGTTGCCCCACCCTTTCCCATTGTGCCCTGTCCCTTTCCCTGCAAGGGTTCAGGTGAGTGCAAAATGCCTACCATAAACGCATGCAGAAAGACAAACGTATTTTGCCACCCTACTTCCCATGGCAATCACAACACTATACAACACAATACAATAAAAATACCTTTATTGGCATTTCAAGTTCAGACCTTCCAAAATGGCTTGAGATACAAAGTCTTCTTTCTGTTTCCTGTTTCCGAGAGATTTGAATTGGGAAATCCTTTCGATTCTTCATTAATAAGAGGCAGTGGGGTGAGGGAGGCCATGGCCACATCCACACCATTTAAGGCGCTATGAAGCCGCTTTAAACACTCATGGCTTAAACAACCCCCAAAGACTCTGGGAGCTATAGTTGGAAAAGGGTGCCAAGAGTTGTTAGGGAGCCCCGTTCCCTGCCAAGAAGGGAACCCTACCTCTACCCCTACCCCCACCCCCACCACTGACGCTAACCCTAACCCTAACGCTAACCCTTAAGCCTTAACTAGAACTACAATTGCCAGAGTTCCCTGACAAGAAGGGAACCCTTACCCTGCACCGTAACTACAGCTACAATTCCCAGAGTTCCCTGGCAAAAAGGGAACCCTAACCCTGCCCCCTAACTAGAGCTACAATTCCCAGAGTTCCCTGGCAAGAAGGGAACCCTACCCCCACCCCCACCCCACCCCTACCCTACCCCTAATCCTAATCCTAATACTTAACCACCGTAACAAGTCTCCGTCCCCTTAACCACCTACAGTTCCCAGAATCCCTGAGGGGAAGCCATGCCTGTTTAAAGTGACTTCATAGCAGTTCAGTGGTGCACCTAATGTGGCCTAATGTTGTCTCCCTCATTTTTTTCTCTCTCCCCACTGCCCCATCACTTGCAATGCAAAAGATGTCCGCCTGCAGTCTCCCTTCAAAGCTCATTCTCTCAGGTATGGCCACAGCCTTGTCCATTCCATTTCTGTTTCCTGTTTGCGAGAGATTTGAATTGGGAAATCCTTTCGATTCTTCATTAATAAGAGGCAGTGGAGTGAGGGAGGCCATGGCCACATCCACACCATTTAATGTGCTATGAAGCCGCTTTAAACACTCATGGCTTAAACAACCCCCAAAGACTCTGGGAGCTATAGTTGGAAAAGGGTGCCAAGAGTTGTTAGGGGGCCCCGTTCCCTGCCAAGAAGGGAACCCTACCTCTACCCCTACCCTTACCCCCACCCCTACCCCTGACGCTAACCCTAACTCTAGCCCTAACGCTAACCCTTAAGCCTTAACTAGAGCTACAATTCCCAGAGTTCCCTGGCAAGAAGGGAACCCTAACCCTGCCCCCTAACTACAGCTACAATTCCCAGAGTTCCCTGGCAAAAAGGGAACCCTAACTCTGCCCCCTAACTAGAGCTACAATTCCCAGAGTTCCCTGGCAAGAAGGGAACCCTAACCCTGACCCCTAACTACAGCTACAATTCCCAGAGTTCCCTGGCATGAAGGGAACCCTACCCCTACCCCCACCCCACCCTACCCCTACTCCACCCTACCCCTAATCCTAATCCTAATACTTAAGCACCGTAACAAGTCTCCGTCCCCTTAACCACCTACAGTTCCCAGAATCCCTGAGGGGAAGCCATGCCTGTTTAAAGTGACTTCATAGGATTTCTGTGGTGCACCTAATGTAGCCTAATGTTCCCTCCCTCATTTTCTTCTCTCTCCCCACTGCCCCATCACTTGCAATGCAGCAGATGTCCGCCTGCAGTCGCCTTTCAAAGCTCCTTCTCTCAAGTATGGCCACAGCCTTGTCCATTCCTCACTGCCAGTATTTCACGTTCACTTCTCCGATGTAAATAGGGATGTCCTGTGGTTCTCTTGATGACTTTTAAGACTGGACTTGGGGAAAACCTCACCGGCTCCAGACATCCCTGTAAGGCAAAGGCAAACAGGTGAGTGGGATGGCCAACACCCGACAGCATCCCACCCCCCCAGATTCTTCCTCTGTTTGGCTGCCTGTTAACAAACAAGGCTTCCAAACCAGTTTGCACCCATCTCAGCCAGCGTAGCCTCGCAACATCCACTAGCCTGAATGCAAATTCTTCTGACAACCATCCACCAGCTGCAACCTCACCAGGTCCATTGCCAGACATCAACCAGCTTCAGAGCTGAGTGTCAGTCACCTTCAAGTAGCAATCCCACCAGCAAGTTATCTTTGTACTTGCCTTCTCCTTGCTCCACAGCATCCCAACACTGGGCGATTGCCTCCTTCCACTTGCCAGCTTGCCACCACGGGGCAGGAGACCACCAGGGCCACAGCATCCCAGCGCCGGGCAATTGCCTCCTTCCGCTTGCCAGCTTGCCGCCACGGGACAGGAGACCACCTGGGCTGAGTGCCACTGAGCTGCCCATTTCTCTCTGGGGAGGGCAACTGCTGAGGCTTGCGCCTTGGCCCACATTTATACCCGCTCAGCAGCCAAATGTTTTTGTCACATCACAATCAACCCACGGACAATGTCAGCAGCTGGGGAGGCATCACAATCACTCCCTCAGCCCTCACAATGGTGAGCTCAGCTCAGCAGCCAACACACACACACACACAAGTTGTGCCAATATCTGTGAAGGCCACACCGGAAACCCAAGTGGGCAGGAGGGGGACATTTTTAGGCCCAGTGGTTGCATTTCCCTCCCCACAACACTAGTCAAATGCACAAATGAACAGAGCAATGAAAGCAAGCCTTATCTTTGCACAGGAAGCTGTTCAAGGAATGACATGCAGAGAGAAAGTTAGCATCTCAGGAAAAAAGCACTTTTTCGTCAATCAATCAATCAATCATTTATTGTATTTGACTAAAAGCCATTACAAATCCAGTTACAAAAGCACCAAACCCAATGACCCAAACTTATGTTGTCCCCTGCTCCTTTCCCTGCAAGGGTTCAGGTGAGTGCAAAACGCCTTGGGGTGCAGCAAGCTTTGGAGAGGGGCTGGGGGAGCATGCAATGCTAGGGGTGTAATTCCTAGGGAAAGAAAGTGGCCACGTGTTCAGTTATGGAAAACTTAATAAATATTTCATACAAAAATAAATAAATAAAATAAATACTCAATGACCTGCCTTTCAAGGAAGTGGAAATGAAGCAGCTGGTTGCCATGGTGAAATTATGATGACACTGTTACTCTGTAGTGGCAGTGCTGAAATCCTAAGTCAGATTCAAGGGGGGGGGGTTTCCCCCCAAGGCCAAGCCTACCAGCTAACAGTGACCTTAAGTTTTCCATTAAAACATGAAATGGTGCACACGCTACATCTTGTTTGTGCGCTTATCAGGCATGTCCAAGGTCCATTTGGGGGGCCTAATCCAGCCCACCGGTCAGTTTAATCTGGCCCCTGGGGCAGTTTATTTCCTGGGGTAAAATCCTAAAAAAACAAACCCTCAACAAATTCAACCCTAAAAAAAGGTTAACAACTTGGGTTGGCTGTTTCGGCGGCCCTCACAGCCCTTCACTTCATCAAATCTGGCCCTCTTTGAAAAAAGATTGGACATGGATACCGTCAGAGAGTTCGAGAGAAGCAGAGAAGCGGGTGCTGGATGTCAGGAGTTTCATTCCCTCCTGTGCTGCAGAGTGTGTGGGACTACTGGATCACATGCTCTGGGTGTTGACGTTCCATTCTTTGGAAGCGAGGGAAGAGAAGGAACTGTGTGCCACTTCCATCTTCTTTCTTCTGTGTTCTGTTGTTCTCTCTCGGACGGCCCACCCCCCATGGTGCTTCCGTTGGAAAAGGGGTGTGGTTTAAGCAGCCCGGTTGCCCCACCCTTTCCCATTGTGCCCTGTCCCTTTCCCTGCAAGGGTTCAGGTGAGTGCAAAATGCCTACCATAAACGCATGCAGAAAGACAAACGTATTTTGCCACCCTACTTCCCATGGCAATCACAACACTATACAACACAATACAATAAAAATACCTTTATTGGCATTTCAAGTTCAGACCTTCCAAAATGGCTTGAGATACAAAGTCTTCTTTCTGTTTCCTGTTTCCGAGAGATTTGAATTGGGAAATCCTTTCGATTCTTCATTAATAAGAGGCAGTGGGGTGAGGGAGGCCATGGCCACATCCACACCATTTAAGGCGCTATGAAGCCGCTTTAAACACTCATGGCTTAAACAACCCCCAAAGACTCTGGGAGCTATAGTTGGAAAAGGGTGCCAAGAGTTGTTAGGGAGCCCCGTTCCCTGCCAAGAAGGGAACCCTACCTCTACCCCTACCCCCACCCCCACCACTGACGCTAACCCTAACCCTAACGCTAACCCTTAAGCCTTAACTAGAACTACAATTGCCAGAGTTCCCTGACAAGAAGGGAACCCTTACCCTGCACCGTAACTACAGCTACAATTCCCAGAGTTCCCTGGCAAAAAGGGAACCCTAACCCTGCCCCCTAACTAGAGCTACAATTCCCAGAGTTCCCTGGCAAGAAGGGAACCCTACCCCCACCCCCACCCCACCCCTACCCTACCCCTAATCCTAATCCTAATACTTAACCACCGTAACAAGTCTCCGTCCCCTTAACCACCTACAGTTCCCAGAATCCCTGAGGGGAAGCCATGCCTGTTTAAAGTGACTTCATAGCAGTTCAGTGGTGCACCTAATGTGGCCTAATGTTGTCTCCCTCATTTTTTTCTCTCTCCCCACTGCCCCATCACTTGCAATGCAAAAGATGTCCGCCTGCAGTCTCCCTTCAAAGCTCATTCTCTCAGGTATGGCCACAGCCTTGTCCATTCCATTTCTGTTTCCTGTTTGCGAGAGATTTGAATTGGGAAATCCTTTCGATTCTTCATTAATAAGAGGCAGTGGAGTGAGGGAGGCCATGGCCACATCCACACCATTTAATGTGCTATGAAGCCGCTTTAAACACTCATGGCTTAAACAACCCCCAAAGACTCTGGGAGCTATAGTTGGAAAAGGGTGCCAAGAGTTGTTAGGGGGCCCCGTTCCCTGCCAAGAAGGGAACCCTACCTCTACCCCTACCCTTACCCCCACCCCTACCCCTGACGCTAACCCTAACTCTAGCCCTAACGCTAACCCTTAAGCCTTAACTAGAGCTACAATTCCCAGAGTTCCCTGGCAAGAAGGGAACCCTAACCCTGCCCCCTAACTACAGCTACAATTCCCAGAGTTCCCTGGCAAAAAGGGAACCCTAACTCTGCCCCCTAACTAGAGCTACAATTCCCAGAGTTCCCTGGCAAGAAGGGAACCCTAACCCTGACCCCTAACTACAGCTACAATTCCCAGAGTTCCCTGGCATGAAGGGAACCCTACCCCTACCCCCACCCCACCCTACCCCTACCCCACCCTACCCCTAATCCTAATCCTAATACTTAAGCACCGTAACAAGTCTCCGTCCCCTTAACCACCTACAGTTCCCAGAATCCCTGAGGGGAAGCCATGCCTGTTTAAAGTGACTTCATAGGATTTCTGTGGTGCACCTAATGTAGCCTAATGTTCCCTCCCTCATTTTCTTCTCTCTCCCCACTGCCCCATCACTTGCAATGCAGCAGATGTCCGCCTGCAGTCGCCTTTCAAAGCTCCTTCTCTCAAGTATGGCCACAGCCTTGTCCATTCCTCACTGCCAGTATTTCACGTTCACTTCTCCGATGTAAATAGGGATGTCCTGTGGTTCTCTTGATGACTTTTAAGACTGGACTTGGGGAAAACCTCACCGGCTCCAGACATCCCTGTAAGGCAAAGGCAAACAGGTGAGTGGGATGGCCAACACCCGACAGCATCCCACCCCCCCAGATTCTTCCTCTGTTTGGCTGCCTGTTAACAAACAAGGCTTCCAAACCAGTTTGCACCCATCTCAGCCAGCGTAGCCTCGCAACATCCACTAGCCTGAATGCAAATTCTTCTGACAACCATCCACCAGCTGCAACCTCACCAGGTCCATTGCCAGACATCAACCAGCTTCAGAGCTGAGTGTCAGTCACCTTCAAGTAGCAATCCCACCAGCAAGTTATCTTTGTACTTGCCTTCTCCTTGCTCCACAGCATCCCAACACTGGGCGATTGCCTCCTTCCACTTGCCAGCTTGCCACCACGGGGCAGGAGACCACCAGGGCCACAGCATCCCAGCGCCGGGCAATTGCCTCCTTCCGCTTGCCAGCTTGCCGCCACGGGACAGGAGACCACCTGGGCTGAGTGCCACTGAGCTGCCCATTTCTCTCTGGGGAGGGCAACTGCTGAGGCTTGCGCCTTGGCCCACATTTATACCCGCTCAGCAGCCAAATGTTTTTGTCACATCACAATCAACCCACGGACAATGTCAGCAGCTGGGGAGGCATCACAATCACTCCCTCAGCCCTCACAATGGTGAGCTCAGCTCAGCAGCCAACACACACACACACACAAGTTGTGCCAATATCTGTGAAGGCCACACCGGAAACCCAAGTGGGCAGGAGGGGGACATTTTTAGGCCCAGTGGTTGCATTTCCCTCCCCACAACACTAGTCAAATGCACAAATGAACAGAGCAATGAAAGCAAGCCTTATCTTTGCACAGGAAGCTGTTCAAGGAATGACATGCAGAGAGAAAGTTAGCATCTCAGGAAAAAAGCACTTTTTCGTCAATCAATCAATCAATCATTTATTGTATTTGACTAAAAGCCATTACAAATCCAGTTACAAAAGCACCAAACCCAATGACCCAAACTTATGTTGTCCCCTGCTCCTTTCCCTGCAAGGGTTCAGGTGAGTGCAAAACGCCTTGGGGTGCAGCAAGCTTTGGGGAGGGGCTGGGGGGAGGATGCAATGCTAGGGATGCAATTCCTAGGGAAAGAAAGTGGCCACGTGTTCAGTTATGGAAAACTTAATAAATATTTCATACAAAAATAAATAAATAAAATAAATACTCAATGACCTGCCTTTCAAGGAAGTGGAAATGAAGCAGCTGGTTGCCATGGTGAAATTATGATGACACTGTTACTCTGTAGTGGCAGTGCTGAAATCCTAAGTCAGATTCAAGGGGGGGGGTTTCCCCCCCAAGGCCAAGCCTACCAGCTAACAGTGACCTTAAGTTTTCCATTAAAACATGAAATGGTGCACACGCTACATCTTGTTTGTGCGCTTATCAGGCATGTCCAAGGTCCATTTGGGGGGCCTAATCCAGCCCACCGGTCAGTTTAATCTGGCCCCTGGGGCAGTTTATTTCCTGGGGTAAAATCCTAAAAAAACAAACCCTCAACAAATTCAACCCTAAAAAAAGGATAACAACTTGGGTTGGCTGTTTCGGCGGCCCTCACAGCCCTTCACTTCATCAAATCTGGCCCTCTTTGAAAAAAGATTGGACATGGATACCGTCAGAGAGTTCGAGAGAAGCAGAGAAGCGGGTGCTGGATGTCAGGAGTTTCATTCCCTCCTGTGCTGCAGAGTGTGTGGGACTACTGGATCACATGCTCTGGGTGTTGACGTTCCATTCTTTGGAAGCGAGGGAAGAGAAGGAACTGTGCGCCACTTCTGTCTTCTTTCTTCTGTGTTCTGTTGTTCTCTCTCGGACGGCCCACCCCCCATGGTGCTTCCGTTGGAAAAGGGGTGTGGTTTAAGCAGCCCGGTTGCCCCACCCTTTCCCATTGTGCCCTGTCCCTTTCCCTGCAAGGGTTCAGGTGAGTGCAAAATGCCTACCATAAACGCATGCAGAAAGACAAACGTATTTTGCCACCCTACTTCCCATGGCAATCACAACACTATACAACACAATACAATAAAAATACCTTTATTGGCATTTCAAGTTCAGACCTTCCAAAATGGCTTGAGATACAAAGTCTTCTTTCTGTTTCCTGTTTCCGAGAGATTTGAATTGGGAAATCCTTTCGATTCTTCATTAATAAGAGGCAGTGGGGTGAGGGAGGCCATGGCCACATCCACACCATTTAAGGCGCTATGAAGCCGCTTTAAACACTCATGGCTTAAACAACCCCCAAAGACTCTGGGAGCTATAGTTGGAAAAGGGTGCCAAGAGTTGTTAGGGAGCCCCGTTCCCTGCCAAGAAGGGAACCCTACCTCTACCCCTACCCCCACCCCCACCACTGACGCTAACCCTAACCCTAACGCTAACCCTTAAGCCTTAACTAGAACTACAATTGCCAGAGTTCCCTGACAAGAAGGGAACCCTTACCCTGCACCGTAACTACAGCTACAATTCCCAGAGTTCCCTGGCAAAAAGGGAACCCTAACCCTGCCCCCTAACTAGAGCTACAATTCCCAGAGTTCCCTGGCAAGAAGGGAACCCTACCCCCACCCCCACCCCACCCCTACCCTACCCCTAATCCTAATCCTAATACTTAACCACCGTAACAAGTCTCCGTCCCCTTAACCACCTACAGTTCCCAGAATCCCTGAGGGGAAGCCATGCCTGTTTAAAGTGACTTCATAGGATTTCTGTGGTGCACCTAATGTAGCCTAATGTTCCCTCCCTCATTTTCTTCTCTCTCCCCACTGCCCCATCACTTGCAATGCAAAAGATGTCCGCCTGCAGTCTCCCTTCAAAGCTCATTCTCTCAGGTATGGCCACAGCCTTGTCCATTCCATTTCTGTTTCCTGTTTGCGAGAGATTTGAATTGGGAAATCCTTTCAATTCTTCATTAATAAGAGGCAGTGGAGTGAGGGAGGCCATGGCCACATCCACACCATTTAATGTGCTATGAAGCCGCTTTAAACACTCATGGCTTAAACAACCCCCAAAGACTCTGGGAGCTATAGTTGGAAAAGGGTGCCAAGAGTTGTTAGGGGGCCCCGTTCCCTGCCAAGAAGGGAACCCTACCTCTACCCCTACCCTTACCCCCACCCCTACCCCTGACGCTAACCCTAACTCTAGCCCTAACGCTAACCCTTAAGCCTTAACTAGAGCTACAATTCCCAGAGTTCCCTGGCAAGAAGGGAACCCTAACCCTGCCCCCTAACTACAGCTACAATTCCCAGAGTTCCCTGGCAAAAAGGGAACCCTAACTCTGCCCCCTAACTAGAGCTACAATTCCCAGAGTTCCCTGGCAAGAAGGGAACCCTAACCCTGACCCCTAACTACAGCTACAATTCCCAGAGTTCCCTGGCATGAAGGGAACCCTACCCCTACCCCCACCCCACCCTACCCTACCCCTACCCCACCCTACCCCTAATCCTAATCCTAATACTTAAGCACCGTAACAAGTCTCCGTCCCCTTAACCACCTACAGTTCCCAGAATCCCTGAGGGGAAGCCATGCCTGTTTAAAGTGACTTCATAGGATTTCTGTGGTGCACCTAATGTAGCCTAATGTTCCCTCCCTCATTTTCTTCTCTCTCCCCACTGCCCCATCACTTGCAATGCAGCAGATGTCCGCCTGCAGTCGCCTTTCAAAGCTCCTTCTCTCAAGTATGGCCACAGCCTTGTCCATTCCTCACTGCCAGTATTTCACGTTCACTTCTCCGATGTAAATAGGGATGTCCTGTGGTTCTCTTGATGACTTTTAAGACTGGACTTGGGGAAAACCTCACCGGCTCCAGACATCCCTGTAAGGCAAAGGCAAACAGGTGAGTGGGATGGCCAACACCCGACAGCATCCCACCCCCCCCCCAGATTCCTCCTCTGTTTGGCTGCCTGTTAACAAACAAGGCTTCCAAACCAGTTTGCACCCATCTCAGCCAGCGTAGCCTTGCAACATCCACTAGCCTGAATGCAAATTCTTCTGACAACCATCCACCAGCTGCAACCTCACTAGGTCCATTGCCAGACATCAACCAGCTTCAGAGCTGAGTGTCAGTCACCTTCAAGTAGCAATCCCACCAGCAAGTAATCTTTGTACTTGCCTTCTCCTTGCTCCACAGCATCCCAGCACCGGGCGATTGCCTCCTTCCGCTTGCCAGCTTGCCACCACGGGGCAGGAGACCACCAGGGCCACAGCATCCCAGCACCGGGAAATTGTCTCCTTCCGCTTGCCAGCTTGCCACCACGGGGCAGGAGACCACCTGGGCTGAGTGCCACTGAGCTGCCCATTTCTCTCTGGGGAGGGCAACTGCTGAGGCTTGCGCCTTGGCCCACATTTATACCCGCTCAGCAGCCAAATGTTTTTGTCACATCACAATCAACCCACGGACAATGTCAGCAGCTGGGGAGGCATCACAATCACTCCCTCAGCCCTCACAATGGTGAGCTCAGCTCAGCAGCCAACACACACACACACACAAGTTGTGCCAATATCTGTGAAGGCCACACCGGAAACCCAAGTGGGCAGGAGGGGGACATTTTTAGGCCCAGTGGTTGCATTTCCCTCCCCACAACACTAGTCAAATGCACAAATGACAGAGCAATGAAAGCAAGCCTTATCTTTGCACAGGAAGCTGTTCAAGGAATGACATGCAGAGAGAAAGTTAGCATCTCAGGAAAAAAGCACTTTTTCGTCAATCAATCAATCAATCATTTATTGTATTTGACTAAAAGCCATTACAAATCCAGTTACAAAAGCACCAAACCCAATGACCCAAACTTATGTTGTCCCCTGCTCCTTTCCCTGCAAGGGTTCAGGTGAGTGCAAAACGCCTTGGGGTGCAGCAAGCTTTGGGGAGGGGCTGGGGGGAGGATGCAATGCTAGGGATGCAATTCCTAGGGAAAGAAAGTGGCCACGTGTTCAGTTATGGAAAACTTAATAAATATTTCATACAAAAATAAATAAATAAAATAAATACTCAATGACCTGCCTTTCAAGGAAGTGGAAATGAAGCAGCTGGTTGCCATGGTGAAATTATGATGACACTGTTACTCTGTAGTGGCAGTGCTGAAATCCTAAGTCAGATTCAAGGGGGGGGGGGTTTCCCCCCCAAGGCCAAGCCTACCAGCTAACAGTGACCTTAAGTTTTCCATTAAAACATGAAATGGTGCACACGCTACATCTTGTTTGTGCGCTTATCAGGCATGTCCAAGGTCCATTTGGGGGGCCTAATCCAGCCCACCGGTCAGTTTAATCTGGCCCCTGGGGCAGTTTATTTCCTGGGATAAAATCCTAAAAAAACAAACCCTCAACAAATTCAACCCTAAAAAAAGGATAACAACTTGGGTTGGCTGTTTCGGCGGCCCTCACAGCCCTTCACTTCATCAAATCTGGCCCTCTTTGAAAAAAGATTGGACATGGATACCGTCAGAGAGTTCGAGAGAAGCAGAGAAGCGGGTGCTGGATGTCAGGAGTTTCATTCCCTCCTGTGCTGCAGAGTGTGTGGGACTACTGGATCACATGCTCTGGGTGTTGACGTTCCATTCTTTGGAAGCGAGGGAAGAGAAGGAACTGTGCGCCACTTCCGTCTTCTTTCTTCTGTGTTCTGTTGTTCTCTCTCGGACGGCCCACCCCCCATGGTGCTTCCGTTGGAAAAGGGGTGTGGTTTAAGCAGCCCGGTTGCCCCACCCTTTCCCATTGTGCCCTGTCCCTTTCCCTGCAAGGGTTCAGGTGAGTGCAAAATGCCTACCATAAACGCATGCAGAAAGACAAACGTATTTTGCCACCCTACTTCCCATGGCAATCACAACACTATACAACACAATACAATAAAAATACCTTTATTGGCATTTCAAGTTCAGACCTTCCAAAATGGCTTGAGATACAAAGTCTTCTTTCTGTTTCCTGTTTCCGAGAGATTTGAATTGGGAAATCCTTTCGATTCTTCATTAATAAGAGGCAGTGGGGTGAGGGAGGCCATGGCCACATCCACACCATTTAAGGCGCTATGAAGCCGCTTTAAACACTCATGGCTTAAACAACCCCCAAAGACTCTGGGAGCTATAGTTGGAAAAGGGTGCCAAGAGTTGTTAGGGAGCCCCGTTCCCTGCCAAGAAGGGAACCCTAACTCTACCCCTACCCCTACCCCACCCCCACCCCTGACGCTAACCCTAACCCTAACGCTAACCCTTAAGCCTTAACTAGAACTACAATTGCCAGAGTTCCCTGACAAGAAGGGAACCCTTACCCTGCACCGTAACTACAGCTACAATTCCCAGAGTTCCCTGGCAAAAAGGGAACCCTAACCCTGCCCCCTAACTAGAGCTACAATTCCCAGAGTTCCCTGGCAAGAAGGGAACCCTACCCCCACCCCCACCCCTACCCTACCCTACCCCTAATCCTAATCCTAATACTTAACCACCGTAACAAGTCTCCGTCCCCTTAACCACCTACAGTTCCCAGAATCCCTGAGGGGAAGCCATGCCTGTTTAAAGTGACTTCATAGCAGTTCAGTGGTGCACCTAATGTGGCCTAATGTTGTCTCCCTCATTTTTTTCTCTCTCCCCACTGCCCCATCACTTGCAATGCAAAAGATGTCCGCCTGCAGTCTCCCTTCAAAGCTCATTCTCTCAGGTATGGCCACAGCCTTGTCCATTCCATTTCTGTTTCCTGTTTGCGAGAGATTTGAATTGGGAAATCCTTTCGATTCTTCATTAATAAGAGGCAGTGGAGTGAGGGAGGCCATGGCCACATCCACACCATTTAATGCGCTATGAAGCCGCTTTAAACACTCATGGCTTAAACAACCCCCAAAGACTCTGGGAGCTATAGTTGGAAAAGGGTGCCAAGAGTTGTTAGGGGGCCCCGTTCCCTGCCAAGAAGGGAATCCTACCTCTACCCCTACCCCTACCCTTACCCCCACCCCTACCCCTGACGCTAACCCTAACTCTAGCCCTAACGCTAACCCTTAAGCCTTAACTAGAGCTACAATTCCCAGAGTTCCCTGGCAAGAAGGGAACCCTAACCCTGCCCCCTAACTAGAGCTACAATTCCCAGAGTTCCCTGGCAAGAAGGGAACCCTAACCCTGACCCCTAACTAGAGCTACAATTCCCAGAGTTCCCTGGCATGAAGGGAACCCTACCCCTACCCCCACCCCACCCTACCCCTAATCCTAATCCTAATACTTAAGCACCGTAACAAGTCTCCGTCCCCTTAACCACCTACAGTTCCCAGAATCCCTGAGGGGAAGCCATGCCTGTTTAAAGTGACTTCATAGCAGTTCTGTGGTGCTCCTAATGTGGCCTAATGTGGCCTCCCTCATTTTCCTCTCTCTCCCCACTGCCCCATCACTTGCAATGCAGCAGATGTCCGCCTGCAGTCGCCTTTCAAAGCTCCTTCTCTCAAGTATGGCCACAGCCTTGTCCATTCCTCACTGCCAGTATTTCACGTTCACTTCTCCGATGTAAATAGGGATGTCCTGTGGTTCTCTTGATGACTTTTAAGACTGGACTTGGGGAAAACCTCACCGGCTCCAGACATCCCTGTAAGGCAAAGGCAAGCAGGTGAGTGGGATGGCCAACACCCGACAGCATCCCCCCAGATTCCTCCTCTGTTTGGCTGCCTGTTAAGAAACAAGGCTTCCAAACCAGTTTGCACCCATCTCAGCCAGCGTAGCCTCACAACATCCACTAGCCTGAATGCAAATTCTTCCGACAACCATCCACCAGCTGCAACCTCATCAGGTCCATTGCCAGACATCAACCAGCTTCAGAGCTGAGTGTCAGTCACCTTCAAGTAGCAATCCCACCAGCAAGTAATCTTTGTACTTGCCTTCTCCTTGCTCCACAGCATCCCAGCACCGGGCAATTGCCTCCTTCCGCTGGCCAGCTTGCCACCACGGGGCAGGAGACCACCAGGGCCACAGCATCCCAGCACCGGGCAATTGTCTCCTTCCGCTTGCCAGCTTGCCACCATGGGGCAGGAGACCACCAGGGCCACAGCATCCCAGCACCTAGCAATTGTCTCCTTCCGCTTGCCAGCTTGCCACCACGGGACAGGAGACCACCAGGGCCACAGCATCCCATCACCGGGCAATTGCCTCCTTCCTCTTGCCATCTTGCCACCATGGGGCAGGAGACCATCTGGGCTGAGTGCTACCGAGCTGCCCATTTCTCTCTGGGGAGGGCAACTGCTGAGGCTTGCGCCTTGGCCCACATTTATACCCGCTCAGCAGCCAAATGTTTTTGTCACATCACAATCAACCCACGGACAATGTCAGCAGCTGGGGAGGCATCACAATCACTCCCTCAGCCCTCACAATGGTGAGCGCAGCTCAGCAGCCAACACACACACACACACACAACTTGTGCCAATATCTCTGAAGGCCATACAGGGGCTGAATTAAACCGAATAGCAGGCCGGTATAAGGACTTGAAATTTACTTTTTACATGCCTGCTAGTCATTTTTAAAAAAAAAATTCAGAGAACAAATCATGAAGTTCAAATTTCATGGCTTCTTGTATAAAGACCTTTTTGGCTTGCTTTAATATTAGAATTTTTTCCTCTGCCATTTCAAATCTATTGAGAAGAGGGGCCTATTGTACACTTCTTAAATACTTCCCCAGTTTCCCAATTTCCTGTATAGAAATTAGGTTCCAAAACAAAGTGACCTTTCCTACCAAGAACAATGTTGTTTTTAGCCTTATCACCACTTTGTCAAGGCTACTTTGCTAAGCTTGGGAAAGAACAAGATTTTAGTAGCCTTCCATCACTCCCCCCCCCCCCACATTTACTAAGGTTAGTCTCAAAACAATTTTAGGAAGGGGGGGAGAATTTATGTTCAAATCTTTACGTTAATTTAAATCAATATAGTTTTAGTGTCCAATACAAGTAAATGTTATAAATATCAACTTAATTTAAATCTAAGTTTTTGTTTTTGTTTTTGTAGACAGATATTGTAATCCTCTTCTTTCAGTCTTGAAGCTTGACCAGCTAAAATGTATAATCATTCCCCAATTATATATTTTCAATGCTCTCTAAGATCAGAGGTTCTTCTTCAAGAGTATAGTCTCAGAGAGTCAATCTTGTCTCTCAGAGAGGGAATTCAAAGCACTCTTCTTTATATTAAAGTTGTAATCTGTCTCCAGTTCAAATTCAAGTTCAAGTCAAGTTCAAATCATATCTCAAGTTCAGTTCTAATTCATGTCAAGTTCATTATTAAAGGAAAAACGTTGAAAATCAAGATTGGTTTTAAAGAAAGCTGTGTAGAATCATTTAATCCTTGTTACTCATTAGACTTCAGTTACACAGTAGACTTCAGTCTCTTCGCTTGTAAGAGTTCACATGCATAATATAACGCTCATAGACAGGAGCGGACTTCCTTTTTAAACTCCGGTTTTGTCAAATTGGTAAAATTGAGTATTCCTCATCTTTGCTGTCAACTTGGAATCTTTTGGAGAAGTCAACCGCTACAAGGCTGGTTCGGAGACTGCACTTTCACAGTCGCGTTGTTGTCTAATCTGCCAGCTTTCACCTCTTCCCCTCCACTCCCAGCACCTTTCGGCACTAAGGCAGGGATCGGAACTTTGGAGATGCCCTTTCATGGATAGCAGGACCCCTTGACACCTCAGATTGCCTTCTGAGATTTTTGGGGGCCATGCTTCATCTTAGTGCTTCCCCCCGATGCTGTGTGAAGTCGTGTCTGATGTAGCTATCAGACCCACCATAGCGAGGCTACCCAGAAGTCCAGAATTTGCATTCCTTGTATCTATCATTTTTATATATTTCAAATAAGGCAATCTAATTGACTGCAGAAAACATCAAGGCAATTTACAAAAAGAAAAAAAGTACAATTATTAGTAAAAACAATTAAAACATTTTAAAAATTAAAACCAGCAATACACTAAAAACTAAACTATGCAGTTTATTTAGTACCACCAGACATTATGTTCTAAGCCTGACCAATCTTTAGAACCCAGCTTCCCAAATATTTCCAGGCATTTCAGGCACTGTCTAGTCACATCCTTTTTCTAAAAAAAATGGACCAAAATTCATGAAAAGTGCCCTTGTTTTCATTGCCTCTTGAAGATCACACTACACGTGTTATTCCCACACACACACACCACCAATTCTGTACCCCAAGCCCTTTGTGCTGCAACTTGATACTCTTTCAGTACCTTCAGATTAGGAAGTGAGGGTAGCAGAGCTGGCTGCAGTTTACTGGTGAGTTGTTTAATGGAAAGAACAACATGCGCAGCACTCTTGGCTATCTCTCAGTGGTAAAATAATCTCAATCCCATAAAGAGGCAACTGGTACCCATTGGGACTGTTAGAGCAGAAGGCCAATTGCCCAACAAGATGTGGAGCCAGAACCAATGACAGCCAGAGCCAACTAATTCCAGTTTTGCCCCATCCTCCTCCCTGGTGAGTACATAAGGGCAACACCAAGGCTAAGTAGGAGGAAGCTGGCAGGTAGTCTCATTCTCTGGATGTGGCTAGATGTAAAAATGCAAGCATTGGGGGGGGGGGACAGGCTGGCTGAAGGTAGATTTGCTCTTTTGGACCAGCCTCCACTGATTCCACACGCACCAAAACTATAAAGAAATTCTAAAGCACCCTGCAAAGAAAAATGAAGGGAAAAAAGAAATGAAGGGAAAGAAAGTTGCATTAATAGTTTGGTTCCTGCACTGCAGGGGGTTGGACTAGGTGACCCTTGGGGTCCCTTCAAAATCTGCAATTCTATGGTTCTATGACAGGAATCCCCACCCCTACCCCAGTGGGTGAAATTGTAGATAAAATCGGTGGAAAAGTTTCAGAACAACAGAGCCAGGATGTCAGGAGGCTATCCTTATGGGACAAAAGCTAACATGTATTTTACTGAGTGCTGTGCCATCTGGTGAAATAAATATTAAGTTGATTAATTGCATGAGTTTTAGCCGATTAATTGATTAAATGTGCATACATTCAAATATGCCTAAAAGCAATAGCTCTGAAGCATAAAGCACACTTCCTTCATTTTGATGATGCATGTGTGTGCTGGAGCACACATCATCTTAAGAGAGGCATTTCCTCTGATGTGAGACAGATGCTGCTTGCTATCTGCAGTTTTGTAAGTGCATGTATTAAAAATTATACGCACACAAATACACACAATCTGTCGCCTGATTAATTGAGACATTTTCTTATAGCCAGGCAGGCCCTGGACCATACCCACACCCCAGCTGTATCCACTCAGCCAGCAACCAAACACTGCAATATTCCAATAAGGTCTCTTACCTGCAGGCAGGCAGGCATGCAGGCAGGCATTACATCAGTACAGATGGATGCAGGCAGAACACACACACTCTTGCTAGCTGGGAGAGCAGATAAAGCAGGGGCCAAAGTGGTGCAAATGAGCCCTTCCCCATTGAGTCCTCTGTAGGTCTGCTCCCTAATGTGATGTAGTGTAGTCTGGTGTAAAATTCATATATTTGTGCATAGCTTTTGCATACCGAAACTGCACTGCAAAATACAAAGGCGTGTATATTCACACTCGGAGTTGCATTCCAAACAAGTTTGAGAGCATTGGATTGGGTTGGCCCACTGCAAAAAGTGGACCAAACACATTCCTCCCCTATCCCTAGTGCTTATTCAAACAAGAGCAATGGCAGATGCATTTATCCAGCATTAAAAACGAGCTATGCTAAAATGAAGTATCATTTCTGTTTGTGACTCAATCCACAGTGAATGAAGCAATTCCTGAGACACAGAAATGAATTTATAAAAACCAACTGTAAATAATGGTTACATTCTGTGCTCACTGATGATCGTTTTAGTTAGTTAGGGTTTTTTTGTTTTGTCTTAACACTTTTCATGTATCATGGTACTGGGTTGATCAGAGCCAGATGGAGCCTGTTCAAATGTTCATGACTTCTACTCATCATGAACATATGTTCTCAGAATAATGGGATGGTTTCTCAACAAACACTAATCCAGATTTAAAACAACAACAACAAAACTATGATGAGACTCATAACACAAGAGAGACATAAACAGTGAGATAAGCACAGCTGGGTGAGAAGACTCCATGTACAGAAGCCCTGTAGCATGTTATGATCAGTAATTAGGACTCTATGTATCACCCAACTAGAGAAATTAGCAAAATGGGATTTTGATATGTCCCAACAGGTGCAGAAAGAGTTCCTACACCCCAAAGCAATTAATTTTCCACAAATATTAGTTAACATCTCTCTCTCTCTCTCTCTCTCTCTCTCTCTCTCTCTGTGTGTGTGTGTGTGTGTGTGTGTGTGTAATAATGGAATACCATAGGTTCCCTTCCTCTTTGTATGCTAGACTATCATAGTGCAGTTACCCAAAAGAAAACCAAGAAGCAATCTTTCACTAAGAGCAATGCAGACCATTGTACATCTTTATAATAGCATTATGGTAATAGAGGAGCCATCTTTTTTATATCCATGATAGATGTGCTATGCATCAGGCTGCCTATGAAAAATGTTCAAAAGCTTTAGCTGCCCACAATAAAAGAGCAAGGCTGTCAATATGTTTAAGAAAAAGTAAGCAAGGGCCACCCAGCCCAGGGGATGATTGCAACAGTAGAGCCAGCACCCCTGCCAGCTGCTGCAGGTCAGGGTGGGAACACAGGGGCAGTTTTTAGGGGGGGTTGTTGTTTTGTTTGTTTGTTTTGCTGCACTAGATCCAGACTGAGCAGCAGAAGGACACAAATAAAATCCCCTTTCTGTCAATATGGCATCTTGGGAGCTAGTCGATCCTCGGTGGGCTGTGCTCTGTCCTTGAATTGCCTGGTTTCAGCTACCCCCAGGTTCAGAACATAGCTGTCAACCTTCCCTTTTTTTGCGGGAAATTCCCTTATTCCAGCGCTGTTTCCCACTGCTCCCCGCTGCTATCCTGGATTGTTAGATATCCCATAGACTGTCCCTGGGACAGGTGTGGCTGCTGATCCCTTATTTTCAAATCTGAAAGTTGACAGCTATGGTTCAGAACCATGCATCAGCTGCTGGTTTGGTGAGCCCAGTGGGAGCTTTCACAATTGTGAAGCTCTCTACAAGTGGACCCAAGTGGAGGGACAAGTCTGTCCAATCCAATCTCTCACCAGGGGATAGATTAAAGGTTAGGGTTGCTCCCTAAATTGAATTATATGAGTTGAATACTATTCATCACATCCTGATTGTTCTGGTGCATGTCTCAGGTCAGAAGAAGAAGAAGAAGAAGAAGAAGAAGAAGAAGAAGAAGAAGAAGAAAGTGCATTATAATATATTCTAAAATGCGTATTAATAACATGTATGTCAATGCACATTTTCATATAGAAACTTTTTAAATAAACAGGATGGAATAACCTAATTGAGTAAACACACACAAAAGCACCACAGACTAAAAAACAGGCAGTTTTGTCTTTAGGAACATAGGAAGCTGCCTTTCACAAAGTCATACTATTGGTACATCTAGCTCATCACTGTCCATGTTGACTACCTGCAGCTGTGGACTGAACCTGACATCTTCTGCATGCAAAGTAGGTACTCTGTTACTAAGCTATTTCCCTTTCTTTCTTCTGCATTCCTACTGTTTATTACTCAAAATTACTTCTACTTCACACTTGCCCATTTCTTACTGCCTCAAATTATGCAACTCTAGGAACTATGTGTTTTATAGACCTTTAGTTCAACTACAATTTTCATATTCAAGTAACATTCCCACTTTCAGGAGACAGGATACAACCCATCCAGAAAATTACTGTATATTTTGGAGAAGTGTATTGCCATCAAGCTGCTGCAGCACCAAGGAGACAGTAATAATAGTTGTAGCGCATTGCCAGTTCCAATGCTTGCTTATTTCCTTTCTGGCAACTGAAAATAATAATAATAAAAAACACTGAATGAGATAATAGAACATGTGTGTTTTCTGTGTGATAGCGGTAGTCCTGGTGATAATCTTGAGAATGCCCCAAATATATCCTGAACCGAAGCAGAGGAGACACAGCATTACACCTTAAACCCTGTAAAATTATGCACAAGAAACCACACGCAGATAAATAGAAAACACTTTTCAAAATAATAATTATCTGAAAGAAAGTATCCTACTGCTTCCAAGGTAACCTATGAAAAGACCTGTAGGAAAATCCTCCCCCTCCATCAAATACAACAAAGCTCCAGAAAATTGGGGCATTGTGTTCAGTGAATGGTTGTCAGAAGGAAAAAAAAAGATAGCATAGCATTGAATAAACTTCAAACAATGACAAAACAATGTCATAACTGACCCTGCAATTAGGTCCTTTGGAAGGGTGCATCTGGGGCCACTGAAAGCATTGGCTCTCTTTCTCCAATGGTGGGGAGGAAGAGCTCATATATAAGTGAGGGGAATTCAGAGGGCCATAACCAATGTTCTTTGTCCACTACCACAACAGTCTTTTGCAGTAGCAGATAGCAGAATGTTTAATGGTTGAGCAATGAAGAAATCCAAGGGAACAGAATGTTGTTTTGCAACAATCTTTAGCAAACGACTTGTCTTATCCCTTGTGAAACAATGTTCTGCCAGCACAACAAGTATACTGCTAACTGAGTGCTACAGCCCAATGTCAGACTTCCCATTTCTGCTGCATGGAATCTTGAGGACCTACTAACACCAGAGTTCTGTCATCAATAGGGCCTAAAAGGGTGTGTACAAGTAGTGGATTGGAGGCATGCTGGAGGATGACAAATGGAAGTTTTGGATGCAAAGGCTCCAATTCACCTCAAACACACCACTAAGCTGGAAATTGGAGGTAGGTAGGAGCACTGTGGCAACAGGGAATTCAGAAAACCTGAGAAGGAATATGGATGACAAAATTCCCAGATGCATCCCTAATTTTTACTTTTTAGCTTGAAGAAAAAACACAACTTGGATCCCTGGCTAACATAAAATGATGATGATGACACCACTACTAACTCATCAGAAACCCCACAGTTTACAAAGAACAAACTACAATATCATTAAATACTGACAAAAGCAAACATTAAAAACAAACCAACGTAATTTTAAACCAAAATATCATTATTGATAATAATTCAGAATGCTAAAAAAGGAGCATATGATTAAAAATTGGTCAGTTACACCTTGCACATAGTCTACAATGCATAAAGGAAGGTGCTTTGAAGAAGAAGAACCAATACTTTTAACTGCTTATTTTCCATGTGACATTTGCATTCATTCAGTCACTTGCCCAGCAGAAGCATGCTTTACTGCACCACTTGTCTTCTTTAATAATGTCTCAATCTAAAGTACTTGTTATATAAAACCACATTTCCCATAAAAAGAAGGAAATGGGACTGCAGGATGTTAATTAGCCTTTTGACTTTGCATTGCCACTCTGTATAAAAGGCATTATTGAATTACCTGTGCTTGTTCAATTCACATGGTCACATAGATAGATATATGTGCATATTGTTATGAGTTTTGGGGTGGGGGTGGGGGGAGAGGAGGTAGGTTGTATGTAGGCTGTATGTGTCCTCCTAACCCCTGGACCCAACAAGTGTTAAAATATAAGCCAGGCTAGCTTTCTGTGTTGAGGTGATCACCTGGGTGATGGACCATTAAGAGAACAAAGGAAAGGGGCCACTGTGTGAGACAACAAATGGGTGGGGGCCCTTCTTCAAAAAGATAGCGTTCAAAGTGGCAGTGATGCGGCCTAGAGGTAAAGCAGCAAGCTGGACAGAAAGTCAGAGCAATGCTTGATTTCTGTCTGAATCCAAGGCTGCAGCTATGGGAGAAATAAGATCTTTTGGAGGTGTTTAATTCTGTGAAACTCTGCATCAAAGGCTCAGGTTGTTTATGTGTGTAAATAAACCATAACTCATAAAGACACCACAGCCTCTGCTGTGCCTCATTCCAAAATGAAACAGGAACTGTCTCCCTCAGGAGGTTGTAGACTTTCCTTCCTTGCAGGTTTTTAAGCAGAGGTTGGATGGCCACCTGTCATGGATGCTTTAGCTGAGATTCCTGCACTGCAGGGGGTTGGACTAGATGACCCTTGTGTCCCTTCCAACTCTACAATTCTATGATTCCATGAACCCTGGGTAAGCACCTGGAGCCCCTGGATTCTCACACCACTCAGAGATTTGGATGGCATGCAGCAATATTTTGCATGCAGCACATTAAAAGAGTGCATTGCTTTCATATAAGGGGAGAAGAGGGGGAGACTAATGCTGGGTAATAATAGCTAGAAGATAGTAACACTAAAACATTTATGCCTCATTCTTAAAATAGGCTTTTCTTGTATACTCTTTTTATTCTATTGTTTTGAGAAACAACACAAGGAATCTGCATGTCTATTTTATTTCAATAAGCTCTACTTCCCCCCTGTCCAACCTGAAGATTTTTGTTGAGCTAAAACCAGACTTGCCCAAAATAGCTTATCAGGCATAGGTGCATAGGGCTGTGGTTGCTCAAGCACCCGCAAAAATTTTCCTTGAATGGGCCGGGCACCCACAAATTTCGGTGCCAGGGCCATGCACACTGCACCCATGCCATGCACCCATGGTTAAGTTGGCACTCCTGTCATCAGGTATGGAACCATTTCCCAGGCAAGCACAAGCTGCAGCCCTGAGAAAATGGTGAATTAACTAAGCAGGACCAGCCCAAAGTGTTTTGGTACCTAAGGTACCCTCCCCTCCCTGCCAGGAAAGAACGGGTGAGTGAAGATATACATCAGCAAAAAGCAGGCTGGGGGGAATAAAGATTGACATCAGGATCTGCTGCCTGTGTGCTTCCTGCTGCCTGAGGCAGCCTCCTCACCTTGCCGCATGGGTGGACTTACCCTGTAACTGAGAGATGGCACCTGTGTTGGATGAAATCAGGCATTTTTAAATTATTATTGATTACAGTGGAAAGTGGGGTTGGCATTGCAATCGGGTAAGGATTATATTCTCATTCTACTCAGCCCCTAGGGGTGGAATGGCATTCCATAAAGGTTGGGGAAGCATCCAACCCCAATCCATGGGAATCACCAAGGATCTCATTGGGCAATCAGAAGCACTGCAGCCAGGTAACAGCCCTAACCCAATCTTAAGCCATGCCTTAGCCAAACCTCCCATTGAGTCCTTACACGGCTCTCTTCTCTGTGCTGATCCTGCCCAGTGCCATTTCTGCCAGATTATCAGTGCCTAACATAACTAATCCTTTTTCCACTGAAGGAAAGGCAAACACACACACCCCACCCAACAGGGGAGCCAACTGAGGCTGGGAGGGAAACAAATAATTTCCAGCCTTGTCAACCAGCAGTCCAATAGCTTACAGAGGCTGGTGTGGGGCAAGCTCATGGGGCAAAATGGCCCCAGGACCTTGATACCATCCTTTTTTCATGAGAAGTCGTGGGAGGCTCCCTATCCCACAAGATCTTGAATAAGTACTATGGGGGAGCTGTAACTCCACCTCCCTCACTGCTTTCCAGGGCCACACATTGCCAGGCAAAGTCTCTCCATATGCAGATCATGCCCAGAATGAGGCTTGTCAACACACACTGGTGACTTGCAGTGTGTTTGGACTGCCTGGCAGTGAGCCTCACATATCAGTTGTTATCAACAAGAGATATGTTTCATCTCCAACTGCAGTAGCAGCTGGTCCCTGGGGACTGGTAGGGCAGAAGACATGGAGACCAAGAGTAGGTGGAGCCATAACCAACAACACAGAGAATTAACTGATTTTGTTCTCATCCTCTTTCCTGATGTTCTACATTAGCAACACAGAGACTGAAGAGGATGAAGCACACAAGCTACTGCCACATTTTGGACTAGTTGGAAGTAAGAAGATTGGCATTCGATGGGGTAGCTGAAGGCAGATTGAAGTTGGTGGGGCAGCACTAGTGAGGGCTTGAGCCAGTTTGGACTGATAGGATGGAAGGTAAGGAGACGGTTGATAAGCTAAGTCACCCACTGACCAACTATAAATAAGCAGGTGGGGAGCTGGAGCTGGCTGAGGGTAGTGTGCCCCATTTGCCCTTATAGATCAGCCTCCTCTGTCAAATGATATTTTCATTTTCAATTCAATCCACTCTTTGGATTGCAGTTTGTCGCTGTAGCTGGTGAAGGAGGGGCAAATAAAGAAATAAATCTATACAGGGATTCACAGCATTTAAGCCATTTCAGGAAGTCCTTAATATTGACAGATGAGCTTTAGGTACGGAGGCTAGGATTTGAAAGATAAAGGAAAACAAAACCTCTAGCACCTGATTTCCCCCAACCCCAGGCAAATAATCAGATAGAGCAAAAGGGAAAATGAAACCATGCTTCCCCCCACATCTGTCTCATGAGAGATAATAGGGACCATTTATCAACTGATAGTTTAAAGGGGATTTATTTCTATGCAAGAGGAGGGATGTGGAAATTGTTCTATATATAAAATTGTGGTGTTTTGTTTTGTTTTTTTTAAAAAAGGAATATCTGTAGCCAGAGTATTATGAGCTACAAATATTTGATGTGAGTGAAATCAGAAAAAGATTAGGCATGGAACTGGTGAAACCCCACCAGAGAGTCCTGGGATTAATGTGTTTTAACAAGGATGGGAAATCTTAGGGGGGTGGACAATGCCCTCTTGGGGTTCTTTGTCTGTCTGCCCCCCCCAATGGTGGTGATGAAAACTAGTCCTTGTTTTTTCCTTTCTCCTCCTGCCTCATCTACTCTCCAGCCTGGCATAAAGAGCTTCAAAAGTGGCACCAGTCTGTTTTCTTTGGCTTTGTGTGTCCCCCCCTTCCCCCAATGCCTTGTGTTGCTGTTGCGACTTTAATATGAGCTGTCAATGGCATTGTCTTACCCCCTCACTTTCTCCTGCCAGCAGGAAAAGGAATTAGTGTCTGGCACTGATGGCTGCCAGGGAGCCTGCTATGCAAAACATTAGAGGGTGTTTTTGTTTTGTTTTTAGCTTGGGTACCTTTTCTTTCTCCATCCACTGGAAGGAATGGCACTCAAGTTCGATAAAGCAGGGTGACAGCTTGGCAGTTGTGTTTTGCTTTTTTTAAAAAAAAACAACAAAAAACACTATTCAGTTTTGAAATGTTAAAAGACTGTTTGCCTTTGTTATTCCTACTGTAAATTTGGAAATAAAAGAGGAGGAAAGAAAAGGGAGGAAAGAATTTGCCCTCCAGATGTAACAGGAAAGAGCTTAAAATTGAATATGACAGCAGGAACAGCTTGAACTAATATCAAGAGAAAGTCAAGGTATGAAGATGCTACACTGGCTGCCCAAAGAGCTCTTCCATTGCACTTCTTCCCAGACAGGTAGTGATATGTTGGCATCCCTGGTTTCGAAGGATCCCCGCCCCTCACTATAACATAGGTTTTTATCACTCCCTATCTCTGTAATGCTTGTCAGCAAAGGTGGGCTGTTGCTGTTTTTCTTTTCCTCCCAGATATACACAAAGCAGTGTGAATTCCAGCTTGGCTGAACTCCTGCTAAATAGCAACATCCCCACAGCAATGCAGCAAGCTGGTGTGAGGACATAATGGTGCTGAAGTAATCAGATAACAGCTACTCAGAAGAATGCCCCCTGGGGTAGCTTTATGCTCCTCTTCCAACTCAAAAGGCGCCATGCTGTTGCAGCAATGACATTGATGCAACAACCCTCTTAGTCAGCATGACAGCAGATTGGAGTAAAATGAACAACCTTTCCCTCCCTCCCCCTAATTCAAGGTGTGTCCTGAGGAGAAGAGGGGGGCAGGGAAGGGACCTCACACTGACAGCAAACATCCAGAATTCTCAACTCTGTAAGGTTATATTTACAAGTGAGAAATCTGAAATCTGCTCAACAAACTGAGCAGTTGCTGCGAGGTGCCCTGCTTCTGTATGGGATGGGGTAGCGGGGCAGGGATCCCTCAGGTATCTTCTCCGTTATTAATATTGCAACAGAGGTATTTTAACTCTGTCAGGCGCTAGGAAACAGAGGAACCAATCTGCTCTATTTTAAGTGAGCGAATGCTTATTATTATTTTTAAAGTATTTATTTATTTATTAAAAACCAAGATGGCGCATGAAAAATACTCCGAAACAGCAACATGGTGTCAATAACTTCAGTCTCATGCTTTATGCTGCTTGCCTTTTTTTTAAATAAAAGAGAGAGAGAAAGAAACAAAACGAAAAATAAAGTAATTAAAGAAAGGAAAAGGAAAAAACTAACAAATAAAAGAACCAAAGTACTAAGTAAGTTCAAGTTCAAATTTCAAATAAGCATAAAATAAATATCCATGTAAATTTTCCATTTTGCTCATAGTACCGTATTTTTCGTCCCATAGGACGCTCCATCCCATAGGACGCACCAAATTTTTTTGGGGGGGAAATAAAGGAAAAAAATTTTTTCTTTATTTCCCCCCAAAACCAGGTTGGGGAAACCGAAGCAGGTCGAGGAACAGCGGGATGGCAGCGCTGCGCCTCCCTGCTGTCCCCCGAACTTGTGGGGCTGGCTGATGTCTGTCCGGCGTGCGGGCCGCTCTGCTTCAGGGTGTTCCGCGCACCGGGCGGCAGGCCGCTATCCGCAGCGTGAGGAGCCCTGCGGGGAACTCCTGCAGGGCTCCCCACGCTGTGGATGTCTGTCCGGCGTGTGGGGCGCTCTGCTTCAGGGTGCCCTGCGCGCCGGGCGGCAGGCTGCTATCCGCAGTGTGGGGAGCAATGCGGGCAACTCCCGCAGGGCTCCCCACGCTGCGGATGTCTGTCCAGGGCATACCTTCAGGGTGCCCCGCGTGCCGGGCGGCAGGCTGCTATCCGCAGCGTGGGGAGCCCTGCGGGGAACTCCTGCAGGGCTCCCCACGCTGCGGATGTCTGCCTGGCACGAGGGGCGCTCTGCTTCAGGGCGCCTTTCGCGCCGGGCGGCAGGCTGCTATCCACAGCCTAGACAGCCCTGCGGGAACTCCTGCAGGGCTGCCTAGGCTGCGGATGTGTTCCTGAAGCCTGGAGAGTGAGAGGGGTCAGTGCGCACCGACCCCTCTCGCTCTCCAAGCTTCAGCGAAAGCCTGCATTCACCCCATAGGACGCACCCAGATTTCCCCTTCATTTTTGGAGGGGGAAAAGTGCGTCCTATAGGGTGAAAAATACGGTACTTGTCATCAATAATAGTGCTTAATGTTAAAGCCCTGTCCTGGACATTGTATGCAATGGATAAATGTGCATATTTATATGTAATGCTTTATTCAAGCACATGTGTGCCATAACTCTGATGGCTTTAGTACTGTGTGGCCCAACTGTATCATCAACCTTATTACTCCCAACTCCAAAAACTAGCTCTTAAAGCCTGATTTCTAAGGATACTGTCCACTTGTAGAGAGTAGACAGGCAGGGCTGGTCTATCCATGAGGCCAAGTAAGGCAAATGTCTCAGGTAGCAGGGTCCCCAGGGGAAGCAAATCCTGATGTCGATCATTCTGTCCCTCCTACCCCTGTCCCTGATGTCGATCTTCAGTCACTCCTTCGTCCCTGACAGAGAGAGGGTGGCACCCCATTTTGGTGCCAAAATGTCCCAGGCCAGAAAGGAGACCAGACTGGCCCTCAGCAGTGCAGATATTGGCCACTACTGATTTAGAACAAGGAAATGGAACAATAACATAGACATACTGGATGCAATTTGTAAGTCCTTTTGCATTTTTATGTTAATGATTTATATTCTTTTAATATCACAGACCTTAATGAAGAAAGAAAATGACTTACTATTTAATTATATTTTTTATTTCCTTGAATAAAACAGGGATTGATTTTCATTATTTGATTCCACAGCCAGCGATTGCAAAGAGATGTATGTCACTTAATTCCAGGTGTCCAGCTAAATGATTTAGTTTCTTGTATCTTTAATGATCAATTTAATAAATCAATAATGTTGTAAAGTGTAAAGATAAATTATTACAAATGAGGGCAATAAAGAAGAGACTCCTCTTTAATAGGACCCAGAGTAAGAGTGAAGATGAATTGGTCAATGCTGGACCTCTGGGAGAAAAACACACACACAAGGGTACTATATTTGGCAGAGTTGAAATCAAAAAGACAGGGTTTTCAGGTTTATTCCACCCTGACCCACCAATTTCCTAGCTCTGCATCTGCTTTGTGGTTCAAAAGGTCTCAGGTTCACTCTCTGGTGTCTCCAGATGAGAACCTTGTCCAAAAGCCTAGAGAGGCACTGCCAATCAGTGCAGAAAACACCAAGCTATGCTGAGACTCAGTATAAGGCAGCTTCCTATGTCTCTAGGGCCTTGAGGAAGGAAGGAAAAAAATGTGTGGAATATACAGACAAAAGTCTGTAAAGTGGCCTTTTTGTAAGGGCACTGAGAAACTGGGAAATTACCTCAGAAATTTACTGCGATGAATTCTTTTCAGAATGTTTGTCTCACGCTAAAACTCAGCCACTCAAAGGTAGTTTGACAGATTTCCATAATTTGCGTCCTTAAAAATAAAATGACTGAATTTCAGCCTGACAGCTTACTACTCATCTTTTTCAGAAGTTAAAATCAAATTGCTAATACACAACATGCATACGGCAATAGATCTAGTGTAGAAGAAAAAACACATAAGAGATTATTTTATGTAAAAAAACAGAAAAACAAAATAGAGTAATATAAAGACCAAAATGATAGAAAGAGGGGATCTGAAAAGCTACCCTACCTGACTCGTGATTTCATAATAACTTCCAATAAAATATTAATTGAAAATCAAAGTCCTGCTTTTTATAAAGGTCACAAGCAGATGGTTCCTTTAATAAAAGGAAGAAGGAAATTGCTGTACTCCTGATACTTTTCTATCAGCATAGAGATTTTTCGAGAAAAAAATATATATTGAGGGAAATTAGTTCTGTAGGCTTAAATAATTTTTATAGAATTTTTAAACAGTTGTGTGTACTTATATACACATATATACATATACCAAAAACCTGAAGAGTGAGATATTAGCATTGTATATAACACTGTTGTACATGGAAAGGAGTTATTAGAATGAAGAATAAGTCAGTGATAAATGAGAGAAAAGAGATTGAAGTATTATCACTTATCCTTAATTTACTTTGTCATTAATTTATTGTGGCAGCTGATCTAATCATGGACGAGATAATTTCAGTGAGAAGCATTCAGACTGCTCCTTGAAGCTATTGTCAAGAGTAGGGAGCTCAGTTTTCCCCCAGTCTCATCAAGGCTTGGTATAATTAAATAAAAATAATAAAAATAAAGTAGCTAACAGATAAATATGCTTACGGGTAAAAACTCTGTAGTGTCAGAGAGGCACATGCTCTAGTGTTTTCCCACATGCAGGTTCTTTCAACACTTTTTATTGCTGTAAGTGCCAAGATCTTAAAGGGATTTCTAAGCATTCCACAGAATTTGATCAATAGCCTTCTACATGATTGGGAAACTTGCCCCATATGGGTTCCCAAAGGTGTGGAGGATTCTTCTATGTGTGATCAGCAGAAAGTGTGTGGACCACTTTCTGACCAATGTGCCCAATGCACAAAGGAGCTTGCATGTGGGGAGACATTGAGGAAAGAGCTTGTGTGAACACCCTCTTCCCACTAAACAATTTTAACTCTAACATCCATGGCCCTCAGAAAGGACCATCTGCATTTGCTTTGAATGCAGAAGGCCCAAGGCTCAATCCCCACCCTCTCCAGGTATGGATGGGAATGCCCCCACCCATCTGAAACCCTGGTGAGCTTCTGCCAATCAGTGTTGACATTACTGAGCTAGATGGACCAATGGCCTGGCTGAGTATAAGGTACAGGAGTGCCTGGAAATTATTCACATATCTCCCTGTTGATCCCCTCCCTTACATTTCCAAGACATTCTTCATCTTGGATGTAGGCGAATCTTTTAAAGTTCCTGCATTGCAGGGGTAGCCACACCACATGTGACGCTGCCTTCTATGAAAGAGACAGGGCATTCTTTCAGCCAGAACTTGCCAGAACTCAGTTCCGGTACCTCTCAGGGTGGGCGCCATTGCCATGCTAAGAAAACAAGGGAGGCATTCATGGTGAGTTCAGGGACTTATTTTTCTAGAAAAATACCATTGGCAACCACTGGCTCGTGGCCTTGGACAAACCTTTTTATCTCAGTGAACCTCTCAAAATCTGTTCTGTTCTGTTCTTAAGGATAAGATATATAAGCAGACAACATGGAAAACAGTAGTTCTGATATCAAGCACAGCAGAAATAATCAATCCTATTAAGATCGCTCAGACCACCTTCAAGCACCACCTGTGATCCCCATGTCTCATCTGTTCTGAGCTAGCACCTATAATATAAACGGATGAAGTGTGAAGAAGTGCTTGTGAGCATAGCTATCCAAAAGTGAATCAAGATGACTGATTATCCTACTGTAATGTCACAGCTAGTGCTATGCATCTTATGCTTAGCCAAAACTCTGTAACTCATAGAAAACATGGCACTTGCATCAGTTGCTGAAAGACGTTACCTGTTTGAGATAAACCCATGCAGTTCACAAAACACTGAAAATAAAGTCTCAGCTCCAGACACTTAAATCAGTCATCTGCTCCATGCATAGCACAATCAACAGCGATGATTATCATTACATTCAGGCTCCCTGTGTTTTGAAAACCGTTGTTTAACATTCAAAAGGAGACTTTTTTTTCCTTGAACCAACCTTGAATGCTGTCAAAGTCAATTTGAAGAATTTTGTCCCTGTCTTGCATTTCTACAAGTACATTATGTATCATTTGCATGCAGAAAGAGCTTATCTCTGCATATCATTAACACGAAGTGTCTACACACGCGAGAGGGAAAAAAAGGGAAGGGAGGGGCGAGGCAACTACATAGAGAGACCTGGAAGAAAATCTCATTTTGATACTTCTAAGGCCAGGCTTGACAAAAGCAGAAACTTTCCTTCTCTCATATCTTCATAAATTTCCATACAAGTTCAAGAATGATTATGGGCTCTCCCACCCCTAATCTGTGTGAGTTTGCAAACAAGTAGAAAGGAAATTAAAGCAGTTTCATGTTAGAGTGTCTGTCTAAGACTAGGGAGATAGGAGTCGAATTCCTGCTAAGCTATGAAGATCATTAGAGTGACCTTGGGCCAGTCACCAACACTCAAGCTAATCTACATCAGGCCTAACTCTCAACCAACCCTCTACCCCAGTGGTGGCAATGGAGCTCCTATTAGCAGCTGCTTATGGGCAGCTACATTTTTATCCTAGGATGTCCTGGAATGATATTATCTCTGGGGTTCCTGCATGGCTGGCATTTGGTATCATAAGCCTTCTTCATGAATAAATGAATGAGTGCTTTCCAAAACTGCCTTCATTTTTGAAGTGGGGAGATTTCACTTCCCACCCCAATTTTGAGTCTTTCAACTCAGCACTACACTAGCTCTTTGGCTGAATATGCAAGGGTGTGAGAAGACGCTGGAGAGCCTGATTCTAGACCCCACCACCATCAAAGAGCTAATGTGGGAATTCTACCCAATAGAAATAACAGCAAAGGACAGGTTCTACTTCACCAAAACAGGAAGTGTTTAAATGAATTTTCCATTCCACACCTTCTGCAACCCCAATAACATCAGCCCACCACCATCACAAGCTGATGCTGTCTGCATTTTAAAAAAATCTACATACAAAATGCAAATGTGCATCTATCATCTTGTTCCTTGCTCTTTATTCAGTTTTTCCAGTATGCTTGAGGGGTGCAGTGCTAGGGTTAAATTATTTGGAGGCAGAGCAGAATAACCTCCTTGCCAGCTTAGACAATTTCCACATAGCCAGTCCTTGTCAAGCAAGCTGACAAGCCAATTTCATATGGACAATCTCGCTTTTGCTGGTCAGCTTTCCCTCTCTATCTACTTAGCTAATTGCATGAGTATCATTGGAATGACCTGGCTCAGTGTCTCCTGTTTAGCACTAAAAACTGTGAGTTGGCAAACATGAGCTCCCTTGATAATCCCCTAGCTGTGCCATCCTTCTGGTACGTTGCTTGCGGTACAAATGCCATCACTGTCAGCTCAATTATGGAGGCATGAAGGACCGTCTTCCTCCAAACCAATTGATATAAAGTGTCACGCAGGAAAGACCACAGACTGGGCAATACTGGGGGGAAATGGGCCACTGATTAAACAAGGGCTTGAGATGTTCATTGGCTTTGACGGAGTGATGGAAACACACAGAGAAATCTTGCCCAAAAGCTACAATACTGATAATGAGCTGTGAAGACTGCCATTCAAAAAACAAAACAAAAACAAAAACCCCTCAGAATGGACCAGTTGTGTACTACAGAAACAGATGTTGCTAAGCCCCTGCAGCCATCAACTGCCTTTTGGAAATCTTAAGTGCTGCCTGACAAAGAAACACAAGCTTTTAATAAGTGAACATTTTTGTAGATCTATTGGTACAATCCAGGTGTTGTGGCTTGGGGCAACAAAGCCAGTCAACTATCTTGAGACACACAGTTGTGCTGTGGTAAGAATCCTGTTTGTTTGTTTGTTTTATCTTTGAGAGAAGGAACTTCGATTCTCAAAGGGTTTCCTTTACTACTAAGGTCCACTTTATGAATGACTAAATAAACAGCTGGGAAACAATTATCAGCAGAGTTGGCTGCATCTAAACAAGCAGTTCACTGTAAAGTAAAACTGTTCCTGGAATGCACCACTGCAGCTATGGGACTAAATGTCTGAATAGATAGATAGATGATAGATAGATGATAGATAGATAGATGATAGATAGATAGATGATAGATACATGATAGATAGATAGATCCATTGTATAGAAAATTAGAATGTCCTTTGGAAGGATAGGTCAGAATATTTCCCATTAACATGCTACTCCTCTGTGTAAAATTTGTTGGTCTGTTTAATACGGTGCAACATTTAGCCATGTAATCCCCCAGATGCAGTCTGAAAATGGTATGGCCCAGGAAAGGTGGACAGACCAGGCCTAACAGAGCCAAGACTGTGGAAGAAAAGATACACTCTTCCAGTCCATCATACATTTGAGACAGATCACTACAGTTATCATCTGAGTGAGTCCTAAAATGTCTACATTATAACACAGTGTGCCTACTCAGTGCCCTATAGGTTGAGTGAGAAGCCCTATGCCCCTCCAGCTGCTGTTGGATTCCATCTCCCATCACTCACAACCAGCATGCCCAGTGTTCAAGAAAGATGGAACTTATGGTCCAATGGTGCCTATATGGCAACTGGTTGCCTATCACATGCTTACAACAATCAGATTACCTAATAAAAAACCCAGTCCACCAACCATCCCTCATCCCAACAGCTTGCAAAAGACAAATAAGGAGCTTTCTTGAGGGGAACGAAAGGAAAACCACAGCCCTTCTGTGCTCTGCAGTTTTGTGTATAATAAAGGAATGTCTCTGCTCTTGGAAGAGTCAAGTTGCCTGTTTGCCTTCTGCGAGTTATTGTTTTATTTGGCTCCCAAGTCTTTCTTTCATTTTTTTTTTTTTTTGGTAAATATTTTATTTGGCTTCCACTTCTGAATCGTTTCCCCAGCCTGTTGGGCAAATGGATGCTGCTGGACTGTGTTAATGCGCCTCTAAATGAGAGAGAGAAACTGACTGCGTAATTTCAGAGCGTATGTAACTGCAAGATGGGCTGTGCAGTGCAGCGCATACATTAAATCTGAGGATGAATATGTGTCCAAGGCACAAGGGAGAATACCAACGACAGAGAGCAGGTGTGAGTATTAGGACGACAGTCCAGGCAGCAACTGAACTAGGACAACTGCACTGGGACTTATGTTCAGCCTCATTCCAAAGCCCCTCATCTCATCAACAATGTTGCCTGGAAGGCTCTAATATTGCATTCACAGATCAGCCATCATCTCACCCTCATTATATTTGCTTCTGACATATAAGACAGAGACCTACAGGGCAAAACAAATAAAAATTAAACAACCACCTGGCTTCTCATACAAGGTCAACATTGGGGCCTACTAAGCTATGCCAGATTTAACTCTCTAAATTTCCCAGAAACATTTTTTAAAAAATTAAATAGGGGTGGAGGGAGCTTTTACTTCGGCCTGAAAATGTCATGTTTAATTTAAGGCCAGACGAGAATGGTTGGACAAAACTTCACACAATTCAGCCAAGTCATGTTTGGACTATAGAGTAATGTTTTTAAGGGGGTGGAAGTAGGCGTACATTTTGGAGCAGAGAGATTGAAAACTAGACTTTCATAATATGAATTGGTACTCCTAATCTTTTCTATAGTCTAGAGGTTCTTCTGTGAAAAGGACACAAGCAGCAATAAGAATAAGTTGGCTGGCTAACCGGCCCAGACTACTAAAATGAAAAGCCCTGCTTCATCTGCATAGCATTTGGAAACTGCATGGCACAAGCAAAGAAGCTTTTTAAGGGAATATAACAAACTACTGTCACATTTGGGAATCAACATAACTTTGAGGCCCATCACTGAATAAAAACAGACTGAAACAGAAGCAGGAGAAAGTATCATGAGTGAGTTGAAGCCACAAAGTTATTCTAAGATCCAGTTAATAGCTGAAGTATTTCTCTCTATGGTGCCCCCCCCCCCAAAAAAAACAGTAAAGGTAAAGGTAAAAGGACCCCTGACCATTAAGTCCAGTCGCGGACGACTCTGGGGTTGTGGCGCTCATCTCGCTTTACTGGCTGAGGGAGCTTGTCCAAAGACAGCTTCCGGGTCATGTGGCCAGCATAAGTAAGCAGTTTCTGGTGAACCAGAGCAGTGCACAGAAACACCGTTTACCTTCCCGCCGGAGCGGTACCTATTTATCTACTTGTACTTTGACATGCTTTTAAACTGCTAGGTTGGCAGGAGCAGGGACCGAGCAACAGGAGCTCACCCCGTCGCGGGAAATCAAACCGCCGGCCTTCTGATCGGCAAGCCCTAGGCTCTGTGGTTTAGACCACAGCGCCGCCCATAGTACTACTACTAATAATAATAATTTTATTACGGCCGTAGGCCCATACAGATAAAAACAAGACATAAATAACAGCTTGTGCACGTGGGAAAAAACAGCCGCTAAAACACTACTATAACAATAAAATACTATAAGATGGAATGGCATACTATGCCTTAATTAGCTTGTGGTGCTCCTTGGCAACGCTTTTGGGTAAGGACGGCGACCAGGAACCTAGCCACTTTCAGGGTCGTATGGGTATCCTTATCCTGCAAGATTTGGGCAAGATGGAATTTTGGTGGGGTACCCTCTAGTTTCTGTATGATTGATCCCAACAAATTTGCTCGTGGCACATTGAATAAGGGGCAAGTGAACATAATGTGCTGAAGCGTCTCCGGCGTCTCCTTATCACATTCGCACATGGCGGAGGCTTGGCCCTTTGAGAATCTATGTCTCAGGACATTGGAGGGAAAAACGTTAAACCTCGCTTTGGTGAAGGCCAGCCTATGGGCAACAGTCAAAAGGGAGGAGAGGTATGATGGAACGCAGTAAGTTAAAGTGATACCAATGTTCTGGGGTGAACAAACACCTCCCCCCAGCGTATAATTTCGCTGTAAATCGATGTCGTCCAGTCTTTGGCGGATCAGTCTTTGAGCAGTGATTTGATCTAGTTTTAGGGAATCTAAGGGAGAGATTCCATAACTCAGGAGTTTGGCATGAATTCTACTAGTCCAAAGGCTGGAGAATTCATCTCGCCATAAGCATTGGACAAGGTAATGGTCTGGTAATCTATGCCACAATGATAACCAATAATTGAAGACTTGCTTCCACAGGCAAGTTTCTAAGGATGCGATCTTCAATTCTAGTCGCATGGCTGCGTTGCTTACACACAGGGGGAGCATTAGGAGCCGACGTAGGAATTGGTTTTGCAGAGTCTCAAGAGGAGCAAGGTCTGTCATCACGGCCCAGAGCGGGGCAGCATAAGCAAGCACGGTAACCACTTTTGCCTTGAACACCTTTAGGGCCGAGGGAACATGCAAAGCTCCATCCGAAAAGAAAAATCGGAGGAGCGCATATGACAGAGTTTTGGCCTTGTTAAGTAGGTGTTGAATTTGTGCTTTCCACCCCAAATTGTGTTGAAAAATAACTCCTAGGTATTGAAATTTTAGGACTTGCTCTATTTTTGCTCCACCAAGCTTCCATTCGTATAATCTCCGACTTCTGGCGAAGATCAGAATCTTAGATTTAGCATGGTTGATGGTTAATTGGTTGAGTTGACAATACGTGGCAAAGATCTTCAGAGCTCTGGTTAGTCCAACACGTGTATAAGATAGAATTACCGCGTCGTCCGCATATAAAAGGAGTGGACAGCGGTAATCTGCTAGTCTAGGCACGTGTGTACTTGGAGATGCATTGACTAGGGGTGCTCGCATGTCGCTGATGAATAGATTGAATAGGCAGGGAGCCAATATACATCCTTGGTGCACTCCCTTGTTTATTGGTATCGAGTTTGTGAGGTCACCCGCAGGAGTAAGTCTCACTCTGGCAAGGGTACCTTCGTGGAGCTGACTTATAAGCCATAAGAGTCTTCTATCGATGCCCTGTTTCACAAGTTTCTCCCAAAGAATATTTCTAGGAACGCTGTCAAAGGTACAGTGAACTCACATTAACTATACGTGCCGGTTAATTACATGAATAACATCTGTAACGGTTGACAGATGACTTTTGCAGTCATAGATGGCCAGATTTGGACCAACTCTTCTAAGTAACTTGACAGTTTGATTAAGGAGTCCCTGCCATCTTGAACAATGCTTTTAAGGCTAAAGAAGTCCACTGACTTGTCACACTGCCACCCATCAGTGTCCATTTGGTTAGCCCTAATCTCTTTCCTTTGTGAAATTCATGTACAGTCACGCCCTTGCGGCTTTTCAAAAAAGACACCCATTTATTGACTTCATCATTGTTTCTGATTTATAGCAGTCACTGAATGTTCTTATATCTTCTCCCATGCTTTCCTCTTTCCTATCTGATCTGGACTCTCTGCCATTTATAACACCATCTCCGCTTTCTTCCAGGTTTCACAGTCACTCTTATAGCCCACAAAATGTGTTCCTGCTTTCATACATGGGAGCTGCTTTCTATCAACCATTTTGTAAGCCAAAGGCCAAAGAACATAGCCATCTAGCTTGTATCAGAAACTACTGTTGTGTGCATGGTAGCCCTACATTGCATGGCACCTTCCATACAAAGCAGAACTTGTAATAAGCAGTTTGTGTTTGATTGCAGGGGCATGCTGCAGTCAAAATTAACTACTGCTATAATCTTGTGTACTGGCTCTTAGCGAGCCTTTCACGTGGCAATGGACTGTACACTCTGGATCTATGAAGAAAGAAAAATAAGTTTCTGGACTGTGAAGCAGACAACTCTATGAATGGTAGCAACTCAACCAGGGAGCATAAATGAGTAAAACACTACAATGGATTACACAGTTGGAATTCACATCATCTGGGGCTATACTTGGTGGCTAGCAAATGCACCTGCTGCAAAGCAGATGTCTGATGCAGGGCACACGTCATTCTCTTCCAATCTATAAATCCCAGGTTGGAAGCAATGCTTCACAGCTGGCAAGTGGAGAGAGCAAAAGGCACAGTTGGTTCCGCTGGCATAACATCCTGCATTTTATTTGTCAACAAATGTGTTTCATGATCCATCATTAACATTCTGATTGATTGGCCTGCTATGCTGGTGTAATTCTTTTTCTTCTCTTTTACTCTCCAATCTACAATGCTGTTCTGTCTCGGAAATGTGTTTTGAAGAATGACCAGCACTACTGACTCACTGGCAAAGAGAAGTATTGGCAAAAGGATAGCAAACCAATAATGTTCATTGCTGGGCAACGTTAGAATGTTCTATAGACATGACTTGGAGGACCTTGCAGTGGTGTTTTTCCATAATATTTATCCCAGCTTTGCCAAAAGCTGAATGCTCCCATTTGTCAGAAAAGAATCATAATCTCATTATGGTATAAATTAGCAACAGCACCGAGACGTAATCCACAACCTCATCAGATGTCAGTTGTAGGTTTTGCAATCATAAACAAAGTTTTCTTTCATTTGTATACATTTTTCTATGCAATATCAATGCAATACATTAAAAACAAAGTCAAAATATGTTAATGTTGCAACAGATTGGGCTACATCTGTCAAGATTTCACATGTTTTAATGCAATTTGGAAACTGGAGTCAGGGTATTCGCACAATCCAATTACTGTGGCTCTTCCCCCATTGCAAAGAGTAAAATTGGATAAATCATTCACACATTTGCAAAGCATGCATCAGGCTCACATACCACCTCCTACACACGAACACCCGAGGTCTGCTCCCATACTCAACTGTGAGTAGGTTATATCAGTTCTTGAAGCAATCCTCTGATTCATAACCCACAATTTCCTAAAGGAATGGGTTTAGAAAGGCCATATAAAATAACCACCTGAACAAACCATTTTGAAAGTAGACTACTGCTATCTAAGTAGCAAGCCCCACTGAATGCAGTGGGAATATATATTCATCAAATATCCTTTATTAGGCATAGCAAACCACACATTATCAAACAGACACCGTATACGGAATATATATTCAATTGTTAAGGTAAGGTAAAAATCATCAATTCCTTAAAATGCACAAATCCATAACTGCTTCAAAACAGAAACAATTGCCTCAAGGCAGTTCAGCTCATAAGCATATGCAATCACTTTATCACACACATCACTTTACTTTTGATGGCTTTTAACAAGGCATGTGAACTAAAAGTACCATTGCTCTTTGTGAAGGTAGAACTTTCCACATGTAACACAACTGAATGAGGAACACAGATCTGAATGGGACTGTGATCAGCTATGAAGGTGCAGAACCACAAACATCCTGAAAACATCAGGACTGAGTTGGCTGTGTGATCTTATATAAGATAAGTTATCTTATATAAGATAAGTAATTAGGGCACTCTGAACTCAGTAGCAACTGTTTGGAATCAGGCAATCCTTGTTGCTTTTCTGTTCTTGTTCCAGAGAAGCCATCAGGTGATTGTCTAGCCTCCTGACTGTGGGGCTCTCTAAGATGTCCATGTCTTTGCCAATGGTTGAGACAGGAAGGTTAGTAACTAAAGAGACTAATGTGCCAAAGTTAAAAAAAAAAGTGGATCTGCTACCCTTCCTCCAAGCTTTTCTGACAGGTCATGAAGGAGAAGAATAAGATGTTGTGCTTATAAGCAAGGAAGTTTGCTTATGATTGCCAAGCTTGCCAAGATTCATGATTGGGCAGGGCAGATCAGTGCTCTAATTACTTCCTCCGAGATGTTTGCGAGCTGTGAAGGATAGGGATGGGCAGTGCTTTTTTCCTGGGGGTACGTGGCTGTACACACCCCTAAACATTTTGTGAAACTAAGTTTGGCCTCATTGAGGGGCAGTATTTCATTCTAAGTAGGAAAATGTGAGCACCCATAAACATATATATATTTTTTTAAGCACTGGGGATGGGACATTGTTCCTATGAGCAAAGAAATCTGCCAAGATTCATATGTGACCAGAAGCTGGGTAGATTAGTACTCTAATTGCTTCCCTAAGGGAGAGGTATGACATTTAGTCATTACTGCATTTAAATCACTTATCACCTGTATTTCCTTTTGCAGTTCAAGATTGTTAATAGCCAAAATAATGAAATAAAAAAGAGGATAAAAGAAAACAAAAAATAGCAAACTAGCAGATTAAAACCAATAACTGCAGCCGCACAAAATGTCATAATGAATGAAAGATGGGATGGCCAAGCTGTACAGTCTATCCTCTGAAGGGCAAAAAGTCATCCTAATCAGATTTTAATACCAAGATGGTAGGTAAACAAACAAATAAATGACAATTAAAGAAAGAAAATGGGATAAAATGAACGTACCTAGTTAGTTCCAATGTAGAATAATAGAAGTGTAGAATTTGAAAGGGTCTGGGGGTTATCTAGTCCAACCCACCTGTGTATAGGTGAAAGGGAAGTTAGCAAGGGATTCCTGGTTCCCTGCCATGAGTGCTGCTTGCCAGCTTTCTCCGAGTATAATCTAGGGATTATAGGATTTACACTAGGTTAGCCTAGCTCAGTATTGTCTGCACTGACTGGCAGTGGCACTCTAGGTTTACAGACAGTAGTTTTTAGCTCTCCATGCAACACATGTGCTCTGCGTGCTGCGTTAGAGTCCATAAAGAAGCAGCCAGAAACCAAAAGCATTAAGCATATTTTCCCCATTGGACTAGTGGTGGGCCATTTTGTCAATTTCAGTTTCAATCAGTGTCTCATTTTCCCACTTTTAAATTTAGTTCTCCACAGTCCCGCATCAGTTTGCAAATTTCTTTTTTTAAAATGCCCCAAGAAAATTAATCAACATTTTAGTGTTAATTTCTCTCAATGTATATATTTTTGCAAACATTTCCCCCTAATATAATGTGAGATACACACACACACACACACACAATATGTACGTATTTTGGTACATATTATTTGGTTGGAGAACTGAATTGCAAAGTGAGAAATAAAAATAATATTGAATAATATTCATAGCTACTTCTCTTCCCAAGCAGGAAAGACACTGTGACCCCTGGTTTTAGAGTCTTTAAATTTGGCTTTTAATGTTGAAGAATGCTTGGCAACATGATGGACAACAAACAAGAAGCTGCAATGCCAAATCCTGCCAAATCCAAATATAAAATGCCCCCATCTAATGACATCCACAACTGTGAATTTTGTAAAATGCATACATGCACATATTTTAGAAGTATGAATATCTGACTTTGCAAACCCACCCACAAACCTTTGACAATTGTTTGACATTTGCTTGAAAAATCTCTCCCCGCTACCATCCACATTTGTTACTGTAGGGTGTGGTCCTGATCAGATCATGGCAGTCACAAGAAAATTAGATTTCCCTTTGCATCTGTGCTGGACCATGTATTCAACCCATTAAAAGTGGCCCTTAAGTTCATTTTACAATGGCACCTGCTTGAGAATTCCATTCACATATGCATTCCTAACATGACAGTACAAATTAACTCCCTTCAAAATATTATGTTGGCACTCAGTCAGCAAATTACAGTAATGACAAGTGTCTGAGCATTCCCAAGAGTAGGTCTACGGGAGGTCATGTGCATTATTATTGTTTATCAGTGTTACAACAGTGTATATCTGTCTCATTTCTCCACCTTTGGATTGGGATATTAATTTGAGCTGACCGACCTAACACCAGGGACATCGATTTACACAATAGTGCCACTTACTGCCAAGCTAAGAGAACACAGCAGGTTTATATTCTACTTCCTCCCATATTAAAATATATAACAGTTTCTTCTGCTTAATTTAGTAGCTTTTTCTGCTTAATTTGTTTTCTTGTTTCTGACTGAACAGGTTCAGAAGCAGACTATGTCATTTACAAAACTAATTGCAAATTCTGTTACTCTCTGGAAGTCTGATAAGAAACTAACACCACAACAAGCACCATGATAATAATTGGTCTTTAGTGTCAGTACGTGCCAATTAACTTCATGCTGAAAAGCAAAATTTAATTTAACAAAGCACCATGTGCATAGCTGGAAAGACTCACCCATCACTGACACTTTGTTGAAATGACTACGAGGTGTAAATTTTCAGCAAGGTGCATAGCAGGCTTCGGAAATTGCTCCTATGAATCACTATGGGTATTGGGCACATAATTACCAAGAGCACCACAGAGAAGTTTAGCCTGCATAATCACTTCCAAAAGATGGGTCCAACTGTGTTGGAGTTATATAAAATAAAATAAAAAAACCTTTACAAACAAGGTGAAATGCTGATGAAGTGGAGGAAAGCAAATAAAAACCTGTCCTATAATATCCACACTTTGAGTCTGGGTTTCATGTTAATAGTGCATGGATTGTCACTGTATTTTCTGACTTGTAAGTAATAAATCCCACTATAGTAGACAGGTGCATTTATTTTAGTTTATTGAACACAATTTGCATTTTTATTTATTTATAGAAGTATTTCTATAGCGCTCAAAGTGGTCTACTGCAATATAGATAGATATAGATAGATAGATAGATATAGATAGATAGATAGATAGATAGATGATAGATAGATAGATACGGTGACATCTAAACCACCATTAAAGTAGTACAACATGATTAAAATGACTACGTGCTAAAAATTTTTTAAAGAGTTACATAGGCTTGTCTAAGCAAGAAAGTCTTCAAAAAGGCTTGAAAAACCCAAAGCTAGAAGAGTGTTCTGCAGTATGGGACCAGTAACAATAAATAGCTGACTTCTAGTGGAGGCCAATTAAGCCACTGTAATATGGGAGACAATTAGTAGTGCATGATCTGGGATATGGACTTAGGCAGTCCTTAAGGAATCCTGGACCCAAGTTAATATATTGCTTAATAATAAAATCCTCTAAGCACTTTACATAAATAAATTGATGAAACGAAGTTAACCTAGACATTTTTTTCAATATATATAAAAAATCAAACAGGACTGCTTGCTCTGCTCAACCACATTGCCTACCACTGAGCCAGCTGCCCTTCCCTCACTTGTGCGGGAGCATCTCTCCCACTCCACACACACACACCACAGCTCAACATAAACATTGTTGTTGTTTAGTCATTTAGTCATGTCCAACTCTTCGTGACCCCATAGACCAGAGCATGTCAGGCACTCCTGTCTTCCACTGCCTCCCGCAGTTTGGTCAAACACACGCTGGTAGCTTCGAGAACACTGTCCAACCATCTCAACCTCTGTCGTCCCCTTCTCCTTTCCCAACATCAATCTTTCCCAACATCAGGGTCTTTTCCAGGGAGTCTTCTCTTCTCATGAAGTGGCCAAAGTATTGGAGCCTCAGCTTCACGATCTGTCCTTCCAGTGAGCACTCAGGGCTGATTTCCTTCAGAATGGAGAGGTTGGATCTTCTTGCAGTCCATGGGACTCTCAAGAGTCTCCTCCAGCACCATAATTCAAAAGCATCGATTCTTCGGCGATCAGCCTTCTTTATGGTCCAGCTTTCACTTCCATACATCACTACTGGGAAAACCATAGCTTTTACTATTCGGACCTTTGTTGGCAAGGTGATGTCTGAACCTTACCCATTTTTAAAGCTTGCTAAACTGCTGCAAAGTGCCTCCCTCTTTTAAACAGTTCACCTGGACCACCTGCCACTGGCACAGCTTCCTCACTTGACTGCCTGCCATTTGCCACACTCTGTAGATGGTGTGGTCACCTACTGGCGGACTTGTAAATTGCAAAGCATGAGGGCAGTAAATTTTTTATGTAGGCAGGAATACACACACAACACACAAACACACACAGATATAATGTGACGTCTCTCTGAGCAGCTTGCTTCCTTTTACAGCCTGCAACTTTTTGCACCCTGCTTTTAGCTCACAGGCCAACTAAATGACTCTCGCCTTTTGCCTTTTTAACTAACTAAACTGGAGGATGCATAGCTCCTCTCCACAGTGTTCTTAATGGGCCATTACCTTTCCTTTGTTTCCTCTTAATGGCTCATCACCCAGGTGATTACCTCATGAGGAAGTCAGCCTGGCTTACAGTTCAACATAAGATGAACCCAGGGGTTCACAGTCTGGCACCCAGTTTAATGCTGCAAACATTGATGAAATTCTAACATTTACTGGGTCCATGAATTTAGGGGAGTCTGCTACCCTTGAACTCATAACAATAATATTAAAGTAAGCCCACAGTTTACACAGGGGCTATGTTCCAGGGATTGTGCCTAAAGCCAAAACTGCATATAGCCAAAATGCATTGAGCCACTTTCCCCAGAACTCTGCCCCCTTTCCATCATTATTTATTTATTTATTTACTTACTTACTTACTTACTTATTTTGACATGCACATAAAGCTGAATATTCACATGTTAAATCTCTGTATGTTATGGTCTCACTGTGTGTATATAAATGCATGTCAAATCTGCAAATTTGTGTAGGCTTCTCTAAACCAGTGTTTCCCAACCTTTTTGGGGCAAAGGCACACTTGTTTCATGAAAAAAAGTCTCGAGGCACACCACCATGCCAGATGGGGAAAGGTCACTTTTGACTTATGTAAAAAAAAAATAAAAAAATAGTAACAGCATAGAATGTAGAGAAGGTAGGACTCGAACCAGTGGATTCACGTTACAATAAAGATTTTGACTAAACATGGGAAAGAACTTTCTGCTGGTAAGGGCTGTCCAACAGGGGACTGGTCTCCCTCGGGAGGTTTTTCCCTTCTTGGAGGTTTTTAAGCAGAGGTGGGATGTCTGCCTGCCATGGATGCTATGGCTGAGATTCCTGCACTGCAGGGGTTGTACAGTACTGGATAGCCCTGGGGATCCCTTCCAACTCTACGATTCTATTAGGATCCCTTTTATAAAAGAGAGAACTTTAATGGCACGGCCATTATTTATTTCGGCTTCTCCCAACGGGGCCACGAAGGATCAGAAAAGCTGAAGAAGAGACCCTTCCTCAGAGGAGGCGGGAGACCACCGGACCCGCCGAGGAGGGGAATCCGGCCGCCTTTCCCTCCAGAGCGTCGCCTTTTGCCCCGGCCAAGTTGCGCCGAGGGCGCCTTGCGGGCTCTGCGTGGCTTTAGGCGGAGCCTAGGAGCCACTTCCCAGCCTGGAGGGCAGGCTGTGCGCGGACCCCACCACTCTCGGGGCGCGACCCAGACGCGGCTGCCTTCCACAGCCAGCAGAGGTAGGCCGCCGGCTTCTAACCCGGTGGAACTGGGGCGTCCCGGGCGCAGCGCCGCGCTCCCCGCTCCTCCCGCCCCGCCCCTTCTCCCGGGTGCCCCCTCCCTCCTTTGTTCTCCGGAGCCCCGCCTCCCCCTCTGCCCCAGCTCGCCTATTGGCTCACGCAGCTGCCACTCAGGTGGGGGCCCGCTTTGGCCCCGCTCCCCGGCCGCTGAGAGAGAGCGGGAGCGTGCGGGGCTGGGCTGGGCGGCCGGGTGTCTCCTTCCCTGCGCTGCTTCGGCCGCGTCTGCAGCCGCCGCGGGACCAGGCGGGAGGCCAGCCATGCCCAGACACTGCCAGCCGCTCGGAAGGAGCCGTCGCTCCGCCGGGCAGCGCCTGCCTGCGCGCCCCTCGCTCCCTGCGCCGAGGATGGCGGGGGCGCCGGGCGCAAGGCAGCGCCGGGGCTGCTGGGCAAGCGGCAGATGCTGATGCAGTTTGGGGAATTCCTGTCACAGGGAGCAAGGCAGAAGCGGATGACGGGGCACGTTCCCTGGGGGAGCGGGGCCGGAGGATTAGCCCGACTTGCCCGCCTCCCTCCCACGGCACACTAGGCAACGTCCGGCGGCACACTAGTGTGCCGCGGAACACCGGTTGGGAAACACTGCTCTAAACAAACAAACATGGTTTCAGCAGGCACTGGAAAAAGTACAGTTCCTGCCTAAAATCATTGGTTGGAGGGTTCCGGAACGTAGGTGCTTCTGTGATAAAAGACTGATTTCTTGTGAGTATAGAACATTGTATGGTACTTCTATTGGCTATTACAAGATGCAAAGCGGGGACAAAGGAAGTACAAGAATTTTGTTTGGTTGGGTCACATAGCTAGCTAGTTCCACATAAAGGAACACAGAAAAGAAGCAGCCAAGCTACAGAGAGAATTCCTTTTCATACATAAAGGTGACTTTAACCATTCCTAAAACAATTATCGTTCATCTGAAATTATGATATATGAGCCTCTGGATGCCATTGTTCTAGGTTTGTATCTTTAATTACCTCCATTATTAGAATTTATCCCAGTAAATAACACTTTGCCATTTGGTCAATACATTTATCAGACTAATCAGTAACATAGTAACTTTACACAGTGGATAGTGGTAATGGAAAATTAGATTGTTTGGAGGCCTTAATTTCCAGTCATGCACTGCATTCAAATAGGGTTCTCACACAGAATGAAAGATCAATAGCGCAGTCTTATGCAAGTCAACTCAGAAGTAAGTTTCATTTAATTTAATCGGTCTTACTCTCAAGTAGGGATGGATGAAACTCACAAATTCAGTCTCTGCACTCCCTTATCAGTTTATATTATAGTGCACATTTCCCCTAGACTACACATTTTTTAATACAATTTTGCCTAAGATTCACATTCTTTTGCAAGCAACTTTCCCCAATATAATGTTTTGTATCTTATTTTCACCATTCTGCATACTTTCCCCTAATACACATATTATTGTACCCTTTATTTGACTGAAGAGCCGCATCACAGAATTAGAAAAAGTGCAAAATTTGAAGAATAGCCAGGTTTCAGTTTGAATATTGTTTCATGATTTTGAATTAGGTGAACAGCAACCCATTTCTCCTCTTCTTAATCCCTGTGTGAAGCTACAAGATGCTGCAGCTTTGCTAAGGATGGGTTATGGTTCCCTTCAGTTTTCCATAGCTCAATTTTCTACATTTCCACATCAGTTTGCTTTGATAAAAATAAGTTCTCATAAAATTTATCTGCACTTTAGTGAGAATTTATCCTTACACACATTTTCATAGGAAATCTTCTCACCAGGCCAAAGAAAGTTTTCCCAGAGCCATGTATTGTGTGAGAATATCCAAGGGGCAAGTTCCGACTCACTACATCCCTGATGAATGCAATTTTCAACATGAATATATATCATAAAAGCAGTGTGATGTGGTGGAAAGAATAATTGACTTGAATTTTGATTAAAATCATCATTCAGTCATGTAGCTTATTGGATGGCCTTGGTTGGCTTACCACCACGATACTGTCATGTTCTAGGGGATACTCTCAGGGGCTAGGGTCCCAGTTACAGAAAATATAATCCTCCACCAAAAGTACTCAAAGTACTCAATAATGAGGGAAAGGTTGCAGATGCAACACAGTGCAAACAAACCAAGGTCAAGCACAGACAATCAGTCTAGGTCCAGACACGATCCATAGACAAAGTCAGGCAACAGCTCAGAATGAGTATCACAGGGAATTCAGTATAACTGAAGGCAGGGAGATTAGAATAAAAAACTAGGAGCCATAGACCTTTGCTCTTTCCATAAACTAGAAGGCTCAAGAGGGAGGCCTTATATACTTTGGCTTCATAATGCATACCCTAACCACATCTGGTAGTAATGACAGAGTATCAGAGATTGTTTACTTACATGTGGTCCAGCAACTCTGGGTCCATAGACCTAAACTGTGAGATCATTCTTCAGCCTTGACCTGAAACTTTGGATGCTGGTTAGCAGAGCAGCATAGAAGAAAGCCTCAGTACACATAATTGTATACACAATGTTAGAATTCGGGATTTTGACAATTGTAAAACGAATTGATCTTATTGATTCCTCCCAACATTTGTATTCTGCCTTTCACTTCTCAGCACACACAAGGAAGTTACAAACCAAAACAATAAAATTATTTTTTAGAAGGTAAAAGAGCAAATAATTAGAACATTAGAAAACACGGAGAAAACATTTTTTTAAAATTGCACATACTATCCTGAAGGCCTTAGCAAGTAATGAAGTTCACTGAAATGGGACTCTCAAAAGCAAGAAATGAAGAGGGTCTCTGTGGAGATGGTTCCATAATCAGGTGCCACAAAAGACAAGGCCCTACCTTTTGTTCTCACTAGCTAAAGCTCTATTTGCGGTCGGTCCAGTAGGGCCTCAGAAACAGAGTGTAGCTCTTCAAGAGGTTCATATGGGATCTTATCTTGATCCTGCCATAAAGTTCTTCCTTTGACACACCTTGTTACAGAATCAACCATGTCTCCACACAGCAATTGTTCAGTCATAAATTTATTTTGTGGAACTAACAGTTTCCAAGGTGTGGGGAAAGGAGCATTCCTTATCGCCATTGAATTAAAATACAGGAAGTCTGCTGGAATTGGTATCATTAGATTGCTGTGATATTTCATCAGCCGCACAGCCTGGAGGTGTACTCACTGAGTCTCTTTATATTCACCAAGTGTTTTGAATAGCTAGTGAGAATGTTTTTATGCCCATTGTGTGACTTAACTCATTTTCACAACAAATAAAGATACTTTTCATGTGGTGCGCTATGTTGATCTACATGCTCAGTATATTTCTCCAAGTGACAATATTCGTCTCCCCTGAATAGTTGTTACGTACCTAGCCATTAATTCTCTTCATTAAGCTATCCTTTAATTAGCAGGTTTCATTGAGACTTTTAAAAAAGGTAACCTGGGTAGATTTGATCCACGGTGTCATTAATGATGGAGTTCAAAATGGAGCTTTCATTTTGCAAAACCAACCCATGCATCATTTCCCCTCTGGCTCCCAGAATAAACCCATGCTCCATTTTTAACAAGACATTTCAGCTCTTGATGATTTACCCAGCTTGTAAAAGAATAAAAGTCCAAAGGCAGTGTCATAAATTTCAGCCCAAGCTTCCGCATGCGAGAAACCATTCAGACACGGGACTGACATGTTTCTAAACCTGAGGCACTTGCTGCCGGGAGACCGAGAGGAAACTATTAGAGTTTCCTTCTAGGATCAATTAAAATGCACATTTGGGGGGGGGGGGAGGTTAAGCAAGCGATAGCCAGGCATCTAACGAAGAGACTGAAATAAAAGGGTAATTTTTAAAAAATAGTCCACAAAGGTCCAGAGAACGGTCTGTGGTAGACTGTACCAACACGGTTGGCTCCCTATGGAAGAGGAAGGTGTGGGGAGGCAGCAATTGGGGCAAATTTTATGTAGAGGAGATGAAATCTATAAATTGGAGGACCATTGTGTGAACAGACAGAATAAGAACACAGGAAACTGCCTTATACTTAGTCAGACCAATGGTTCATTTAGTTCAGCTTTGTCCACACTGACTGGCAGCAGCTCTCCATCAGGGAGAACCCCCATCCCATCCAACCTGGAGACACAAAAGAACGCAGTGCAGGAATTCTTCTTCCCAATGTTGGGCTTGAACCCATGACCCAGAGATTAAGAGTCTTCTGCTCTACTGGCGGAGCTAATCCACAGAATTCCCAGGTAGAGCAGGAAATGTTCCTTGTCTGAAACTGGAGAGCAGCTGCTATTCGGCATAGACAATTCTGAATGAGATGGACCAATGGTCTGAGCTTGTATGAGGTTGCTTCCTATATTACAAGAGAATGGAGAAGCAGCAGCTTGTAGTTGCATCACCCTCTCTCTCTGGGTGGTGATGCAAATTGGACCTAGAGGGACAGGACAGACAAATTACTGTTGTGACAATAGCATGGAGGATATTGGTGCAAATGGAAAGAAACACAAGAAGCTGCCTTGAACCAAGGCAGAACTCGGGTCCATCTAGTACAGCCTTGGTTACTCATTTCCGGCATGAACTCTGCAGGATTAGTGATGTCTTATGGGGACCTTACGCATGCAAAGCCGATTTTCAATCTCTGAGCTATGACTTCTAGTATATGTTGCTCAAAGTACCCCCCCAAAAAAACTTGGAGCCAATTGGTAGAGAATGGCTGCAGCTGCAGCCCAGGTTTACCAATTTTGCTCCAGTGTTGCTAAGCAGGAACAGTGCTGCAGATACCCTGGAATAACACGTCTAAGTGCTCGTTCCCAGACCGAGGAAACAAAGAAATTGAAGTATTTCTGTACACTGCACAGAAAATGCCACAGCTTAAAACGAAGCTGATATCGATTCATTCTGAAATGCACACCGGCATCCCAATATTTCTTAGCCAAAATATATTTGCCTTTTATTAAAGGAATGTATTTAAGTTGTCAAGAAACAATAAAAAAAGGTTGAAACAACTTGTCAAATCAAGAAAAGGCAGAAAGAGACCAGATAAATAATTACAAGAAAGGTTCTGTCAACAAGACAGCCCATAAACCAAAGCTATCATTTTATTGATAAATATAGCAGCAGTGGTATAAGCTGAAGTGCTGAGGAAAAGTTTGTTTTTATAATGTTTTCCCTGGCAGTATTTATTTAAGATAATAAAACACACTTACTTGAATATTTTGAGTGTCTTAAAAGGACCCGTTTCCATTCAGAATTAATTCAGCAATCGCAGGGGGTGGGTTTTAAACCTATTTAGTAAAATAGAAAGGAGCTAGAATTTGTCCAAACACATAAAGCTTAGAAGAACATTCATTTACTGTACAATGGACAAATAACCTATTACTGCATATGTGTGAGAGAAAACACTGCTTACAAAGTCCTGGGTTAAATCTACAATATCTCCAGCTTGGATTGGGAGAGAAACCTGGAAACCCAGAGGACTACTGCCAGTCAGTGCTGAGGTAGATGGACCAAGGCTCTAATTCAATATTAGGCTGATGCCTATGCTTCTCACATTAGAATTTTTGCATTTTCTTTGAAACAGCTGCTCTTTCTCTTCTTCTAGCCTGATGGTTGGCTAGGCTCTCTCCCCGCACCTACGTCCCTCCTCCAAATCCATAAAATACAACAACAACAATTTATTACTTATACACCGCTCATCTGTCTGTATTGTACTTCCTTCCATGGGAGCCCAGATTGATCTACACACAGAGATTAGTTCCATAGTATGGGGCATCTAAGGAGGCTGATTCAGAGAAGACCGCAACCCAGATGATGATGATGATGTTGATGGATAAATAAATAAGCAAACAAGCAATTTATTAGTTATATGATACCCATCTGACTGGCTTGCCCCAGCCACCCTGGGCAGCTTCCAACAAATTACAAATATAAAGCACAGTAAAAATATCAAACATTAAAAACTTCTCTAGACAGTGTCTAGCAAACATATAAAACTGATATCCAGCCCACTCATACATTGTTGCTGCTGCTGATACTAAAGTCTGCCACTATCAGTTATTTATTGTATAGAAAACATCTAAGCATTGCACACTAGCTATAAAATATCAACATACACAAGAAAAATATAAAAGCAGAAAATATCATAAGGAAGTTCTGGCCAATCTCATATAGGTCATCCAACTGAAAAGGGCTGTTGAAACAAACAAAGAAAAAGTCTTCAAAGCATGTCTAAAAATAAGAAGTGAAGATGCCTGACAGATCTCCAACAGGAGGGCATTGATTCCACACTGTTGGACTGGCCATACTAAATGGACAATTTTCTCATGGATACCAAGTGGCAGCCATTCACACAGGGACAGTTCAAAAGCATTCCTCTAGCAAATTCTTCACTTGTATTACAGAACATTCAGCCCATAATGAATTTAACTGTTCCTTGTTCTACACATCCTACTACTCGTGAAGAGTTCTCCCTCTTCATATGTCCTTCTGCATTCACAATATCCATTCATCCTAGTAAAGTAAAGGTAAAGAGACCCCTGACAGTTAAGTCCAGTCGCAGACGACTCTGGGTTGTAATGCTCATCTCGCTTTACTGGCCGAGGGAGCCGGCGTTTGTCCACCGACAGTTTTTCCGGGTCATGTGGCCAGCATAACTAAGCAGCTTCTGGTGAAACCAGAGCAGCGCATGGAAATGCCATTTACCTTCCCACCGGTGCACTATCTATCTACTTGCACTTTGACGTGCTTTCAAACTGCCAAGTGGGCAGGAGCAGGGACCGAAAAACGGGCGCTCACCCCGTCGCAGAGATTCAAACCGCCAACCTTCAGATCAACAAGCCCTAGGCTAAGTGGTTTAACCCACAGCACCACCTGCATCCCTATTCATTCTAGTACCTCCCCATATAAACAAGATAGCATCTCTGTGATGCCACCTTCCTTCTTCCATCCAATCCCACTCAAAAATCCCCCATAACTATACCTTTTCTTTGAAGCTTTCGAAACAAGCCCCTAGTCACCATAATCTATTGCAGAGCCAGGGGAATTATGGTCCTCCTGATATTACTGGACTCCAACTCACATGAGCCCCAGTCAGCATAGACAATAGCCAAGGATAGTGGGAGTCCAAGACCAGAACTACCCTAACTCTGCTCTACTGTAATTAATCCTAAGTACCTGGAACTGAAATAAAGGCCTATTTCCCCCCTCATTTGTAAAGCACAATGGATGTGAATATTGTTAAAACAACAATCCAACCAGGAACAGATATTGGTCTAACATACCGGGGAGGGGGTGTGCCCTCAGTCAATAGGGTCTCAGTCCTAAGAAGACAAATTTTATACCAAAACACTTACCCAAGATAGCAGTGTTTAAGGTACAGCATAGACTCAACTAGCCAAGGTCAAGCACATGAATCAGCCTAGATCCAAAATATATCTGAGAAACTAGACCAAGCAACTGTCTACGGTCAAGATCACAGGGAATTCAGCAAGACAGGAGGCATTAGAAGTTACTAGAAGGGCCCAGAGATATCTGCAGTCTCAAAGGCTTGAGAGGGAGGCCTTGTATACTTTGGCTTCCCTAACCATACTCTAACCAGAACCACTGGCAGTTAAAGTATATAGACACTGCTTACTCACCAGAGACTCACAAGAGACTGGTGAATATATGCACATACTACATCAATAGTCTTCAGGCTATACCTGAAGCTTTTGACACTGACACTCTCGAGGATTGGGGGGGCATCTCCTTCTCTGTCAGGAGTTATTCAAAAAGTATCACCCCAAAGGACCCCTCAAGGGGATCCTCAGCATCTGATTCAGGGGCCTCTGCCTGGTCCTCAAGGTCATTGGCCTGTGGAGTGTTTGGTTTGTCCTCCAAGGACTGGCACTAGATCATAGCTAGCCTTGAAAACATCACAAATGTTAACCCGACAACATGCTAAAGTGTTGAATTTCTCAAATGGGGAATTTCAGATGGGGGAAATTGTCGTGAGTTGCTGACGACAGCATAGAAATTTCTGGAAGAAAACTTTACACCACCCAATCAATCATAAGGGCCAGATTTCCTCTTACTCATCACCCTAGGCCAGGTACGGCACATTGTTTCTCCCAATATCATATTAGAGCCACCCTTTATTTAAAAACTCAGTTCTAAATGCTTCCTTTAGAGCAGGTTTAGGGATCTGTGGCTGCCTGGGTCTTGCCCCAGCAAGTATGACCAGTGATGATGGCAGTTATAGTCAACGACATCTGGAGGGCCATATCATCCTCATCTAGTTTGCCTGGAAACAATCCTATCCCATATTCCTATATCCTCTCATATTCAGAAGATTAAGGCTATAAACCCTGCATAGAACCTGTCATGTTCAATATATATTTTTCTCCATTATACTAAAATGCTCCTTTCCCCACTGAGTGACCTAATGTGTCTTCGTTAGGAAAGAAAATATTTGTCCCAAGAGATTTAGAACTTTTATTGCTGTAGGAACACGGGCTTTTTGAAGTCATTGGCCTTTCACTCAAGGAGAAAATTAACATGGTTGTCCTATTGAAGCTATCTGTTATAGCTATCTGTTATATGTAATACATCTGCCATTGAATGTTTCAAACCATATTTTCCCTCTTTACTCTTTCATTCTATCAGGCCTCCTGCCAGGTCAATTAATATTTTAAAACGGATGCTAATAACCTCCACCTAACCAGCTCTATCAATGTTTTCATTATATTTTATTTGGCCACAATACCCTGCATCAATTAAAGCTTCAATCTAGATTTATAACAAAGAACACAGCAAGGGGTTGTCAAATAAAAGACATTGATTTTTTAAATTTATTTTTTAAACTCACAAATATATTAAAAAGTGTCATGCATCAGGATGGGGGAAAGAGATAAATAGGAAGTGGAAGTATCCATCTGAATTATGAGAAGCAAGTTAAAGGCTGAAGAGCTCAAAGAAAAGCAAACTGACAACAGCTCAGGCCAAATTTTCATATAAGGGTTTGTGTTGTGAAATTCAATCTGCATGTAAAATATGCCATTGGATACTAATTACCAGGAAATAAACAAGAGAGTGGAGGTATTGCCTTCATACCCTGTTTGTAGGCTTCCTATCTGCAATGGGATAGAGGCTTATATAACCCCTTCCACACACAAAAAACCCCTTCTTGAATAATAAATAAAGCACACAGTTTCAGCACACTTTTAATTCACGTTTGCTTGGGGCAACTGCTGAATGTTAGACTGATTTATGGATAATATCAACATGATCCACTTAGTTCAACGTCAGGCCTAATTTTAAACTAAGCCCATTTCAGACTCATTTTTTCCTCCCATTTCCCACATTGCCCCAATGACATTCTCAGTTACCAGGCAGATTCATGATCCATGTGGTAAACATGCCCCTACATATTTCAGCCAGAGTGCAAACAATTCACCATCTCACCACTATCTACTTGTAGGAACCATAACAATAACCTATCATAGAAATATAGGAATCAGCCTGACAGCAAGTCAGGCCATTAGGCCATCTTGCTCATTCTCAACTAGCCAGCATCTAAAGGCCAAAAGTCTTCCTAAAGAGGACTAAATGCTGTAATGAGGTGACAAAATGTGTCTGCCTAGACAGGGAGTTTCAAAATCTGGGTGTGGCATCACTGAAAGTCCCCTGCTTATAGCTGGATTTTGAAACAAATGGTGCCCCCCTCCCCACCAAGGAAGAAAGGGTGAGGGAAGGTCTACATCAGGAACAAAGGCGGGGGGAGAAAAAGATGGACAGCAGAGCCTGCTGCCCCAGAGGTAGTTGCTTCACCTTGTCTCAAGGGTGGGCTGGCCTTGGCTGGAAGGGAAGGGAAATGGGTATCAGTTCTCTGCCAGGAGTGCTAATTCTCCAAGTTTAATCTAGGGTGTGTGAATTATAGAATTTATATAGTCAACCTACTCTGATTGGCATAGGCTCTCTAGTGTTTCAGATGGGAGTCTTTTTTAACCATTTCCTCTACCGCTGTTTATTTTGTTCCCCTTCATCCAAATTTATACACCTCTTGGTTGTTCAGTCTTACCAGGGATGGGGAATCTGTGGCCCTCCATAGGTTGTGGGACTCCATCTCCCATTAGTCACAGCCAGTATGTTTGGTGGCCAGGGATGATGGGCATTGCAGTCAAACAACTTTTGATTCCCCGACCCTGAGTTATTCTCTGTGTAGTATCAAGGCATTCTCACCATGACATGAGTTAGAATATGGAAAGTTATTAGAATGTCTGTGCATCTCATATTCATGAATTAATTGCTAACCAGGGACAAATTAGCTGACTCAGTGATGAGTTCTGAGATTTGGAGAACAATAACCAAATAAAAAAATGGGTATTAACCAAGCTGAAATGGGAGTGTGTAAGTTAAAATCTGGGGCTCAATAAATGAAGCACATCTGTGTTAATAACTATTGAAAGATACACAGAGATGAAATAAAACACATATGACATTCTGTAATTACAATATTAAAGGATCCAAAAGGAACATTAATTTGGTTTAAAAGTAAACTGGAATATACATCTGTGTACGTTTGTTTACAATGGTAACATTTTCTTCCTTATGAGAACAATACATAAATCTGTTCAATAAATAGTTATTTGGAAAATGATGTTAGGAAACTAATATTATTAGAAGGTTATTGGGTTACAGTTGTGAGCACTTGCCCTTGAAGAATGTTCCTTTGCCCTGAAAACCCTACCCAAACAAATTTGAAGAAGGCACACAAAGTGAGTTTTTAATGTGCCTGAAATTGAAACTTTTAAGATACTTAAATTTTAAGAAAACACTTCACAAGATTATTCAAAATAATTTGTACACTGAAACATTTTCTTTCATATTTGAGGAAGATAATCAAACATTGTTGTATTACGTATTATTTACAGATAGGTAGCCGTGTTGGTCTGCCATAGTCAAAATAAAAAAAATTCCTTCCTGTAGCACCTTAAAGACCAACTAAGTTAGTTCTTGGTATAAGCTTTCGTGTGCATGCTTATAAAGTTGGTCTTTAAGGTGCTACAGGAAGGAATTTTTTTATTTTTACGTATTATTGCAATTTAAAATAAATTTAGCAGTTTCAAGTTTTGTCTTCTTTTCTTTTTTTTTTGGAAAACCGAAGTTAGCCATTGTGGGGTGGGGTATGTGTGTGCAAGTAGTTTGTCTTGCCTAGGGTGGAAAGTAGACTGGCACCAAAACTGCTTGGAGGATGATCATCTGGGATTGGAAGTCTCTTAAACGCATGGAGACTCCATAGCCTTTTATAGAACCATGGAAAATCAAGGTCCTAAGTCATGAAGTTCAAAAGTTTGCCCTCCAGTTTATAGATGGTGATGATGACAGGGGCTAACACACTCGTGTCTGCTCTCCCAATACATGTGTTGGTTTTGCATGTAAGTAGAATGCCTGAAAAAGGCATTTCTGGCTTTGGGGAGTAGGTCAGAGTAAAAACAAAAATAAAAAAGCTTACTACAAGTAGGAAGGTGGAATCACAACAGGAAGAAGGATGAGTTAAAAGTTACCCCAGGTTTCTGCTAGCCTTTTTTTACCTCCTGCTGGGAGCATTTACATGTCTTGATGACTCAGACTTATTAATTTGAAAGTCTATCAAGGATGGAGAAGGGGGATTTTGCATGTCAGCTGGACTTTATATTGAATGTTCTTGTTTTTCTTTTTCTTGTCCCCATTCAATGTACTTCTAACCATCCGTTGTATCTAAGCAACAGTGTACAATAGGAAAAATAGACTTCTGAAGTAGGTATCATCTCTGATATTATTAATAGAGCAGAGATTAGAAGGGGGTGGTCTCACATACTCAACTCATATACTAACAACAACTCACATACTCCCCACTATGCAGAATGCCATTAATCTACCAGATAAAATAATCCTGCTCTACTTTACAAATAAACAAAAGGTTGCATACCTGCTTGATAAAATCACAGAACCTTCAGGAGGATATGAAGTTAAAAATGAAGATCAAAAATTAATCAAGAAGTGTTGAGCCAAAACCTCTTAGAAAACATTTTATATTTGATTTTTCCCCCTCACTCCCTGTCCCCCCAAAAATCCACTTTACAGAAATTTCTTCACCATTTCCTCCCTACAATAGTGTTGAAATGGCAGCAGTGAGTATAAGAAGAGCCTGCTGGATCAGGCCAAAGGACTATCTCATCCAGCACCCAGATCTCACCCTGGTCAATCAGATGTCTATAGGATGTACACAAACAGAACCTGAATGCCAGAACTCTCTCCCCAGCTGCTATTCCCAGCACCTGGTGGAGGCATACTACCTCCTATAGAGGAGGTGAAACAGAGCTATCATTGCTACTAGATATTGTTAGCCCTGCACTCAATGAAAATGAAGACCAACATTAAATCAAATAGAACTGAGCCAACATTTCTTTAAAGAAATTGTATTTTTCTGAGACATGTTTCTCACCTACCTCCTCCTAGAAAAAGCATCTTTGCAAATTTTTCTATAAATGTTCTCCACCATTTTTCTGTGGCTTCGACTTTTGACCCCTTAATGCCCCACTAGTGAGAGCATTACACATAAGGGAATGTAATGGCTGAATAGGGCTTTAGGCAGAATTGGTTTGCTTGGTGAAGCTGCTATGCTGGCTTCCCAGCAGGTGGGTCACTGTTGCTTACTGGTTGGGGAACCAGGGGTTCAGGAAGCTTCCCACATTGACTTTCTCATCACCTTGCCCCTCTCCATACTGGTAAGCAACAGGGACCCACCTGCTGGGAAGCTAGCATAGCACATCTGTCCCACTTGGCATCCCCTTTGGGCTTTAGTTCTCCCTCTCCTGAAGCAATTTTTTTTAAAAAAAAGCCTTTTCAAAGTATCATTGTTCTCTTTTAGAGCACTTTTATCAAAAACACAAATCTCAACTTTTTGCAGCAAGATAAGCAAACAAAATCACATAATTATCATCTTCTGAAACACTCTGGTTCAAATTCTTATTGCAGCACAGATAAAAATCAAAATGTTCTTTGGGGGCTATGCACATTTACAACATAATGATTGCTTCAGTTGCAAGTAATTATTAATGTATATATATATTCCTTCTACCTTGCAAGGATCCCTATGCTGCCTGCAAGATATCAGCCTGATCCTCAATGAACTCTTGCCACCACACATTCTATTGTGTAAAATGGGCTATGCATTGACAGAGTGCTTGGAGGTCTGGGCTTAATGTGCAAGAATCATTCTACCCACTGCAAAAATGCAGCTTCCTCTGGGGTGGGATATAGCAGATGTTCAAGTGAGCACAGAACAGCAATGAGCACAGAGCAGATGAAAGTAAGCACAGAGGCCTGTGGACGTGCGAGAACACCGTATTTGCTCAATTACAGAGGGGAAAATGTAAGTATGCAAAAAGCAGTGACAAAATAATGGAAATGGGTCTCTTGCAACCCCATGCATATGCTTTATTCCTCCATCTGTATTACAAAAAGGCCGCAGAGTTAATTCCACCCGAAGTAATATCCAAGGTAGACAAACAGACAGATGTTCATGCATTATCAACCACCTTCATGCCTGAAAATTAGCCTCTTACTTTGAAGACAGAAGAACATTATTCTATTAGTGTCTGCAATTCCATTTGACGAGAAACCTATGAATACTAAAGAAAGTGGGACCTGATTTCATATATCCTTTCAGTTCAGTTCTGCCCTTAGTAATGAACAGCTCAACAATTTTTTTTAAAAAAAATGTTAGCAACTCAGCTACAAGCGTCCCTAAAGTTTCGCAACATGTGAATGAAGGGGACGTGGATTAGTGGCAGACCAGATGCATTAAATGCAAATGGTTCTAAGTTCAGTTGCTAGTATCTCCAGTTAAAACGATTGCTAGTAGCAGGAGTGAAAAGAGCTTTGTCAGAAACTTTGAAGATCAGTTGCTAATCAGGGAAGGTGAAGCAGAACTAAATGTACTCAGTGGAAGGCAGCGTGAAGCTGTGGAAGATGTTGTCTTGTCAGGCTTGAACTAGAAATTTTGGGGTTGAAAGCCACATTTCCTTAACACTTTACTAAATGTACTTCTCATAAGGTGTGAATTAGGTAGGTTCACTTTTTAAAAAAGAAACAAACAAACAAAAAGGACAAATGAACAAAATAGCTTAGATTGCAATCCTGGGGCAACAGTGGGCAGTTACCTTTTTCGCTCTATAAGACGCACCAGACCACAAGACGCACCTAGTTTTTGGAGGAGGAAAACAAGGAAAAAAATATTCTGAATCTCAGAAGCCAAAACAGCAAGAGGGATCACTGCGCAGTGAAAGCAGCAATCCCTCTTGCTGTTCTGGCTTCTGGGATAGCTGAGCAGCCTGCATTCGCTCCATAAGACGCACACACATTTCCCCTTACTTTTTAGGAGGGAAAAAGTGAGTCTTATAGAGCAAAAAATACGGTATCTTCATCTGGTGCTGGTGAACTTCCCAGAACCACCTGGCTAGTCACTGTTGGCAGCAGATTATACTGGACTGATCCAGCAGAACTCATCATATTCTGAAGTATTTTTCAATTTCCTCCAAACTCTCAAATGTTTGTCAGGCAATGTAGGGCACTAGGTTCTGCAGGGTTCTCCCCAGATTTAATGGCAGACACAGTAAAACAAAACTGCATATGTACAGGCACTTTGTTTTAGATGTTGTTCTCTCTGTGCTGCAGTGTTCCATCAAATTAGTGCATAAAAGTTAATCTTGCGTAGGGTGGGGAAAGGAGAAAAGAAACCATGTTTTGTTCTAGCCATCAGCAATGACGTGCTGTTTCAGCTGATGTTATTATCACCTACTTGCCTTTCACATTATGGGTGGCAAAAAAATAAAATATTGATGTCCCATTTGAAACTACATAAAGCTAAAATTTACATCTATTAGGGGAAAGAAATTTCTCTCTCACACATGCACCTTTTCATTCAAGGAAATTATTTCCTTCTCTCTCACGTCTACAGGAATCTGCTGACATTTTCCAGGTACCAAAATATATACTAGATTTCATCGTTTTAAATTCAAAATGCATGACTCTGCAGAAGCTGGAGGGTAAAACATTTTTTAAGCCCAAGTGTTGAATTAAATCTGTGAAATTTTCTGGGAACCACATACCAGTAGTAGGCAGGGCCAGAGGGAAAAGTGGGTGGAACAATAAATGGAAATTTTATTGGTCTGTCTCTACACACACCTTTCTCTATCCTCCATGCAGACATAGATTATTAGAATTCAAGGACACATTTCAGACAGGCAAAAATGTATGAAGCCAGGTCAGCGAGGGTTATGGCCTGCAGAAAGGGGTGTGACCCAGAGAGAATTCTGAGAGTCAGATATGGAGGGGTGTATATAGCTCCTGGAATTGAGGTTCTCCACCCCTGGTCTAGAATAGCAAGGGAGATGGGTTTCATACTGGAAAGCTTCATAGCTACTTAACTATGAAGGTGGCATATCTGCATATCTATCTGTCTGCCTATCTATCTATCTATGGAAGAATGTTCAATATAAACATCATGTCATATGGGGTTCATAGTGAGTCGAAGGGATGCACTGGCATCCCATTTCTTGACTCAAAAATAATGTGGCCCTTCAAGTCTTCCATTCTAATGCATGAAATTTCTTTATGAGTTTTTGAGCATCAAAAGCTGATCTAATCAAGCCAGAGATGTGTGGAATAACCAGGCTCTTTAACCAATATGACTATATGAAGGGGTTAGTGCCATAGAATAAGCTGTCCTGCCAGGCTTAGCTAAGTCACTCCCTTTCGTTTTTGGAGGAAGGTAATCAAGCCTATTGCTCTCCTTCAGTCTACCCAAGAAGTTCACCATGTGAGGAGGTCTGAGCTGGTTGCTCCAAGCTCAGGCAGCATGGCTCTTACAAGCCATTTTTGTGTTCCTATACCAATAATAACTTTGAAGGGCAAATTTTAAATGCCTAACTGCCAATATTTTCATAGTGTACTTTGCTGCATATTTTGTGATATTTTGCTGGGGTTCTCTCAGCAAAGAGTACTTGACGCAAACATGGATATTGACATCCAGGGAATTTTTCTTTCTATAAATTATATTTTTTTCCTTACTAACTAACAAGATGTGGCCTTGCTGGTTATAAAGAGTGCTTTTGTGCCAGCCAATGCCTGCATCTTCACAGGAGTCTGACAATAAACCATTCAAATCTATTAAGAATGTGGAAGGGTTTGCCAAAAACATAGGAAGCTTGGATGTTTGTCTTGCTACATGCTGAAAAGGCTTTTATATTTGTGTTTTGTGAAACAACAACACAAGTAGGAATTATTATTTCGTAGGATTTTAAGTCAATTTCTATTTACATTGATACGAGCTACAAGCTGCTGCATAAATCTCTATCTATTGATTGTCGAACAAACTAACGATGTGTAAAAAATGCATTGACTTACACAAGATTACAAAGTCTGTACAGAAAGAAGAACTCCTCTGAAGTTAAAAGACTCTAAAACAGAGAGTATCCTACTACAGGTTTATTCAGTAGTGGGGTCATTAACGCTTACTGGAAGGGACAGTGGGATCATAGAACCATAGTTGGAATGCACTCCCAAAGGCCATCTAGTCTAACCCCCTGCAATGCAGGAATCTCAACTAAGGATGGGAAAGGTGATGGAAAGTACTGAATCATGCAAATACACCAGCAGAAGCATTGTATCGGCTCTATCAGAGTATCTGTATATTGTGACATCTCCACTGCCTTGCCTCCCCCACACTCCATCCTGATGAGCACTTGCCAGAAGGTTAGGTAAGTGTTGTTGCCCCGCTTCACCATCCACTCCTGGTTGCATTGCCTCTGAGTCTTCTGCAATCATCCTTAGTAGAACAAGGGGTGGTGTTGGGGTTGTTAACACTTCAGCCATGCAGTCTGGACAGTTTTATCGTATTTTTTGTTTGCTTCCAAGAAAGGACAAGGATCTTGGGCAACAATAACAAAGCACTGCTGTGATAGAAGCATTTTTAAGATGAAAAATTCATTCACATTCAACAAGGCTGAAAATAAACAATCACCCACTGAGTGCAAGATTATTTGCAGCGAACCTCCCCTCCCCCACAGATTACCTGCTGTTGTGCTTGAAATCTTTCAACCTCTTATTTCTCTTCAGAACCTGCTCCTGCCAATGTATGAAGCAACTTAGCTAGAGGGCATATGATAGGAGAATAGCAAATGGAATCCTTCAAACACTAGCCTTTGGAAAGGAGGCAATGGTGAGGATAATTAGTTGTATAAAGGGCAGTTGCAAGTAAGCTAGCAAGGACCATTCTGGGAGATAAAGAGCTGAGGATGGGTCAAATGGAGCATTAGGAGACAAACAGGCTCTCAAGAACAAAGGCTGTGAAGATGATGCTTGGTAGTAGGATCCTGTGGGATAATGCAGCTTCTGTCTATTGGGATATGGCTATATTTGAAAATAAAAGTGTTAAAAGAGTGTTAAAAGAGATGGGGAGAAATTTGATTCTCATTGTTTCTTAATAAGAAACGATTTAATTCATATTTCTTAAGCCAATATGTGAACCACAACACTGCTATCTTTCAAGATTTGTAGGTCTTCAAATTTAGCAATGCAGCTGTCCAAAGAAATACTGTTTACAAATATATAGGGGGAAGTGTGCAGAAAATTTTGTGTATTACTATCAAAACATAAAAGATGCATATTAGGATAAATTGCTTGGGGGCGGGGAATGAACATCAGGCAACAATGTATACAAAAAGTTTGGCAGGGCAAACATGCACTAAACTTATTGCGGATTTTTGGTGGTGGTGGTGGTGGTTTTAATGCAGATCTCTGTGAAAATGTGATGACCTTAAAACTGGAAAAAATGAGAAACTGAAAGAAACTGAAATTTACTGATACATCCATCCCTACTCTTTAACATAAGAAGGACCCTGCTGGTTCAGGCCAAGAACCTATCTAGTCCAACATTGTTTTAGTAATGATAACAGAGGCTGCCCTTCCATTGCCTTTGGCTTGGTGGATCCTTGCACATGTGCAGGAGGGTGGAGTGGTATGTTCAGCCTTAATGCTGAACTGTGGGGTTGGTGTGTGTTAGGTTCACATACCAAAGGCTCACCTTACATGGAGAGAGGAACTGATTCCAGACCTTGGTTTGGGAGTCACAGACTGCACCTGTAAACTTGCCCATAGAGCCAGAGAGATGATAATCATCATTACCATCATCATAAATTTCTACCCCACCATCTGGCTGGGTTGCCCCAGCCACTCTGGGCGGCTTCCAACACATATAAGAACATAATAAAACATCAAATATTAATAGTAACAATCTGATCCAATATAGAAGTCACAATAACCTTACAATAAACAACTTGTACAAACAAAGCAACATTCAACAATCCATCAGAATCTAATAGTAAACAGTAAAATCAAACATCAGGAAATAATAATCAATAATAATCAATAATCAATAATAATCAATAATCAAACAGTTTGCAGTTATCAACCACAATAAAGAATTCCCAATCTATAATCAATAAAAAACAGCAAATCACAAAGCATAAAATACCACAAAACCATACCATACAAAAATACCATACAAAACCATGTAAAAGGATCAAATTGAGAAACAAGGACACATAACTTAGTTGCTACTAGATTTTTACAGAACCTCACCAGTGCATATATTCTGAATTTGGGTAATCAGGTTGAAGAAGTTAAGTTTAACAAATATAACTTTTGTACCACTTCCTGAAGCCAGTTCCCTGTAGAGCATGCCCTTGGGGATCTTGCCATATTCCATTCTGCGGACATGACAGCTTCAAATGAAAATGTGCATAGAACTGAATCTATCTCTATCCTTAGAATCAACGCATTGAGAGCTGTGCGTGCATCCGTGAATCTGATAACAGTAATTTTGCCCCTCCCATCTCAGCTGAATTTTATGTTTGGTAGTGATGTAACATCTGCTTTGTATAGCATTATCTTTCTTCTGCATTAGCAGAAATTATCTCAACTAAGTGCAGAGTCAATGCCATTATTCACAGTTGTCCAGATGTCCAAGCCCTACTTCGACATCAGTATCATTCTTTTCTAGACCTACATATTGCCTTGTAATGGAAACATCACAAGAAACTACTGAAAATAAGGGCTGTTTCAGACACTGAAACTGATTGATGAACCCTTGCCTAATCATAAATAACCTGACTGTAATGGCTGATTTATGGATTTTACAGAACAAACCTTACTGCTCATTTAAGGAATTAAAGGAGAAGAGAGGAAAGTGCACTAGCAGTTGAACAAAAGAGTATTTAGAATGATCAAAAGTCACCCAGTTTGCTTCATGCCTGTGGCAATTTATATACTGCTATTTTGTTCGTTAAAGCAGAGGTAGCAAATATGGTGCCCTCCAGAACTTTAATTCCCATCAGCCCCAGCCAAGGGAGCCAATGATCAAAGATAATGACTCCTGAAGTCAAACAATACCTGGACAGCACTACGTTGACTCCCACTGCCTTGGCTGGCAGCCATCTGTCTCAGGAAACAATGGAAGAGTGCACTTTCAGGAGTGAAGTCAAACCATTAGAGAGTTATAGCGCCTGCTGTGGCTGTAGAGACTGATATGGGAGAAACATGTTTTGTTGCAGTTGGGGTAGATAAAGGTGCCTGGTTGTGCTGATGCAGATGCAACATGGCAATTCTTCTTTCTGTGCTCCCCCCAGCAGTCATTCCTCCTCTGGTCACTGCTGTGGATACATGACCTGACTGATTGTCTCCAGGCAATGTGATCGTCTCCAAGGGATCCCCACATGTTACTAGCCTTCATGTCAGGCTTGCAGGCATATAGAGTTGGTTTGCTACCAGGCCTAGTGCATGAAGCCAGCTCCCTATACGGCATGTCCCTGGGGACCCTGCCATCATCCATTCTGTGGACATGGCCAAGCTAGCATAGAAATCCCTGAAACAGGAGTGCACTGTAATGTGAAAATGTGGACTTGGGCAAGCACATCTTTGTCTGAGACTCTGGCAGGCCATGTAATGTCCAAAGTCTTCCTAACACAAGGCATGGACACAGTGCTCCTGGCAGGTGTAAGTTGCCCACATCTCACTTCCATAAAGCAGCATACTCAATACACAAGCCTTGTAGGCTTTCATCTTAGTATTGGTCATTAGCATCACATTCTCTCATACTCTTCTGGAGAAGGGAGCCATTGTTGTAGCTGTCTTGCTAATACGTTTGTCTAACTCAGTGTCCATGGAGAGGTTGCTGGTTATAGTAGAGCCCAGGTAGACAAAACAATCTACCACCTCAAGCATGTGGTCACCAGTGCTGATGTGTGGATTGCTGGCAAAGTCCTGACAATACTCCATGCAGGCTTGAGCAAAATGGTTGCTGAGACTCTATAGAGCTCCTTCAGTGTGTGCTGTCAAGGCTATGTCTACTGCAAACAACATGTTTCAGATAAGCACCAGCCATATTTTTGCCTTGGCATGGAGGTGTGCCAAGTTGAACAAGCCCCCATCTCTCCTGAAATGGATATGCACACTGTCTTAAGCCTGAAGGCATATGAGAGCAACAGGGAGAAGGAGAGTATGCCAAAGAGAGTTGGTTTGAGGACAAAGCCCTGTTTCATACTGTTCTTTATATTGGAAGGTGTCCAAGGTTGAGCTATCATACTGGATGATGCCACACATGTTCTCATGGAAGGATGCAATCATATGGTGGAGCTTAGGTAGGCTATCTTATAGAGCAGTATGAAGAGTCCCTTTGGGCTGATGAGGTTGAGTTTATAACTCATAACTGCTGCCTCCCACAGTGGATTTGTGTAGAATTTATTCCTGAGACTTCCCCGCCCCCCCCCCCAAAGATGTCCTGCAAGGCACAGGACACACCTTGTTCCTCAGGGGTTATTCCCAAAGCCTATTGCATGAATGACTACAGCTGCAGAGTTGTGGATGTTTAGGATCAGAGTTTTCCTTCTCCATTATGCATATGTTTGTTTGCTGTGAAAAAAGTCATCTTACGACACAGAACTAAGCCTCTATTTTATTTTAATTAACACAATTTATCTACTGCCTAGTTATCAAAACCTCTAAACAAAATATTGTTATGAGTCATGGGATACTAGTCTCCCCTAAATTCCTGGATGCAGTAAATGTTAGAATTTAACCAATGATTGCAGTAATTATGCCAATGAAGGCTGAATGAATGAATATTGCAGTATTAAAGTGGGTGTTGGACACTAAACCCCTGGATTCAGCTTATGTTAAAATATAAGTCAGGCCAGCTTCCTCAAGAGATCACCTGAGATATGGGTCATTATAAGGGAACAAAGGGAAGGTAATAGGTTATTAAGAAAGCGAAGACTCTGTGCCAATTGGCAGAGAGGTGGGGCCCTTCCTTGAGCATAGAAATAGTTAACAGAGGCAAAGCAGAGAAGAGTTTAGGACCGCAGTTGGGGATGATGTGAGCTGGAGGGAAATAGTTGCAGGCTGTAAGTCAGCAAGCTGCAGAAAGCCAGAGCCATGGATGATGTCTGTTTTGGAATCCATGTGTAAATAAACCATATATCATAAAGACACCACAGTCTCTGGTGTGCCACATTTTCCAAAAGGAGACATGAATCCTGGGTAAGCCGCCTGGAACCCCTGGAATCTCAGACCACTTGGAGATTGAGGTAGTGCATAACAATGTAAATTTAATACACTGATAAAATCATATGTTAAAAGCAAGCCGACAACCAACATATAAAGGATATCACTACTTTGTAGAATATATATTAGGAAATAAAATTACATATTAAAATGCATGCCAAGTTTCCTAGCTAGGTAGACTTTCCTATGTAAAGAGAAAAAAGGATTTTGCAAACACCAAGAACAATCTGTACTCAAAGGAATGTCCCAGCATGCTCAAATAACCCTACTCCCAGGTAAATGTTTACAAGATGCCTGCCTAAGTCTGGAAAGAGGTTCAACAAAGTAAATGTATAATACTAAAGGGAATTGCTGTGAATGGGGACTAATGGATTGTAGAAAAACTAGTCTGCCAAAATGCACTGCTTGTATGTGAAAAGGTGGATTGGATACATTGTCTTTTTAATTCTAGTCTTTCAACCTTTAAGAAATTTTGGAATACAACAAGAGAAGGATATGGCTTTCTGCATTATGTAGACCCTCACCTATATATAAAGTAGTGGCACTTTAAAAAAACAAAAATGGAATGTGTTTTAATTTGTCAGTTATTTTATTGTCTCTCTCTCATAATTTATTCTAAAATAGAACTAAGACACAAGGGAACAGCAGAGTGTGGGAGCTTTCCCTCCTCTTCTATTAAACACTCATTCTTTTCCATTTCTTTTTTTTTCCTTCAGAATAATAGATTTTAATAAGTCAGAAATTCATTATTAATTTTCCACTTCCCTTATACGCAACTGGCATATTTATTAGAAGTTTCACCCCTGGAAAGGCAGCTTATTGCTTGCTTAAATACATTCTGTAGATACCTTTTGTTGAAAACACAAAATCCTACACTTTGGGATGTAATTATCTTATTGAGCAAATATTTACTGGAAGGACAAAAGAAAAAGAAGGTGAAAATAATTACCATTTTGAACACATACCACAAGGCTCGAAACTGTGCACAGAATTTCCATATTGAAGTGACAATTCAAACGTTCTCTGCCTTTATTCCCTCTGCCATTTTTACGCAAAATGGTGATTGGACCTTGTTAACCCTCTTCAGAACAAGTAATCAATCAACTGCATGGTAAGCCATGTAGCAGGGGGAGTTAGTCAATGTGGTGCCCTCAAGATGCTGCTGAACTGCAACTCCCATCAATCTAAGCCAGGATGGCAAATGATGGAAGATTGTGGGTGATACAGTCTACCTATATCTGGAGGATACCATGTTGGCTCCCCAGCCATATAGTAATATAAAGTTCCAAATGAGTCTACTCTGCAAAGTCGAGATTTTCACTTTTAAGTTCTTGTTTATGTTTTCTTCTTTTCATTTGGAAAGTCCACCACAAGGAAACTTCCTGTCACATCTATAGGGTCAAACCTCACTACACTACAGTCTAGAGGAAAATCAGACTTCCTCACCCTCCAACTAAGCTGATATGTGGCTTGAGGGGGGAATGTCCATTGCTGCAATGGAATCTCCTCCCCAACAAAAAAATAATTGTACCCTGGATGTTGGAGTTGTCATTGTCTTTCCATATCAAAGCCTGCCCATAATTCTGAAGTTATAAAATCATCTGCCAGGGCTCTAAGTTACAGTGTGGGGGGAAAGTATTTGATCCCCTGCTAAATTTGCCCGTTTGCCCTCCGACGAAGAAATGACCAGTCCATAATTTTAACGGTAGTTTTACTGTAGCTGTGAGAGACATCGAATTAACAACAGGAAAAACCCCAGAAACCCAGAAGACAAAAGTCAGAGATTGATGTGCATTATAATGGGTGAAATAAGTATTTGATCCCTTTGCCAAAGGTGACTTAGTACTTGGTGACAAAACCCTTGTTGGCAATTACAGAGGTCAGACGTTTCTTGTAGGTGGCCACCAGGTTTGCACACATCTCAGGAGGTGTTTTGTCCCACTCTTCTTTGCAGATCCTTTCCAAGTCAGTAAGATTTCGAGGCTGATGTGTAGCTACTTGAAAGTGCATGATGCTAGAACTCATAGACATCCAATGATATTGAATGTTGGAAGACAGATAAAATAAAGCACTTCTACATGCAGCACATAGCTAAACTATGGAACTTGCTCCCACATGAAGCCGTGATGGCCACCAACTTGGGTGGCTTTAAAAGAGGATTAGAAAAGTTCATGGAGAATAAGATTATCAAGCACTGCTAGACATGATAGCTCTGACTCTACAGTCAGAGGCAGTAATGCCTCTAAAGACCAGTTGCTAGAAACCACTGGACAGAGGAGGGCTCTGGTGCTGGAGTCCTGGTTGCAGACATCTGGTTGGCTACTGTGATAACAGGATGCTGGACTAGATAGTCCAGTGGCCTGATTCATCAGACTCTTATATTCCAGGTGCAATTTGCCAGTGATGGTTTGGGTCTGAGCCAGAAATGGGTAAAGCAATGGATGTGAGTCTTCTCTTTGTACAGTAGGTTACATTCCAGCCGTTCAAAAGCCAGATGCATTTGGCTGGTGATTTCACACTCTTAAACTATAGCAGTCCCCAATGGATGGCTACCCAGCCTCTGTTTAATTGATTCCAGTGAAGAAAAGTCCACCACCTACCAAGCCAATCTGTTCCACTATCAACTAGTTCTTATCATTGTCTCCTGATGCTTAGCCAAAACTTGCTTCCCCGCAGTGTTCAGCAATTGGTTCTATCTAGTTCTGCCTCCAGGAACAACAGAGAACAAGTCTGATCTATCTTATGCATGGGAATCCTTCAAATATTTGGAGACCACTATCATGTCCCTGCTTAATTTTCTCTTTTCAAAGATAAACATAACCAACTCTTTTGGCCATTCTGCATAGGATTATGGTTTCTAGACCTTTCACCATCTGGCTGCTGTCCTCCAGATACATTCTGCTTGATCTTCAGTTTGCAAACTAGGCCTTCAGTTCCTCCAAATTAGTGAGCCACACTTAGATAAAATATATGGTAAGGTGGGGGGGGGATTACAGTTTAAAAACAAAAATAGGCAATCTGAGCCAAACTATACTTCATTTAGATGACTGATTAGGCTAAAATATCTTGTTTTTAAGTTTAATTAACATCTATGTTGAATGCTACAACATCACTTGAGAAACCCGAGGTTGGTAGAACTGGCAGAGACTCAATGGAACACTGCCATTAACAATTAATGGATAACAAAGAATCAACCTGCTGAGGCGCCTGAGATAAATTTAGTTTTCTTACAGCATTATTATTCCACTTGAGCGAAATAATAGATTATAATTTCAGAGGGAAATGACATATTGTTTATGAAATGTTTGTAATCAATTGGAACCAATCTTGGAATTTATTTATTTATTTTTTGTTTGGTATTTGGTGAGCTGTGTACTATGTGCTAAAAATAAACCAAATGATTAAAAATAATATTACATTTGAGCAATAAGAAAGTATGTGGGAAGCTGTTACCATTGGTCTACCTATATCAGTATTTTTCTTCCCCCAGCACATCTCCAGGATCTTCAGAAAGGGATTATTCTCAGATTTACCTATAGATACCAGGTGCTGAACATGGGAACTTCTGCTTATGCTACCACTAAGCCCTACCACTGACTTTTAAAAATAATTGTTGACATCAATGCATTTTCTCTGGATGTTGCTTTGTCCTAATTTTACCCGTCAAGGAATGTGAACAAAAGCTAGAGATCAGATCAGAATGAGGCTAGTAAATTAGTGGCCTCACTCTGATCTGGCTTCAGCTACCTAGACAGTCTCACCTGATATAAGGCAGCTTCCTCTGTTCCCGTTAGTCCCCACATGTCACCTGTCAATTGCAAAAGAAGGTGTAGACTATATGGATGGCACTCGAGGCTCTCAGAGATTTATGGCAGCAAATCCATGTTTTCGTAACCCACCACAATTTGTTCAGACAGTTTGGTGCCCAAGACTGGTTGCTGGATTGCCCTGTTTGAGACAATGGGTGCCTTACAGTTGTCAGTTAATTCCTTTTTTTTTTTAGAATTTAGACAGCTTGCAGATTTGCAATTTCCTATTTGCCGTTTGACTCTCTGAAATGAACAAAATGAGTGTTTGCATTCCTGTGCTCTCTTGCCGCTTTTCTCTTATGTGCACCTCACTTAGACAATGAAAACTCAACAAAAGGAAAAATATAAAATCATTGTTCTGCTTTGGCTTCACATTCCCCAGGGTAGTCTCCTACCCACAAGTGCTGCTCTATTCTTTTCATACCAATTATCGTTTTAACCATCAAATCAACTGACGAGCAAAGTTCTGAAAGTACAGGATTTGGTTGCATTTACAGGGGCCAGCTGCCAAAGGGGAAGGGGGGGGAAAGAGGCAATTAATGTCAAATTGATTACTTTTTTGCCTGTACAAGAAAATATTTGTGTAATTAGAGCACTCTATTTTTTTTATTTAAAAAAAAAAGAGATGGAAACTGGAGTCTCTGGCTCCAGCTGGTGAAATTTGTAGCTGCAAGTAGGAACATTTTGCAATGCTTATACTAGGGGTTTGCAATTGCTCTGTGTGAATGCTGCACAACAATGTGAATTGGGGGTTGTTTGTGGGGGTCTGTCCCCCACTTTCAAGCTGAAAGGCAATGTAAATAATCTCCACCCCCTCCAAGTCAGATCATGGGTCCAACAAAGAATTGTTTAGCTGTGTTTTCCTACGTACTTTTTTATGTTTCTCTAGGTCCATGGGCTTTGCAGGAAGTGAGGCTGCCCACAAAATTTCCCGAGGAGCACTGATCAGTTCTGGGGTTGTTGTTTTTGGTAAAGCACAGCTGTGATGGGGAATGGGGGAGATTTCCAACTCAGTTTCCATTTAAAGGCAAACTTATCCAATTCACAGTTTCTAGAACAACATGCAAACCAAAACAAAGCTATCTTTTGAAATCTGCATTTACCCAAATTTTGGATTGAAAATCTCCTGCCAAGTAATAAGCACAAAAATATTAGGGAACTTTGATCTGCAAAAAATGTGCATATTGAATGGAAATTGCAAATAAAAAAGTGATTAGTAGCAGAAATACACACTAATATGCTGATAAATTTTCATGCATTTTTTTTAAAAGAATTGCAAACTGGTGTAGAAATGGGAAGAACTGAATTTAACACTGGGGGAAAATGAGAAATGGAGAGAAATTGAAATTGAAAAATTCACTGATCCCTACATATCTATATAGTGCCAAGGCGGGGGGACTTGGGCTCCAAATATCTGAAAGAGCACCTCCTCCCAAGCATATATGTCTGAGTGTTAAGATTGGCAGGGGAGGTTCGTATTAGCAGTGTTGGTGCCCTCTGAGGTCTGTAGGATGCTGGCACATGAAAGGACCTTCTCTATGGTGGCCCCCAGGCTTTGAAACTCCCTCCCTTCCAAAGTGTACTTGTCACTATTGTTGTACATTAACACCAGCAGGTTAAGAAAACACATCTCTTTGCTCATGGCTTTGAAGGTAGATGAGAAATATAAGTTCCTGGTGTCACGCTCCCTTCTGCAATGTAGTAGTGTGGCTGATGTTTTTAATTGTGTATTTAACTGTAACTTAAATTAAATCTATGGAACACATTCTGGGCCTCAGAGGTGAAGGATGGACTATAATCCGAAGAACAAAAGAAATAATAAAAATCCCTATACCTTCTGAATGACAATAGGATAAGAAGGATTCCTCCTCCTCCTCCTCCTCTTTAAAAAAGTATAGCAAAGCTATAACTAATTTCATGATAAGCCTCACTATTCTTGCGTGCTGAAAGACTAGAACATTAAGCTTGATTTAATGCTGGGAATTGGTTTTCTAAATACAGTTGTGGTCATTAAATTTCACAAAGGCCTCTTTCAAAAACACGCTGCTGTATTGATTGCCAAACTCCCCAATTTAAAATCTTACTATGTGCACAAGAATCTGAGTGCAGTTAGCCTTCTGCAGTCAAATAATATAATACCCACAAATCAGAAGCACTATTTAAGAGCTGGTTAGATTACAAAATGCAGCTGTTCTCGGCAAATTCCATCATTTGAATAATAAAATCACTGTGCAATTAAAAGCGTTGGGCATTTCTGCTTTCCTACTGATAAACATTTAACAAAAGCTTTCCTAACAATTACCACCTTTCTCTGCTTATGTATGCAATCACAGCAATGCTATAATGTGGGAGTCAGTCTGAAGGTAGGAAAAGACAGATGGATGCACTTAACACTACGCTAGGAGTTTACTATCAGAATATTTGTGGGTTCTTCTGAAAGTCAATAATTCTAAATGATGAAACACAAGTTACTGGGACATAGCTTTTCCTGAAGATATCATTCTCCCTTGCATGGGTATAAACACTAAAAGGTAAAGGTAAAGGTACCCCTGCCCGAAGGCCAGTCATGTCTGACTCTAGGGTTGTGCGCCCATCTCACTTAAGAGGCCGGGGGCCAGCGCTGTCCAGAGACACTTCCGGGTCACGTGGCCAGTGTGATGAAGCTGCTCTGGAGAGCCAGCACCAGTGCAGCACACGGAAACACCGTTTACCTTCCCGCTATAAAGCGGTCCCTATTTATCTACTTGCACTTTTTAGGGGTGCTTTCGAACTGCTAGGTGGGCAGGAGCTGGGACCGAAAGACGGGAGCTCACCCCGCCGCAGGGATTCGAACCGCCAACCATGCGATCAGCAAGCCCTAGGCGCTGAGGATTTAGCCACAGCGCCATCCGCGTCCCTCGGGTATAAACCATACTGCTGGTCAAATCCAAGTATCAAGCAACAGGTATGGATCAAAAGGTCAAAAGAAACACAAAAGCAAAAGCAAAGACAGTTAAGAAAAACTACCTGGCTTCTGGGGTAGGAGTGTAGCTTGGTGCTAGAGCACCTTCTTTTCATACAGAAGGTCCCAGGTTCGATCCCTGATGTCTCTAGGTAGGGCTGAGAGGGATCTCTGATACCTTGGAGAATCACGGATTGGCAGTGGCAACAGCTCTAACTGGATGACTCAATATAAGAAACCTTTCTTTCTTGTATGTGCGCATGAGTGAACATCATATGATAATGACCTGCCTCCTTGCAATGTGGGAGAATGTTGTAAAACCAGCTGGATTTTTGTCAGAATGTCACAATGGACAGAAAGCCCCTTTCTGGGACAGACTGTTCATTTAGCAGAGTAGCTTGCTCACCAGACTTCTTTTTCTTGCTGCTTTTGAGGGAGGAATAAAGAAGCATACAGATACAGCCGCCTCACGTCTCACAGTTGCACAGTGCTTCATCCCCCAAGAGAAAGTGGTGGTGGCATTGAAAATTGCACCCAGCCAAGTAACTGTAATGTTGTTGTTGTTGTTTAGTCGTTTAGTCGTGTCCGACTCTTTGTGACCCCATAGACCAGAGCACGCCAGGCACTTCTGTCTTCCACTGCCTCCCGCAGTTTGGTCAGACTCATGCTGGTAGCTTCGAGAACACTGTCCAACCATCTTGTCCTCTGTTGTCCCCTTCTCCTTGTGCCCTCAATCTTTCCCAACATCAGGGTCTTTTCCAGGGAGTCTTCTCTTCTCATGAGGTGGCCAAAGTATTGGAGCCTTAGCTTCATGATCTGTCCTTCCATTGAGCACTCAGGGCTGATTTCCTTCAGAATGGATGTGTTTGATCGTCTTGCAGTCCATGGAACTCTCTTGAGTCTTCAAAAGCATCAATTCTTGGCGATCAGCATTCTTTATGGTCCAGCTCTCACTTCCATACATCACTATTAAAACAACTGCAATCTGGGTGCTTTCTATTTGCTGTTTTGCTAGTGCATTCATGCAATGTTTTGAGTCGCTCTTTGAATTAATTAGATTTTATAGAGAATAGGCTGCATAGAGATTAGTCTATATGTCTTTTTATTATTTTATTATGCATTTTGTGTTTTTTATATTGTGATTTAATAATAATAATAATAATAATAATAATAATAATAATAATTTATTTATTTATTTATTTATTTATTTATTTATTTATTTATTTATTTATACCCCGCTATCTGGCTGGGTTTCCCCAGCCACTCTGGGTGGCTTCCAGCAGAATATTAAAATACAATGATTCATCAAATGTTAAAAGCTTCCCTAAACAGGGCTGTCTTCAGATGTCTTCTAATATCAGACTTCTGATAGTTGTTTATTTCTTTGACATCTGATGGGAAGGCATTCCACAGAGAAGGCGCCACTACCGAGAAGACCCTCTGCCTGGTTCCCTGTAATTTTGCTTCTCACAGTGAGGGAACCGTCAGTAGGTCCTCGGTGCTGGACTTCAGTGTCCGGGCAGAAAGATTTTATGTTGTGAGCTGTCCTGAAATCTACAGGTGTACGGCAGTATAAAAATTTAGTACATAAAACTGCATTATTTATGGTCCAACTGCTGATCCCAATACATAAGAAATGATTGCCATTTCAGAACGAAACTGTACCTTTTCTAAATCTGATCTGCCAGTTTGTCAATATGTACCAGTTCCAGTACCTTTAATTCATGGTTCCAACTTGGACCCACAAAGAAATTCTAGCCTATAGTTAGTCATTGTGGTACCCTCCAGATGCTGCAGATCTAAAATTCCTATCATTCATTACCAATTGCACATGCTGGCCAGGGCTGATGGGATTTGGAGTCCAACAACATCTGGCAAACACTATTCTAGCCCTAGCCTCTTTCTTATATATGTTTGCATCTGCTCACCTTCTGGGAGAAAATTTCAAGAAAATCAGCGGGAAGGCAAAGGAGGGGCCTGTATGTACAGTTCTCCATCTGCACACTGCTACAACCAACAACTTTGGAATATGAGACAAATGACAGCATGGTTCCATCTCCCTCCAAATGCTCTCCATACAACCAAGAGATACACTTTCTGAAATATTTCTGTAACTTCAAGGTGAAGCACCAAGAAGGGAGCTCTCAAACTTTATCAGCTCTAACCCATTTATTCTTGTATGTTTCTCGATCCCTCTCCAATAGCACTTCATGCCTCAGGGTTGATGTTTTCATTTCCAGCACTTACTGCACTCTTCATTTTCATTTTCCTGGCAACTTCTTAATATCTCAGAGGGAGAAAAAAGAAGTTCATTCCCCAGTTCTTTGAGACAAACACTATCTACAACATCTGGGTGGAATTTGATAGGACGTTCTTCAATAAAGATATTCATCTTGATTTTGTTTTGTGCAATGACACTTATCACCCAATTACCCCAAAAGGCCTCTATTACACACTTGAGGAATCTTGTACAGCAGTTCCATTCTCCTCTCACAAGTGTCTCTCTGAATTCAGGACTTTGATTCCAGCAAGGCACCAAAAAATGGTAGGAATATTTGATCTCTACAATATGTCTGCTTGCCAATGGAAACCTTAGATTTTTAAATATGCAAATAGGAGGGAGAGGAGTGTTTTACCAGCTGCTTCTGTATCTAAATTATACATCTCTATACGCATTTTCCCTAAAATACACATCTGTATAAGCAGAGGATAGGTTGTTGAAAATGCATCACATAATTCAGAGATGTGCACAATTTGAAGAATAATCATGTTCTGGTTTTTGCATTTGTCCAGGAAGTGCAAATTGTATCAGTTTTCTTTGAAATGCAATCCAATTCTCTAGTTGCAACCTTGGCATTGAAAGAGATACTACTACTGTTCATATGGTGATGGTGTATTCTTAGAAGAGGGTAATAGGTTTCCAAATACAGCTTATTATCTTTCCTCCCTCAGCTTTGTGACTCTACTTCTGCCTTTGCCCATGGAGCAAGGAGGGATAAAAGACATAGGGCACTAAGACATGATGCACTCACTGCTGGATGGAGAACTCAAACTTTCATCTCAGTTTCTGCCAAAGGCATCAATGCATAAATCCAACTGGTAGATAAGGCAAATTACAGGTTACAGGGTGCAGCAGATACATAAGAGGTATAGATACACTACTAAGTGTAAGCGAATGCATTGATCCAACAAACAATAAGCCTCTTGCACATGCAAATGGGCACTCCTATTAGTGGGTTGGGACTGCACTGGCATCTCCATGTTCTTGGAGACAAAGAGAGTGTTACCACTTGCTCAACATTTGCTTTACTCTTAGTCACCTCCACTGAAGGAGAAGACTCCTCACTGACAACACAAGGTATCTGACTAGGAGTGTCTAATGTCAAAGACTCTTCTATCAACCCATTTGTACCTCCTAGGATCCCGCTCTCCGTTCCCGAAGCCACAGATTCAAACAATTATTGGGGCCCAATCTCACTTCCCTCATCCTGCTATGACTCTCCCAAGATCATCCAGCTCCAAATACCTGAGTTTCTCCCATTCCTCCTCAGGATCCAACTATTCCCTCCATGACATGTCTACAGGACTCATGGTATCTAATAGGAAAATGGCTCCAGAACTTCATTGGAACCAGAGCAGAACCTCTTGTCTCTTGCCTGGGTTTCCTCACTGGGAAAGACACAAGTAGCTGGATTGTAGTCTTAATCCCTGGAAGTAAAATATCGCCCATTGGGTCTTGGGATTGCTTATTGCCACCTTCTAAGGTCCCAAAGTTTACAGGAGCAAGCTGAGGTTACCTTGAAGTTTTGAGCAGGAACACTTCCACATCCATAGCAAGCTTTCAGGAACCAATGACCACTACCTCATGTGATGAAGTGTCTAACTACAGCGAAGAATATTCCAAGTTTTGGCTAGCTTTTGCCATCCTTACTGTGGACCCTTAACAGAAGATCTATGTGTTTGAAGATGTGTGTCAGTGTCTATGGGGTTGCCTATGACATTAACATAGTGGCAATGACCAGTTTGGTTTCTCCCTGCTCATAGCCTGCTGTCAACCCTTGTTTGTGTTATGCACTTTGGTCCCTTAGAAAGGAAAGATGAAACAAACACTAACAGCTTATTCACACTTAGCTTTTGCCCACACTTTCTAAACACAGGTCCTCACTGTAGCCAAGCATTGTTGTTGTTGTTGTTGTTTGGGGTGGGGTGGAGGTGAGGGTTGTCCTGGCACTTTTCCCACTACAGTCATGCCTTGGTTTTCGAACAGCTTAGTTCTTGAATGTTTTGGCTCCTGAATGCTGCAAACCTGGAAGTGACTGTTCCAGTTTGTGAACTATTTTTGGAACCCGCACGTCTGAAGGGGCTTCCACAGCTTCCGATTGGCTGCAGGAGCTTCCTGCAGCCAATCAGAAGCCGTGCTTTGGCTTTCCGAATGTTTCCAGAAGTCGAATGGACTTCTGGAACTGATTCTGTTCGACTTCCAGGGTACGACTGTACTTGCTACTGAATTGAAACAAATGTCAAATCAGGCTAGGATCAGGATAACATAGGGTATAAAAATCAAACAGGTATAAAAATCAAATGTGATTTCTACAGCTTAACCTGTTGCAGCCCTAAGTATCTGTGAATATAATTTACACATATTTCAAAACTCAGCTTTTTCTTAATGCAGAACATGGATTGCCTGGATGTAGGGATTTCTATTTCTTTTTTCTTTTTCTTTTTTAAAATTAAAAAGTGAAGAGACACAGCCCTGAATTTATTTCCAAGTAAATGCATTTAAGACTGGCACGGCTTATAGGCATAAGTGCACATGCTCTAGAAGGTACTCCTCTTGGGAAATGGCAGTGACTAGGTAAACTTTTCACTCCAGCTGCTAAATGCCTTTTGAACAGCATCCATCTCTGATTAAAGGCTCTAATACAGCCTTGTGAAAGGCTCTATTTCCTTTTGAGACTGAAAAACCCAGATACTCTACCAACGACATTAATGATCAACTGCACTCTGCACTTAAATGTGTATTGTAGCGCTTGCACATTAGTGTCAACCACTTTTCTTCCCTTATTTGCAAGGTTATTAGGAAATGTGTTCTGATTCATCTTTTCCTAAGTCACTTTTAGTGTTGGCCTACAGAGGTAGAGAAGCACTTAGTTTAAAGTGAAAGGAGGATGAATTATGTAATAAAAAGGTGAGGCTATTAAAACAGATGTTTTTCAAACACTAGATTTTGTTGTGTGTGTCAGTGCAATATGAGCAGGCGAGAATGAACAGACCATTATTTCTATTCAACAACTCAGCAGTCTTAGGCTCCCCAAGAAATATATATTTGACAAGTCAGGAAGGTTTGCTGTGTATTTCAAGGAACACACTCATCACCCTGTGCTAGGCTGATGTGGGCAATTTGCTGCAGACCAGTAATTCTCTAAACAGGTGCAACCTGTAAATGTGCTCAGGAGTATGGAAGGAGCTATATTTTCATATAGCTAATTATGTTTATTTGGTTGTTTGCAGATAATATGTGTTGTTATATTTGAATAAACATAGCCCCTTCCACCACAGCTAGGGGTTCTTGAGTCTTCTTTGAAGATGCACTGGTAATCTAGTCATCTCTCCACCCAGTTGGAGGCATGCCCCAAAAGAGACTTGTGCTCTAAGACAAGGTTGGGGAAGTTGTGATCCTTCAGATGATGCTGGACTACAACTCCCCATCACCAATTTTAGCCATGTTAGTTATGACTGGTAAGAGTTGGGATTCGACCACTCCTGAAGTGCCACAGTTCCCCCATACCTGCCTAAAGAAATCCTTTTTGTGTGTATGAGTTTAAGTGTGCTTCCAGTTTCAATTCAGCAGGTGGAGGAGGTTTCAATAATACCATAGGCTTTATAAATATTTCAGTAGGTGTTGAGAGACAACTGTAGACAAAAAAGTTGGAAGAGATAGCACGCAATTTCCTGTCCCATGTAGGGATACTAGCACCTACAACACTTGCCTCTAGTATCCCTTTTTGAAAGGAAGCTTCCCAATACCTACTCATTCAAGTCCATCTCCATTTTAACAAGAATCCTGCCATGAGTGTATGGCAGCCTCAAGATCACCCAGTGGTCTTCATGGCTTAGTGGAGATATGAACATATCTTCCAAGCCCTCGTCTGACACTTGAACACCCTTACCACACTGGCAACTCAGCATGATTTCTGAATTACCAGGTGTGGGTTTTGAGCTGCAGTAGAAATTTCCCTTATTTGTCTGTTTTATATTTCTATTTGTTACATATATAGAGAGAGTGTGTTATATATGCAGTTCTTCAGAGCTTTCCATTATTTTTATTTATTTATTTCCCTTCCTCTCCTCTGATACCAATCTGCATATATGCACTAACAGAACACTGCAAAGTGCAATCTTCTTGTGATGGTTGTCATAAGGTTCTTTTTCTGCAGCCATGCATATGAACATGTTTGAAAGGGTGTCCTGGGGCCACCACAATTCCACAAGTTCAGTAGTTTGCCCTCTACATTCTGGAATCAGTATTTTCAACCATCATTGAATTGGAGAACTAACTTGCTGTCAGAATTTCAGGAAAGAAAATAAAGAAAATAAGTGCTCCACTGGCTTCATCTGTAGTTAAAATCTTTTCATTCCTAGTTACAACTAGCCAACACTTTGAAAAAAAACCTAGAAACAAATACTAATCTTCAGTTACCCAATACAGATGTTAGTAAAACAGTGACTACTCACCTCTTCTCAGGTGGGTGGCAGGTGCAGACCTTGCCTCTGTCCACCATCCATAGCAGTTAGGGCTATGTGTCTTTGCCAGCCATTAGGGGAATTCTGGGATTCCCTGCCAAAATGCCAGCTTCCAATGGGCCAACATGAGGCAATGCATAAAAGCTCAGCTGGCCAAAGAGCAAACCTTCCCACCCTTTACTAGCATTTTGTTATCTTTAGGACGATTCTGTATTATACATTCTAATCATGATTTCCTTTGAGGTGCCTCCTTTAACCTCTATTCCTGAGGTTTTATTTCATTTATCCAGTTTTTATTATTTGTGCATTCTGATCTTGCTAGGGTTGCTAAAGGTTGCCATATTTGGAGCCAGGTAGGAATTTACCTGTAGACAAATTGGTTGGTCTAGAGCAGTGTTTCCCAACCACTGTTCTGCGGCACACTAGTGTGCCGCGAGATGTTGCCTGGTGTGCCGCGGAAAAAATTCGAAAGATTTTTTTTTTAAAGTCAAATTTTCGATTGGGGCGCCGTCACTAGATGACCCCTGGGGTTCCCTCGCTCCCTCCCGCTCTGCGCCTCCCTCCTCCTCCTCCTCCTCCAGGGAGGCCCTTCCTGGCTCTCGGCCAAGGCTTGGTGGCTGCCACTCACTCACTCGCTCGCCCACCCGTCCCTCCATCCCTGCACCCGGCCTCTCCCCCTCCGTCCCCGGCGCAGGGGCTGCCGGGATCCATAGTCCCCTCGCCCTTGGGCTCCGCGCCCGCGCGGGGTGCGCAAACTACGTTTCCCAGCGTGGCTTGGCGGGCCGGGCGTTTTGTTTGAAGCGCTCTTCTCCCGGCCATGGAATGAGCGCAGCGGCGGCGGCCGGGCGGGCAGGGGCTCTTCCGCACAGACCCCGCGCAGCCTGCCTGCGCCCCCGCGGAGATCGGGTGGCAGGATGGAGCCCGGGGATCCCCGCAGAGGCGGAGCGGCGGAGGCTGCCCCCCAGGTAGGGCTGCGTCGGGGGTTTTTTATTTTTGCAATGCTGCATCCGCGCCGGAGGGGACGCATCGGACCGCGGGGAGACCCCTTGGCGGGCGTGCAAGGCAATGCATGCGTGCAGGCGTTGCATGGAGTGCAGTGCAATGCAATGGCAACGCGGCGCCCTGCATGCATGCATGCAACTTCCACCGGCGCTCCGGACTTGGCAGGTGAGGGGGGTCCCCAGTGGGCGGCAGAGAGAGCCGGGAGGGCGAAGGGGAGCCGGGGGGGTAGCAGCGCTGCTCCCCGAGCCGAGCCCGGGGGGAAACTTCGGCGTCGTTGCGCCGGGTGTTGGAAGCGGAGGCTGGCGGGGGCCCCTCACCTGCAAAACCTGGTCGCCTCTCATATATTTCGTGCATTGCATTCATCGCCCGCTTTCTCCTCCAAGGAGCTCCCGGGGGCGCGCGTGGTTCTCCCCGTGTTATCCTCGCAACAACAGCCCTGCGAGGTGGGTCAGGCGAGTGGCCCAAGGGAGCACCCAGGGATTGTCCTGGCCAGGTGGGGTGATTTGAACCCTGCTCTCTGCCCGGTCTTCGTCCTCATTTAGCCCCCACATGAGCATGACTGTGCATGACTGAGGTTTTCCCCCCTCGTCTTGGCTATGGTGTGAGTCTGTCCTGTTAATTAATGGGGTTCTGCCTTCGGAGAAGATGAGCCAGCCCTCAAGGAGGTGATTATGTAATTTGCTAGCAATTCATGTCCCTCCCGGTGTGACGCTGCGCGCTGACGTCACGGGGCTGTAATGGTGGTGTGCCTCGAGATTTTTTTCATGAAACAAGGTTGCCTTTGCCCAAAAAAGGTTGGGAAACACTGGTCTAGAGGTTTTGCCTTTCCCATAGCAAATCATCACAACTTTGGGCAGTTAAGGCATTGGGTGGATGCCTAGACTTTAAGCTTTTGGGTGAAGTGGTACATTACCATGAACTGAACCAGTGTCATAACCAGGGTACCCCATTAGAGGGGTATTAGTGGAACTCTCTGTCCTGAAGCCAGGTACGGGGCAGTTGAGCCATAGCACTTTCAGTGGAGGCCTTAGGAAAGGGGTCAGCAAACTTTTTTGGGAGGGGGCCAGTTCACTACCCCCCAGACCTTGTGGCAGGCTGGACCATGCATGCGTACCCAGAGGAGGGGGCTTCTCTCTCTCTCCCCTCTATACCCCAGCCCCTCCCCTCCACCTGCCTACCTATGGTGCTGCCGGGCAAGGGCTGGCTAACTCCAGGGAGGTGCTGCCCAAAATGGTGCTCAGCCAGCTCAACCCTTCCTCCTTTACGCAGGGCGGGGAGAAGGGTGGGGAGAAGCCAGGAGGAGAGAGGGAGGAGACACTGTGTGAGAGAGGGAGAGGGGGGGAAATGGCACACCCCCCCCCAAAAAAATGGCAGCACATGGGAAAAAATTAATGGAAAAAAAATAACGAAGGAATCTACATGATTCATGGACCATCCACGGGCCAGATACTGAGGGCAATTGGGCCGGATCCGGCCCGCGGGCTGTAGTTTGCCGACCCCTGCCTTAGGACAACCACCTCAATAGATCAACATCTTGGGGCAGGCCATATTCCCTGGCACGACCCTGAAGTGGTTTCAGCCCTCTGGCAGAAGGGTGAAATGGATATACACCCAATGCTTGAGCCAAAATTCCTCCTACACCTGTAATCAATAAAGTTGTGGCCATTTTTAATCCAGATCATTGTTTATTTGGAGTTCGTTCTATTGCACCTCCCAGTACTCACTGCGTAGGAAAGGGTGGCACTGAGACTGATACCGCAATGGTTTACTGTACTTTAAGAGGTCATTATTAAAATGGCATGTTCTTGAGCATGCACCATAAAGACAACTGGGCATCAAAAGACAGGAAGGTTAGCAGTGCTATATCCAACAAAAGGGCAAATATTCTTAAATCGCAAAAGAGTAATGCAGATAACACTTTACAAACTAAGGTAGTCTCCAGGTGATTGAATGGCTCATGAAAGTGTTCAAATCCCAATAGCTTTCTCTATTAAGGGGTTTCTTTTGGGGGATGGTGGCATCGGAAACTTTTAAAATCCTGTTAGAAATGCTAATACCACAAATCCCTCCTGCCCCCAAATTCCCTTGGGGACCACTTTCAATATCTGGCTTATCCTAGGCATCCTTCTCTCTCTTCTTAATGAGCTACAGACTTCTCAGCATCTTGAAATTCATAAAAGGATTTAGAATTTGCCTGATGAGATAGATCCCAATGTGAATATGCAGTTCTTTAAAACATTCAATGAGTAGTGGGAGGAAAAGTAGCTTCACCCAAGTTCAGCTTCAAAAACATCCCCCCCCCCAACCACCTTTCATTTAAACTCTGCATTGCTGATGACAGACAATCTATCCTAAGGAGTTCAAATCTTTAATACAGGGCAAGCCTTTATATAACCCTTTTTAGCCCAAAGACTGCATTTCCTTCCGGGCAACCTTCCAGGGGCCACATGCTAGTGGTGAGTGGGGCCAGAGGCAAGGGCAGATGGAGCAATAAATGCAAATGTTATCTTTAGTGTTGCAGACTAATTTATGCACACAACTACGCACACCTTTCTATCCTCCATCCAGGCAAGCAAAACGCCTTATCAGAGTTAATGTAAGAGTTCATAAAACACCCAAGGGAGGTGCAAAGCTAAGGGTATAATACCCTCAGGAGGGGGTGTGGGTGCCACATTCAACCATTTCAGAGGAGCCTATGAGGATCCCTGATTGGGTGGGGGATTCCCATGTGCATAAAGTTGCACCCACATACAGGGCTCCTTTCTTACTAACACCCAGTATAGTGACCATTGGGGAGTGTGAACAATTTGGTACTGAGGGCATGGTAAGAAGGCATGATGCCACTCTGCCTCCCACACTCATTCACTGTGTGTGAGAGATGTTGACAAGAAGACCCCCTTTGTCCATTTTCCTTGAGCCCCACCTTGCATCTGCTGACATACTTTATTGATGGTCCCTAAGATCCATCTTAGTTATCTTGATAGACAAATATTGCATACTTGCCCAGCGCTCCCAAGGAACCAAAGCATGCTTCGCCTTAAGGACAGGTAAGAATGGTTTGCCTCTAGACATCAAGTCCTGGGAGATCTATCTGTTGTTCAGACCATTCAAGACTTAAGAAGGCTTTCTTATTAAACTCACATCTAAGCAGGTAAGCCTAATACACAGTGAAATCCTTAACATAAATGTCAGCAATGTATAGATAATGCAAGAAATTCTAAACTGTAGAGATGGTGTGGAATTTTGGTACAAAGTTTCAAACGCCAGCAGTTTCCTGAATCCAGTCTAGATTCACCTCGGCTGTCTTGTGGGCTATTAAACATTATTTGGGTTTATGTGGAGCTCAGCAAAGATTTTCAAATGCATCATACAGTAATATTACAGAGCTGTCAACAGATTAAAGACGATAGATTAAGTATCTGCCTTTTAACCGATTAAAGGAAAACCAAGCTTTAATGTGTTCATTGCCTTTTAATGCAAAATAGTCTTACAAAACAAGCAATTGTAACTTGTACTTCCAAGCCCACTTAAAATTGATAATCACCAATACTCTATTTGATTAATCTTTTTAATTGATGGATTACAGTAGTTGCTGCAGCAGCAATGTACAACTTTTTATAAGTGAAGTGTGAATATTCCTATCCCTGAATTCTGTGCTAATCCTTCAACAATGATATAATAATAATAGCAATTTATTACTTGTAGCCCACCCCATTGACTGGGTTGCCCCAGCCACTCTGGGCAGCTTTCAACAAAATATGAAAAACACAGGCATTAAATGCTTCCTGATACAGGGCTGTCTTCAGATGTCTATGGAAGGTTGGATAATTATTTATTTATTTGACATCATATGGGAGGATATTCCACAGAGCAGGTGCCACTACCAAGAAGTCTCTCTGTCTGGTTCCCTATAACTTCACTTCTTGAATGTGGGAACCACCAGAAAGCCCTTGGAGCTGGACCTCTACCAATTGGACCTCCACCAATTGAAGGACACATGTATCCTTCAGGTATACAGGGTTGAAGCCATTTAGGGCTTTAGATGTCAATTCCCCATCCCAGAAGCAGAATCTGCTAAGAATGCTTTGAATACAAGTAACTGGATTTTGTTAGAACAGACACCATAGCCACAGAACCATGCAGTGCACCTTCTGATGACCCTGTAGCACTCAAGACTGTAGGTGGGGGTCCTTCAACACTCACTGAATATCAAAAGGTTTGAGTGCTGGGGAGAACAAATAGAACCCAGGGCAAGGCTGGGTAGAGATTTGTTACAAAGCAGTTCCTGACACAATAAACTCAAACCACATCTTAAAATCCAAAACACAAATAAATCATCCAAAATAATCAGCGTAAACAACTAGAGTGCAGGCAGTCCTGAAACCCAGAGCAAGCTTAACCCAATGCTTCCAAAACTCTGGGAGGACACAGATGTGTTTAATTACATGACAGAAGCCCATCAATATTGTGACCATCTGCGTCTCCAGGAAGAAGGAATTCCATATTCAGAGGTTTCTGAAGTTAGTTTGTGTCTTATGTGTCTGGGAGAAGAGCAGGTACGCCCGAGCTGCAGTATAGTTTAGGAAGCGGGGCAGGCCAGGTAAGGGGCACATGCCACAGGCAGTTAGTGACTGCCTTGTGTGCCAGCCCCTCCTCCTACCTGGGGAATTGTGGTTGTCCTATCAGTCAGTCCTTGGGTCTGTGGCTGCTGTTGCTGAATACCAGGTTGGCTCTGAATAAGACCTCCCTCATCCATGACCTGATTGTGGTTGAGGGGGCTGATCTGGTCTGTATAACTGAGACCTGGGTGGGTGAGCAGGGTGGAGTTGGAGCTGTGCCCACCTGGATATTTGGTGCAGCATCAGGGTAGACCTGAGAGTTGGGGGTCTCTGTCCAGCTGGAGGGTGCGGAACAAATATATGTTCCTGGCATTGGGCAATTGGAACAGATTAGGGATTTTGCTGGTTTACTGCCCACCTCATTGCCCAGCAGTCTCCCCGCATAAGCTGAGAGAGCTGGTCTCAGAGGCAGTGTTGAGCACTCCCAGTGCTACTTCTGGGAGACTTCAACATAACGTGTTCTCCCTGACAGAGAGCACATGTTGCGGTGGGGGCCTGCAGGCCACCCCACTGTTACTGGGTGGATGTTTGGAGGGGACTCAGGCAGTGATTGGGTAAATTGAGTCTCCGGGGAGATTTCGTTGTTGCCAATGTGGAGGAGGGGTCAGAGGTTTTAAATGCTGGACGCCCAGCTTTGGGCGTCCTCTTGGGCTGCTTGCACTGGATCACCCGCCCACCCTACCTGAATTGAGGGGGTTCTTTGCATTTGACATTGCTATGCCTGTCATGGGGTCGTCTGCTCTTGAGGCAGGGGCCTAGTAGGAATTTTGTCCATTTGGCTGATTGGCTGGTGCCATTTGGTTTTTGCCTGTTGTTGTTGTTGTTGTTTAGTCGTTTAGTCGTGTCCGACTCTTCGTGACCCCATGGACCAGAGCACGCCAGGCACTTCTGTCCTCCACTGCCTCCCGCAGTTTGATCAAACTCATGCTGGTAGCTTCAAGAACACCATCCAACCATCTCATTCTCTGTCGTCCCCTTCTCCTTGTGCCCTCCATCTTTCCCAACATCAGGGTCTTTTCCAGGGAGTCTTCTCTTCTCATGAGGTGGCCAAAGTATTGGAGCCTCAACTTCACGATCTGTCCTTCCAGTGAGCGCTCAGGGCTGATTTCCTTCAGAATGGAGAGGTTTGATCTTCTTGCAGTCCATGGGACTCTCAAGAGTCTCCTCCAGCACCATAATTCAAAAGCATCAATTCTACGGCGATCAGCCTTCTTTATGGTCCAGCTCTCACTTCCATACATCACTACTGGGAAAACCATGGCTTTAACTATACGGACCTTTGTTGGCAAGGTGATGTCTCTGCTTTTTAAGATGTTGTCTAGGTTTGCCATCGCCTTTCTCCCAAGGAGCAGGCGTCTTTTAATTTCGTGACTGCTGTCACCATCTGCACTAATCATGGAGCCCAAGAAAGTAAAATCTCTCACTGCCTCCATTTCTTCCCCTTCTATTTGCCAGGAGGTGATGGGCCCAGTGGCCATGATCTTCGTTTTTTTGATGTTGAGCTTCAGACCATATTTTGCGCTCTCCTCTTTCACCCTCATTAAAAGGTTCTTTAATTCCTCTTCACTTTCTGCCATCAAGGTTGTGTCATCTGCATATCTGAGGTTGTTGATATTTCTTCCGGCAATCTTAATTCCGGCTTGGGATTCATCCAGCCCAGCCTTTCGCATGATGAATTCTGCATATAAGTTAAATAAGCAGGGAGTCACAACTTGTAAGGTTGGTGGTTAGGCATTGGTTAAAATTGGTTGGGAGGGGTAAGTGGTGGTGCTGTGAGGGAATTCCGTTAAAGGAATTCAGGGGCTTGCCATCCTTTTCGTCCTAGTCCCTGGCATTGGACTTGGGCCGTGTAAGCCCCAGGGGGCATGAGGGTGAGAGATGAGGGACTGATGCCCAGCTTCATTTCTCCCCAAAATTGTTTCCCTGACTGGCTTCCGCTGGAATCCGGAAGTCAGTTCTGTCCCTGGGGCAAGGACAGATAGTCGTAACCAATGCCTAAGCAACCACTCACATGTGTGTATTCAAATAAAGTTGTGGCCAAAATCATGCCAAAAACCAAAAACAAAATTTGATGTGTGATGTGTGAGTTATTGGGGTGGCTTGGGGACCTCGACACGCAAATGATTTTCTAGATCCATTTCAATCAGGGTTTAGCCCTGATTTTGGCACAGAAAATGTTTTTGTTGCCCTGTATGATGTCCTCTGCTGGGAGGGACACAGGGGAAAGGTGTCCCTGTAAAATCTCCTCAACCTCTCAGTGGCTTTTAATAGGATCCCCTCTCCCTTTATAAACTGATACGATGCCTGCAATCATCATCTGATGCCTTTCTTTGTGTGCCACTTCTGTGAGAGCTCCAGAGGGCAGCAACATTAGAACGGGCCTTTTCTGTGGTGGCTCCAAGGTTGTGCAATGCTCTCCCCAAGGAGGCTCACCTGCTGCCTTCTTTATATACCTTTAGGCAGCAGGCAAAAATATTCTTCTTCTCCCAAGCTTTTCACTTATTATACAAGCCATTTCCTTTTAAACTGGGAGGAGGGCTATTGTTTTTGTTTCTTACTCTGTTATGTATTTTTTTGTGTTTCTATATTGTATCCTCGAGTGAAGGGGCAGGATAGAAATTTATTAAGTAATAATAGTAGCTAATAATGCTGAATGGTCAAGCCTCTCTTTTTGCTTCATAGCGCAACCTCTGTGAAGTGTGTGAAATTAGATTTGCCACTTGGCCAGAAGCTCGCGTTTCTGTTCTTTTTTCCTTTAACATCCTCTTAACCTGTAGAAAATGAGGTGATCCAACTGCTTTTAAAGTTATCCAAGCAATGGTCATCTCCACTACTTGTAGCATTGAATTCTGTTAAGATAATTATGTACTGCAGGAATTGCTTTCCTTTGTCTGTTTTGATTCTACTGCCGATCAATTTCTTTGGATGACACTGAATTCAAGTGTTCAGAATAGGAGAAAACACTTCTGAATTCACTTTCTCCATCATGCATAATGTGATATACCTCTGGAAAATTTTGCCTCCCCTAAAGTTTCTGAAACACATTTTTAAGTGTCAAATGTAAGGGAAAAAAACCATCTGCACTAAAGTGTGTGTGATTCCTCAACACACTCCAGAAAATTAAAAATTGGTCACTGTTTCATAATTCAAATAATCAAAATTCAGTTATAATGACAATATCCCTTTGCACAGAAAGACAGAGGAATCAACCAAAATCATTTGGAAACTGCATAATCATTTGGAAATTCCTAACTCTACTTGATTAATACATTGGACCCCCCCCCCTTTTGAAGATAGCATTGTTCTGACATCCATCAAAATGCCCATCTACCAAAATGGAAATGGAAAAAAAAAGTTCTCAACAACACACCTTGACAAATCTTAAAAACCAAATCATTGGAGCTAAAGACTTAGTCCCAGGCATCTCCAACATGTCCATAGTTCCAAATTACAGAAATCTCATGTAAATGTTTCCCAGGTGGTCAAATAGATGAGCTCAGAGGATAAGATATTGCACTGATCACATTGTAAACTGCATTTATTTGCTGGATGACACAGTGAACTTTCCTTGGAACTCTGCTTATTTTCCATCTCAACTATGGAAGGGTCCAGTAAATGCACAGTGCCACACAGCCTGAAATATATGGCACAGCATTTCTGAACCTCTTAAGAAGGTGAAGGGCTATAGCTCAGTTACAGAGCACCTGCTTAGCATACAGAAAGTCCCAAGTACAATCACCAGCATTTCCAGGTAACAATGGAAGACAGACCTGATACTGTAAAGAGCTACAGTCAGATAATGCAGACAATAAAAGGTAAAGGTAAAGGACCCCTGACAGTTAAGTCCAGTCACAAACGACTCTGGGGTTGCAGCGCTCATCTCGCTTTAGAGGCCAAGGGAGCCGGCGTTTGTCCACAGACAGTTTTTCCGGGTCATGTGGCCAGCATGACTAAGCTGCTTCTTGCGAAACCAGAGCAGCACATGGAAATGCCATTCACCTTCCCTCCAGAGTGGTATCTATTGATCTACTTGCACTTTTTGGTGTGCTTTTGAACTGCTAGGTTGGCAGGAGCTGGGACTAAGCAACAGGAGCTCACCCCGTCGCAGGAATTCGACCCACCGACTTCCTGATCAGCAAGCCCGAGAGGCTCAGTGGTTTAGACCACAGTGCTACTCATGTAGACAATACTGCACTACATAGACCAATGGTCTGACTCACTGAGGAAATGTTGGTTTCCAATGATGGTGGTTCCAGACGGATTGTTCAGCATCACCATCTCTCCGACTTCCTCCCTTAAAATAATTGGACACTTGCAATAGCTTTTACTATTCCTGTGTAGACTGGACAGTTATCCCAACCTATGCAAATTAATTTCACCTTGACTTTTTTATGTTCCATTTCTAAATTCAACTTGAAACAATTTGTTTTGAATGCTAATTGTTTCATAGTGTTGCACACCACTTCAATCTCAGAGTGGCATGAGATTCCAGGCGCTTACTCAGGGTTCACACAGCACAGACAGTGATAACTTCACAATATACTGTTTATTTACACATATATGCAACTTGAGCCTATGATGGAGGGGTTTCCAGTATTACACTCCAAGAGGGTCCTGCTTCTCCCATAGCTGAAGCCTTGGATTCAGACAGACTTCAGACAGACTTGGGCCCGGTCTTATTCAACATCTTTATCAACGACTTGGATGATGGACTCAAGGGCATCCTGATCAAATTTGCAGATGACACCAAACTGGGAGGGGTGGCTAACACCCCAGAGGACAGGATCACACTTCAAAACGACCTTGACAGATTAGAGAACTGGGCAAAAACAAACAAGATGAATTTTAACAGGGAGAAATGTAAAGTATTGCACTTGGGCAAAAAAAAATGAGAGGCACAATTACAAGATGGGTGACACCTGGCTTGAGAGCAGTACATGTGAAAAGGATCTAGGAGTCTTGGTTGACCACAAACTTGACATGAGTCAACAGTGTGACGCGGCAGCTAAAAAAGCCAATGCAATTCTGGGCTGCATCAATAGGAGTATAGCATCTAGATCAAGGGAAGTAATAGTGCCACTGTATTCTGCTCTGGTCAGAAGAAGAAGAAGAGTTTGGATTTGATATCCCGCCTTTCACTCCCCTTCAGGAGTCTCAAAGCAGCTAACATTCTCCTTTCCCTTCCTCCCCCACAACAAACACTCTGTGAGGTGAGTGGGGCTGAGAGACTTCAAAGAAGTGTGACTGGCCCAAGGTCACCCAGCAGCTGCATGTGGAGGAGCGGAGACGCGAACCCGGTTTACCCAGATTACATGACTACCGCTCCTAACCACTACACCACACTGGCTCTCACCTGGAGTACTGTGTCCAGTTCTGGGCACCACAGTTCAAGAAGGACACTGACAAACTGGAACGTGTCCAGAGGAGGGCAACCAAAATGGTCAAAGGCCTGGAAACGATGCCTTATGAGGAGCAGCTAAGGGAGCTGGGCATGTTTAGCCTGGAGAAGAGGAGGTTAAGGGGTGATATGATAGCCATGTTCAAATATATAAAAGGATGTCACATAGAGGAGGGAGAAAGGTTGTTTTCTGCTGCTCCAGAGAAGCGGACACGGAGCAATGGATCCAAACTACAAGAAAGAAGATTCCACCTAAACATTAGGAAGAACTTCCTGACAGTAAGAGCTGTTCGACAGTGGAATTTGCTGCCAAGGAGTGTGGTGGAGTCTCCTTCTTTGGAGGTCTTTAAGCAGAGGCTTGACAACCATATGTCAGGAGTGCTCTGATGGTGTTTCCTGCTTGGCAGGGGGTTGGACTCGATGGCTCTTGTGGTCTCTTCCAACTCTATGATTCTGAGAGAGAGAGAAATATCTCTGCCTCCCTGGCTTTCCATCTTGCTGCTTTTGCCTCCATCTTCTAGCTCAAACAGCAGCTAACTCTCAACTCTCTCTTTATTTGCTGAGAGAGGGGAGGCACCTATTTTCCATCTCGTGGGAGCTCTTTGATTCTTTGTTCTTTTAATGGCTCATCACCCAGGCACTCATCTCAACACAGGAAACTAGCCTGGCTTAATTAGCTTTTAACACCTGCTGGATCCAGGGATTAGAGAAGTCTGGCAACCATCGTAACATCCCAAACCTTTATTAAATTCTAACACTTACAGGATCCAGGAATAGAGTCAAAAAGATAGTGTGAAATAGATTGAAACCCACAATATTGCCCACAATAGGGAAAGCTAAACACTAAACAGCAAGGAAAGCGAATACTAACACAAACACACACACCTAATATCTACAGGGATAACTTTTTTCCCCTAAGGAGGTTTATAACTTTAAGAATGTGTCCTTTGAAGATTCATTTCATACTGCAGGAATGAAAGAAACAGGCCTTCCATGATACCTAATTGCTGCTTGGTAGATAATTACTTGTTCAAATATTGCCTACCAGGCTCTGGACTGTAAGCTTCTACTGCCATCTTTTGGCAAGTGGAGAGACAGCATTAATAAATAATCTCTATCATAGCAACTGTGCCAAATCCAGCCTCTATCGAGTTATAGTCTGCAGACCATATACATCAAATACAGTGTAGGGTTATCAAGACAACCATGCCAAACAAATGAAAAGGCTAAGTACATATGCAGAACTTTAACCTTCTGAAAAGAGAGAATAACAAAATGTGTAAACAATCAGAAACAAGTAAAAATGCAAACAATTTTGACACAGAACCTATCTTTCCTTTAATAATTGTGACCTAGTTTTGATGGCTACAGCAAAGAATTTGGCTATATTTTTGTGTTCTTAGAGTTGGAATCTGCCATTAACACTGAAACATCAAATTCATCTGAGTTCTCCAAGTTTAGAAAAAATAGTGGGGAGATAAAATAGGGTCTTCTATCCCTATAAAAATTACAGTACAGGAGAACATGAGCAACTGAGCCACTTTTGTAAGGAATTTTTTTGGGGTGCTAAGGCAGCCTAGTAAATCAGCCCTCTGTAACTGCTGGGGGAAAATATTTCAGGCAGCCATTGCATAAGCTCTCCTGTATCCACAAATATTTAATGATGTTAAATACCAAAGTGGGGGGGGGGGGAGAAGATAAAATTAAAATGGGCAATAAAATGGATAAGGCCATTTGATGAGATACTTAACCCCTCAGAGGAATGTGTGATTCATCCAAAACTACAGGACTAAGTTCATTGCCTCTGACACAAGCAAAAAATGAAAGATAAAATCTGTCTTTCAAATTTAATTTATGAGAAAATAAATTCTGCATAATTATCACTTGGCTTGGATGAATTGCATGATGGGGTGATGGTTCTGAACTGTTCCTGGAGATCATATTATTTCCATGGTTCCTTACAACACACACAACTTCCTGAACAAAGAAAACAAGCACCTCAGAATGAAGGATACTAGGCTAATATTTCCCTTTATCTACAAATTTTCTTTGTGCAATAATTTTCTTTTTCCTACTAGAAAAAAACCCAAATGTATGATCTACTCATACAGACAGATTCAGTAGAATTCCAATGTCAATACAGTTATTTTGCCTATGTAACCCAACGTTCAAGATAACTACACAAATAGGCTCAGGCATAGGCAAACTCAGCCCTCCAGGTGTTTTTGGCCTACAACTCCCACCATCCCTAGCTAACAGGACCAGTGGTCAGGGATGATGGGAACTGTAGTCCCAAAACATCTGGAGGGCCGAGTTTGCCTATGCCTGCTCTGCACCTTACCAGTAAGTGGTGATGGAAGCAATACATGAATTGCCCCTTCATATTTTATCTAGACGTAAAGAGGGGGAGAACACTAAATCATCTGCAAATCCTTTGTTGCTGCCTTCTGACACTGCAGATGGAAATCTACATACTCAGCATGACTTCTGAGTTCCTTCTTCCACATAAGCAAGCCCTCTAACCACAAGAAAAACTACTTGAAAACTAGCAGGCTGCCTGATCCAGTCCTGGGATCAATTCAGCACTTCAGAGTGATTCAGGGGCCTTGCTCAGTCCATTATGTTAGGTGGCGGAGAATGAGATGTGCCTATCCTTCCATCCCACCTTCCTGAGTAGATGTTTAATCAGGGTTTGAAAATGAGTGTCTGTTTTGGCCCCAAATGAATCACTGACTGTGACATCTAGGGAATCAAAGTCCACTGTGGACCGAACAAGTTCCATCTGCTTGTTCCCACATGCTTCCCTCAGAGATCCTCTTTGGGAACTGTTGCCAGGCAGCTGACAGAAAGGGGAAATTTGATTTCAACACAGGCTGAGTGGGATCCAACTATTCAGCCCCACTATCTTGCCTTTAGTGGGCTCTGCTGCCTAGTTGGTGGAGGCTGAGGGTGAGACCAGTGAAGGCCGAGGGCAGGAAATGAATCACTCTTATATCACACGGCCACCATGTTTTTCTCTGTTCCTGAAACTAAACTTGAATGCTATTTTTGTTGCAAGACTCTTTTGTAAGCTGCACTGAGAGCATCCTGAGACTATAAAATAGAATGTAAGCAGCCACAAACAAACAGTATGGTCTGTGGAGAATGCAGAGTGCACACAATCTTTTTTCAAGACAATACTAGGATCCAGGATTTTATTTGTATAATGCCATTTAAAAGAGAAGGTTACTTTTATATTCTGGTATGCTGCTGTGAGCAAAGTCTGTTGGAAACTGAGCCAGTAACACTATGGGCTCAAAAATTTAATCTCTTGGATCATGTAAAATCTATGCCTCAAAGATAACTAAAGATCTCAGCACAAGTCCGCTCACCTTTTCCTGATGGGTAGCTTTGTGGCTGGGCAGCCGGGTCAAAACAGCTTACTGGCCTGAGGGGCGGAGCAATGCGGCCTCTCCCCTGCGTCATGCTGGCCACGTCATTGTTGCTGGAGTTCTTCCCTCTGTGGGGCAGCCCCAGGCAATCAGCTTTCAGGGTGTGTGTGGCCACCAGTGGCGTAGCGTGAGTTGTCAGCACCCGGGGCAACGCAAGTAATTTGCGCCCCCTAACCCGGGGCAAGGCACATAATTTGCGCCCCCCCTAACCCCTAACCTGCGAGTTGCCGCTGGCACTGCCACCCAAACGACGCCGCTTGCCCGGAGGAGGAGGGGGGCAGAGAGGCGAGGAAAATGCAACGGCCCAGCAGCTGCAGCAGCAGCAGCGGAGGCGGGGCTGTGAGGAGGGGCTGCCTGGTGCGTCCTCCGCGGCGAGCGCTGAGAGCCGCTGCCTGCCGGGCGCCTTCAGCCTGGACGCGCGCACAGCTCGTCGGTTCCGCGAGACATGCGGCTCTGCTACAGCCTGCGCCCGAGGCTCTTCGGCGACTCCGGAGGCAGCGAGCGCGCCCCCCCCAGATGTTGCGCCCGGTGCGGCCTGCCCCCCTGGCACCCCCACGCTACGCCACTGGTGGCCACGGGTGATTTAACCACGGCACGGCTGGCCAGCACCCAAGGAATCATTCAAGACTGACAAAACCAGCCCTATTCTGCATGACAACTCTAGGTGGAGAGTTCACTTTTTTAAATAAAAAGAGTGGGTGAAAAAGCATGATCTACTGCCCCACTTATGCACCACCCCTCCTCCTTTCTGAGTCAACTTGCAAATTTCTGAAATCATTTTCAGAATTTGCACATGAACAGTTTGCTACAGATTTCAATTTGACTGTGTGCACTGGTTTCTGAAATCATTTTCTGAATTTGCAGATGAACAGTTTGCTACAGATTTCAGTTTGACTGTGTGCACTGGTTATATCACAATGCAGAAGTCCAGACCCTCCAAGTGTCCCTATTTTCCAAGGACAGTCCCGTATTTACAGAAGTTATCTTAGTTTCTGATTTGATCTTGGCATGTCCCACTTTTCCTTAGGACATCCATATTTTCATTGGAGAAATGTTGGAGGGTATGCAAGGCATCTTCCTGTAAAATTCCCCCCACCTTAAAGCTGCTATTTGCTCCTGGTACATGGTTTTACAGTAAATAGCAGCACTGCGAGTAAACAGCAGCTTGGGGAGACCTTAGGAAGAAGGTGCCTTTCACACAATGGGAAAATATTGCAGGGGAAAGTGGGTTATAAAATTCCTTCCCCAAATAGCATTCTCAGTCTAGATCAGGTCTCCTCACATATACTATTCATTAAAAATAAAATAAAAGAGGAAGATAAACATCAGTATGAGAACCAAAGATTCTAATATAATATTCTAACCTGAACATCACCATACAATGTGGAACAGACAACATGGGATAGTGCCCAAGTTTTAGGATTTTCCACAAAGCTCATTCTGCTCAGTGAATACCCACTGAAGCTAACAGGCCTAAGTAAGTGATGTCTATTAATTTCAAAGGGTTTACTTTGACTGGGGCTAGAATTGGATACAACTCCTATGGTGGTGGTGTTTTCTTAAGCGGGCAATTTGAAGATGATGAAAATGGTAACAGGATCTGCAATCTGTGCCCTACTTATGTGAAAGACAACCCCACTGATTTTGCTACATCTGAGTACACATAGCTAGACATGTGCAGCTGGAATCTAATGTGTGCTTGTGGAAGCAGTGAAGGGAGTGTTAGGGCAGCCAGAGGCCACACTTTCAGACTCCTGCTGAAAACTTACTTTGTGTCAGCAATCCTACCCAGCCACATAATATAGCTACCTTTTTTTTTTTAACTGACATTATAATTCATTCACTCTACAGGGGTGGTGGCCAAAGGTCTGGGAGATAGTGTTAATGGGAAAACTGACAGCAGCAAATGGATTTTGAAGAGGAGACAAATTCAAAGACGACTCCATGACCATCTGGCATCCTATGCACTAAGACAAAGTCCCCATCTGTGCTATAGGTTTAAGGCAATGCCATATCACTTTGACACTATGATACACTTATTTCACTCTGGCTTCCCTCAAAGAATCCTGGGAAATATATTAAGGTTGTTAATAATTGTTAGGATATGGTTTTCTTCCCTCACAGAGCTACAGTTCTGAGAGTTCCATGGGAAAGGAGATTGATCATTAAATCAATCTGGGAGTTGCTCATCTGCAAGGGGAATAGGGTTCTAACAACCCTTTGTACTTAGAATTAATGAATTGCAATTTCCAGGATTCATTGAGGGAAATCATGACTGTTTAAGGTAGTATGATACTGCTTTAAATTTATGGTCAGATGAGGTCCAATCTGGATAGTGAGGCTTCCAGAAACCCAAAAATAATGTTTCTTTGATCTCTGGCCAAAATGTTTGGGGTCCTAACCTTGTTACAGTGGTCTTTGTTAAAACCTGTATTTGTAAACCTTTCTGGTAATTTCCTTGGAAGTGGGGGCATGCACTACACTATAGTGTTATTTTGTTTTTGTGTTGCTGTTGTTATGAACGTATTACATGCCTATAAAAAAATACTGCAGAACTCAGTAAAATGTAATTCGTGGGGGAAATAGATTTTGTATTGATATTTTATTATTATTATTTGTGTATATTTGTTTCTAATTGGTTTGTGGATTTTAGCTGTATTTTATTTACAATATTGTTAGTATGCTGCTTGCATAACTCTTTGATCAAGCTGTTTAAAAATCTTCAAAATAAATCACTATCTTCTAAACAAAGAGGGACAGGATTCCTGCACCTTTAATATCTGTATAGGAAGAGGGTACACAGTGACTAAAGGTGCAGGAGCCCTGCTGTCTTTTGCATCTGGCTGCCATATGGCCAAAAGGGTGCAGGTAGAGAGAGAAAGGAGGGTGGTAAGTGACACCAAAAGTACAGTGGTACCTCGGGTTACATACACTTCAGGTTACATACGCTTCAGGTTACAGACTCCGCTAACCCAGAAATAGTGCTTCAGGTTAAGAACTTTGCTTCAGGATAAGAACAGAAATCGTGCTCCGGCAGCGCGGCAGCAGCAGGAGGCCCCATTAGCTAAAGTGGTGCTTCAGGTTAAGAACAGTTTCAGGTTAAGAAAGGACCTCCGGAACGAATTAAGTACTTGTCCCGAGGTACCACTGTATTTCCATCATGTGCATGATGTTGCAACACATTGTCGCAACATCCTGCAAATTGCTGTGACACATGCAGTGGCAGTAGTAAAATTCTTATTACACTTGCAACTGAAATAAAAAAGTGCTTATATGCAGATTAGCCTTTGGCAATTTTCTAGTCAATATCACTCAGCTAACCAGTTTTCTTATTTTCTTCTGCTGAACATAAGGGAACTTGTTATTTGTATTTCAGGCACAAGGTGGCACTTCCTTTTTCTGTAATTAATCTAGGAAGGAAAGAAGGAAGGAAGGAAGGAAGGAAGGAAGGAAGGAAGGAAGGAAGGAAGGAAGGAAACATGGCAATGGAAGCAGCCTTGATGTGTTGCTGTTACATAGAAAGCCTTATACAGTGGCACCTCAGGTTACAGACACTTCAGCTTACAGATGCTTCAGGTTACAGACTCCGCTAACCCAGAAATAGTACCTCAGTTTAAGAACTTTGCTTCAGGATGAGAACAGAATTCATGTGGCGGCGCGGAAGCGGCAGGAGGCCCCATTAGCTAAAGTGGTACCTCAGGTTAAGAACAGTTTCAGGTTAAGAATGGATCTCCAGAACGAATTAAGTTCTTAACCTGAGGTACCACTGTACTGAGTTGAGTCTTTGATCTGTCTAGCTCAGTAGACTGGGACTTAAAACAGGGACTTTTGCCTAGTAACATGATACAAAAGGAAGTCTGGATAAGCCTTCAATGAAACATGATCAGTACAGGATGATGGCACCTGTGATTTGTTTCATTTCTCATAATCCTAAACCTTAGAACAGCTCCAGTCATCTGCTCAGGCCTTGCGACATTGGGCAGGGAGGAGGAGGCAAAGCGCAGAGAGTGATCTTTACCCTTGCTCATCCCAGCCCCCTCCTGGTTCCTGATACAAAATACCGAGGGGGCTGAAGCCTCTTGCACCCCATAAACCCAACGCCAAGTCATTCTATAGATGAACAAAATGATGAAAGAAGATTCTCATCATTCAGTGCACCAGTGATCCAAAGAGATGTGTGTTTTCTGGCTTGGAAATATAAAGTCAGTGGGCTCATAATTCTTCCTCTACATAGGAGATGGGCATTATGCACCCATAATTAGAACCCCATAAAAGTGTGATTTGTGTGTGTGTGTGTGTGTGTGTGTGTGTGTGTGTGTGTGTACCTTCCCTGTTCTCTTCCCTTGGTTCAACAGTTTTTAGTATTGTCTTTTAAAACTGCCATAGCCTACCTGGGTACTTCATAGTAAAGGGCAGGTAAGATTTTTAATAATAAAAATAAGATTTTTAATAGTAGTAGTAATAATAATGATGATGATGATGATGATGATGATGATGACGGCCATCATTATCCAAATTCAGTTTAAATCCAACTAGAAATAGTATTCCACATAATTTCCCATCATCCACCCAGAGAGTGGCTATAGCAGTTATTCAGTTTGGACTGAATAAGGCAAAGTATATCCTTATTTGGAGGAAAGACCATTTGGAATAATCCAAGCCAATCTGCTTAGAGTCTAGTGGTGCTCGTCTAGCACTAATTTAATCAGAATGGGTTTGTGTTTGCTATATGTTCTCCTAGGGATTTTTTTATTATTATTCCAGTAAAGAAATGAATTAACATTTTCAGCTCATGCCCCTCTCACCTTGTGATTTATTTTTAAATAGACTGTAATAAAGAATGTGACCTTTGCATATATGCTCATGTTTCCCCAGGTATAACTAGAAGATTCCCCCCCCCTCCCCTTTTCTGGAGAACATTGGCATTCCAGCAACACCATATGCATTTGAATTAACACAATCATTGCAAAGTAGATTCTCAAACATATCAATTTATTGCCGTCACATCAGAGAATGCCTGTTTTTGAGGTCTTGTTCAACAGCCTGGTCTATATTAAGGATGCCTGAAAAATGTTTGTAACCTTTCCTCTGCTAAACTGAAGATGCGAAAAAAGAAATGACAGCTTCCTGTTAAGTTACAGATCATCGGCTGCTAATTCTTAAGACTTACGGAGATAATGTTGCAAATAATGTGGCAAAATAGCTTTCTTAACAGTGCAGTCGTAAACAGGTCTTTTTTAAAAAAATCCACTGAGTACAATGGGGTTTACTCACAGATAAAGAACTGAAACTCACTTTAACAAACTCATGTAACACCAGCCAGTAAAAACATTAAAGACTTTGCTGTCTAGATGACTAAAGGTCCATATAGAGTCTTCCAAAGGTGGTCAGATCTCAGAAACCCCAGCCTGCATGGCCAATAGTGAGGGATGATGGGGGCTGCAGTAAAGTAACACTAGTAGGGGCACAAGTTCTCAATTCCTCTTCTATATACACTGGTTCAGATATAAGGAACCTGTGGTCAGCCACATATTGTTGGACTTCAACTCCCACCATCCATGACCACAGATGACCAACCCCCACCATCCATGACCAACCATATATGGAGGATACCACATTGGCTGCCTCCAATGTAATGTATAAATGTGACTAACCAGATGCTCTGAGAAGCTCACAAACAGGGCGTAATGGAAACAGTGCTTGCCTGTTGTCTCCTCCTGCCACCTAATGTGTAGAGGTTACTGTATATACAGCCTCCATATAGCTATATAATTCTTACTCCAAAAAGTCATAGCTAGACCTGATAGCATAGGCACAGATCAATTTTTGTGTGTGTGCATGCTATCAGTGTCATACAAAAGATCAAAAAAATTGTTTCCTCTTATTCTTTTGACCTTGGAAAGTCAGTGGTTATGCCCTTTTTGCCATCCATAGTCCATCAAAAAACCCACTATTAAATTATCTCTTCTATGTCCATGAAGATTCATGGGAATTGTGTTAATTCATGACCCAATACTGCTCTCCTGGCAGATAGGGCAAGGCTAGGTCTTGGTGGCAAAAGAACCAACAATGTCTGCCAACATCAAATGGCTGAGAATGCATTTGCAAATGGAAAGGTCACAAAATATTCTGTTGAGCAATTGGTTTGAAGGAGTGGAGGAGAGACATGTTCACTTTGCTGCAGTTCTCTAACTTTGGGCAGATACACTTGACTTGATAAACCCAAGTTCAAATCCCACAGTGAGAATGAATCCTGATAAATATATTGTTCTTTTATATGAGACAGATTTGTACTGTAAATGTGCAGGACTTCGTGGTAGCAAAAAACAAAAAACGCATTTTACCTGTGCTAAGAGCTCTTGGAGTACAGATCAAACTACAGCTATTAACCATGCTAGCTAAATGGAACATGCATGTCCAGAGGGGGTGTATCTTCAGGTACTAGATAAGCTAGAGCTGCTGGGCAGCACCTTCTCTTCCTGTGAGCTTATGAACAAAGAGTCCTACTGAATTAGGTCAATGGCCCATCCTGTCCAGTATTCTCACAGTGGCAACAAAGTTGTCTGTGGGAAATCCAAAAGGCAGGTATTTTCACATTTACTGTATGCTTATTGAGCCTGAACTTGAGGTGACTGACCAAAGCAAGATATTGGGGTCATCGTGGATAGTTCAGCAAAGCTGCCAACCCAATGTGTGGCAGCTGTGAAAAGGATGAATTTCCATAGTAGGTTTCATTAGGAAAGGAATTGAAAATAAAACTGCCATTATCCCTGTGACATTGTACAAATCTATGGTGCAACAACACTTGGAAAACTCTGCACAATTCTAATTAACACACGTCTAAGAGGATATCATAGAGATGGAAAAAGTTCAGAAAAGAAGCAGCCCAAATCATGAAGGGAATGGAGTGACTCACCTAGGACGGTATGTTACAACTCTTGGATCTTTTTAGTTAGTGCCACTGTATTCTGCTCTGGTCAGACCCCACCTGGAGTACTGTGTCCAGTTCTGGGCACCACAGTTCAAGAAGGACACTGACAAACTGGAACGTGTCCAGAGGAGGGCAACCAAAATGGTCAAAGGCCTGGAAACGATGCCTTATGAGGAACGGCTAAGGGAGCTGGGCATGTTTAGCCTGGAGAAGAGGCGGTTAAGGGGTGATATGATAGCCATGTTCAAATATATAAAAGGATGTCACATAGAGGAGGGAGAAAGGTTGTTTTCTGCTGCTCCAGAGAAGCGGACACGGAGCAATGGATCCAAACTACAAGAAAGAAGATTCCACCTAAACATTAGGAAGAACTTCCTGACAGTAAGAGCTGTTTGACAGTGGAATTTGCTGCCAAGGAGTGTGGTGGAGTCTCCTACTTTGGAGGTCTTTAAGCAGAGGCTTGACAACCATATGTCAGGAGTGCTCTGATGGTGTTTCCTGCTTGGCAGGGGGTTGGACTCGATGGCCCTTGTGGTCCCTTCCAGCTCTATGATTCTATGATTCTTTGATTCTAGTTTAGAGGAAATATGGGTAAAAGGAAACATGATAGGCTGTATAGAATTAGGAAAGACAAAATAAATATTTTTTTATGCAGTGCATGGTTAACTTTGGGATTTGCTCTTGCAAGTAGTAATAATGGCCATGAACTTGGATGATTTTGAAAAATGATTAAGGAAATTCATGGAAGATAAGTCTGTCAATGTCTACTAGCCATGATGGCTAGGTTCTACTTCTACTGTCAAATGCAGTATGTCCCTTAATGTCAGCGTTAATACATACACTTACGAATTTCCATTACCTTCTAGTTGGCTGTTGCTTGAGGTGGAATAGGAACATTTGAGCTTGGTCCAGAATCATCCAGCATGTTGACATCACTTTTCTCAGCCATGTAGACTGAGACTTACAATGCCCATTTCAGACCAACATAGATTCATGCTTGTGCAGAGATAAAGCTGCAGGAAAAGGGTAGGTGATGAATAATAAAAAAAAAAACCAGGCAAAATTTGTGAGGGCACAAATCACACAATTGAAAGAAAGCATACAGAGGGTGGATACCTCTTTATCCAGGGCTCTGTTTGTACAGCTGTGTCTATTACAATAAATGCTGTTACATTTGCAGGCCTTTTTAGAAGCAATGGTTTAGACAAGACTGATGAGGCCATCTGAAAACAATGAAAATATCCCCGATTTGAAATATTCCCTGAGATTTATTTATGACTTCCTCGAACAGAAAGGCAAACATGGACACTGAATATATTCCAGACAGAAGGTCTGCTACCTGGAGATACATAACAGACTTATTCAAGCAGGGTAGATAATAGATTCCTTGTTGGTATCTCATGAAACACTAGGAGGTTATGCCCATCCTGGTCTTCCAAAAAAGTAAGATATTGTGCAACAATTAGCAATTGGTGATTGGTGAACTTCCTCAATCCAGATTGGCATGGATTAAACCAAACTATCCCCCCTACCCCCAAAGATTGGGAAATAGAACATATTAAATCCAATTGATTCATTATACCTAAATGGCACAGGGCAGGCTCATTTAGGGGCTCGGGGAAATGCTTCCCTGTCCTCTAGCATCTGTGTCACATTAGCCTGTTGCCTCACTCTTTCTGACAGTAGGGCTGGCTCTTCTAAGGCAGGGAGAGTATTTGATGCGTTATTGTCATGCTTTCAGATCATGTGGTCAAGGTGAGGCCCAATAGGCTTGACCAGTTTTCCATGGTAAATGGACTGTGCATTCTAAAATATTCTCCAGAATCCTCTGCAATGCAGAGAGCAGGACAGATTCCAAAAGAGGTGTGCGTCTTTGGCTAATGAAAAGCATACTCGAAGTTATAAAGTTTTCAAAACAACTGATCTGGTTCAATTAAAGTCCTTTGATCTAGTTCAATTAAAGTCCTTTGATTGCCCCCCCCCAATAAAATTTGTTCTCTGAGAAGGAACACACACACACACACACAGTTGCTTGGTCTGTCTTTAGAGGAATATAAGCAATTCATTAAATTAACTTCTCCTTTAATAATTTTTATCCTTCTCGGTCTTTCTGAATGAGCACATAAAGCTTTGAATGTGTCCCTGTGATTCTTTCAATTTGCTTTTCTATAGGCTGGAAGGCATAGTAGATTGGTGTGATATTAATGGGCTTAATTGATATATAAGTCTAATTTGCCTTCCATGCTTCATCATTAGGGCCACCAGCACGTACTGCGGTCATTTTTTCTCTGTGGCCGTCTTATTACCAGGTCCTAATTATAATTAAAGCATGTGAAGTCTGGTGTGGAAGAATTTCCTTTGCTGGGCTGCAGACAACTTTCTCCTTTTATTAACATCTTATTCATATTTATATAGCACAATTAAAGTACATAGCGATTCACAGAACAAGACACTGGTTGCCAACGTGGTGACCTCCAAATATTGCTGGGATAAGATTCCCACAATCCTTAACTATTGACCATGCTGGCTGGGGCTGATGAGTGTTGGACTCCAACAGCGTATCTCTCACAGTGTGTGTGTGTGCGCGTGCGCGCGCGCACACACACAAGAGAGAGATAACACAATAGCTACTGGTGGAGTAAGATCAAGCACAACAGCATTTCAAAGAAGCAAATAAATCTCTGTTCTGATGAGTATACTCGAACACTTTTCCAAACTTCTGTTTGCACAACTATCAGTTACAAGGGTGTGGTGGGGAGGGAGATAGTCAGTGAGCAGTCAGGAGTACCAACGTGGCCCCTTGACCATGGGTGCCATGCAGCGTGCATGGCCCTGGCACCAAAATTTGTGGGTGCCTGGCCCCTTCATGGCAAATTGTGAGTGGGGGAGATAAAGTTATTTCCCCATACTACTCTTTCAATATGGATCACCACCTACCCAGAGCTGCTGTTAGTTGTTCTGTTATCTTTGAAACAGGGAGAGGAAAATCGGAAGCATGAGATTGAAATAAATGTTTCATGTCTAGACTAGCACTCACTGATACGTTTCCTTTGCAGATTGTCAGATACTTTGCTCTAAGTCTGAGACAACTCAAACTTTGCTTTAGGCAGAATTCCACGACAATTCAATATTGAACAGAGCCACCTATCTTCCCAAGAATTTTCACCTATTTTACAAAATCCTTATGACTTCCTTTAAAATGTTTCAGCCATGTTGCTAGAGGATGAACTTCCAAAATCCACTGTAGAACAAAAAGGGGGTTAGTCTGGGATAGCCAACATGGTGCCCTCCAGATGTTATTGGACTCCAGCTCCCATCAGCCCCAGCCATCATGGTCAATAGTCAGGGGTACTAGAGGTTGTAGTCCAATGACACCCAGAGTACACTATGCTGGCTACTGTACTCCTGGTCTACTCTAGTCCATAGTGAAAAGGTTTGATTTCATATTAAATAGCAACATAAATTATGCAGACAAACTAAAAAGTTTGCTTGCAGTTTACTCATTTTGCAGCTATGTGTTACACCCAGACAAACTTTGCTTAGGTGTTGTGTTCACACCAAACAATGGCAGAACACTGGAAAATGACATATTAGCTGAGATAAAGACAGGGGGTCCATCTTTCCCTCTAAATTCTTAATAAAGGTAGGTGCAGTCAAGTGAAAGCTTTTCATATTCTTTGCTAGAAAATTTAAAAAATCACTAAGACTACCACTGCTCTTCACATCTTATCAAAACATTGCCATCCATGCTGTGCAGACAGCTTGTAATTTTGACTCTGATTTGAGAGGGTTTAACATTAAAGAAGAGCTGAATATTCAGGCCTGTGATATATCCTAAAAGAAGAAATGTATGGTGTCTTCTTTGTATTCTATTCTTCAAGAAGCAATACTTGGTCTAATTTAATATTGGAGCACGTTGCTTGTATATTTTGCCATTTTGTTATGGAAGTAATAACTGCTTTATTTATTCAGAGCCCCCATGCCAATTGATGCTTGAGGCAATTTACATTAACGCACTGCATTAAATTTTCAGACCAATCTTAACAAGGGAGAAATAGGAAAAAGGGGTAGTGGTAGGGAGATAGTTAGAGCAAGAAACAAAGGACTTCCCCACTTTTTTAAGGTTGGGAGGGATAAATAATCCAAAGTACTTAAATGTATTGCTTTGCCAACAAAATAAGAGCCACACACATATCCCCACAATGTGGCTTGACAGTACCAGCTCCAGTCTTTGAAAGAGTCATTTGGGCAAGATGCTCTTAGTGCTTCCACCTTTTCCATTCTCAGTGTTGTCACTTCCTGTGGGCCTAGCGAGATGCCTCTGGGCAATAGTGGCTGGTGCCCATTGGGTCTGGTAGCACAAAAGACAGGATGACAAACAGTAGGTGGAGCTAACTAAGGCTGCATGCATGCAACAATGTATTCCAGTGTCAATTGAAAATGAGTATATTTCCAACCCCCCCCCCCCATGGTCCACACAGTTTAAATCTATTGCGTATATTTTGCCCCGATAGGTGCTTAATGAGAAACTACTTTCATGTTGAAAATGAAAGCTAATTGTAGATTGATTCTGCATTATCCTGCAATGTGTCATTTGAGAGGAGTTGAAAACAGATATAGGCAATCTCAACAACTGGGTCATGGGTGGTATATCCACACCTGCCCAATGTCACATTTTTCACTTCCCTCTTCACTCGCGAGGGGCATGTGTAGGGAGGAAAAGGCATGGATAATGATAAAAGGGGAGGCTTTTCAAACACATCTCAAGCAGTCAACCACACCCACCTTTTTTAGACAACATGTTTCAGAACCAATCTAAATTGAAAGCAGCATGTTTGAGGATGAGCATGGATGCTTCTGGATTGAGGAAAAACTACATTATTGTGCTATGAACAGATTAGCATGTATGAAGCCTAATTCTAATTGTACCACCCCCTTCCTTCCCTCTTGAATTCTACAAGCACCACACTAAGACCATGGAGGAGGAAGCTGACAAGCAGAACCACTGTAAATAAGTAAGGCAAATAGGTGTGGGCCAACTGATGGCAGACTGAGATTGGTGGGCAGAACTCCATTCACACGAATGGAGCAGCCTAGCAGGCAGGTTCATGTGGGAAAAGGTGGTCCTTGAGATGCATTGTGTGAGACACTATAACTGATTACAATTTTCTTCCACATGCAGTAGTTTGTGGTGTTGAATCAGATAGTACAGCAGCAATAAATGCATCGGCAGGGGCCACAACCAGCACTGAAGGGCCACCTACTTCTCCCCGGATGATTTGAAAATCCACGCTGTATGTGTCATGAAAGCCAATGCACAGCTGTCCTGAACAAAGCTAGCCACTGCAGAAACACACAGGGCACCTCCAACCAATCAGTCTTTTGCAAGAGGGATTCATATGCATACTGGGAAATTTAGGTTTGAGCAATTAAAGTGCTTTGAAAGCTCTAGCCGGGAAAAATCCACTTTAAAAATAAAATAAAATATTGTTTTACGGTTAGAAAAATGATGGGGAACATGTACTGAAATAACTCCCCACAAGCACATCAGTATGAATGCAGGATGGGTGTTGATTGCTTTATAACCTCACCACAAACCAGGGGGATGCTAAATAAAGACCACCCCTTGTGCAAGCAAATCAGGATGAATGCTCAATAAATATGATTATCTGGAGGAGCTCAATAAATAGATAATCTGGAAGAGCCCACAGAGAAGCCCGGTATTTGTTTTGCAACAATTCCTAGGGACTCTGGACCACCCTAGCAGTTTTCCTGTGCATGTTACAAGGTGCATGCATTTCTCTCTAGTAGCCTAAATCATTCAATCTACCCCCATACATTAGACTTTCACCAGGTTGGCTTCCTCACCTGACAGAGAGCAAACAGGTGAATTCTCCTGAGTAATCTGAAGGCAGACGGATGATCAGGAAAGGAGATGGCATCAGCAAGCTCAGGAGGGGGAAAAGGAGAGATAGCAATTATGTATATTTCTGTAAGCCATCGTTTGTATTGCACACAGAGTGAAAATTGAAGGGGCTACTTCGGCTCCTTTAAAATATGCAAGCAAAGGAAAGCAAATAGAGAGGGCAGGCAGCTATTGATTGCCAGACAGCACTTTGCTGGATTTGGAGATTACCAGGATGTGCCTGCACTGCCTGATAGGAGCCAGCAAGCAGAGAGCAGCTCAAAAATTGATGATCTACAAACAACAGGACTGAAGGGGCTTCAGGCAGGGAGAAGTAAAGAACACCTGAGCAATCCCTGAAAAGTTATAAGACTAAGAAAGGTGACAAAGACTTTGGGGGAAGTTTGAATAGAAGATCCTCACTCATTCCAAGCACTTAATTAGTAAGGAAAGGAATTGGAGCACAAACTGGGCATGAAACAACCCTCTTTGCCGTGGAAAAGTATTTCTGTTCAACATCCACACCATCCACACTATGCTGAGTGAAGTCATATAGAGGGTGGTTTTTTGTTTTGTTTTTAATAGCATGCTGTTATCAGTACATTGATTAAATACAGCTCTGTTTCTTCTTTTCATTTATAGCATGGCAAGGCAGTGGATGTGGTGAATCAGTGCCTTGCCACGATAATACCCTTATTCATTCCAAGAAAACTGAAACTTAGCCCAGGAATGACAAAGAAGTTCTTTTGACTGGATAAGTAGTAGGTGACCAGTTCAGAATGGGTCTGCATTCCCCCTGAAGGAACAGATCCATAGTCTGGGGTTTCTCCTGGATCCCTTACTGTCACTTGAACACAAGTGCCCTCAGTGGTGTGGCATGCCTTCTACCAGCTTATGCTCACAGCCCAGGCACACCCTTACCTACCCAGGTTTGAGAACCTCTAGCCTAGAGCATTGCTGCAGTTCCTAATTCCTTAGTTTATAATGATAAACACAGTGACTGTTAAGTATAATTGTTTAATTCACGCTGAAATGGAGAATGCCTGTATGTATTGCTGAAAATGTTTAACTGGAAGATTCGACTGAAACTAAAGCAAAGCAAGAAAAGCTCTCTGAGCTGCTTCATGGGTTGATAATTAACTGTTATTGTTGTTTGCTAGCTAACACATGAGTGTTTAACTTTAGATCGTATAGGAGGCTTTTTTTTTTTTTTGGCTTTTCAAAAATATTTATTGGTGCAAACGCATGCCACTCAGAATCTGAGCTTCTGGAAAAACCACTTGTTCTTGCCCGTCTTGTATCTCTCCTCAAATTTCACTTTGGCCTCCCACCGGGCTTTACGTTTTAGCGCAGGGTCCCTAAAGACATCCTTGTTGACAACGGTCTTGTCAAGGGGAATATCAATGGAGTACCTGGTAGGCATCAAGTGGTTGTAATTGTAGACCTTCACAAAGGACTTGATCTTGGAACGCTTGGCAATCTTCTTCTTGCCCATGCTTGCTGTCACTTTGCGTGGGTAGCGATCGATGCCAGCCACCAGAGCGTGGCTGTAGGGGCGGTCAGAGGTGCGGAGGCTATTGAATTGCTAATAAATCCTCTTGGAAGGGTGGTGGCTGGAGGCTGTTTTCCCAGGTTCTGTGGGAGTAAGGATGTGTAGATGGCTCTCCAGGAGCACACAGTCTCACCCTGGAAGAGAGGCTGGAATGTGGAAGAGCCTGAGTTTTGAGCTCAATCCTGTATAAGGCAACAACAACAACACTCCACCTATCTGGCTGGGTTTCCCCATCCATTTTTAAGAATATGCTTTGATAAGCATATGTCTTATGGAACTGTTTGGATGTATCTTTGATTGTTGTGTACCTGTTTTTGAAGAAAGTTCTGCAAGTAAAGTTTTGACCAATCTAATTGGTCTGGACAATGTTTCATTCCAAAATGGGTCAATTTTTATGCATCTACTTGCTTCAAGTGGTGCAATATTAATATCTACAATAGTGACTGATAATGCTTGCTTCCCATCCAAGATCAGACGCATCATCTTATTGTCCTTCCCTAGTTTTGCATAATCTAAGCCTGTAAATAACCATTCTCCATGGTCACCCAACATGGCTTTAATAGCCATGGTACCACATCCTTCCTCATGCCAGCATTCTGGGTGCAAAGAACCCTGAAAAATCAGGGTACAAACCCACCAGGCATTTCTGTCAAGCCCTTGCAACCATTCCTAGGCTATACATGCTCTGCCCAGGCACATCTCTTGACAACCCTTTTCTGGGCCCTTGTCAAGTGCTTTTGCCAGAAAAACAGAATGCATCCTGCTTAACTGAATGGAGATATGTGATTGCATAGACTTTGCATTGATACGTTCCTTTTTATGGCTGGAATGTAGCTTTGTGTAAGAGTCAAATTCATTGCTCCATCCACTTTTGCCTCTGGCATGGGTCCCACAGATGGTTCCCCACAGTGCTATTTTTCTAGAAATAGAAAATAATGGTAATGGTGTCTACCAGAGAGGTGCTGGAACTGGGTTCTGGTGAGTTCCAGGTGAAAAAAAGCCCTGGTTCTGCATGAGGGAATGTAGCCCTTGGGTGGAAAACATTTTTGCCCCTCTGGTATACAGGACAGAATGAGGAGGACTTGAACTGCTTAAAAAGTAACTGAGCTAATGTTCAAGTCTGAGAGGAAATCACTCAGCAGAACTGAGCCCAAATGCAAATCAAGAGCAGAAGGTTTGCTCATCACCACTTTGGTACAATCCAAAAGGGCTCTCCTTACTCCTTCAAATGTCATGATAGACTCTGGGGCTAAGAGACAACGTAACGCTTGTGTCCTCCAAATGCATGTGTGTGTCAATCCCAGGATTGACTATCTAAATATTAAAGGCAAAGCACTTGTCATTTGACTTTTAGCTATGCATTATGGTAAAAAGTACCTATCAAGCAGAATTATTGTCTCCCTTTTCTCTCTTCTTTTTAAGATGTACATCTACTGTTCAGCTCAATTTGCCAGAGATTATTATATGTATTTTTAAGCAATTCAGTCACCTTCCTCACACAAAAGCCCTAAAGGAAAATAAAATTCATATTACTGCATATTAAAGTGATGACTGCTGTTATAGGCAGATTGGAACATAATGTACTTTAGGAAAGCGTACATCCAGGTGCTCTGCAGTCCTTGTATTGGACAAGATGATCTGTAATAACAATAGAGACAGACTGAGCAGTTAACACATTTGTTGCATCTTCACAAGTTGTGTGTGTGTGTCCTAGCACTAGCCTATATGCAACCCACATGCAAAGTGTTTTTGAACTGGTATTATCATTCAGCCTCCCATCCCCATGCAAACCTGTTTGCCATTAGCCATTTAAAAAAAAAAATGTACAAATTTTCAAAAGAGATTAAATACATGCATGTATCAGAATCACAGTGGCAAGTCTCACACATGTAGTTTACTATATGTTTAGACTACGGGTGTAGATTATATTTATGAATCATTTGGGGTGCCCCTGAGGGATCTAGGGCTTGTCAGAAAAAGTGGAATCTTTATGAGACAACAGAAGTCTCAAGAGGGTTTCCTGAACTACATTGAGGTGTCTTGATGATCCAGATTTTTTAAGAAAACAATTCTATATGCTGCAGACAGGTGCTATCATGGGCCAGGAGTCAGCTTCGGCTGCTAAACAGCAACCTGAAGGGGAAGAAAGAATATTGGCTCCACCTAAACCTGATCAGCCTTCAAGGTCACAGAGCAAAAGGCATCGATGAGAACCAGCTATCTCTGGGTTTCTTAAACAGAGCTCTCAGCAGCAGTCAGATGCTGGAAACAATGCCTGTGGTTTCTGGACCCACCTTGCTGCTTCCTGCTCTCCATTTTGATCCTTGGCTCTGTAATCATCTGGATTCCCAGTCTCTGGACTGTCTAACTTCGTATGTGGATTCTGCTCTCAGGAAAATGTTCCTTTTAGACTCCTAGCCCCTGCTTGCTCATCAATGGGACTCAGATGTGGGTGCAACTGTGATTAGTTTCCTAGTCTTGCGGCACATTAATGCCTCTTAAGGTCCGAAAAGAACAGCAGGCATCACGCACCACCTGGCTTGTACAGATTCAAGGAGTCAATTGTACAATTACCAGGAATGTCTGGATAAGTTGCTATGAAGTATACAGATGGAACACCATTTTTTTAAAAAATTCTCTCTCTCTTCAAATGAACATGATAATTTGTTTTAAAAAACTCTTCTTAAGAAGGGAAAAAGTCTCACTCTGAGAGCTTGGCGAATTGGTGGTGCTCTCACAATCTCTGCCCTCATGGTCAGTGGCAGAGGAGGAATAGATCAGGATGTCATTAAGGTAGATGATGACAAACAGATCAAGGCAGTCGCGGAACACATTGTTAATGAAATGTTGGAAGACAGTTGGGCACATTGGTCAAAACGAACGGCATCACAGTATACTTGAAGTGCACCTATCATGCCCAAAATGCCATCTTCCACTCATACACTTCATGGATGCGCACCAGGTTATAGGCACCCCACAAGTCCTGTGAAGAATTTGGCCCCTAACAGTCTCTCCAAAATCTCATAAATGAGGGGTAGTTAATCAAGGACTGGGTCCAAAAGACCCTCCTGAAACTGGTCCATGAGAGCTGCCTGATTCCAGGCCAGGTTCTGTGCCAGCAACTGGAACTCACTGGCATACTCCTCCCTCACCAACTGATTTCCTTGTTTCAGCTCCCGTATCAGGCAGTTAGTGGTTTGGATCCTGACTGGGTTTGCATACATGGCCTTGAGCTGTTTGCAAAAGGCAGCAAAATTGGCCAGCAGGGGGCTCTGTTGTTGCAGCAAGGGTGTTGCCCGTTAGGCAGTGCTCTCAGAAAGCAGGCTAATGACAAACCCCACTTTATGTCTATTTGTTGGAAAGTCCTTTGCTCAAAAACTAGTAATTGGCAGTACCCCCAAAAGGTGGGAAATTTGTAGGGGAACTATCATACTTCTCTGGGCAGACTAAGGGGCACTTCTGGTGTGGGAGTCCAGCCACTTGGATGGCCTGCAGCTGAGCAGTTAAGTCAGCCAGTTGTTGGGCCAGCTGATTCCTCTCAGCCAGTAGCTGCTCATGTCCAGATGCTGGCTGCATGTTTAGTTAGCTGTGTTGGTCCCAGGCAAGCAGGAGTTAAAGGGGCTGGAAACAAACTGTTGTAGCCCTGTCCAAGCTGCCTGTGGGGAACCAGTAATCCAAATCTGACCACAAAGCACTCTCTCCTCCTTTGGTTTTCAACTGGTATTCAAAGCATTGATGCCTTCAATTGTGGAGGCAGAACGGAGCCATCATGACTAACATTGCATACAACCCTATAATACATGTCATGACTATGCACATGTATTGTTCTGCAATTTTAAAGAGTAAAGAAACTGAAATTGTAAGTAAACTTTCTAAGGGAGTAAAGCCCCATTGGACAGACTGGAGATTCCTTCTGAGTAAACATATATGGGATTGTGCCACATGAATTCAGCTTGGACAAATATTAGTTCTTTGACAAATAACTTATTATTCCAAGAGAAGTTAAGTTCAGACATTTCTACATTTCCCCGTGGGTTCCAATATAGAGTCAAAAGGGGGAAAGAACAATTTAGATCTGCTGTGGATTTAATTATGCTATGGATAGAGAGACTCTTATGTCAGCAGGTTACTGAACCATGGGCATCAGAAACAATAAAGAGCAGCAGACTCTTTTAAACTCCCTGTGTCATTCTGTTGACTACCTAATGAGGAATAAATGTTAAATGCCATAACATTGGTGAAAAACCACAGAGGCTTCTAACCAATTCAACAGGCTTGATTTTTAATGCAGGACCAAGAATTGTAAAGAGAGAGAGAAATATCCAGTATAAACAAATACGCACACAGAGGAGTAACAACCCGCAAGCTAGAGGAGCAAAATGAATAGAGATTTTACTCTCTCTCTCTCCAATTTTGAGGGGAAATGCAAAACACCAAGTTGTTTGCCCAGTGCTAAAGCAAAGCTGGCCAAAAGCATTTGGGCCCATCAAAATTTATCTTCCTCAACATTTAAGCCCAGGCCTACCAGGAAACAAAGAGAGGAAGATATCTGAGAGCCACAGCAGTTGACTGTTTCTCATAACCCGTCTGGACATCCCCCTCTGCTGGTGGACAGAGCTGTGTATGCAGAATGGAATGTCTTTCTTTCCCCTAAATACAGTGGTGCCCCGCAAGACGAATGCCTCGCAAGACGGAAAACCCGCTAGACGAAAGGGTTTTCCGTTTTTGAGCTGCTTCGCAAGACGATTTTCCCTACGGGCTTGCTTTGCAAGACGAAAACGTCTTGCAAGTGTTCCATTTTTTCCCCCGCTCCCCCCTTTTTCTAAGCCGCTAAGCCCCTTTTAGCCGCTAATCCGCTAATCCTTTAATAGCCGCTAAGCCTTTAATAGCCGCTAAACCGCTAATAGTGCTAATCCGCTAAGCCACTAATAGGGTTGCTTCGCAAGACGAAAAAACCGCTAGACGAAGAGACTTGCGGAACGGATTAATTTCATCTTGCGAGGCACCACTGTACTAGCCTGCTGCTTCAAGTGTTGTGTAGGTCACTCTCCTATTGCCAATGCTGAAATAGGATTCAAATGCCAGTTGTGTCAAATGGCGGGTGCTTATAGAAGCTTTGTCAATGTTCCTTCTGTTTGTGGTGGCAACAAACCTTTATTTTAAAATAATGATGGAGATCCTTTTTTCATTGAAGGCAGGACCAGCTCCATCATTAGACATAATGAGGGACGTAAGTATGGCGGCAGATGCTGGGGGGCAGCAGGTAGCAGTCCTCCTGGGCCTTCTGACTGTAGCCTTCTGTTCCAGGACAGAGCTGTATATACCACATGGCCTGCCTTTAACTCCAACAAGCTTCCTGTCTTCAGGCACAGTGGAGGATGCTGTCTCTTTCCCACGATTGAAAAATGATCCAAAAGCTAATCCACTCAGCTTCTTTATATGGAAGGAAGAAGTTCTTCTGATGTTTTCAGACTTGTACAGAAAGTGTGGACAGGGGTGGTTTAGGATGGTTAGACCAAACTCAGCTGAAAAAAAGTGAAGTGGTATGCCACCTGACTCTATCACCACTTTGAGCACAGGTTCAAACATTAAACAGACCATCACTTTGAAATAACCCATACTTTCTCATTATGCAAGAATCCTGCCAGTGTTATGGAGAATGCAAAACTGATGCAATACAACAAGCCAGTCAGTCGAGAATTTTTCCTGAGAATATATTGGATATGATACCTGTAACATTTCATTTTAAAATCAAATCTCAAATTAGTATTTTTAAAAAATACAAAAAACTCTGTTTCATGAAGTACCCTTTTCATAAGTCTTAGGTAAGAAGTAAAGGAAAGTTATTACCCTAGATATTTCCTGCACAGAGATCTTTTTTATGCTAAGTACAACACTCATGCTTTAAAAGATCATGAAATTAAGAAGCTGCTAAAGTGCACACAATGGGTAAATTTGAGAAAATTGAGCAATTCTGAGATGTTCTCAAATGCAAGGAAAACTGTCTACCAGACTGATAATATTAAAAGGTATTCTGTACTGGAAGGAGATTGCAACAATTAAGGAACAATAAATGGGATGCCTGTTGAAGGAATTGGCTTTATTGTGCACTCTGTTTAATCCCCTTAAATGAAAAAAAAAAAAAGTATCCCATGTCCATATAGCCCGCTACTGAATTCTCTGACTGGCAGTGACTCTCCAGGATCTCAGTCAGAGGAGTCTTTCCCGTCATCTCCTAACCAATTCTTCTAAACTGGAAATCCGAGAGATTGAAGTGTGACATTCTGAGTGCTCTACCACCAACCTATCATCACTCCAGAACACTTCTCTGACTATATAAACTATATAAATATATGAAACTGCTGTGCATCAAGTCAGGCCACTGGCCTACTTAGTGCGCTCTCTCTCTCTCTCTCTCTCTCTCTCTCTCTCTCTCTCTCTCTCCTTCCCTCCCTCCCTCCCTCCCTCCCTCCCATTAACTGTCTGGCTTCCTTGCTAATCTGGGGTGCCAAAAGCAAAAACACCAAGGTTTTCTGAGTAATCAGTGAATTGACATTATTTTCTAGGGATTAAAAAGCCAGAGCAGGATCAAGTAGCAGAAATTCATAAGGTTTGGCTTACACTGCATTCCCACCTCATATGGAGGAATGTACCTCAAAGGCTACACCCATGCAAGTGGTTAATCTTGGAGAGGCAAGATGGGAGTCCAGTACCACCCCAGAAGAAATTTAAGCATTTTTGGATGCAGCTCAAAAAATATTTCAAAGGGGGCTGAGATCATGCTAATCCACTTGTGCTCATCAATTTGCATATTCAGTCCCCTTCCCATGCCAAACACAGACTATGTGTGTTGTCCATAATTCTATCAATTTACATCTTACAGTATATACAATTGATGTTTTACATCAGAGCAAGTACAGGGAGATTCAAAAAGTGTTAAAGAACATGTGCCTAACCCCTTGCAAATAAGATGACTGACAAAGGAATGCTCTCAAAAAATCTGGAACCAATTGGAGGGGAGGTCCTGCAGCTGCTCCCAGAGTGCCTCTTGAACATTTCTATCAGTAGACAGTTTTCAAGCAATTCTGCCCTCCCTTCCGCCACCAAGTTTTGGATGTTCTCTTCTAAGAATCTACAAAGAAAATAAACTAGTCAGAATACACGCATGCTATATTCAGGCTGGAATAAGTTCTGTAAGAGACAGCATGCATATAGAAATGCTTGTAAACAGCTTGCTGAGTTATAATTCAATGTACATCTGTGCTTTCAAAACAGTTTTAAAGTGTTTTCCAATGAATTACCGTATATGCTCGAGTATAAGCCGACCCAAATATAAGCCGAGGCACCTAATTTTAGCACAAAAAAACTAGGAAAACCTATTGACTTGAGTATAAGCTGGTTCACCACACCACAAACTGCTGTGGTGGCAGCGGTGGAGGAAGAACAAGCAGCCCGAAAGGGCTGATTTCTGGCTGCTCGGTTCTCCGCTGCCGCCGCCAGCGGCAAAGGCAGAAAAGGAGAAAGGAGCAGCCCAAAAGGGCTGCTTTTGGGCCACTCATCCCTCCACCGCCACCGCCTGCCTCACTTGAGTATAAGCCGAGCGGGGCTTTTTCAGCATAAAAAATGTGCTGGAAAAGCCGGCTTATACTTGAGTATAAACGGTACTTCACTATTACTAAAGAGATCTGTGGCACTGCAACATACTGTGTATCCTCAGTGTGGTAAGGAACCTGACATGTCCCTTAACTAGTGTTGCTTGTGTTCCAACATTGCACAGATAAATATAGAGACACCGTTGCGTGCTGCTAACACTCAATTCTCACACCAGAACATCAGCATCCCTTTGCCAGTGTTAATACACATTGCTAAAGGCTCTTCGTGGCTTGCTGTATTCATTTTCTCTGTGACAGCCTGTCTTAATGCTGATTTAAAAAACAAGAAGGTCTGAATTATTTTGCCTAAAATGATATGCTATTGATAGGGAATGGGGGAGAAATTCAATTCTGTACACATTTTAACGAGGAACTACCTAATTCGCACATCCTGAAACACTGTGAAAACCAGAATACAGATATCCCTTGAAATTTGCACTTATCCAAATCTTGCAATGCAGATTTCTAACCAAACAATGTTTACAAAGATGAACCTATTAGAGGAAAAATTTGCATAAAAATGAAGATATTAGAGAAAATAACATACAAAAATATATCCTATTAGGGGATTTTGCTTGCAAAAGCACAATACTGCTTTTGTGTTTACTAGGAGAAATCCACCCTAATATGCTGACAACTTTTTATGAGGATACTGCCTCCCTTCAAATAAAAAATAAAAAATTGCTGCAGAAACATGAAAAATTGGATTTAAGATTGGAAAAATGAAAAATGGAGAGAACTGAAATTGACGGATCCTTTCATCGCTACCAACCCCATAGCCCTAACAAGTGAACCTCACCATCTACAATATGTACATAACAGGGTGACTTGGTTTTCATGATAATGCATTTACACACATTCAAGTTATAGCCAAGCTGCTTCTCACCTTATTCAGAGATTTAATTTATGATTTCTGGGATCTGGAAAATAACATACGAACATTTGTAGTCACTTTACTCCAACTCAGACTATATAGCTAAGTGCTGTCTACTCTGACTAGCAATGATTCTCAAAGATCTAGGACAGAGGTATGTTTGCATCATATCCTACTATGGATAAAGGGATTCTCAGGAGGGTGGGATAATCAGCCTCATAAAATCGATATGCTTAAGTCTACATTTTGCATGAAGTAGTTAAGAACATAATGTAAGCCATAGCTGTCAACCTTCCCTTTTTTTGCGGGAAATTCCCTTATTCCAGTGCCGTTTCCTGCTGCTAACTACATAACCAAACTGACCAATTTCCACATAAAAATAAGATACAAAAAGTTAATATTGGTAATATCAGTTAATATCAGTAGCAACAGCAAAAACTCCCAACAAAACTTTCCCCAAAATATCCCAGTCCTTGCTGGGCAGCAGCTGCAATATCATTCCTTATGAGGCCTGTCAGGCCCCGCCCTGGGCCAGGTGGAGAGAGGCAGGAACGGGACTCTCAGGCACTCAGCAGGGGAGTCCTCCCTGGACAGCAGAAGTCCTTATAAGGCCTGTTATGACAGGGCTGGCCTTGAATAACTACATAAGACTGCTGGCTTGAAGACTGTCATTAGAGAATTAGAGTGAAATACAGAAGACAAAATATTTATGTGGGATGTGTGCATTGTTTGGCCTTCAAGTGGCAGCTTGACCTTGGAGAAACTTTGGCTTCCAAAACAGAAGCTGCTTGGAAACATTTCATCAAAATTTGGAACTGCATTAGAAATGCAACAATCTGTTGTGGCTGGAAAGTGTGTATTAAGTTGAATTTATGAACTTTCTCCAAATGTAAGCCTTTAGACCTAGATGCACAATATGATTGAAATGGGAATTACAGTTTTTTCTTCTTTAACAAGAGAGGTTTTAGAAACATTTCAGTTCTTAGAGACTTCATTAACAAATGTTCAGTCCACCATACAGCCCAGCTTCTGTAAAAGCCGTAGAGAGTATTTTAAATAGTGGTATTTTAATAAAGAGGGTGGTGGGGTGATTTAAAACTGCTTATGGCTTGCATCTGTTTAAAAAGAGAAAATTCAGATACTGCAAATGGTTTTTCTGCTGTTTCTGGTCCTCTCCCCCGCCCACCCTCAAAACCCACAATGCATTTCTACTTAGAATATGTCTGGCAATATCTCTTTCCACCCAAGGGCTCTCCCTAATTGTCAGCTGTGCTTTCTTTTTTAAAAAACCTGCCCCTCCTAAGACTGGGTGTTCCTTAACTCCTCGTCTTGTCCGGCCACAGTATATTATTCTAGACACTGCAGAAAGTGATGTGGAATTGCTATAAGCCCTGCAGTCCTTTTACTTTCTAAATAATAAACTAATCTTAGAGGAAAAGTCTGGATCCTTCCAACCTGCTATGTCCCCTGACCCTGCAAAATGCTGTCCTCTGTTCAGGTATAGAAAACAACCCAGCTCATGGGACTATTTTTTTAATCCCTTACTTTGGCGATGGACAGGATGATGATATAAACGAATCTACTTCTTCTGTACTGGACTTGTGTGCCTGAATGGTTCTCCTTGCCAGTAAGGAGTTTATGGACCAGTTCCCCACCCCCACCCCAGTCCCCAGAGTTATTTTTTTTTTTATAAAAATTTTTTATTGGTTTTACAAAATTTTTTAAAGACAAACAAACACCTAAAAAGACATACAAACACGTATAGTTTCATAACATTTTTTCATAAACCTCTTTTCCGGGACTCCCCCATACCCCCCCCCTTTCTGCATCCCAATGTCCACAATTTTTTAGCAACTTCTAAATATTCCTTTCCAACCTCTGTCGTCTTAATCTTTTCTATAATCTGGTCTTATATCACTGTATCCCTTTTTTCCTGAAAACCTCAACATTCTAGCATTCCTCAAGTTTATAATAGTCCTTAAGATAGCTTTTAAATTTTCTCCATTCTTCTTCCGCCGTCTCTTTTCCCTGATCACGGATTCTGCCTGTCATCTCAGCCAATGTCATATAGTCCATCACCTTCATCTGCCATTCTTCCAGAGTGGGTAGATCTTGTGTCTTCCAATACTTTGCGATGGATATTCTTGCTGCTGTTGTAGCATACATAAAGTAGTCCCCAGAGTTATAATGGCCCCAGTTTTGTTTTGTTTTTTACCTCTGTGGTGCTTTGGCCTAGCAACTTCTGCATAGCAAACTATCCAAAGGACTACTTCTCTGTTTACAACATGCTTTGTCGAACTGGAAGTGTGGTGTGACCAGGAATGGTCCCGAATTGATGCTGAGAAAGGTTCTCATGTCATTTGCAACAATGTGATGTAGTGGCTAGAATATGGGGCAAGGGCCATAACTCAGTGGTGTTTTGCACCCAGAAGGCACCAGGTTCCTGTCATCTCCAGGTAGTACTGAGAATGTCCCCTGTCTGAAATGCTGAGAATGTCCCCTGTCTGAGTTGTTGCAATTCAGTGCAGAAAATACTGAACTAGATGGACCAGTTGTCTGACTCAATATAAGGCAGCTTCCTAAGTTCTCCTATTGGTTTAAGGGAAAGAGACCCAGGTTCAAATTCCTGCTCAGTGGCACAGCTGAATGGCGTACGTTTTGGCCAATCACTCTGTCTCATCCTAACCTACTGTGATGAGTTGCTGTGATGACTAAAGGGTATATCATTCCCAGGGATGGGAATGTGGCCTTCAGGCTCCCCCCCCCTTTTTAAAAAAAGTTTCCCTGCCTCTGATTTACACTATCTGTTATTCTCCTGGGAAAACTGGAATTAAAAAATAAGTGACATAAAATACCCAATTGCATGCTGAACTTTACTTATTGTGCAGCTGCATTCTACACATGGACTTTCTCCTTCTCTAGGCAATCCGTGGTGGGCACTAGTTGTAAATCAAATCCAGTTCAGCAAAGTGTCCTAATCTAGAGGAGAGGGAGGACTTGGTAAGAGGAAAGGAGCTACTGCAGAGCAGCAGCTAAGAGACTAGGTTACGGTTCAGGAGCTCCGCAGCTCTTATCTTGCTTTTGTCCTGAACTCACTCAATGGCCACAAACTCCCAGACTCATTCCCCACATTTGCAATATGAGAGATAATATACACCAGTGCTTCTCCCCACCCGGGGGTACGCAGGGGTACGCATGCCCCTAAACATTTTTGTGAATCTAAGTGTGGCCTCATTGAGGGGCAGTATTTCAATATCAGTAGGAAAATGAGAGTATCCCTAAACATTATTTAAAAAAAAAAAAAAGCACTGAAACTTACCTTATGTGCTGTAAATATTACAATGAGACACATGTTTAGGAAGCACTTTAAACACTTGCAAGAACTATACAATTTAAGGATAATGATAATGATGTTAAATTCTGCAGCCTTTACTGGATTGCTATGTTGTGCATTTCACCCAAAATCTTGTTGGGCTGTATCCAGGTAAGTTATACTCTGAGTAAAGTAAAGGTAAAGGGACCCCTGACCATTAGGTCCAGTGGTGACTGACTCTGGGGTTGCGGCGCTCATCTCGTTTTACTGGCCGAGGGAGCCGGCGTTCAGCTTCCAGGTCATATGGCCAGCATGACTAAGCCACTTCTGGCGAACCAGAGCAGCTCACAGAAACGCCGTTTACCTTCCCGCCGGAGTGGTACCTATTTATCTACTTGCACTTTGACGTGCTTTCAAACTGCTAGGTTGGCAGGAGCAGGGACCAAGCAATGGGAGCTCACCCCGTCGTGGGGATTAGAAATACTCAGAGTACGCCCATTGAAATTAGAAGGCCAAAGTTAGTTTATTTCAAAAGTGGTTTTTGACCTATTGCAAATCAAATCCATTGTTAAGCAGAAAATGAAAGATGCTGATGTGAGAAAGGTGCTTGCATCAGTCAATGGCCCATATTCAAAACACTCACTGGGCCTGATTTGGTCTGCTTCTAACAGATATGTATGGCATATCTATATTTTATAACAATACCCAGTAGCAGTTTTGTTGACAGGTTTTAACGTTTTATCTTGCAAGATCCTAGATGGAAGGTTTGTTGTAGTTCCTCTCAAGGGTAGGTGGTGACCATATATCCACTTGGAGCTTGAAATAGTTGTGTGTGTGCGTACACACACACACACACACACACACGTTTTACTGTACATTCTATCAAGGGACCAGATAATTTACCCCCTTATGAGACAGTTTCCAAGTTGATCCTTAGAGACCCTTGGTCTGATATACCTATTACTGCAAAGGCAGCAAGATATCTAAATGTTGTAATAGCTCTCAGAGCTGCTGTGTACACCTTTGTTCTTCTGTGATTGTGAATATGTATCTGTATAGTTTGTACTTTATTTTAGGGTTGCTTTATAGTACAGTGGTACCTCGGGTTAGGGACGCAGGTGGCGCTGTGGGTTAAACCACAGAGCCTAGGGCTTGCTGATCAGAAGGTTGGCGGTTTGAATCCCTGTGACGGGATGAACTCCGGTTGCTCAGTCCCTGCTCCTGCCAACCTAGCAGTTCGAAAGCACGTCAAAGTGCAAGTAGATAAATAGGTACCACTCCGGCGGGAAGGTAAACAGCATTTCCGTGTGCTGCTTTGGTTCGTCAGAAGCGGCTTAGTCATGCTGGCCACATGACCCAGAAGCTGTACACCAGCTCCCTCGGCCAATAAAGCGAGATGAGCGCCGCAACCCCAGAGTCGGTCACGACTGGACCTAATGGTTAGGGGTCCCTTTACCTTTACCTTTTTACCTCGGGTTAAGAACTTAATTTGCCTTTTTTAAAATATGATATTTATTGAAAATTTTTGAAATTACAGAGAAAAAACAAAGCAGAAAAAGAAAATAGAAAAAACAAAGAAAAAACAAACCACATCAAACAATACAAATTCAAAAAATAATAATACACCGCAAACAAACAAAAATAAATCCATCATTCTTAAATCCTCAACTCTCATTGCCTTCTTTCTTTGACCTCCTCCTCCTCCTCCCTTTTTTGTATCCTGGTTAATAATTATGCAGCAAATCCTTTCCATATTTCATAGTATTCTGTCATTAACCATAATATTCTTGCCTAATTCTTTAAACATTTTTGCTAGAGCCAAGTAATTTCGTTCCAACATTTTTCTAACATTCATCAATTTTATAAAACAATCCTGATAATGAAAAGAGAAATAAAAACAATCCAATCTTCATCCAGCGTCCCTTCCTCCTGGTCCCGGGTTTTGTCAGTCCTTTTTATCCCATTAATCTAGCGCATTAACCTGGGGCCCTTAAATATCCCATCAATCTAGCGCATTAACCTGGGGCCCTTAAATATCCGAGGCCCTTAAATCTCTTTCCATGTCCCTTCCGCAGCTCTTCTTCATATTCTCCTTTCACTCATGGGAACTCCAGCTTGGTTATGTTTTTGACCCTTTTCGACAAATCAGCCCCTTTTCCATAGTCCAGACACAACTCCATGTGGTGTTTAAGAAGATGTTTCAGAATCCCTCCAAAATTGAGAGCCCCCACAGCTCCAAACATCTCACGGCCCATTGCCAGACTCGGAAAGTCCAAACATCCCTGCATAGGGGGGTCTATCCAACCCCCCATTTCCAAACCAATCCAAACTTTATCTTTCCAAATCTGGCTTTTTCCAAGTTCATTTGTCAAATCCAAAAGCTCTTGTTCCTGCAAGGCCGCAGCTCCCTCCATCTCTGGCGCCCAAGATTCAGCAACATCCTCTTCTCTCATCTGCTCTGTCAGGACACACTCCTGATCTAATTCCTGGGTGGGCTCCACATAGTTTCCCACTGCCTGTTCAAAAATTCTGGCCGCATTAGTCATCAAATCCATCTTCTCACTTAACTGTTCCAGTAGGGCACTTGTTTTACAGAGAGCACACAACAGAGCCTCTGAATACATTGTCCTACAAGGTCACAAGTCCATTCCCACGATTGTAATCTGAGACAGCTGCAAGTTCCCTGGAATTAGTTACAGTTTCACAGTCTCCCTCTAGGGGGAGAACTTCTATTTCTTCTTGCAACAAAGTATCCTTTTTGAGATATTTTGTCAATATTTGTTCCTTTAAAGTGCGAAAGGAAACAATGGAATCACTATGTTTCTCTTCCTTTAACTATCTGTCAAAAACGTTTGTCTCTGGTCAATGAGCTTCAAACGTCAATTCTGACACCCCGCTCCAGGATCAGGACGGTGGAAAGTTACTTTACTTTAAACTCACTTCTGCAGGTTTAAACAGTCCGAAAAAGATCCCCCTTCTTCTCCTGCTGCCGAAGGGGGGTTCAACAATTTTAAATGATGAAAGCCAATCCTTTAGAAGCGATTTTCTGAGCTCTAGTTTACGTTGTCTTTGCTTTATTCTGTCTACAAAGAAACGGAAGGCTGACTTCCTGTTTAGACCTTCCTGTTTCAGTACCAAATTAAAGTAAATTTTTAAGTACAATTCCTTTCTGCTCGCAAGTCCTTATTTAAAGTCCGATTGTTCAAAGTTTAAGTACTCACGGGTGCTTATTTTAGATGCCAAATTGTCCCAGGAAAAAGGCAGCGCTCTCCGGCAATGGCTGTGCGGCTTCGCTCCACGGAAATAGCAGTTGACTCACAGCACCGCGCCACTTCCCCCTCTTCACTTCGGAGCCCGTTAGTGGGTTCCTTTGCGGGTTGGGGGGCGCTAAGGGTGCCCGCCGAGTCCCATGGTCACAGGCTTCATCCGCCTGTGATTTTTAGCAGGGTCCCCGCTTAATTTGTTCCAGAGGTCCGTTCTTAACCTGAAACTGTTCTTAACTTGAGGTACCACTTTAGCTAATGGGGCCTCCTGCTGCTGCTGCTCCACCGCTGCACAATTTCTGTTCTCATCCTGTTCTTAACCCGAGGTACTATTTCTGGGTTAGTGGAGTCTGTAACCTGAAGCGTCTGTAACCTAAAGCTGTAACCTGAGGTAAGGTAAAGGGACCCCTGACCGTTAAGTCCAGTTGTGGACGACTCAGGGGTTGCGGCGCTCATCTCGCTTTATTGGCTGAGGGAGCCGGCATTTGTCCACAGACAGCTTCCAGGTCATGTGGCCAGTATGACTAAGCTGCTTCTGGCGAACCAGAGCAGCACTCGGAAACGCCGTTTACCTTCCCACTGGAGTGGTACCTATTTATCTACTTGTACTTTGACATGCATTCAAACTGCTAGGTTGGCAGGAGCAGGGACCGAACAACGGGAGCTCACCCCGCCACGGGGATTTGAACCGCTGACCTTCTGATCGGCAAGTCCTAGGCTCTGTGGTATAACCCACAGCGCCACCCGCGTCCCGTAACCCGAGGTACCACTGTAATAAATATTTGTTTGGTTGGTTGATTTCAGTGAGTCTACTTTGAGTAAGACTAACAATGGAGATAAGCTGTGGACCACTACATTACATTTTAGTAGCCCTAGAATATTGGCAGTAACAGAACTCCTCCAAGGAAGGAAGAAAAAGAAGCCAAGTCTGCAAGTGCCTCATTCTGCAGTGTCTTCCTTCCCCCAGTTTTAAAACTGTCTGGGTCAAAACTGTCTGGGTCAACTGACCCTTTGCAATACTGCCATAACTGTTCTGTATGGCTTTAACCCATTTTTTTTCAGGGGGAAGTAATCTCCTACCCAACAAACTGATTCAAACACCAAGTCTTCCTGAACAACCAAGAACTTTGAGATTTAGATCTGTCAGTGTTCACTGGAGGATAAATTACCATTGTTTGTTGCAGGGGAAAAAAACTTTTGATGCAATAAAAAGAAGGAGGCTAATTAACCCATTTATTACAAAACACCAAACAGGCCACTGGTTTCTATAATTATCAAAACAACTCAATTTTTTGCTTTGGTACGCAAGCTTGTTTGAGCAATTGAATTGAAAATCATCAAAATTACTTACAATACACTGGCTACCAAAGCATGACAAAATTAGACTGTTACAACCAATTAATTGAACTTAATAAAGTTTTTAAATTATTTTTGTTTATTAGCATTCCTGTGGGGTTAATGATGTAGTCCTTCTCTAGCTAGGAGGAACAATTAGAAAAAAGACCAAAATTTAAGGCAAATTACATTTACTATGTGTTAGGAAGTCCAATAAGGCTTTGTAATGGCTAAATAATAAATCATTCTTAGGAGTTGTCCCTTAGCACCATTACAGTCATTTATGCACATTTCATCATAAATGTGTAGGTTTTTTATTTTTAAAAATCAGAATTTAAGATGTATTGTGATATAAAAATAGATAAGACACCACAAATTACCAAAAGCATACCTTCAACAAATCTAACCAGGCCTTGAGTAAGTCTTCTGATGTGAATGGGGACATACATTTTCATCAACAGCCACACACTGTAATGCAGCTCTAGCTAAATTGAGACAGTGAGTTGGCCAAAGTTATTCAGTTGACTCAGGAGTTTGAAATCTAGATTTGTTTAAGTTCCCCACTGGTTTTGCACTGACTTATTGATTGTTTCCATCATTATCACTGGGCACAAGTTTGTTGATTGTAATCTCAGACTCTTTCCTAGACCACTGAAATGGTTTCACCATTTGGTAGAAATGATTGACAGTAATGTTTGGCGCACCAGGTGGGAGCTGACAAGTGTTCTTTACCGTTTTTGCACAGTATCTGCTCACATTATGCATAGCTGCAAACATGATTTGTCACTTTTTTTTGGGGGGGGGACATAGAGTCATACAAACACAAGGTTCTCACCTTCTATCAACATATTTCACAAAATAAATGTTGAAGTTTCTGAATTTTAATGGCCAGCCTTGCTGAACTTCCAATAGGTAGAAGCTGTTTTTCACCAGGGCTGTGCATGGGCCTCTTGTCCAATATGGGAGCCCAACTGAATGCTTTACAGCAGTGCGAATTTGACCCAGGCTGATCCAGGGCTGGGCTGGCCCAGATCCAGGGCCCCATATTGATTGTGCCTTTGCACAGTCATATGGGTGGGAGAGGGGAGAAGATGACAGATCCAGGCTGCCTTCATGTGCCTCCTTCTGTCCCCCTCTTTGCACCAGTCTGATACTCTCCTTTTTACAGAGCCCCAAATTGATCCATGCTTGGGCAATCCAGGGCTGCCTAAACCTGATCTGATTGACCAGAATCATTTCAATTCAGTTCTTTATTTGAGATCTGGCCAGATCTGGTACACCATCCTGGTTTTAACATAGACCCTGTCTACCAGCTTCATCTGGTATGCCGCCTGAGACTCTATCTGCCTGGTATGTGTTCTGGTTTTCTCTGGCTTAGACTACTGCAATGCACTCTACGTGGGGCTACCTTTGAAGGTGACTCAGAAACTACAACTAATCCAGAATGCAGCAGTTAGACTGGTGACTGGGAATGGCCACTGGGACCATATAACACTGGTCCTAAAGGCTCTTACCTGGCTCCCAGTACGTTTCTGGGCACAATTCAATGTGTTGGTGCTGACCTTTAAAGCCCTAAATAGCCTTGGCCCAGTATACCCGAAGAAGTGTCTCTGCCCCCATCTTCCAGCCCAGACACTGAGGTCCTCCTCCAAGGGTCTTCTAGCAGTTCCCTCACTGCGGGAAGTGAAATTACAGGGAACCAGGCAGAGGGCCTTCTAGGCAGTGCCAAAATGTCTTGTGCTGGCCTTGCTTCCACCACTTTTAGTGACTATCATAGTCATTTCACTGGAGGTTTGCATGAAGCTACAGGCACATTCCTCCAAAAGATGCATGTTCAGTGCTGCCCTTCAATGAAAAAAAATAAAATAGAACAACTTAGCCCAGAGCTCTAGAGTCTAGTGTTTGGCTGTGACTTACTTTTTCAGTTTGTTAATGGAATATCTGCAGTAGGATTTCATAAAATACAACTGAATACCTTTGAGCCAGTAATGATAATGAATGGGAAGGCAGGCTGCTGAAATATTCATCCCATCCTTCAAAGCCGTTACAATTAATCAGCTATGCATACACCTTCCTATAGTGCCAATCTATTTGCACAGCAAGTCTTTGTTATGTATTTTTCTCACAGAAATTCTGCACACATCCTGATGTTTTATAATGCTCTGAAGGAAGGCTGTCGTGACTGATGCTTAAGTAAATATTTTGCTGGCCTAGAACATTATGTGCACTGTCTAATCCATGCTGAGGAATATTGATTTCCTGTACAAAATAAGAGGAAGTCACATTGAGATTTGAACATGAAACAAATACATAAATGCAAAACTAAATCAGCAAGGGAAGGAGAGTTGATGAGTTGATATTCCAAATTTAATGGTCATCTGCAGGGCAATGGGTCAACCAGCTGCTTCCAAACTGTTTTCCAGGGAACCCTGGGATTCCTTAGAAGTTTACCAAGAGTTCCTTAATGAGATCTATAATGTCAAGCACATCTCTCTAAAGCAGGGGTCAGCAACCTTTTTTAGCCATGGGCCGGTCCACTGTCCCTCAGACCATGTGGCGGGCCAGACTATTTTTTTGGGGGGGGATGAACAAATTCCTTTGCCCCACAAATAACCCAGAGATGCATTTTAAATAAAAGGACACATTCTACTCATGTAAAAACTGTCAGCGGGCCGGATTGAGAAGGAGAATGGGAGGTATCCAGCCCCTGGGCCTTAGGTTGCCTACCCCTGCTCTAAAGGACCATGGCTGATCCCCACCCCTTGCAAATGGCAGCTAAAACAAGAGCTGGGGATCTTTTCAGCCCTAGTTATGCATTACTATATTGGTAACCTATGTACCTGGCAGGGGGTGCATGTCAGTGGTGGGTGGGGACAGGGGAAAAACTGGGCAGAGCAAAGGATGTGACTCTTACATTTGAACAGCAAGCTACATTCCAGTCATGTGTAAGTTAAGGGATTTCTACATATACAGAGAGACATCATTCTAACTGCAATCTAGGCAAGTCTGAGGAGCACATTACAAGGAACCATTCCAGCTGACTGAAGGAGAGCATGGAGCACATATGGAGAGAGACATGGTCTTCTGGATAGTTATGAGGGTCAAATAGGAAACTTGGAGGGCCTAGTTTGGGCTCCAAGACTGATCTGGAGGGCCCAGAGCTAGTATGGACTAAGATAGCTTTGCCACAGGAATCCATGTACCAGTAACCTCCCAATTAGATTACTGCAATGCATGCTACATATGGCCTCTTTTGAATTCGTCCTGAAGCTGCAATATGACCACCAGAGCATTAAGGCTAACCAAAATCATAAAACACTGGTTTTGGTATATCTGCACCAGCCTTCAGCAGTTAGTGTGTGTGTGTGTGTGTGTGTGTGTGTGTGTGTAGAACCAACTCTATTACAGTGATACCTTGGTTTACAGCCATAATCCGTTCCGGAGGTCCGGCTGTAAACCAAAACAGGTTGTAACCCAAGGCGCACTTTCGCCAATGGTGCCTCCCCCCAAAAATTGGTTGTAATCCCAAAAAAAAGGGACACACACTTCAGGGTTTGACATGGTTGTAATCCAAAACGGTTGCACACCAAGGTACTACTGTATCTGATGTACATCTTTTAATTTTTTTTTAACTGTTTCATTGGATTTTAATGCATATGATTATGTGGTAGTAAATTACCCTGGGATCTTATGGTAAAGAGAGGGTAAGAAATCTCGTAAATAAATAAAATATTTATGATCTCCTTGAAAAGTGTGGCTGATTTAATCTCAGGAGATTTGTTTGGTATTCGTGTTTCCCCATGGAAGATTTATATCCCTGCATCACCTTCTACACACTTGGCTTTTTGTTTCAGGGGAACAGCTGAATCTAAAGACTCGAAGGGAATAAATCCACTTCAGAAGCTTCCAGCTGGCTTCAATGAGTTGTGTGGGAGTTGCGAGGTTACACAACATGTCTCCAAGATGTATCACTTCGCAGTAATAATTCACCCTGTGCTAAGTGCTCCCCCTCCTATATTTTCAGAAGCTCTCCACAGGACCCAAAGCTGTCTAGACACCTTTACTCCTACAGAGGAAGCAAGGAAACATTTTCACCAACCAAGGATCATCTTTCCTTTTTCTCTCTAAATAACATGCTGGTTACACACTCCACCTTCCCATTATTTGCTTTTATGCTAAATCAAAATCTGTTACATACAAACTCACAATATATTGCAGTTCAGTTAGTATCCACACATATGTGCCTTCAGATCAAAGTTAGTTCTTACAAGAGAGAGCAGAAATATGTCTCTAACAGCACAATCCGAATTCTAGATCTGCCAGGTTAAAGAAGGCTGAATAAAGTGTCTCAAGTGAGCCCGGGGCTCAGCCACTGTAATCCCTGCAACCCATTTTAGCTGCACTCTGCTAGCTCAGTTAAGCTTAGCCACTGATGAAACATAGTCTGGCATAAGTCCAGAGTCTCCAAGTGTCCCTGTTTTCCAGGGACGTCCCTGGTTTAGAGAAGCTGTCCCAGATTCTGATTTGATCCCGGAATGTCCCACTTTCCCTTAGTAAAGGTAAAGGGACCCCTGACCATTAGTTCCAGTCGTGACCGACTCTGGGGTTGCGGCGCTCATCTCGCTTTATTGGCCGAGGGAGCCGGCGTACAGCTTCCGGGTCATGTGGCCAGCATGACTAAGCTGTTTCTGGTGAACCAGAGCAGAGCATGGAAACGCCGTTTACCTTCTTGCCAGAGCGGTACCTATTTATCTACTTGCACTTTGACGTGCTTTCGAACTGCTAGGTTGGCAGGAGCAGGGACCGAGCAATGGGAGCTCACCCCGTCGCGGGGATTCAAACCGTGACCTTCTGATCGGCAAGTCCTAGGCTCTGTGGTTTAACCCACAGCGCCACCCGTGCCCATCCCTTAGGATGTCCCTATTTTCATTGGAGAAATGTTGGAAGGTATGGAGTTATCCGACCCCGAAGCCGTTTGAAGGCAATCCTGTATAGGGAGGTTTGTTTAATGTTTAATGTTTTATTATGTTTTTATATATATTGGAAGCTGCCCAGAGTGGCTGGGGCAACCCAGTAGGATGAGTGGGGTATAAATAGTAAAATTATATTTGTGGAATGTGGTGTCCCTACTTTCATTGGAGAAATGTTGGAGGGTATGTAAGTCTGCAAAAAGAGGCATTCCAAGGGTATACCAGGGACAAGACAGAGCAAGGAAAGACAACTATTCCAAACCTCTTCCAGCTCACTCATGTGACACAGCAACTCACAAGAACGTACATCAGCAAAAAGGGTGGTGCAAGTAAAACTCTGTTTTTAAGGCTTGTTTTCCTTCTTCCAGGTTCAGGCCTCTCAGCCAGCAATAGCCCAGACCATGAACATAGTTTGAAATGGGCATGGACTGTCTTGTTTTTAATTGATTGTATGCAAGTCATGCTGGGAGCCTTAGCTGAAAAGCGGTATTTAAAAAAATGTTTAAAATAAATGAATATGATGTGTAACTAATCAGACTTGGCTATATGGCAGGTGGGGGACCCCACTGGGACGAATGAAGCTCGTTTCATTCATTGCTTTCTGTAATGAAATGATTCCAAACCCTTTCTCGGGAATCACATGCAATTCCCCAAAGGGGGGAATTTATTAAATACATATAGAATAGGTAAATTAAATAAAGATTCCTAGATAATGCCAAAGATGCTAATTAAGGTACCATAGTGTTGACTGAGTTCTAATCACAACATTAGGTTGCTTCAGATTTAGGATCTGGCTCTGATAGCAGATGATGCTTTTGAGGTCCGTTTTCTCTCACTACTATACTGAGCATGCTAGCAAGTCCACACTGAGCTGACTGTGTGAAGAACAGGATATAAATCCAGTGCAGAAGTAAATAAAATAAGTATACTGTATAATTTATTTGTTGTTGTTGTTGTTGTTTAAAAAAATAGCCTTTGGACAATTAGAGCTTGAGCCTGCAACTTATATGCAATGCAATGCATTACATGAAAACACATGAAATGAAACGAAGATAGCTGCTTTAGTGAGAGCAAGGGCAGCCAATGTGGTGCTACCCAGATGTTGTTGGACTCCAAATACCATCAGCCTGAAACAGCATGGCTAGTGATCAGGAATTATGGAAGCTGTAGCCCAGTGACTTCTGGACAGCATCACATTTACTACTCCTAAATTTGAGAAAGGGCCCTTTGTAGAAGAGAGAAAAGTAGATGCTTAATATTTTCTCTATCTGCTTCTTTTTCACTGGAGCTTCTTCCTCCGTTTTTCTGCCCCACGCCCACTAAGATTACAGGCATATACAGTGGACGCTAGGGTTGCGAACGTGATCCGTGCGGGATGCACGTTTGCAACCTGTAGCAGCGTGTCTGTGCACGCGTGGGTTGCGGTTCGGCGCGTCTGCGCATGCACATGCGCAAAACGCAATTAACGCTTCTGCACATGCACAACTGCTGAAGCCCAGAAGTAACCCGTTCCAGTACTTCCGGGTTTTGGTGGTCCACAACCCGAAAAAACACAACCTGAAGTGTCTGTAACCCGAGGTATGACTGTATCTGTGAGCCTTACTATGTTTTTTAAATCCTGCAGGGGGCACCCACTGGTATGTAGGGCAGCTCCATCAGAAACAAGAGAGGCAATTCTTCACTTCAAATTGTCCTGTTCTGAAGAACAGTCCAACAAAGTTTTCTACACAGGTCTTCATGGACTGTTTCAATAAACATAATTTTTTTTTGTTTCCCATGTTGCTTTTGCATGTGTTACCCCCCACACATCTACTCCACTCCCTTTCTGCATAAATCTGCAAACAAACAAATAATTTAATGGTGGGTGGAAATTAAATATATATTTAAATGGCATCTGTGTACCCCCTCCCCTAAAAAAGCCCCACCATGCTCCTCAATGCCTTTTCTTTCAAGATATACATTTCAAAGCGTTTTTGAACCGAATATTACACCTGAGCATTCAGGATGTACACCATCCAATGTATTACTAGATTCTAATTCACACATTAGATTGGGAAGCCTGCATCAGATCCATTCATATTACAAATCAAAAAGATAAAATCATTGCTTTCTGCAATATTTTTATAAGAAAGGTGCAATATCTGCTTGTGTGTCCATAGTGACATACACATGAAGTGATAACTTGCATACATGTTTATGGGAAGATTACTTTGGGGATCTTTACTGGGGACAATTGAACACCATGGAAGTTACTGCAATACTCTTACTTTAGAAACACCAATATGTTAGTTTACTTAAGGGAATTTAGGAAGAACAACACAATTACTTTGATTGAAGTATTTACATAAAATAGCAGACAGTAAAATGGCTTTGTGGTTTGATGTGCCAAATGAGAGCTATCATTTTCTCATTTTAAGTTGTCAGAACTCCCAAAATAATTCAATTTTTGGTTTTTGGTTTTGGTTTTGGTTTTTAAATCCCCATGGCAAATGACTCTGTTTTGAGTAAATTAAAAAGAGTGACCCTAAAATTATTTGTGCACTGTAGGTAACAAAGTTTTCTATACCAGAGCTGGTATAGAATCCATTTCATTTTAAAATAATCTGATCTCCCAGAAAATACTAAAATGAATAGAAGAAACTATTTCTAGGTGAGTTGCATAAAGGGCAATAAACGTATAGTGCACAGCATCTGAAAGGAGCAGGTTCACAGTTTGGGGTGTTCATAGAATCATCACTGGGGGCTCAAGTGGCCTTGGTGGATAGGAGTGCCTTTTTCAGTTACAGTTGGTTTGCCAGCTATGGCGTCCGTTGGACAGAGATGACTTGGCCACTGTACTTTGTGCTCTGGTAACTTCCAGATCAGATTATTGTAATGTACTGTATCTGGAGATGCCCTTGAAGATGACTTGGAAACTTCTTCTTTTTTTAATTATTTTTTATTCATTTTACAGTACAAAAATATAAAAACACATAACACAATTTTTCACAAATACATTTTTTTGGAGTTCCCTCAGCTCTTCTGCAAATCCTCCATTTTAGTCCTTCTTCCGCATTTCTTAATCTAATATTGCCTTATATTAAAAACCTCCTCCCTCTTATTCCCTTTTTTACAATATTTCTGATATTATTTTCACAGAGCCTCTTGTAAACCTACAAACGTTAATTGTTCATCGCAAATACTTTTCAAATAGTCTACAAATTTACTCCAGTCTTCAGTGAATCTGTGGTCTCGTAGGCCTCGGATCCTTCCTGTTAGTTTATCAAGTTCCGCATATTCCATTAACTTCATTCTCCATTCTTCCATCGACGGTAATTCTTCTTGTTTCCATTTTTGGGCTAGCAGTATTCTTGCCACTGTTACTGCGTATAGAAAAAGCTTATAATCTTTTCTGCTTATTTCATTTCCTACCATTCCTAACAAAAATGCCTCTAGTTTCTTAACAAATGTGTACTTCAACATTTTTTTCAATTCGTTATATATCATTTCCCAGAAGCCTTTCACCTTCTTACATTCCCACCACATATGATAAAAAGTCCCTTCCTTTTCTTTACATTTCCAAGACTTGGAAACTTCAATTGGTCCCAAATGAAGTCGCCAGTGGCTCTCTGAGGTTCCCTTCATATCTCAGATGACCTCTTTATTAAACCAGCTGCACTGGCTGCCAGTTTATTTCCAGGCCAGATTCAAGGCACTCATGTTCATGTTTAAATCCCTGAATAACTCAAGCCACAAATACCTGAAAGTCCATCTCCTTTCCCTCAGCACTCCTTTCTCTGCTGAAATTGGCAGAGGGAGCCCTCTTGGTTGTTCCACTGCTCTCAGAAGCTCAGGGTAGTGGTGGCCAGGGAGAGGGCGCTTTCTCTGGCAGTCCCCAAGTTGAGGTATGATAGTATTGTACCACTTAATGTCAAAATAGGCTTCTAAGGATCTTACAAAGTATAAAAACCAGTTATACAAACTTTGAAATATAAACACCCATACTTATATGCGACAATCTCACTAAAAAAAACTCCCACAAAAAACAAAACACCAATTAAAACAGAAGGCTTCAGCTTAGAGATCAGGTGGATGCTTATGTAAGCATGTGCCTATTCAAAAGCTGGCAGGATGCCAGTACAGATGGGGCCTCTTGTATTTCAGCAGGGAGTGCATCCCATAAAACTGTGGTCACCAGTATATATATTAAAAAGCCTGCCTCCATGTCACCATCTTTCCAGCTATCTCTGTGGAATAGGAGAGATAAGGTAAGAAATGTCCTAAGGTGACATCACAGGGGAACATAAAAATATAGGATAGCAGATGGTAAGCTTTAAATCAGAAAGGCTGCCTAAACCTACACTGAGTGTCCAAAAGCTATTGCTGAGATAGAGACTGGTGGAAAGATGGCTTTATATGAAGTGGAAGAGGCTGCCTAAGTGCACTTGAGGCCTTAACACACCAGGAGGAAAGGCTTAACTGGGTTTTCGACTAACACAAGGATGCAGAAATGTAGAGAATAGGAAGCTGAGAAAGGTAAAGGTATGAAGGAGGAACAAAATACTGAAATCAACTTGTGCTGAGGAAGGAGAAGTAAAGAGAAACAGTTTCCTGAGTTTCACCATCATGGGCTCAGTAGCAGCTGAATTCTAGCAAAATCTATGGTGGGAAAATTTACCTGGCTGAAGAAGGTTGCCTATTACCATCATCCAGCAAACTGGTGTCCAAGTTCAAGTGATGATGAGGGGGTGTGAGTGTGAGTGTGAGTGAGAGAGAGAACAAAGAAACATAGCTGAGGAGCAGGGAGAAGGGAGAATAAGGCAAATGTAAGGATCAAGCAAAGCTGAAGACAAGGTCTTGCTCCTGCAAGCATCCACTGCTTTTGAGAAAGCTTGAAGAAGCGTGTGTGAAGTGAAGAAGACTGAAAAAGTTGGGGCCTGAGAGGTTTCCAGGTATTAGAGAGAAACTTCATGCTGGGTGTGTGCTTCTAATCCATTACATGATCTCATTAAGGGAAGTACTGGCAGAGAGACATATTTAATGATAAAAGGCACAGGAAGAAAACTGCCAATAGAGGGGTCACAAAGGGTCTCTGATCAGTCAGAACTTGCAGCCAGGTGACTGAGAAGAAGAAGAGTTTGGATTTGATATCCTGCTTTATCACTACCCTAAGGAGTCTCAAAGCGGCTAACAACCTCCTTTCCCTTCCTCCCCCACAACAAATACTCTGTGAGGTGAGAGAGGCTGAGAGACTTCAGAGAAGTTTGATGAGCCCAAGGTCACCCAGCAGCTGCATGTGGAGGAGTGGAGACACAAACCCGGTTCACCAGATTACAAGACTACCGCTCTTAACCACTACACCACCACTGAGATGCCCCTCATGAGGAATGGTGGAGACATTTCCAGGAACTGTATATTTAGATTTAATCCCTTTACCAGTGAATTTACCAATTGCTTGCTGTAGTATGCCCTTTGGGGTGTGCAAGGGTTCAGGTATGTATTCATGTTAATGCTGCCATAGCGAGGAAATCCCCCACCCAATATCTACTATTTAGTAGGAACTACTACTTAGAGCATCTTCCTGATCAGAGGATACCAAGCTTGAACTACTGTAGCTCCCTCTGAGTCTTTGTCATAATGCTGTGCTCACTGCTTAGAGCAAAGCATACAAAGACACAGAATTCCAGTCACCTCTAGATTCTTGGTAATAATGTACTAATGACTGCCAGCTTGGGCAGCTTTATAAAGGAGTTAGACAAATTCATGGAAGATACAGCTATCTATGACTGCTAATCACAATATTACCTCCAGTATCAGAGGCACTATGAGGGTTTCCCATCAGCAACTGGGTAGTCACTATGGGAATAGAAAGCTGGAAAAGATGAATCCTTTGGTTTGCTGCATCAGGGTTTTCTCATTATTATTTTTATTACCATCGACATGTGCATGGCAGAAGATGCTTACTAACCAGAGGATGCTTTTCTACCAAGAGCTTACAGTTTATGATTCAACTTGGAGGAGACAAGTTGTAAGGGGTGCATGAAGTCCCACCACCATATTGTTCCTTAATTCTTATGCAACCATTTTTGGAGAGGGAAAACTATTTGCATGTTTTGCAAATAGTAGATAGCGTTGGCAGTGGCTCTTTTTCCTACCCCCCCGACCCCCCTTTGCTAAAATCATGACACAGCACCAGACTGTTTCAGGAATAATAAGTAAGGGAAGTCAGGATATCTGCTTGTAGCAGAAAGCCTTGTGTATGCAAGGTTCTAGAGCATCCAGAGAGCATCCATGTATTCAAAAGGGCCTTCAGGCAGGGCCTTCCAAGAGTTTGAAGGCAATAAAAATGGGGAGGGAGGGACATGAAGCATACTCAACCCTGCTGCCAACAGCTCAGTGCTAGATACAATGGGAGGGGAGAAATTGGGTATAGGTTTAAGTGGGAAAGAATATGGATTTATTTTAGTTACACATACTTAGGCACAGTTATGGAAAGAGGGCCTGGAGATCAGATAGATAGATAGATAGATGATAGATAGATAGATAGATAGATAGATAGATAGATAGATAGATAGATGATAGATAGATAGATAGATAGATAGATAGATGATAGATAGATATAGATAGATGATAGATAGATAGATAGATAGATAGATAGATAGATAGATAGATAGATAGATGATAGATAGATAATGTTGGTTTCGGGCTATGAAAAGACTTAGCTATTCATTCAACTTGCCCATCAAAATGGTTTGCAAGGCTAGGAGAGATATATGTTCCAATGCAAGCAAGCTATTGATTTCTAGTGACTATAATGAGATATAATGTAGGCAATTTGTTTCTTCCACAAATGTGAGGCGTATCAAGGAGGCCTGCTGCAGATTTGATCCAAACTTTTTCAAGTTCTAAATCAATAGCATTCTATTGTTTCATTGCATTTCATTAAGTATAAATGATCACCTGAAATATCACAAAGCGGGAAACTGCTGAGGCTTACACCCAAAGTAATTTCAATTATCCCTTTACTTCAGACATTTAGACTGCTAAGTTATTCTTTCTGATTGTATTAAGATGTTATTGCCTCTTTATTGCCAGTAAAACAGTATGTTTTCCAAGGCTCTTTATTATAATCTGCCAAAGGGACATCTGAATATGGAACAAGCAGTTTAGCACTTACCCAAGAGACTTTTGAATAGTGCTGAGCCTGGTAAAATGCAACACATCTGTATATGAAAGCATAAAATGTTTGAAGCAGCATATACAGTTGTGAAGCCTTATAATGCAGGCATAAATATTCATCTCTTCCATGCAAGAGACATATCTGAAAGACCTAAATAACTCTCCATCTATTTAGATATAGATAATACGGTTGTAAAGAGCAGTTATTTGGACACTATTGATAGACATGCTCCCAAGGGCTCATTTTGCATGTATGGGAAATCTATGTACCTCCAAATGCTGTTGCAGTTTCCATCATCCTTAGCTATTGGTTGTGCTGACTGAGGCTGGTGAAAGTTACATACTAGGATAATCTGAACAGCCACAGGTCTCTACTCCCTATTTCCCTTGGCTTGCAAATAAACTGAGCTACTCCCTACTCCCTATTCCCCACCCAAATGAAGAACTATATGAGATTCTTTCCAAAACAATCCACCACCACCCAAGCTCCGGATGTGTCATTGACATCTGGAGATCACACAAGCTTGAAGGGTTCTACAATTACAGGTGCAAATGACAGCCATGGAGTGGTCCTTCTAGTGGGATGTCTTTCAGTAGGCCTACTTCACACTGGCTTAGTACTGTGTTGAAATCTGCACTGCAATTTCTCAAAAGCAATGATTTGTGGTAGTATGAAGTGTTTGAAATCTGTGCGAGCTTCCATACATGTCAGTTAATGCAGGAGTAGGAAACCTTGGTCCTGAGATTCTCAGGACTCTCTCAATATATATTAGGAGAAATGAATTTTCATGAAGGTTTTAATAAAAATCACCAACAGATACAGAAATGTGGTGAACTGAACTTAAGATTGGAAGAAACCGAGCAAAACAAAAATTGACACATTCATCCACCCCTATGCAAAAACCATCTAAGCTAATGCTCAACATAGCACATCCTGTGACAATTAATTACATAAATAAATTATGTATTTTATATTTTCTTTTACATGTGGTTAATTTATGGCCCATCAATTTCACTGTATGAAGCTGAGTCCGGATAGTGATATCTATATCTATATTTAGAATATAGCTTTTGACAGGTTACATATAAACCATGTTGAGACCTTCACTGCATGAAATTTGCCTGTGAAACCCAGATTTTAAATTACCAGAAAAGTTCACAGATACATTTTAATAAAGCCTGCCTGCATCTATTCTTTCTTTCCTTTGTAGCTTTGGAATGTCATTACATTCTACAAGCATTTGTAAAATTAACAACCTCCACTAGACTGTAATCTTGGTTACAAGGTTTCATAGCCTCTTGCGATTTAAAGGCCATGATACTACATAAAACCCTATAAAAACATAGTGCATAACATAAAAATAGCTTTAGAAGGTCAAACATTGATTTGTGATGGGATGTTTCGTCATGAATGATGCTGCATGAGGCATATAACCATTTTTCAAATATACTAATAGAAGCAATGACGACTATATTTAGAGTTATATTGAATCATTGTAACATTTCTGTATCTTACCACTTGAGAATTGTTGCTGACATCCATTGCTTCTATGCAAGGCAATCACACAGATTAATTGATGCCCAGAGCCCATTCTTGTTTTATGCTGGATACATTGTTGCCACCACTTACACAAACATATGCTCCTTACTAACTGGGAAGCCATATGTGCAAAATCACTCTCCTAAATGGGCAGGGTGATTTCCTACACATCACAAAGCCATCTTTCTGCACAGCTGGAAGCGTATGCAGTTTTGACATCTACATTATGAATATGAGACCCACATCTAAATACCACCCAAGGAAAATTTCATTTGCTGTATCAAAACTTTTTTTTTTAGTTTCCATCTAAATTCCTCAGATGTTCAACTTGAAGAGTTTGCAGAACTACCTCTGACACATATGCAGGTATGTGGGTGACCCACGGCGAGTCCAGTCCAGACTATGAAACAGCCTACTTTCTGGTTGTGCAGTCCAGGTTGTGAAACAGCCTTCCCAAGGCAGGAATGCTGCACCCTAACTCATATACTGAAATGCACACTCCTCATTCATTATTATTGCTGTTTTATATCTCACTCTTGTAGAGCTGGGCTCAGAAGTGCTTATAGCAAAGAATGCATTTTAAAAATAATAGCAGAATTCAAGGACCTTTGCGGAGAGATGTCAAAAAAAGTTTTATGTGTTTTAAAATCCAGCTTTGGAGTTAAAGGTGGGTTACAGGAAATGCCTAGCATGGGTGGAAGGCATGTCTACTCATTCAAGGGGACCCTATTGTCTCCACTGACTGCCTACTTAAACTGTGGCATCTTTTCCTACTTTGCATATTGCTTCTGAAGAAACATTCAACCCTCAGGAGTGGTTTAGAACACAAGGGGTGGAATTCAATGTTGTGCTTTTCCAAATGTTCCATCTGCACGAGCATTTCAGCTTGCCAGGTAGAATGATCCCCACTTCTTTTTCTGCCACGTGCTGCTCTAGGGTTCACCTGACCCCTCCAGCTAATGTGGAGGAAGAAGGGGGGGGAGCCTTCTTGCCTATTTGGAAGTTCTTGTTCAGAGCTTCCACTAACAGGGCTGGTTTGGTAAATTTCACCAAAGGGTTTCTCAGAGTAAACCCACTGAAATTGATGGACCTAAGTTCTGAATCTTAATTCATTCCAATGAAACTTGCATCATATTGGATACAACTCAAGGATGTGCTTATAATTCTGTGGAGCTGGCCTTATGTTTTCCTGATAATACCTGACTTGAGAAGTTGTGTGTGGAGGTAATAATTTAGACTCTTCCCTGCCAATTAATATGGAGTTCCCACTGAGCTGTGGAACGGACATTTTCTCCACAAGTCTGCAGGCTTGTAATCTATATTTCAGTTTCCAGTTGTGATACCATACCATGTTACTGGAAACTGTATCACTTGAACACTTTAGAAGAGACCTAGAAGATCAATATGGGAACAATTTAGGCATTTCCCAGAAAACAATCAGGTACCTACTTTCTAAATAAGGGCTTGAGCAGGAGTGAAGGAAGAGAAGTATTTGAAGGAAGGACCATGGTTCATGTTGGAGTGTTAAGAGATTTTATATTTGAAGTTGGCAGGAGCTGGTTCCAACTTCAAGAGAAACTCCGGACAATTAGAAGTTGAGGTGGGACCAGATGGAATTTGCAACTGAGGCATGTGAAATTCACTAACACAGTCACCATGAAGGCCTTCATTCCTAACCCAACTCACAACACCCAAGAACAACCCTTTATCTGGGGCATTGTGAAGGATCCGAAAGGTAGCTGGGCTCCCAACACAGTTGCTGCCACTTAGACAACTTGGATCATTTCTCCTAACCCTGAATAAACTTGGTGAAACCCCTCTTTCAGTTTAGCTGCCCACAAACAGGGTGGAATTTTTTTGAAATGTCATTTGCACTCAAGCTTTATAAAAGCAGAAGTGCTCTTCTGTATCATCTGATCTCGACCAGGCATCCCCAGCCTTTGGTACTCCAGATGTTTTGGACTACAATTCCTGATCACTGGTCCTGTTAGTTAGGGATCATGGGAGTTGTAGGCCAAAACATCTGGAGGGCCGCAGGTTGGGGGTGCCTGATCTAGATAGTTGACAGAATGTAAGCCATCCAGCTCCCCAAACTTATTATTATGGTGCTCTCTAAAGTTTCTGTGGTCACCTTGATGCTAAATAGTCAATATTTCCATCGGCTTTCCCATACAATTATGCATTTTGTGAGGGTGGCAGAAGTTCCTGAGCCCAAGACCTAGAAATGTGCAAAATTATTTATACTTTAAAAACTTTTCTTGAAATTCAGGACCCCACTAAACATTGCTTTGGGCAATATTCAGTACTAACTTAAAGAGCTGTGTGAACCCTCCTGTGAAATGTTGGGAAATGCAGGATGAATGTATGCCATCTCTAGCTTTCACATTTCAAAGCCAAATTGTACAGAGTTTTAATTGGCCGATAATATAGAATGCTAAGTGCTAATTTTGAATGCAAAACATCAATTATGGATTGCATCTGTGCTTATTGCTTATTTTGCAAATGCAAATAGATGAGAAAGGAGTCTTTTAAAATAATGCATTTTTAAAAATTGCTATATAATTTAATACTATTTAAAAGGTGCACATCACATTATAAAAGGAAAGTTTGCATATTCCTATTATGTCAGATTTGAGATGTTTTAATAAAGCAGATGGTATTTCACCTAGCAAGGATTTTTTTAAAAAAGAAAAAGAAAAAACACTTTTCATAGGCCAATATTCTCTGCATCAACTTTCCAGAAATGTTATATTACTGTATTTCTTTCAACACTCCATAGCCAGCCTGTGGCTAGTAAATAGCTCATGCTTAATTAATTCCTTCTAATTTTTGTTCCCTAACGACAACTCAAAGGAGCATTTCTATTTTAAAAAATGAAAAAGAAGGATTTTAATTTAGGAGCTCAAGCAAGTTTGCCTGTAATTCTGGCATGGACCAATTATCTCCCAAACACTGTAATGGTATCTTGGATGCCACACTGTAGCATGACAAATCAGTTTTATGACTTTTTTTTTTCCTTTTTAGCATCATAAACGAAAATTTCCCGAACCAAAATTACTTGCAGGGGCCTACCGGTAATCTTCTCAGTGTTCACCTCCCCCCCCCCAACTGCTTTGAATGTTTCCGCAATTATGAGAAACTTAAGTGGTGCTCTCAACATGCTGCCTTCTAGGTAGACTTCCTAAAGTGTCTCCTTGTTTCTCATTGAAGACTTAAGGCAAAACTAATCTGTGTTAAGCAATACTGATTATGCACTCAGAAGTAACTTGCCAATCTACAGAGTCCATCATTCTATACAAGAAGAAGTCCAGCAACTATTATTTGAACCTTTGAAAATTAGCTGATGGGTTATCATTTTCTGCTATAGAGTGGGGTCCAGCTAACTGAGCTATGGAAGAGCTTGCAGCTGTTATGGTTCCATACTCTCTCCCTGATAATGCAGATGCCATTCCCTGATAATGCAGATGAACACTCCAGAATTACAAACTGGGCAGGCACCCAGGAGGAGAGCCCTAGGACCCAGATTCTGCCTTACTTTAAGAGGCAGTTCAGGTTTCTTCCTCTGACAATGACACTGATTCCTGGGAATCACCCACATTAGTGTAATGAACACTGTTGCTACCACCCAAAAGCTGTCAGAGCCATTGCCTAAGATCTAAGGGAGTGGTATCCAACATTAGCCATTATCAAAGCAGATCCATTGAAATCAATATGAGTCCATTGATGGAGCTACTTAATTGACTTATTTCCAAGGCCTTTATGTGACATAGTTTGCTGACAGAAGTCAGAGCTAGAGGCAAGTCCTTGGTTGAAGGATTATTAAAAGCCCACAAGTGGCTCCAGAGAATTGTTGGAGCAACGTTGTTATTGTCTTGAATCTGGCCCCAGAAAGCTACTTGTGCATCAGACAACACTGGAAGCCATCAGAACTACCAAGCACTACAGAATGGAGAAAGAAACCCTAGTAAGTTGCTTTATTTAGAAAACTTGCATGCTTCTTCAAGGCTAAGTGAAATGCATAAAATACAGAGGACAAGTGGTTCATTGACAGATGGCCTTTATTCATAAATTAACGGCCAAGCGAATTTCAGAATAATGTGCAACCATTTATCTCTCTCCTGTCCCCACTCCTGGTGCTTTGAAATCTTGCCCTCCACCCTCATTTTGTTTATATGCTTGGCTTACTCTCATATCAGTCTCTATAGCCGTACCAGGCATTGTAACTTTCCAACAATTTATCTTCACTCTCAAAAGTGCATTCCTCCATTGGCTCTCAAGACAGATAGATGCCAACCAGCAATCAATATACACTTTATGAATAAAATAATCTCTCTCCTCCCCACAACATTTTCACAGTATTTACTGTACTTGCAAAATTATTACATTTTGTTCTTTTAGGTTACATTCTGAAAGAATTCAAAATTCTGTTCGTTGTTCAAATTATAGCCTCAGACAGCTGTTCCCATGGGGAGCTGTCCAGGGTCGTAAATTTCTGCAACCAGCCTTCCAAGTTTGCCAGCACCCTTCTGGCATCCCAGCCTAGAAGTAGATAATTTAATGCAGCCTCAGTGTCAAACTTCTTTGTCAGGCCACAGATGGGAGGTGAATCATGAGTTTGATGAGACTCTTCTCCACCTTTATTTGATGCTCAGTAGTCAGTGAACCCATCTGTCTTTTCCTATGGAAAGGCTCACCTGATTTGCACACAGTATCATTTGAATACCCAAATAAAATAGGCAATATAAGGTTTAGCAAGTAAATATAGGTTTTAATATAGATTTCGGCCAATCTTGAATCATACAATTCAAAGGTTAAGGTCTTCTCAGTCCACATTTTCCTCAGCAACTTGGCTCAGTTCTGCTTAGTCCCTCAGTGACATCAGCACAAGTAAGCCAATATGAAACCCAAAGGCCATAATAGCTATGCTGGCCCATGCTTACAGTGACACCAAGCAGATCAATCAGTGGAATGGAAGGAAAGAGAAAGAGGTCAATGACGAGATTTACAGGTTTCAGAACCAGGAAGAGAATACTGGATAGTCTTTCTCCATCTTCCTGTCAGAAATTATACTGAAGCTAATCTTGCCAAGAACATAATAGCTTGTCAGTTAAACTACAAAGCAATTGATCTTCCATCTCTCAGACCCTTTACTTTTCAAATTTATTTTCTGCTTTAATTGAGAGTCATCTAACTTTCCATAGCAAATGGCAAAGAAATCATTGCCCATGCTGTCGGTTTAACAAAAAGGATGGAATGGGAAGACAATCTGTTGTCATAATCCAATATTCTGAAGCTTTTTTAAAACATTAAGGTTGCCAGATGCACAGATTGATGGTCTCAATTACTCTTGATGTTCGTGTTAGCCAAGGCTAGGATGCCATTTGACATACATCACTCACTGAGTTGAACCTACACAGAATTGGTTTTCATTACGACTTTGGTGAATACTTCCTTCGGGACTGTGGCTTGTGATGGAAACTATGGGGCAAGGTTGTTCACACACCAGCAGATATATTTTCAAAGGCAGTGAGCAGAGAAAGAACTTCATGTCTATTTGTTTACCTGTGATGAATATGGGCATATTTACCTTTCAGATGAGACAGCATGCAACAAGAAGCAAAGAATGAGCCACACATTTAACTTCTTTTCTCTATCACTGTCAAGGCCTAGCTGGAGCCTTAGATGGCTGTACCTGAATCCAGATCAGAGTTTGCCCTAGACAACTCAGGCTCCCTGAGGTCAGTGGATTAGGCTGGCAGATGTAGCCTGAAATGCAGCAAGTAAACGATAACACTCAGTTGACTTTGCAAGGCAAAATGTATTTAACTGTATCAGGCACAACTAGTCCAACAGCTTCATTCTGATTGCTACAGCATGATGGTTGCAGATGTTCATTCCCTTGTATGCCACAATAGCTCACTGCCTTAGGTCCCAACTTTAGGCACTGTAATTGCTGATTAATGCAGGGTCCAAGTATTGAGGGGAATAGGTACACTCTCCGAGGGTAGTATCATGTGGATCCTGGAGGGTTGCCAGTAAGGAAATCTAATCTTCAAGCATATATATATATATATATATATATATATATATATATATATACCGTATTTTTTGCACCATAACACTCACTTTTTTCCTCCTAGAAAGTAAGGGGAAATGTCTGTGCGTGTTATGGAGCGAATGCCTGCGGGTGGCGGGGGGGATCTGCTGCAGTCGTGAGCAGAGGATCCATGGTTCCCCTTCCTTCCCTCCTCCGTGGTTACAAAGCATGGATCCACATGGATCCTCAGGATTTTTGCATTGGGCTACTCCAAACTCACTGTCAGATCACATGTCTGTGGCCACAGCATGAACCACAAAAATCATATATCGACTATTTCGTTTAGAATATTTTTTTTCTTGTTTTCCTCTAAAAACTACGTGCGTGTTATGGTCTGGTGCGTGTTATAGAGCGAAAAATACGGTATATATATAGGTTCCTCACCCCTAGAACAGAAGGAGCTAAGGCCCAGGAATCTAAAAGAGACTTATCAGTACACTACTGTATTATTATTTAAACACATACCATTTTAACACATTACCATTATATTTATAACACATACCATAACCATGTGTTATGTCTGGCTCTACATACAAATATAAAGTACTTAAACAAAAGGAACTCAGGAAAGAGTACCATGAATATACCTAGGTCAGTCATGTCCATTCATTTCAATGGGTTTACTCTGAGCATGGCTAACATTGTGCTGATCAATTCTCTGTTTGGGTTTGTTGGTTGGTTGGCTGGCTGGCTGGCTGGTTGGTTGGTTGGTTGGATTTTCAAAATGGATGAGGCCCATGTTAAGAGTTTATCCCAGGCCTGGAGAAATGATGCTTGAAAACTAGGTTTTTGGACCACAGAACACTAGCATATGAGTGTACTGAAATTCCAGTTTGAGAAATCAAAGAGGTTGAGAACAGCAGACTAAAACTGGCAAAAAAAGGGGGGGGAGTAGGTGAATGAAATAATAAATATATAATAATTGCTATGAGGTTGAAATGTAAATATGATTGTGAAGGTCTAAAGTTCAACTGTGTTTTATTTATCACTATCTTGGCATAATGAGCTGGCACCTTGAATCTGTTCTGTGTTGTTCTCACCGCACTACACACACCCCTTCCCATCATTTAAAGCATAACTTATTATTACTTGAACTGTTAATGTGGGAAGAAACATTGGGGCTAATTACATGGAAAAAAATTAGCTCGCTGGAAAATAAGATACTAAAGTCAGCAGTTATTCTTTTTCATACTCCCAGCACACTCAAGGTTGGCCTCTCTTGAGGAGCAATTAGTTGTGCCAGGACAATGTGAGTCAAACTGGCAGCAATGTCATTTCCTCTACATTAAGTATCATAATTAATAAAAAAAAATATAAAACGTTGTCACAGGCTATCCAATTACTGTGCTAACATTCTTCTCCATTGAAAGGTTCAGAAGATAGATTTAACATCATCTGAAACAGGCCACAGGCTCAAAAGACCATAGTGTTCTACTCACACATAAACAAAGACAAGGCACACACCCCCTCTGGTGCATCACCTCTATTGGGTTTATAGGCCTCTGTGGGATTGAGGGTGAAGGGCTTTACTGGGGAGCCTCTTCTTCTCAAGGAACCTCCCCACACAATTCCCCACATAATTTTGAAATGCATAGTTAGCTTCTCCTGGTCAAGAAGTCAATGTGAAGAAGGTGAAGAGGGTGACGTATTGGAGATAGCACAGTAGGCCCTCAACCACCTTCCTATGATAACTTACTTGTGAGTGGAATGAACACCCTAATAGAACACAGCTGGTGTGAAGATGTGGATTGGTTTGAAAGAAGATCAAAGGTGTGATAATGTCTCTGTTCTCTCATCTCAGTTTGTCATTTGATCACATTTGAAATGTTTATATCAAGCATTTAAATCAAACATTTGTTATAGTCATGGCAGAACTCCCCCAATATTATTTAAAATCAGGTAACGGCCTTATACAGGGTCAGACCATTGGTCAATCTAGCTCACTATCATCTGCAGTGAGTCAGAACAGCTCTTCAGAGTTTCAGACAGGACTCTCCCAGCCAGGGCACTTAACCTTCTGCATACAAAACATTTGCTCTGCTGCTGACCTACTAAATCACCTTGTGCAGAAAAAAGTCTGGATGCCAACAAAAATGACACAATCTTAGCACCTGAAAGGCCTGCGGTATGGCAATGGGGACTTCTCACTAGTGGTAATCCATATGTGGAATTTCCTTCCCCTAGATATAGGGTTGGCTTCCTGAATGTTGAATTTTTTTGAATTGTTTGAATATGCATTTGATCATTTAGAATTACAGTGGTGCCTCGCAAGACGAAATTAATCCGTTCCTCGAGTCTCTTCGTCTAGCGGTTTTTTCGTCTTGTGAAGCAACCCTATTAGCGGCTTAGCGGATTAGCGCTATTAGCTGTTTAGCGGCTATTAAAGGCTTAGCGGCTATTAAAGGATTAGCGGATTAGCGGCTAAAAGGCTATTAGTGGCTTAGCGGCTTAGAAAAAGGGGGGGGGGAGCGAAAAAAAATCGGAACACTTGCAAGACGTTTTCGTCTTGCAAAGCAAGCCCATAGGGAAAATCATCTTGTGAAGCAGCTCAAAAACGGAAAACCCTTTCGTCTAGCGGGTTTTCCGTCTTGCAAGGCATTCGTCTTGCGGGGCACCACTGTACCCTACTGACAGTTATTCTGTGTAGGAGAAGTTGCAGGTTACCTACAAACACTCCTTCAGAAGGCAGGCAGGTAGGGGCTGTCTGAGAGCAGACACATTTGCCTTACTAGACAAACCTCCATTGCATACATTATAATACACCAAACTTTCATAGAAGTGAAGCAGAGTCACTATTTCTGCCACCAACGCTTGCCCATGCACATTCAGCGTAACTTTCAGAAGCTCTTTCAAAAGTGACTCTGAATTTATTTAAAAAGGAGCAACAGTGTGATATCCATTTCTGTGCGTTTCATTGCACATAGCACTCAAGAGGGAGATATATCCAATCTTTGATGACACTAAGCACGTTTCCAAATAACTGCTTGTCGCTTTCAGACTTTATATTTTTAGGTGCACATATTAAAACTCTTTCACACATGTAAACTTGATAGTATATGAAGAGGTCCTTGAGGCAGGAAAAATAGGGAATATAAGCAAATTGGTTTCAATGGATATGAAACTCTTCCTATTTCATTATACCAGCATTTTTTCAAGTGTGCTTGCTAAGAGTTCAGAGGGAACAAAACTCAATGGAAACTGTATTTATGCAAGGCCATTTGTGTTCCCAGATAATTCAATAGTAAATATCTTTCATTTGCCCGACTCATTACCACCTCTAATAAAACTTTTACAATGAAGTTTTCTCCTGTTAATATGATCTTGAATACGAGATCAGAGCAGAATTAAGCAGTATATTTTGAGAAGAGTTTTAAAATATTTATGCCACATCTCTCTCTCTCATATCTCCAATGATATCTTGTAATGTAAACTACAGTGGTAGAATCATGAATATTTATGTATTGCTCAGCTAGGGGAATTGATGTAAATTAAACAACTTTAAATGCTGGCAATATTTGCTTAAAGCCCATCTCTTTCTAAACCTGCCCTTAATGTGATGCTATTTCCTGGAGTCCATAAGACTTTCACCCGCCACACAGACAGAAGGTTGATGCTTTGACATCTGAAGCTTGGCATTTCATTGGCATGCAGCATAGAAAGAATAACCACCTTAAATAATGATTAAAAATTAGGACTGGCAGATACAGCAAAGTAAGCCTCTTTGCTGATCAGTATGCAGTAAAGGGCAGTGCTTAATTCTTCACCTGTTTGGAATAAATTTGGGATTGAATAAGGGACCTTTTTATTAATCAATGAAGGCCAGGAACCAGTCTCAAAATGTATTGAATATGAAGGCTGAGCTAGGAAAATTTCATGTTAATGCTTGTTTGTTCGTTTTAAAAAACGAACAGTTTTTCCATTAATAAAGTGAAAATAAAAATACAGTGCTGGAAATCACTAGTAGGTAGAGTGCTCTTGTCCTCAGTCAGTGGCGTAGCGTGGGTTGTCAGCACCCGGGGCAAGGCAAGTAATTTGTGCCCCCTAACACGTGGATTTGCGCCCCCTAACCCTAACCCCCAGATGTTGCGCCCGGTGCGGCCGGCCCCCCTGCACCCCCCACGCTACGCCACTGTCCTCAGGTCCTGCTTTTGGGATTCCCAGAGGCATCTGGTTGGTCACAAGATGCCAAACTAGATAGATCATTGGTTTGATCTGGCAGGCTTTTCTTATATTCTCATATGTATAAATTTGGGGAATTTGATGGTTTTTGTTTAATGCTGACATAAAATAATCTGCACCTCCTAGATTACTTTTGTGGATTGGAATTTATAGAGCAATTCAAATGCACTCTGTGCCAGGCTGTACAGAGGGGAGAGTTGAATTGGACAAATGTGTCCCTCCCTCCAGTCAGTCCGGCCTGCCTCCATTGGCCAGCTGCTAACTTCCACCTGAAAAGTGATGCCAGCATATTTCTGTTGCAGAGCCATCCCACATATGAGGCAGGGTGCCCTACCCACCCCACTGCTTCAACCACCACTGGAGAATAATAATATATTATAATAATTTATTATTTATACCCCGCCCATCTGGCTGAGCCTCCCCAGCCACTCTGGGCGGCTCCCAATCGAGTGTTAAAAACAATACAGCATTAAATATTAAAAACCTCCCTAAACAGGGATGCCTTCAGATGTCTTTTAAAGATAAGATAGTTGCTTATTTCCTTCACATATGATGGGAGGGCGTTCCACAGGGCAGGAGCCACTACCGAGAAGGCCCTCTGCCTGGTTCCCTGTAACCTCACTTCTCGCAATGAGGGAACTGCCAGAAGGCCCTCGGCGCTGGATCTCAGTGTCCGGGCTAAACAATGGGGGGTGGAGACGCTTCTTCATGTATATAGAACAGAGGCCGTTTAGGGCCGTTAGAAGAAATCCAAGTAAGGGAGGCTTTGGCAGTGGCAGAGTGGCACAGCATTCCTCTGCACAGCATCTCCACTGGTCTATTTCCACCCCAAAGGATGGAGGGAGACCAGAGGCAAAAGTTTTCTGTATTTCCTCCCTGTCACTGAGTTGGTGAGAGAGAGAGGCATCCCAGATGCCATTATGGAGTCCCCCCCCCTTGGCCTGCAGCCAGGTTTGCAAGGGCTTTTCCTTCAGGAGAAGATGTTGCATAGCCTCATGCCCCCGCTCACTGCAGAGGCAGCAGTGGGACATTTTGCCTCAAGCACTAGAATATATTGAGCCACCCCTGCTCTGCTGGTGTGGGACTTCTCCTTCTGCACACTGAATGTGCTTTCTGTTGGTGGGGCTGAGCTCTGTTAGACTGCCATCCAGTCCTGATTCCTGCTATAGCTCTAGGCTGCCTGCTCTCCAACCTATCTCAGCCACATGGATTAATGTCTGGGCTTCAAACATACCAAAATACATTTAAAATGTGTATTTACAAAGGAACATTCACAGTTCTAGATGGAGACTGAACCTGGGATGTGCTCTACCACTGAGCTAGCGTCCTTCCCCCAAAACTGGGAACCCAAGTCCTAACTTTCTTACCTATAACCAACCAGCCAAATATAGCAAATTGTAGATTTTGAAGGGACCCTGAGGGAATTTGTTAAGGATGCTGGGAATCTTAGTTCTGTGAGAGGTAAACTACAATTCATAGCACCTAAAATGGTAGAGTTGGAAGGGACCCCAAGGGTCTTCTAGTCCAAGATCTGGCAATGCAGGAATCTCAACTAGCTCATACATGACAGATGGCCATCCGACTTCTGCTTAAAAACTCTCCAATGAAGGAAAATCCACCACCTCTTGTTGGAGTTCTGTTCCACTGATTAACATTTGTGCTACCACTAGAGGCAATAAAAGAGTTATGCGTATACTTAACGCTTTCCTATAGAAACCTATGTGATTTATAATTGCTTAACATTAGTTAGAAAGGTGAATGAAACCAATGAGAGGGGCTTCCAAATAATTCTTAGAATGCATTGAGCCAACTCGACATGTACATGCAGATTGTCCAAGATATAGGTACTCAGGAAATTCTCTCTCTCTCTCTCTCTCTCTCTCTCTCTCTCTCTCTCACACACACACACACACACACACACACACACACACACACAAAATACATGTGTGTAGGAGACTGGATCATTGCTATCCAACTTGAGTTTTGGATGCCATTTAACTTGTAAGATATGCAGACTATAGGGGAAAAACATTTCCTTCCCCAAATTCTCTCAAAAGCTGCAAAGAGATCCCAAAAGCATAAATTGCATGAGGGGTTTTATATTTGAAGTTAACAATGCTTTGCCTTCTAAAGGCAGCAGATATTTATTTTCTGCTGTCAGAAGCCCCTGCTAAGTAGACAATGCAATTTCTCTTTATACAGCTTGTCAGTAATGCTCTGTCATCTCAAAAGAGCTTTCTCTGGAATCTGAGTGCAATTTCTGTGCTGCAAACCAAGTTGCGGGCAGCCTTGGGAACAGGGGACAAACACAAAGTTGTCCTGGGGAACCTTAGGGCTGTGTATAATCTTAGAAGTTTTGTCACTTATGGAAAAAATACACCCGTAGTGTCATTTATTGGATTAGGGAAGGCACATTGTTCACAGATGTGTAAACTCACTCTGAAGTTTTGGAGAATGTTTACAGTCGAGATAGCAACTGGAGACACAGAAGTGCTCAGCTTGTTATCAGAGCCATTCCATGTTTGGAATTAGATTAAACTTCCTTGGCCCCAGACGGTACAAGGATCAAGAGGAGATGATGTACCCTGACATTTAACCTGAGAAATGTATGGAGACCATATGGAGGTGATGTACCCTATTATTTCCCCTACCATTCCCAAAGATGCCCCATACCTCAAGTCTCCAGAGTTAGGGGACTCCCAGATTTCTGACACTCAGCACTAGATCTTCCACTCCATCTCCAAGATCTCAGAAGCACTGTCCAAAGTGAGTACTGGAAGATAAAATGCATGGCAGGCAAAACCACAGATATTTGAATGGGTGGACATTTGGCCCAACCACAAGAAAAACAGGCGTGTCTATCAAGTTGGCAGACACCTTGGTTATACAGGTGGGCGAGAATGACCTCTGTGCAAGAAAAGGCATTAAGTTCATGCTGGTGGCAGTGGCAGACCTCAAGGCAACTCTGGCATGGGGTACCAAAACATGCTTGGTTAGACTGAGCAAGAAAGAAAATGAACAAAGCAATATGGAACATAGTCACATGGTTCAGAGGCAGGGTGATACAGCACCACAGCATCAAATTTTCAAAAGGAACCCTCTTCAGACCTGATGGGGTGCACTTGTCAGCCACAGGGAATGGACTCTGGTGCAGGATGTGGCTCTGGGACTAAAAGGTTAGTTGCAGCTGTGAGTGATTTGGTGGTGAGTCAGCCAAAGGGGGGTGTGTGATTTGGGAGGCAGATAAGGCATTGGGTTGCATCCTTTTGCTAACTTGGTACCCCACGAAAGAGATCCAGGGGGTCTCTGTCCAGGAATCCACACAGAGACCAATGGGCCATAGTACCCTTTCCAATGGCAGCCTGGATGGGATTGTATCATCTGGTGCATGTCAGTAGTGACCCCTCAACCCAGGGGTGCCTCCATTTTCCCTATCAATAAGCAGTTGGGTTGCTTGGTGCTGGATGCATACCCAGTGCCTTGCCCAAAACCTACTTACCTCTGTAATCAATCAAGTTGTGGCCAATTTTCAACCCAATACAAATGTCCTGTGTATTTCAAGGGAATCCACACTTACATAGGGGTTCTGTTCCCAGCCACAGCACACATCACCAGGATGCATGAATGTGGGGATTCCCCTATTCCACCCCTCCACGTTCCTGCACATTCCGCCCTTGTTCTGCCCCATTCTGCTCCTGCCCCCTTTCAGCACCAAAAGCAAGGCACATGTCAGCATGTGTTTTGATCACATGCAAGTAGGGAGTTGCCTATATTTCTGTGGTTTTCCTCTCACCGGGCTACACCTGGGTATGCAACTAAAATGTTAAGAAGTCTTCATACTGTGCATAATTATATACACTTATATCAGGAACTCCCTTACTTACCCTGGCCCTAAATTCTTCATGACTTTGTAAATTAATATAGTGGCCTTGAACCTGGGCAGCCAACAGATGGGCAGAAACATGAAAGCAATTGTGACATGGACATAAGAAATAATCTCTCATTGTTCCTGGGTTTTCTCCCTTGGGTGGGGGATTGGCAAAATATTTGACTCATCCTGCATTTGGCTCTCTTCTAGCCTAATGCATTCATTTCAAAAGCCAATGACATTTGATGATTACATGTGCCAAAAAGGCAAGTGACAAGAGCAGTTAAAAAATGATCCTTCCAGCTATTGAAAGATACAAGTGAAGAGTCACAGAAATACAGATACTGAAAGTCAAAGCAATGTTGTCATTGAACGAAAAACTTTAAAAGCCCTCCATGGTCTAAATAGGGGGCAGGGTTTGCATGGATGCACTGCGGAAACCACCAGCACTTTACATCTGCAGCCTTTAAAAGATGGGGATATACTAGAACCAGATGTTGCCAGGACTTCATTTGGACAGTTTTTTCTTTCTTTCAATGAAATATCAACAATATTGAGAGGTGAGGAGAATGGTTGACAATTCTTTGGCATGTGACACTTCCCTGACATCCAGGGAGAAAATTGTAGAAAAAGACTTCTGACAAAGAAATATAGATAAAATTGGAGAAAACTAAAAGCTATTGTGTGCTGGATGCAGAAGCAATATCAAAGCATCAAGTCAAAGTGGTCCTAGTTTCAGTTTTTTGCACTGAGCAGTGGGATAGGCTAAACGATCTAAGTCCTTTCCCATTCTGATTCTGTGATTTTACCAAGTGGTCCATTTGTCCATTAGGACAAATGGGGCAGTGCCTCACTAGCCTCTATTTTTTCTACAACCAGTCCAGAGCAAGGGGGGAACCTTGATAATACAATGCCTTGTGTGAGCCAAAATATTGACACACACATAGCCCATACGATGCCCTCCTAAAGAGAGGTGCTGGGCTTTGGGAAGCAGGCACAAGGCTCTGGAGGGTCCTTGAACGCAGGGAAAGCTTTCGGAAGTAGACAGGAGGACTCTCAGACAACTGCCAGAGCCCTCATGCCTCCTTCCCAAAGCAAGTGCTTACTAGGTTTTGGGAAGGAGATGGGAAGGTGGCCCATTGGCTGTTGCACCCGGTGTTTGGGGGGGGGGTGGTTGTGCTGTCCTAAATCCACTTCTGTCCAGAGGGTCCTGGCTGCCACTTTTCTGCTCCTTAATCTCAGTGCTGCCTTTGTGGAACTCAGCAGAGAGGAGGATAGGAGCAAAATTAGAATTAGTTAGCTCTACTTCTCATGAGCTTTGCCACCACTTATGGTTGGTCTCCCTGCTTTCCACGCTACCATTTCCATAGGCATCACGCACCACCAATTCTACCTATCTCCTCTAAAATGAGGCCCCTGAGACATTGGGGATACCTTTTTAAAATGTTCATAGTTTTCACAGAGAGACACTCTTCAGACTTCAGCAAAATTTCTAATGTGTGCTTGCACTCTGATTCAAATGTGCATGCATGAAAACACACACACAATGCCAGAATTCTCCTCTGCTTCAATCCCTCACCATACCTACCTATCCTGAATTGCAACAATCCTATAATAAGTACAGCCAAGTCCCTTCTGAGATTAAACATTTTATTAAATACCCTTACATTTTTTAAAAAAAAAAAATTTATGGTGAGTTTCACATAGGGTGCCTCAATACTGCTGCTACTTTGCAAGAGGAATTCAAGCATACACCAAAAATTTGGATTTGTGCACTTACATTAAAGTGTTTTGTTGACCTAGTGCAACAAATCCATTTAAAAATAAACCCTGATTTCTATGTAGTTAGGGAAACGATGAGGAAATGCATTTAAAAGTATGGGACAGATGAACAAGAAACAGAAAGAAATACGCACACCGTTGCAAGCAAATACAGTAAGGGATGAACGCTCACTGTCATATAACTTCCCCACAAACATATCAGAACAAATGTTCAATAAAGAATGGACACAGTTTATATCCATGTAAATTTTGTGCAAGTGAATCAGGATGAATTCTGAAAAAGAATGTCACCTAGAGGAGTTCATTCAATAGTCCAGGGGTGGGAACTTTTGTCTCACCAGATGTTGCTGAACTACAATTCTCATAAGCCCCGTCAAGCTTGCCCAGTGGCCAGAGATGATTGGATTTGCACTTCAGCAACATCAGGGACACGGGTGGTGCTGTGGGTTAAACCACAGAGCCTAGGACTTGCCGATCAGAAGGTCGCGGTTTGAATCCCTGCGGCAGGGTGAGCTCCCGTTGCTCGGTCCCTGCTCCTGCCAACCTAGCAGTTCAAAAGCACGTCAAAGTGCAAGTAGATAAATAGGTACCACTCCGGCGGGAAGGTAAATGGCGTTTCCGTGCGCTGCTCTGGTTCGCCAGAAGTGGCTTAGTCATGCTGGCTACATGCTATACACCGGCTCCCTCGGCCAATAAAGCGAGATGAGCGCCGCAACCCCAGAGTCGGCCACGACTGGACCTAATGGTCAGGGGTCCCTTTACCTTACCTAACATCAGGTAAGCTAAAGGTCTCCCACACCTGCAACAGGCAAAATAGCAATTTGTAGTGGTAGTTGTGACTAGAGTAGTGGGGTATACACACTAATTCTTGACAAGCAAGCTGGAGTACAAATATGGGTACAAGAGAAGCTCTAATTCCATTTGTGAAGTGCTTGAGGGTTACATAGTAACAGTTGTTTAAAAATTACTTTTGCAATTAAAATCTTCACTCAGGCATGAATACACTTGGAGAAACCCATTTACTGACAGGCTCACACTTGTGTAAAGGTCCTGACAACAGCTCTGTAAAGAGAATACTGCTTGATCAGACCAAAGACCTAGGAATATAGGGGAATAAGAGGCTGGCATTTAGCAGCAATTGCTATTTAGAGACACTCTGGCTCTGAACCATTATGATTAGCAGTCGGTGTATGTATATACATACATTCAGGAGCATTCAGGAGATTCTGAAGAACAATTTTGCTTAAAGGATAGAGGAGAAGGAGCAGATATCATTTGGTCAGTTGCCACCATTCATCTCTTGGTAGTGGCCCCTCCATGCCCTTGGTGCCACCACAGGGGCTTCTAAAGAGCTGTCTTGCCCTGAAGTAGGAACAGCTTCTCCAAGACTAACCATTATTTCTCTTTAATGGCACACTTAATTGATGTTTATTGATTTAATAATTTTATGTAAACAGTTTTGGGAAGTGCACCTGAAAAGTGATGTGGGGAGGAGGTTGCTTTCATCCTGAGGAAATGATCTGCCTTGGAAGCATGATTTGTGGTTCAGGGCATAGGAAGCTGCTGCTTTATACAAGGTCAGAGTATTTGTCCATCTCGTGCAATATTCTCTACTTGGGCAGTGGCTTTTTAGTGCCTAGGATAGATTCCTCTCCTATCACTTGCTTCCTGCTCTGTTTTTGAATGTCAGGACCTGAGCATAGGATCTTCTGCATGCAAGACATGTTTTACTACTTAGTTCAGGTCCTATGAAACTTTATTTCGTATCCAGCTACAGTGGCAAAAATACCCAGACAGAGACAGACATTCTTGGTTCCATAAACCAGCCTTCCACAACCTGGTGCCCTCCAGATGTTTTGGACCACACTTCCCAACAATCTCCTTCAGGAAGCTCTGCTAGCCGTGGCTGATATGTGTTATAATCCAAAACATCTGGAAGGCACCAAGTTGGGGGAAATGGTAAATTGGACCTTCACCCATCACTAATGAGATGTCTGTGATTCTTCTATGCTGCAGCTTTCAGCAGGTGTCAAGAAACCCTCAGGTGCATAAGCATCATGACTACTGTGTACAAAAAAAGGCATTTTGGGGACACCAGCCTTCACAAAAAGGAAAACAGCTACTTCAGATTGACACCTTTTTCTCATCTCATGTATGTGTTTATCCTTGCTACTATCAATTGCTCCTATTGATTTCTTTTAGTATATTCACAGGAACAGCTGCTGATGTGAGTGAATGAATTAAGTCTTTACTGTTTTGTACTCCTGTTATCATAGTGAAGGTGGAAACAGCCAAGCAAGGAGGGGATTGATTTTCTGTGTGCATCAACAGGATTTTGTACAAAGTCCTAATCAGTTTTAACTGTGCATTTCCCTAGATTCTGTTGTCCTTAATGTCTGGATGAGGGGCAAATGTTTGAAGTCTTCCTTATCGCTTTCCAAAGAACTCAGTGCTGAAGGAAATGATCACAGGAATGGGATAATAAAATCATTTGTCCAAAATATGCTATGACTTTGTTGTTGGGTTGTTACTTTTCCAAATATGTATTTTACTTCTCCAAATATGTATTTCTCTTGCAAATCTGTAAACTGGCAATATCCTAGTACAATGGCTACAGTATGGCTATAAGGGCTTTGCTGCTCTTATGCACGAAAGTCCCTCCAAGATCACCAAAGGGATAAAGATTGGTCTGAAATTGGGGTGTGAAAGATCTGCGGAACTGATGAAGGAGATTCTGGAGTGTGAGGAATGAGGAAGCAATATAAGTTTATGAAAGATAATGTTCTCTGAAAAGGGGAGTGTGATATTTGACTTGAGTTCAGCAATCTGGACCTCTTTGTCTGTCAAACACATACATAATGTTACCTGAGAGGTATCAGATTATAAAGATCCAATTTAGCATTCTTTCCCTTATAGATACCACTTAGTTAAGCACTGTGGAGAAAGGCTTAAGCCAGGTGTAGGTAACCTGCAGCCCTCCAGATGTTGATGAGCTACAACTCCCAGGAAGCATGACCAATGAACTGGGATGATGAGAGTTGTAGTTCAGCAACACCTGGCGGACCACAGGTTACCCACACCTGGCTTATCAGCTGACTACTCAAAGTGGACAGAGAGAAAAGAAGCTACCCCATCCTAGGTGTAACTTAGGCCACATCCACATTTCCACTTCTCCCACTGCTTTCCCCTGGGGAAACTCACTCTTTACCGCAGCAAATGTCAACTGGGTTTTCTGCAGGTTGACATTTGCTTCAATTCAGAGTGGTAGATTGTGGGTTTTCCCAGGGAAAGTGCTGGAGCAAACAGAAAACTTCTGTGCTCCATGCTTTCTAAGCACAGGACAAGCAAAGTGTGGCTGAGCCCTTACAGCAGTGCCTGACCTTGCTCTTTTAACTGCTCCTTCCCTGTCTCTTTTTCCATGGGTGTCATGACTTTTAGGGTGCAAGCCTGGTGGCAGGGAATTTCTTAATACTTCCATAGTTCTTGTGAGATGGTCTTGGGGTCTTTACAGTTAAATAAGGGTAAAGGTAAAGGGACCCCTGACCATTAGGTCCAGTCGTGGCCAACTCTGGGGTTGCGGCACTCATCTCACTTTACTAGTCGAGGGAGCCGGTGTACAGCTTCCAGGTCATGTGGCCAGCATGACTAAGCCACTTTTGGTGAACCAGAGCAGCGCACGGAAAAGCCTTCCCATCGGAGCGGTACCTATTTATCTACTTGCTCTTTGATGTGCTTTCAAACTGCTAGGTTGGCAGGAGCTGGGACTGAGCAACGGGAGCTCACCCCGTCGTGGGGATTCGAACTGCCGACCTTCTGATCGGCAAGTCCTAGGCTCTGTGGTTTGACCCACAGCGCCACTTGTGTCCCCTAAATAAGGGTGCAAACCTTTTAAATAAACAAGCAAACAAAATGTACTTAGGAACACTTAGGAGCACTCATAGGTGCTGAAGACCCAACCTACAATGCCCTGTTAACTGACCTATGTAACTTGCTATGCTTCAATTATAGGAGGTGAGTGTTTTATGTGTGGGTTCCATTCCCAGTCGCCACGCACGTAGGCAGAGCACATATAAGCCTGCCTTGGCCCATTCCACCCCACCCATTCCACCCTCTTCTGGGTCCAAAAGGACCCACATGTCAGTGATTGCACATCAATTGGATATGCTAAAAATGCACACCGTCTGTACTTCCACACTCCTCCCAGTTCCTCACTCTAAGACTTTTATGAGCCACAGTTAGTTCGTTACAGGATGCAAAGAAAAATTCATTGCTGAGATTTAAAAGAAGGAACACATAGCTGATATATCTAGCACAGGCCTTTAACTGCCGTTGATTGTTTCAGAAACAACTGTACCTTGAAGACAGGCTTTTCTGTTAAAAAGCTCTAGTGCAATAGTTAAGGATAAAGTTGAAAGACAGTTTCATCAAGTGGGACTGTAAAATGTAAAGCCGTCAGGTGATTCCACTAACCACTCTGCTAAAACCTGTATCCCTTAATTTAACAACATAGTCAGCTGCTCCAAATTTTATCATTTCCTTATACTAAAATGTCTATACCCTATTAACACTTAACGGCTTCGCTGTTTCTGTTTCTAATGGAACACTGCCATCTAGTGCTTAATATGACAAATGACAGCTGGCTGTTCAATGTACAGCACAGAGAAAGTTGCACGTATGTTTGGTACGTGCGCCAATAGGGAGCAGGTGGTGCTGTGGTCTAAACCACTGAGCATCTTGGGCTTGCTGGTTGGAAGGTTGGTGGTTTGAATCCCTACCACGAGGTGAGCTCCTGTTGCTCCCTCCCAGCTTCTGCCAGCCTAGCAGTTCAGAAGCATGCCAGTACAAGTAGATAAAAAAATAAGTACCACTGTGGCAGGAAGGTAAACAGCGTTTCCGTGCACTCTGGCATCCATCATAGTGTTCCTTTGCACCAGAATTGATTTAGTCATTCTGGCCACATGACCCAGAAAGCTGTCTGTGGACAAATGCCAGCTCCCTTGGCCTGAAGCAAGATGAGCACTGCACCCCATAGACACCTTTGACTGGACTTAACCATCCAGGGGTCCTTTACCTTTTTTACCTACTCCAATATTACCATTTGGACACAATTTGGGCAAGCTATTGCCTCTTTCAAAAGGCAGCAAATCCAGGGCAGCCATCAATGCAAAAGTACCTGAACTCTGTGGGTTTTCACCTATGGGCATCATCCAGTCTCAAGCTGGTCCTTTTGAAACTGGTCCTTTTGAAAAAAATTACACCAGGCAGGAACCAGCAGAAGGTAGATTGGGATATGATGGTGATTTGAAGTACATTGGCTAGGATTTCTGATTTCCCAGATTCTTAACTATGGAAACGAATTTCCACCCAAGAGCAGACAGAATTTGATCCTATGCGGCGCTGCTCTTTCATGAGTGGCAACCTCCAGTGCAGGGAAGCTTCTCAGAATAGTGACTTTTCAGAATTTTTTAGGAGCCAAGTTTGTTTTGTTCTGAGGGTTGTTCTTACCAGAACACAAAACGTAAGTGAGAAATAGCCACCAGAAATATATTCAGAAAATTAGAAGTTCACAGGGCATTGTGCTGTGGCAGTAGAAAGTGACACCACCTTTGCTTTTGGGAACGGACCCACTTCTAATCTGAATCAGTTCAGATTTGTCAACACCGGCTTCCAGGCAGCCAAGAAATAAAGCAAACAAATACAGTGGTACCTCGGGTTACATACGCTTCAGGTTACATACCCTTCAGGTTACAGACTCCGCTAACCCAGAAATAGTACTTCAGGTTAAGAACTTTGCTTCAGGATGAGAACAGAAATCGTGCTCCAGCAGCGCGATGGCAGCAGGAGGCCCCATTAGCTAAAGAGGTGCTTCAGGTTAAGAACAGTTTCAGGTTAAGAACAGACCTCCGGAACGAATTAAGTACTTAACCTGAGGTACCACTGTACCCGAAGGAGTCAGTTTGCTAGTAGGTTCCAAGAGTTGTGCATAAAGGAGATGTCAAAAATGGAGTTAGTCATTGTCTGGAGCTGAAGCCAATACTTCTGTATGAAGGGAGTGGGAAACAGGCAGATGAAACAGAGCATTCTCCTCTCCTGTGGTTTCCAGCAACTGATATTCAGGAGCATACTACCTCCAGAAGCAGAGGTGCCAACCTTCTTAGAAATCATCCTTAAGTTTAGGGATAGAGAACCTGTCACTTTCAAGATGGTGTTTTGACTCAAACTCCTATCTTCCTCATCCAGGAGTGACCAGTAACATCTAGAGGACCTCAGGTTCCCAATTCCTGCTCAAGAATTTCCAGCAGGAATCACAAACCTGTAAGCCCTCAGGTGAGCACCGCCAATGGTCCATGATGATGTGAGTTATAGTCCTAACCACATCAGGATGGTCCTAGGTTCCGAACTCCTGTTATATAGCCACATAAAAGATTTTTAAAGCAGTATTATTTATTGCTCACTTTTTTCAAGAAAAGAAAAGAAAAGAAAAGAAATGCTTGATGTTGCTTTTTAACCAGAAAGCTCATTTGCTGGGTCTTAACAGAAGGCCTGTCATTTATTAGTCCTCTTCAAACTGTGCAGGAGGTCTGTAAAGCAATTATTTTCCATTGGCAAGTCATGGTCGCATTATTGAACAATTCCATCTCTCAAACAAGATAACCAACTCATTAGCATTTCTATTGGCTCAACTAATGAAACTCCAAACTTCTCAATCCCCATGTCAAAATAAAGACAAAAGGCTTAGGGAGCCCTTATTGATTGTGGCAATGTGTATTATTTCTTCCAGCCCTAGGTTTTGTTTTGTTTATTACTTAAGGACAGTTTTTTAAAGAGCAAGATTCCTTGACAGAAACACAAGCAATGGAATTCTTAGGTTCACACATCCATGTATATCACTGGCTTTGTCTACATGACCAGCAGCTGATTGTGTGAAGTGTTACAAGTGAAATGCACTGTGCCTGTAGTGATGTTGGGAGACTGGGAGCTGTGCCCTTGCTGCCTTAGAGCTGATTCTCCAAAACTGTTGCAGTTAAAATGGCATCACTGGTGTGAGGTGGGCTGAAGTTGGGTGGTTGCTAGGAAGTTGCCCTGCTCTGACTATTCCTTGGCCTGGGTCATCCACCTGTCTGTGTCACTTTGTGGCCTAAGATGTCCTCCATACAGAAAAAGAACTTCTGTATATTTTTTTTAATGAAACCAAATTTAAAAAACCAAATTAACTACCCTGAGCTTGAGTGGAAAGGATATGGACAGTGGGCCATTTAGTTCAGCATCCTGTTCTCAGTGGCCAGCCAAGTGCTGGTAGGAAGCCCACAAGTAAGGCATGTACATGCAGAACAGGACTCTGCCCCCCTGTGATTACCAGCAACAGGAATTCAGAGTGATACTGCCTCTGACAGTGCAGGTAGAACATGGCCTTCATGGCCAGTATCCATTGACAGTCTTGTCCTCCATGAACCTCTTTTAAAACCATCTAAGTTGGTGGCCATCACTGCCTCCTGTGGGAGCACGTTTCACAGTTTTCAACTTCATAATCTACTACTTCATTTTAAGTGATGTTAGGGGAGGGGTAGTACTTTTTGTTGGGGGATGCATCATGCTCCTTCTGGGGTAGCTTGTCCACCTTTGGTTCCCACCCTGCACTCAGCTCTCACCTGTAGCTTCTAGAAGCTATCGGCATATGACAGCAGCCCACCCTGGGAAAAAGCTTTGATTGGTTGGCTAAATGAGGTGAGGGTAGCCAATGGATCTCATACCCTTGATAAGTTGGGGACTCACCCTGCATGCTAAGAAAGGCTCCAGTGGATTGAACAGATGAAACCAATAGTGGGTCCAATGGTCAAGAATGCAGTTTCTGCATGTGCTGTAGAGGAAAGTAAGGGGCAGATGAGGCTTACCAACCTGGCAAGGCAGCCCATCTCGGAGAAGGGGAATTATGATCCTAAACCTCTGCTGCCTCCCAGGATATTTTCACTTGAATAAATGGCTAAGGAGTACTAGGGTTGCCATATCTTGAAGAGCAAAAAAGAAGACAGCCTGAGCCTGAGCTGGGAAAAGACGCGCACAGGTGCAGGTGCACAGGGCCACAGTGGCACCCGTGCGCCTTTCCCCCAGCTCAGTTGGCAGTGGCCATGGCATGCAGAGCAGCACTAACCCTAGCCCAAGCCCAAGCCCCCAAGCCCTCCCCCCAAAAACCTGGACATTTCCTTAAAAATGTAAAAAAAAATCCGCCCAGATGAGCCTGTTGGCCCCCCAAAAGAGGAAATGTCTGGGTTTTCCTGGATGTATGGCAACCATAAGTGAACCCTAAAAAAATCTTGAGTGGAGAACATAAAACAGTTGGATGGCCTTAAATGTCCTATTCTGGCAACTCCTGCAGGAGAAGCTGGTGTCAAATATATCATTCTGCTTTCCTTTGGACCACATCAGTGAGGCCAAGAGGTGGGGTCTTGATGTTTGGGCAGCCCAGGACCTCTATACACACTGCCCAGGCTTGCACCCCAGATAGGACACTTTGGTGCTGCTAGCATGGTGGTTTGACTTCACCCCTGTAGGTGCACTCTGTCTCAAGACAGACAGATGCCAAGAACAACTTCATTCAATCCTGAATCTTTTGACATTCAGCTTCATTGAATGTTCATGAATTGTGGTGTTATGAGAGAGGGAGTAAAACATTTCTCTTTTACCACTCCATGCATAATTGCAGAAACATCTAACATCTCTCTTAATATCTATAATTTATCTGTTACTCACCTTTTCTCTGTATTAAGAATTCCAATATCTGCAATCTTTCCTCATGAGGGAGACACTCCATCCGCTGGGTCATTTAGGTTGGCCTTTTCTGAACCTTTTCCAACTCTGTAATACCCTTTTGGAGGTTAGGCAACCAAAACTTTAACATCATTTGAAAGTTCAAATAAAATGAGTAAATCAACAGTTAAGAAAACATCAGGAAGTGTAGTAAACTGCCATGTGAGCAAGTGCAAAATGGAGTTAAATAAACATACAGGATTTTCTTAGGCCAGCAATGGGGAATTTCTGGACCTCCAGTTGTTGATATAATATAAATTCCATCATCACTGACCATTGGCCATGCTGGCTGGGGCGGATGTGAGTCTAACTACATTTGGAGGGTCACAGATTCATCATTTGAAGCACTGTGCAGTCACAACACATGTTTTGCACACTGTTATCCTTTCTCTGTGCTCCTATTGAGAAAAGACCGCACTGATCACATCTATCCATAGGCGCCGACTCCATGGGGCTTGAGGGGGCTCGAGCCCCCTCAAAAAAATTTTTTGGGGGGGCTCAGCCCCCCCAATAATCTCGGGCGGGCGCCCTTCCAGCAGAGCGCCGCCGCCGTCCCCCGCCTCCTCCTCACCTGCTCCTTCGCCAGCCAGCCAGCCGCGCGCCCTAATCGGAGGCACTGCCGGAAATCCCGCGAGAACAGGGGAATCCCGACTGGCCACACCTCCCAGCCAGCCAATCGGCTGGCTGGGGGGGCGTGGCTTGCCCTATTTAGGGCCAGAGCCACTTTATTTGCATATTCATGAGCTTATTTATTATTCATGAGCTTTCCCGGGCCCCCCCAATATTTTTTCTAAGTCCGCGTCCCTGCATCTATCTGTTAAGAAAAGGCTTCAATGGTTTTGTTTATTAGAAGTGTAATTTGAACTAGACCATGCGTGTTCATATACACACAGACTTTGGAGTTTGTGTAAACCATTGCCTATGTACCTACAGATTAAATCATGTCAGCATGTCATCTGCACTAAGTCAGCAAGCTCTTCAGACACAGGGCTGTGCTTGCAGACATACTGAGTATCCATACTATAAAGTCTTGGTGTTTATTTCAAAAGGCAGGAACACTCCAAGTTGCAATCCTTTTGTACACAGGCACCTGTACCCTGTTCATGAATGAATGGACACAATGTAAACACACGAGTCTTTAGGTTAAAGTTCAAAGAGAAAGAGACATTACATGTATATGTACTAGGGATGTGCAGAGGCCACAGCTTGCATCTGTATCTGTAGTTTTTAGAAGCAGCCCAATTGTTTTCAGTGCTGCCCTGATGCTCTGTATCTTTCCAATTCAGGAGTGAATTAGATATGTTAAAAATGGAGCCCTGTTCCCCTGCCCTTCATTTATATAAATGGTCCCCTTTTTTCCATCAAAGTGAAGATATCTCCTCTTTTGGAATTTTTCCACAAATAATGTTACATCATCAATATATAATCTTACATTCTTCCCTCCCAATAGTGACACCTTTGTGTTTTTAGATCTAATTGCCTCTACTAAGGAAAGCAGAAACTACAGAGGTAATATGGGGCTTTTTTCAGCTACCTCTACATAGTCTAAATGAGTGTGAATTTGATTCATTTACTGAGATATAGCCTTTAGGCTTGAAATATATTAGCTTGATCTGTGTCATAACACCCCCCCCCCCAAAAAAAGAAACAACCTCATTATGATCCAGTATGTAATATTCAAAGTATCATTCTATGTTATCAAAAGCTTTCTCCTGATTCAATTACAGTCATACCTCGGGTTAAATATGCTTCAGGTTGAGCACTTTCGGGTTGCGCTCCACAGTGACCCGGAAGTAACGGAACATGTTACTTCTGGGTTTCGCCGTGCGCGCATGTGCAGACAGTCAAAATGATGTCGCGCACGTGCACAAAAGTGGCGAATCATGACCCACACGCGCGCAGGCGCGCAGGCGCAGGTTACATTTGCTTCAGGATGCAAACAGGGATTCAGAACAGATCCTGTTCATATCCAGAGGTACCACTGTACACTAAAGGAGAACATAAAGGGTACTTTATAAGGGTTTTATCCTTTTTACGTGTAAAGACTATTCTTATCTATTTCACAAGTTTTAGGAAAATCTTGCAAAATTTTCTTATAATACTCTCTCATGGAAAATTACCTTAAAATCCTTAAAGTCCAGTTCCCCTTTAGTGTAATTGAATCAGGAGAAAGCTTCTGGGCCAGTCCTTCAAGACTGGTAATTTTCCAGTCATAAAATTGCCAGTCTTGAAGGACTGGTCCAGAAGCAGATAAACTTTATGCTGTATGGTATAAATTTATTGATAATATAACTAAGTTTGAGGGAATTCTTCACCCTCCCACAACTCTCAGAACATTGTGGACTATATTTGACATAGATAAAAAAATTGATTGTCCCATACTTTGTTTTGTTTGTTATTATTAATGTTCTGTTTGTTTATGAAATCATCTAGTATAAAGCTTTGTTGTTTTTAACTCAGAATCTGTTCTGTGGAGTTTGGAGATAGTGATAAACTTCAAGCTCTTGCAACTAACAGATTGAGTTAATTATTTTTTTGTAAAAAGGCTTGTTTAGCATTATTCTTGGGCCAGAGAGATGTATAGAATTTCTCACAGGTTTTTTTAGAAAAATATTTGCAATAACAGTTTTTATTACTTACTTATCCTTCTTTTTGTTGATATTATCAGTCTTTAGTTCATGGCCCAGCCACTTGTTATATATATATATATATATATATATATATATATATATATATATGAAAAAAACACACACCAACCGCTACTTACATGCACAATCACACCACCACCCTGCACAAATAAACTCCGTAGCCAAGACTCTCATCTCCAGAACCAAACGCCTGGCTGACAAAGACCACTTGACAACTGAGTTACAGAATCTCTCAAATGTGTTAATCGCCAACGGATACCAGCAAAACAGGGTTACGAAGCTAATCCAAAAAGAAACACCCCCCAAAAACCAAGACACAGAAGAAAACAATGGCATGGCCCTCCTTCCTTATATCAAGGGCACTACAGATAAAATTAGCAAAATCCTCCATAAACACAATATCAAAACAGCCTTTTGCACCAACCAAAAAATAGCCAATATCCTCAGAAACCCCAAAGATAAAATCCAGTTAGAAAACCAAGGGGTCTATGAAATACCCTGCAAAGTCTGCCCAGCCACGTACATTGGACAAACAAACAGACGAATAAATGCACGTATCGCAGAACACAAGAATGCCGTCAAAAAAGAAGAAAAAACTTCCTCTCTTTACCAACACATGAAAGAAACAGGACACAAAATTAATTTTGCAGATTCCAAATTGCTCTTTAACATGGAACATCACCACAAGAGAATAATCATGGAAGCCATCGAGATAGAGAAACACCCTCACAACATGAACAAGCGTGACGACACGTCCCGCCTGCCAGACATCTGGAAATTAGCCCTCCCCACAAAAACCGACACCAGAACCAGAGGCACACAGAACGCCATCTCCAATCAACCACACCAGACCCAAACCCAGACCCTCTCCACAGATAAATTACAGACACCATCCAGTAGCCAAACCATAGTGGCACCTCCGGATGCTGCACCCCCCTGCAATCCCTACACAGATCTGGCTGGCACAGGGCACAAAACCACAGCTCGCCCCTATACACGAAGCCAAGCCAGAGCACAACTATTTGCAGTACAGCCATCTTCTCAGAAAAACTCTTCACAAGCTCAAGAGGTCAAGACACGAAAGCTTTAGCAACTAATCCACACCTAATGACCCTCCTAAGTGGTACTCAGAATATCACTCAAGAAATCACTCAAGATATCCCTCAAGTAATTAATGAACAAAAGAAGAAAAGGCACACTAACCTGGGAACTTCCTCTCTGCCCAGAACGTTGGAGGCTATACACCACACCCCCTCAACAGTATTTATAGGAACTCAAACACTGAGATCCTGCTCTGTTCCAGTAACAAGAAGCCGAAAGCACCAGCCTGAAGATGACGAGTGAGACCTCGTCGAAACGTCGCCTAGACACCCCAACTCTTACACGGGAAGACACCCGAAGACACCAAAACCTGCATATATATATATATATATATATATATATATATATATATATATATATATAAACACATATGAGTACCTCAGGTTAAGAACTTTGCTTCAGGATAAGAACAGAAATCATGCTCCGGTGGCGCAGGAGCAGCAGGAGGCCCCATTAGCTAAAGTGGTGCTTCAGGTTAAGAAGAGTTTCAGGTTAAGAACAGATCTCCGGAACGAATTAAGTACTTAACCCAAGGTACCACTGTAAAGAGCAAATGGCTTTATCCCCCCCCCCCAATTGTTCAATTCAAACCATAAGATCATTCAGTGCCTTTGATTCTTAATATTGTCAATCTGCCAGCATTTATTGCGTGGACAGGCGGAGTCCCCCAAACCCTGTGTAGCCCCTGTTTGGAATAACGACTCAAGACAACATGCTACGGGATTAAAATTGGCCACAACTTTATTATGTTTCAGATGTGGGTTGACCTTGGCTTAGGCATTGGGTGTTTATCCCTCCCAGTCCCCCACCAGAGATCTGGGGAACATTGGGGTTATCCAGTGTGGGGGGGGGATGGGCTGGCTCTGGAGAACATATATTCAAGCAGAGAGAGTCCGCCCCCATTACGCCGCCGTCGCAGGGGAGAGCAATGACAACCTCTAGGCGTACGGCCAAAGCCTCCCCTCAAACAACCCCTGGTATCGCTGCTGCAAAGAGGAGGGGGCATGGGTCACCGCCCAAGGCCTGATACCACCAAAGATGTGATGTTTTGCTATGGAAAATGCAAACCTGCCAATGCAGGAGAATTCCTTTCCTGCCCTTCCACAGTGACCTTGACGTAGCAGCGCCAGCATACCTGTGGAGAAAAGCTTAACCTGCAAAAGAAGTCTTAACTGAGGGTGGGTAGGGTGGGAGAAGCTCTGGAGTCAACTGACGATTCCCAGGTAAGATCCTCCCCCTATTGTGTGGGCAGGGTGGTCCCTCCCCCTACCTGGCCTGATCATCTTCGCAACACCTTCCCAGGAGGGATTGGGCAACTGGCTGAGGTAGGTGGGGACCTCCAGGAATCCCACCTGGGGAAGGCGAAGCCAAGCCTGTGCTAATGGTGCCGCATAGGGTCCTGGGGGCTGTGCAAGACCATGCAAAGGGTGCCCTCCATTTAATGTGGGGAGCAGTCATTTCCTTTTGCCATAAATTACACATTTTAGCAAAATAGTGGCATGATCTGCATATAACTGAACTCCAATTTACACTTTTGACAGTGATCTAATCAGAGAAGGAGATGCCAGAAATAGATAGAAATTTGATAGGAATTATATGAAGAGGAGAAAAAAGTATTTAATTTTTTTTTTGTTTAGTGACAGTGTATCCAATCTACCACATATTGCTTTTCAAAGTTTTCTAAGAACATTTTGCTATCTGTGGAAATTGATTTATCTTGGGGTTTAATACCACATTGAAATTGCCACTGAAATCTTCTTATTTTTATTGATATTATCATATCTATGTTCCCCCAAAATCTCTATGATTATTATTGGGCACATAAATGCATCCTAATAAATATTCTTTCTCAACATACCAGGCTATTTATTCCAAAAATAAATCACTGATCTGGTCTGTAATCCATTCAGAAAAATGGAGCGGTGAAATTTTAGCAAGAATAATAGCTAACTCACTTTGACTTGAGGAGAAATCAGGAAGATGTTCCTCTCCTTTCTTCATCTGAGTCTCTTGTAGCATTAATATTGCAGGTTGTTGGTGTTGTTGTTGATGATGATGTTTAGTAATTCTGCTACAATTATTTCTTTTGCTAGGGGAGTTTGAGCCCTTAACGTTCAGTGATACAATTTTTATTTTATTCATTGTTTTTTATTTATACAAACAAGTTGTTCTTTGTATCACGATCAAAGAGTGAAACAGAAATATGACAAAAACTAAAATTGATGGAAAAAATAGAACTGAAATATATATCTTTTATTTTCTTATTTTATTTCCTTCATTTATTTTGTTTCTATAATGATAATTGAGGCAGAGGATGAGTTGTTTTTTTAATTGAGCTGGAAATGCCAAGGTCATGGTAGTCTGGGGATCGAACAAAGGCCCTGTGCTTATGAGGTGTTGATTTTCTGGGGAAACTTAGAGAATTCAAAAGCAGACAAAATGTAGCTCATTCTCTTTTTGAAGTAGCTCACAAAGTGATTCTGACATTCAATGGCCTAAATCAGCCATGAAAGCAAGGCTAAAAGATGGATTTGCTAATGTACCTGGGTCACAACCTTACAATAGCCTACCTTTTTATCTATATACAAAATCTCATCTGAGCAGAAAATGCTAATTGGCGAAGAAAAATGCTTGATTGTAGCAGCTTTGCCTTCTTGCTATTCCATATATCTTTTGTTGTGAAGCCAATAAGTTTTTTTTAAGAAATAAAAATAAGGAACCTTAAAAATGTCACGCCATATCAAAACAGCACCAGTAGTTTCCAAGGAACTTCTCCCAAATTAGCTGCTCTTAGAAAGTTCTCTGTATGTGAGGGTATAATACCAAATAATAGCCATTCATTGAACAATGCAATATTAGTGAAGAAGATGATTCTGGGAAGGTATGGGCTCTAATGCCTGTGTATTTGAGAGTGGAGTTAACAAGCTTTTCAGGCTGCTGACAGTTCCAAAGGTTTTTGGCAGGAAGAATGACCCATTTTGCCCTGTGCAATTAGAGTAACAGGTGTACTCTTTAAATGGGGATGCTATTTCAACTCTTCTGTTTCTACTGGCTCGTCTTGTACTTCATAACTATGACTTTTTTATTTTTATTTTTATCTTTAAAAAAAACACCTCTTAGAAATCCTGTAAGTGACTCTTACTTAACTTCCCTGCAGAAATTCAGAGCATTGTGTGAGAGTCTTTTATAGCATTACCTCTAGGATTTTTCTGTATTCATCTAGCCGAGATTTGTCCCCCTGGGGAGTCTGAATGCAACTCAGCATGGTCTTAACTTTCAGATGAAGTCACGACTCACAGATCCAGCTCAAATGGCTCAAAGATAATCGTTCCTAAAATCTGGATGTAGTTACAGAAGACAAAAACAAACAAACAAACAAACAAAAGAAAATACGGGGGAAAGTTAAGAGAAGCTTTTAAAACTTCATTTCCAAATGCATCACAATTATACTACAATTGCATATCACGTTTTACATGAGAGGTAGCCAAACCAGTTGCTCTCCTGATGCCATTGGAGTCCCATCAGCTCCAACCCAATGGTCAGGGATGATGGAAGACATAGTCTATAAGCTTATTGAGGACACAATGTTCACTACACCTGCTTTAGTTATTCAGAGTCATAGACATGTTAGCTCAGTAACCCTTACAGCAGTCCTGTAAGGAAAGTTGGTAAAGGTAAAAGGTAAAGGACCCCTGGATGGTTAAGTCCAATAAAAGGTGACTATGAGGTGCATTGCTCACCTCTGCTTTCAGGCTGAGGAAGCCAACATTTGTCTGCATACAACTTTCCAGGTCATGTGGCCAGCATTACTAAACTGCTTCTGGTGCAATGGGACACCGTGACAAGTGCCAGAGCTCACGGAAAGATCATTTAGCTTCCTGCCGCAGTGGTACCTATTTATCTACTCGTGTTGGTATGGTTTTGAACCGCTAAGTTGGCAGGAGCTGGGACAGCAACAGGAACTCACCCCATCACACAAATTCTAAGTGCTGACCTTCTGATCAGCAAACCCAAGAGGCTTGGTGGGTGGTTTAGACCACAGCACCACTCACGGCACATTTAGTATTAAGTCAGTATTAGTATTTGATTCCTAGGACATGATCTGAAGGTTCACCGTGTAATTTTGTTTAATATTATTATTAACTGCATTTATATACCACCCTTCATCCAAAGATCTCAGAGGAGTTCACAATGTGTTGTTACACATGCAAATACATCCTTTAAAAAGACTCCTGTGAGAGAAGCAAATCAATTCCATCTATAGTTAATACTACACAACATGAAACATGCAACAAGGAAAGAAAGCACAGGAAATAGGAGACATAGAAAGAAACACCAGCATAACATATAAGCAGGAAACACCGTACTATGTAGCATATATATTGCTCAAGGATTGGTACTGAGGAGTTGTCAGAATGCTTGGAAATCATATATACACACACACACACACTTCAGGAAAGAGATAGTGCCCAATGTGTAATAATATAGAAGCTGGTTATCAGACATTTGGGAAGTTCTGTGCAGAGGGCTGAAAGAGGCCTCTACCATCCCGGGTGTTAGAGCCCATTACTGCTACCATCACCAGGTGTCACTATGCCATCTGATGATTTACAGGTGGGAGGTCATGCGCACCTGTTTAAGTTGGCCTTCCAGGGTGGCAGGAGACAAATATATGGTTTGCCAGCCCAAAAAGATTCCCAACCTCTGACCTACATGAATTCAAGGGTGTTCTTCTAAATGGGGAGCCTCCTGCACCCATGTGTTTGAGATCCCTAGAAAATTAAAATAATTCCTGTATTACAAATATGGAAGCTGAAGATAAGAAAATTGGAAGACAATTCCT